>NC_045776.1:39894399-41094399 GCF_008692025.1 Phocoena sinus
AACTTGCACAGTTGCTACTTTTGAGTGAGGCTTAGAGTAAAAAAGCGTTCTGCAGTAGGACCATGTTGCAATGCAAGCTGTCCTGTCACATGACCCTTATTAACCAGGATAACCAATGGTATTGGAAGTGTCTGCAGCAGTCATGGTTGCTGTATGAAGCCTCTTGCAAGCCTCTATAAGAGAACCACACTGGAGTAAGGCCATACTGTTTTCTGCCAACAATTTTCTAAGTGAAAAGCAGATCCTGGCTTGCTTTTGGGCACTAACAGAAACTTAATGCTTGACCACAGGGCACCAAATAACTATTGCAAACTGACCACTATGTATTAGTTGTTATTTGACCCATCAATTCATAAAATTGAACATACAAACCAGTATTCCATTATAAAAGCATATCTGGAAGACAAGTATATTCCATGTGCTAGTGACTCAGATTCCCATGGTACTTGTTCCTACTGCTCCACTACCTCTCCCCCTCAACCTATATTCATGGCCCTATGGGAATTCCCTATTACCAGTTAACAGAGGAGTAAAATGTACAGAACTGGTTTGTAGATGGGCCTGCCCAGTGTGTGGGCACCACCTGAAAGTGAGTACCTTTCACTTACACCCCTACTCAGGGGTGGCCTTAAACATGCTGGTAAAGGCAAATCCTTCCAGTGGGCAGAATTTCAGGTATACACCTGGTTGTCTACCTTCCATGGAAGGCAATATAGCCTAAGATACATGTATATACTGATCCATGGATAGTGACTAATGGGTTATTTGATTAGTTAGGTACCTGGAAAGAACAAGATTGGAAGACAAGAAATAAGAATTCTGGAGGAAAAGTATGAGGATAAACCAAAGAATGAATATGTTTGTGGCCCATGTGAATCCTCACCAAAGGGCATCCACTGTGGAGAAGCCTCCCAATCAGAAGGATGGACTTGGTGACCCATATTATGAATGTCAATCAGCCTTTTTACCAATGTTTGCCCAATGGACTCATGTACAAAGAGGTCATGGCAGCAGGGATGGAGGCTATATATGGGCTTAACAATACGGACCTCCACTTATCAAGGTTGATATGCCTGTAATCATTGCTATGTGCCCAAGTAGCCAACTGCTAAGGCCCTAATAAGGTACCATTCCCTAGAGAGGAACCAGCTAGCCACTTGGGGACAGATTTATTACATCTGACCCCTTTTATTATGGAAAGGGCAGCAACTTCAAAGGACTAAATACATAGTCTAGATACAAATTTGCATTGACTTAAGAGAATGCCGTATATATTATGGTACTCTCTATAATATTACCTCCAAAGGAGTCATTTTACAGGGAAGGAAGTTAAGCGATGATCTAATACACATATAATTCATGGGTCTTACCACATGTCCCATCATCCAGAAGTAAGTGGATTGTGATAATGGTGGAACGATTAAATGTAGGCTCAATTACAGTACAAGCTAGACAACAACACCTTGATAAGTTTGGGGTGCTGTCATACAGGATGTAATATGCGCATTAAACTAAAGGGTGATAAACAGTGTTGTCTCCCCCATGGCCATAATACATGGGCATAGGAACGAAGGGTGGTAGAGAAAGTAATGATGTCTCTTCTTACTATATACCTCATAATCCACTTATATTATTTTTGCTTCCTATCCCTATGATCTTGGGCTTGGTGGGTTCAGGGTTCTGATTCTCAAAGGAAAAATACTTCTACCATGGGACAAAGTCATAATTTTGTTAAATTTGAAGTTGAGACTGCTTCCTGCTTCAGCATTTTGGGCTCCTCAAACTGCCAAACCAGCCCGCAGAGATGGGGTCCCTCTACCGGCCAGAATGACTGATACCAATCACCAGTGGGGAAATGGTTGCTGCTATTGGAACTCAGAGGACTCAGTGGGGGTGCCTCGTAGTTCTCTCATGTCTAATAGGCCCAGTCAATGGTTCACAGAAGTAACCTGAAAGAGGCAGGATCACCAAGGACTCAGGTCATCTAGAAAACGTTTATTTTATTTGACTAGATAAAGAACTCTGTGCCACTGAGATTCTGGCAGAAGGCAAGGGCAATATGGAGTGGGTGATGGAAGAGGATAGTTATAACTATCAGCTTAGGCTTTGTGTATGCTGTTCTCCATCCCTTGTTGATTTCTGTAATCCTTCCCATCCTCTTTATGAAACTTTGAATTACCCAATTTGAATGAGCCATCTGTTTCCTGCCAGAATCCTGACTGATACATCTTATATAACCATTATCACTATCTGATACTACACTGTATACTTAAATATTTCCTGTTTCCCCTACTAGAATGTAAAGTCCTTGAGGGCAAAGGCTTCTCTGATTAGTTCACTGCTACATCCCCAGAACTTAGAACAGTGGCTGATACAAAGTAAACCCTCAGTAACTAATAATATTATTATTAATGGTTAATAATCATTAATAAGCTATGATCTTATGAACTAATAAACATTTATCAACAATAAATATTTGGTGAACAGTTAATTAAATGATTTGAAGGATACATTAATGTATTAATGTATCCAGTGACTACCTCTAAATGGTGGAGTTGTAGGTTATTAAAATTTCTATTTTGTGCCTTTCTATATTTTATAAATGCACTTTAATATAATTATATTTCTTTATCATAAAAAAGTTATTTTATACACATTCTAAGAGACACAAACACATATAGTATGTATGTCAATTTAAGTAAAACAACAAGGAGGAGGCAGTGATTCTCAGGAAAGAAGACAGCTAGATGCCTTAGAATAGACTCTTAAGGAAAAACAAATTCTAACTACAGGAGAGAGAAACTAAATAAAATAAAATAAAAGATACTCCAGGGCTTCCCTGGTGGTGCAGTGGTTGAGAGTCCACTTGACGATGCGGGGGACATGGGTTCGTACCCTGGTCAGGGAGGATCCCACATGCTGCGGAGCGGCTGGGCCCATGAGCCATGGCCGCTGAGCCTGCACGTCCGGAGCCTGTGCTCCGCAACGGGAGAGGTCACAACAGTGAGAGGCCCGCGTACGAGGAAAAAAAAAAAAAAAAAAAGATACTCCAAAACTAAAGACAGGCAAAAGATTTAGAGTAAAAGAAAAGGACAACAGGTTAATTTCATAGGCAAAACAGCAGTAATGGAAAGACCAAAATCAAAAAGCAGCAAAATATGGTGGGAATGTGAATTGGTTCAGCCACTATGGAGAACAGTATGGAGGTTCCTTAAAAAACTACAAATAGAATTACCATATGACCCAGCAATCCCACTACTGGGCATATACCCTGAGAAAACCAAAATTCAAAAAGAGTCATGTACCAAAATGTTCATTGCAGCTCTATTTACAATAGCCCGGAGATGGAAAGAACCTAAGCGCCCATCATCGGACGAATGGATAAAGAAGATGTGGCACATATACACAATGGAATATTACTCAGCCTTAAAAAGAAATGAAATTGAGATATTTGTAATGAGATGGATAGACCTAGAGTCTGTCATACAGAGTGAAGTAAGTCAGAAAGACAAAGACAAATACCGTATGCTAACACATATATATGGAATTTAAGGGGAAAAAATGTCATGAAGAACCTAGGGATAAGACAGGAATAGAGGCGCAGACCTACTGGAGAACGGACTTAAGGATATGGGGAGGGGGAAGGGTGAGTTTTGACAGGGCGAGAGAGAGTCATGAACATATACACACTAACAAACGTAGTAAGGTAGATAGCTAGGGGGAAGCAGCCGCAAGGCACAGGGATATTAGCTCGGGGCTTTGGGACAGCCTGGAGGGGTGGGAGGGGGAGAGTGGGAGGGAGGGAGACGCAAGGGGGAAGACACATGGGAGCACATGTATATGTATAGCTGATTCACTTTGTTATAAATCAGAAACTAACACATCATTGTAAAGCAATTATACCCCAATAAAGATGTTAAAAAAAAAAAAAAAAAAACAAAAAACCAGTTGAGCTGGGGGATATGTGTGAAATTGGTGAAGTTATGAAAAGGAATGATACCCCAGATATCTGGCTTCAAGAAAAGTTTTGAATTTGTTTTAATCATCTGTTTTCCTGATTATAATTATTATATTATTTATAAAAAAATAAGAAAAAACAAAACAGAAAATAAAAATAATCTATAATCCTATTCCAAAAAAAAAAAAAAAAAGCAGCAAAATATGATGTGGAAAAGAGAGCCTGCAGAACATCTGAACAAAGTCATCACCAAGATTATCTTACTAAAAATAACAGTGACTACCATTCGTAAAGAATTTACTACCAGCCAGGTATCTGCTCAGAGCCGTATATATGGAATCTTATCTAGTGCTTGTGGTATCTGTTATAATAGTAATGGACCCCAATGATCCTATCTCCTAATATCTATATCCTTGTGTGGTTTTCTCCCACAATGACTCTGGAATTGGTTATGTGACTTGCTTTGGTCAATGAGATAATAACAAATGTAACGCAAACACAGGCTAGAAAAGTGCTTAGCATCCCTCTCTCTTTTTAAAGACTAGCTGCCCTGTGAAGAAGTCTAGGCTAGCCTGCCGGAGATACGTGACCCAAGCTATAGCCAGCACCAACAGCTGGACATGTTATAATTGATACCAACATAGACCCTGGCCCTAGTTGAGCATGAGTGATTCCAGAAGAAAACTGCCCAGCTGAACCCAGCCCAAGCCAATGACCTACAGAACCATAAGAAAATAACATCGTTGAAAAATGTCTTAGTGTTTTAGGTCACTAAGTTTTGGGGTCCTTTATTATGGAGTAATAGATAGACACAACCCTCAAAATAACTTCCAAGGTATGAGTTATTATACACTTATAAAGTGAGGAAACAGGATTATTTTTTTAAAATGTAAGTAACTTACTGAAGCTAGTAAATGACAAAGCTAGTATTTGAATACAGGTGTCAGACTCCAAAACTTTTAACTATGCCCCAACAGTACATGAGAAAGATGACTTGAAAAGATTTTAAAGGGCAAATACCAAACACTGACAGATTGGTAATAAAGTGATTATAATGGGAAAAATGGACGACACTGGGTACTTAAGAAGAGGAAGGAAAACCAAGAGAATTTGATTGACAGAATGTACAATAAAGCCATGGGCTTGGAGCACAAAAGAAATGGTACTGCCTAATACAGTGGGGAGTAAGCAATGAGGCATACCAATAGCACTTGAAGACACTAACATAGCAAGGTAACACGGCGCCCACCCCCCAACCCACCCAAACCACTAAGAAAGATACACACTGCTTCTCACCTGACAGAAGGTAGTGTTCTTGAGCTTCATAATTGAATTGGATCTCCATAGACTGCCACTGGACACTTGACACCTCAGGGAGCAAATGGAGATTTACCATTTCCTCACTAAGCTTTTCTTGTCCATGTAGGAGTCTGAGACCTGGAGGCAACTGGGCACCACCGGACTTGGAAGGGAATCATTGCGGAGACTGGAGATATAAGTTCTGAGACTAGACCACCAGGAGCATTCTCTAGATATAAAAGAAGTTAAAGAGAAAATAAAATCTCATTTAACTTTCAAGCGCTTTTCTTTCAAATTTACTACGCTTCTTTCCCTATCATTCAGGAGTCAGGCATCACCCCTCTTGGATATACATTCTCCATTCCAAACCTAGAGATCTTCAAAGATAATCAGGGGGTTAATGCTACCAAAATCAGAATATAACTGTAAAGATAAGGCAGGGGAGGGAATTTCAGAATTTTGCCCTAGCGATTAGCTCTATATTATTCGCTGCCCCTTCTACACCGAAATGACACTACTGATCCATCATCATGATCTGTCTCTCCCTCCTTCCGTTCTTATCACACTCACGCATTCGTCCGCTGATTCGTGTGAATGCATCCAAGCTCTGGATTCCACCCGGCCCCAAAGTTTCTGGTGTTCATTCAGCTGAACCCAACGCTAGTCAAGGGCGACCGCGTACCAAAAGAACACCAGGCCGAGAACCGACCAGCTCGCAGTGCCCAGGAGCCGCGCCTGGGGGCCACGTCGGCAGCCTCGACTCCCCACGGACACAAGAAACAGCATACGGTTCCCCGGTGGCGCTGCAAGGCCGCTGGGGAGGGCAGATCACCCGAGTTCCTCCGCCTTCCGTGAGCCGACATCACCCATACCTCGATGTATTCTCCAAGTCACCGTCAAGCCTCACACCCTGTAAACCGGCCATCACCGCCGACCGCTCTAGGAATCTGGGAGGATTGCTCAGCTCTATGGCGCGCAGCTTCGCACGTGCGCACGCGCGGGGCGGGGGGCGGCGAGGTGAGGTGGGGGCGGGGAGTTGCCGAGATTTAACCTTGAACAGCTTCGGATCTGGCTCCAGCGGAGCCGTAGCTAGGGGCCTGGCTGGCACTATCTGCCAATGACTTTTTTTTTTTTTTAAAATACGTGTGTGTGTGTATATATACATGCACACACATAACTTAATCACTTCGGATTTTTAAAAATGAATTATTTTGGCTGCGTTGGGTCTTCGTTACTGTGAGCGGGCTTTGTCGCGGGCGAGCGGTGGCTACTCTTCCTTGCGGTGCGCAGGCTTCTCATCGCGGTGGCTTCTCTTGTTGCGGAGCACGGGCTCTAGGCATGAAGGCTTCAGTAGTTGTGGCTCGCGGGCTCTAGAGCACAGGCTCAGTAGTTGTGGTGCACGGGCTTAGTTGCTCCGCGGCAGGTGGGATCTTCCCAGACCACGGATCGAACCTGTGTTCCCTGCATTGGCAGGCGGATTCTTAACCACCGCGCCACCAGGGAAGTCCCCCTATCTGTCAATTCTTGACGTGAATGTCCGAAAACATCTTTCTAGAAAGCTCCCTGGGGCAGGGTAGGTTTTCTGACTACAAAATGAGTTCTTCCTTAATTATCTCTCTCTCTTTTTTTTAATCCCTTCCCCCACCCACCCAACCCCAAACCTGTCAATCAGATTCGCCGGTGTGCTTCCATTCTAACTTTCTTCCTGTCCTCTCTGGTTTTCCCCCCAGCACAGTGGCATGCCTCTAATAAAATACTGATTTCTGGGCCCCACGCCGGTTTAGAATCAGTAAGTCTGTCATGGGAGCCCAGGTTCTCAGGTGATCCTGATGCTGCTGGTCCTGGGACCACACTTTGAGAACCACTGCCTTAAAAATAAATAATGCTCAGGAATTAATCCCTAAATTGCTGCGAAGCTGGATTTTCACCTACTTTGCTATCAAGAAAGGCCATGGGGTCTCCTAAAATGTTTGCTCGCCAATACAATCCTCATTGTGGCTAAAGGATCAGGGTGAGAAGGACCTGAAAGGGGGTGGGGGAGGGCATCAGGGTAGGAAAGGATATTGCTGTTTCCTTGGAAATATCTTGGGAAATAAGGGCGGGGGGCAGGGGGGGGGAGATATAGAAATAAATAATAGAAGTATTGAGACTGGTGAGACGTGTGACTTGGGTTAAGATGTCGGAGGAAAAGGTATAGGTTTGAGAAAATGGTGACTGGCTGAAGTAATGATTGAGGTAGAGGAAGAGGGTTTTCTGTTCCAGCCTAAGACCCTGTTCTGATTTATGAAATCTTAGGGATGTGTGAATGAGACCCTGATAAAAGGTAAGGAGCTCGTTTGTGTCCAGCCCTCCCAAGTAGAGAGTACAGATGCTTTTTAAAAAATAGCTTTACTGATGTATAATAGGCATACAATAATCAGCAAATATCTAAAGTATACAATTTGGTAAATTTTGTCATATGTATACAACTGTGAAACCATCACCACAATGAAAATTGTGACCACATCCCTAAAAGTTTCCTCCTTCCCTTGATAATCCCTCCCTTTCCTACCACAGCCACTGTTCTGCTTTCTGTTACTATAGATTAATTAGCATTTTCTAGAGAGTTATTTAAATGGAATCAAACAGAATGCACTCTGTTTTGCACTCAGACTTCTTTCTAAGCATTATTATTTTGTGATTTATCTATCTTGCTGTGTGTATCAATAGTCCACTCCTCCTTTTTGTTGCTGAATAATATTCCATTGGATGTACACACCACAATTTGTTTATCCATTCAC
The DNA here is from genome assembly GCF_008692025.1 of Phocoena sinus. NCBI lineage: Eukaryota > Metazoa > Chordata > Mammalia > Artiodactyla > Phocoenidae > Phocoena > Phocoena sinus. The sequence goes on from NC_045776.1 coordinate 39,902,437, forward strand.
CAGCTGATGGGCATTTGGGTTATTTATTGTTTTTTCACTATTACGAATAAAGGTGCTATGAACATTCGTGTACAAGTCTTTATATGGACATATGCTTTTTTCTCTTTCCTGGTTAAGTGCATGTTTAACATTTTAAGAAACTGCTACACTGCTTTTCAGAGTGGCTGAATCATTGTGCATTCCCACCAACAGTGTATGAGAATGCCACAGCTGACATACTTGTAATAGGTTTCCAGTAAAAGAGAATGGGAGAGTCAACCAAAGGTTAATTCTCATGTACAAATGTAAGGGTTTTGTTAATCTTTTACCCAGAAGTGATGAAGTGAACATACATTTTCTGGGTGTTTAACCAAGAAAACCAAACTGTTCTTTCAGATTATGCTAGATTTGTTGCTTTGTGGAGTCTTACCAGAGATGTTACATTCTGTGAGTGAGTCTGAGAAGCCAGCTTGGAGTTCAACAGTTCGATGGATTGGCCAAAACAAACCTAGACCCAACTGTGATCCACTCCAGCTGACACTGAAGAGGTTCATCTCAGTAAGGTAAAAGACATTCAGAGGTTTCCAGAGAGATCAGGGATGGTAATACAGGCATGAAAATGATATCAGAGCCTGAAGAATGAAACTGATATGTTACCCCCCCACCCCAATATTCTACCTGATTTCTATTTCCTATTCCATTTCTTCTTGGGAGAAACTAGGCCAAACTAACATATATCTGATTTAGGCATGGTTTGTAGAGTAGTGGTTCTTAATCTTTGAGCTAATATAATTCCTTTGAGAATATGATGAAAACTATGGACCTCTTCCTCAGAAAGTTGAACATGAAGACCTACATGAGAACTTTTGCTTACCATGTATTACATTGCATTGGAAATTAATTTCCTTCGATACTTAGACTATATAAGCAATCTTCACAAAGAATGAACTTCAACTTAAAACTCAATCTCTAGGTTTAGGTAAAAAAGGGATATAAATCCAAATTGTGAAGCCAAATTTAAAAAAATTAACTTTCCTTTTGATCAAGTATGTATTAATGAGTAGGCTGCTGCTGTTTGTTTTGAATAAGACACCTGAATTACAACAATAAAACACCTTTGAAATGTTAATGTGTGTGTCCAATTGACTTTGACTTTTCAAAAACGAACAAGTGCTGAAAACTCAGATTCAGAAGGGGAAATAACGGCCAATATAATCAGAGTTCCCTAGGTTCACTTTGCAGAGATGGGTAGGCTTGTATCAGAAACACTAGAATTCTCCAAGACCTTTAGTGTTGAATTCAGATCAAATCATTTCTTTTGTCTTCAATCAAATGAGGTCATTGGCAACAATTTGAAGTCTTCAACTTCAAAACCAAGTCACAGTGGTTTAAACAACTCTTAGTTTGTACTTACCACACTGTTGTGTTGAATTGTGTCCCGCCCCCTTAAAAGATATGTTCAACTCCTAACCTCTGTTACCTGAGAATGTGACTGTATTTGAAAATAGGGTCTTTGCAGATGTAATCAAGTAAAGATGAGGTCATACTGGTTTAAGGTAGGCCCTAATCCAATGACTGGTATGCATATAGAAGAGATGAATTCAGACACAGAGGGGACTCACAGAGAGAGGAGGATGCTATGTGAATGTGGAGGCAGAGACTGAAGTGATGCATCCATAAGGGAAAGAATGCCAAGGACGGCAGCAACCACCTGAAGTTAGGAGACAGGCATGAAACCAGTCCTTCCCCAGAGCCTTCAGGGGAGCATGGCCCTTGCCAGCACCTTTGATTTTGGATTTCTAACCTCCAGACTGTGATAGAATCAATTTCTGTTGTATTAAACCACTCTGTCTGTGGTACCAGAAATGTGGTGCTGCTTTAACAAATACCTAAAAATGTCGATGTGGCTTTAGAATTGGGTGGAAGCTGGAAGAGTTTTGAGGCTCGTGATACAAAAAGTCTAGGTTGCCTTGAAGAGATTGTTGGTAGAAATATGGACATTAAAGGTGACTTTGGCAGGGTCTCAGAAGGAAGTGAAAAGGACAGTAGAGGAATCCTCTGTCATCTTAGAGAATACATATATTGTCATGAACAGAATTTTGCTAGAAATAATGAGCATTAAAAAAATACTTCTATACAGAGTGAAGTCAGAAAGAGAAAAACAAATATCGTATATTACTGCATATATGTGGAATCTAAAAAAATGGTATAGATGACCTTATTTGCAAAGCAGAACTAGAGACACAGATGTAGAGAACAAATGTATGGATACCAAGGGGGAAGGGGGGATGGGAGGAACTGGGAGATTGGGACTGACACATATACACTACTGATACTATGTATAAAATAGAGAACTAATGAGAACATACTGTATAGCACAGGGAACTCTACTTAATGCACTGTGGTGATCTAAATGGGAGGGAAATCCAAAAGGGAGGGGATATATGTGTATGTATGGCTGATTCATTTTGCTGTGCAGTAGAAGCTATTAAAACATTGTGAAGCAACTATACTCCAATAAAAATTAAAAAAAAAAAACTTCTGGTGGGGGGAATTCCCTGACAATCTAGTAGTTAGAACTCAGCACTTTCACAGCCGGGGCCCAGGTTCAACCCCTGGTCTGGGAACTAAGATCCCACAAGCCACGTGGCATGGCCAAAAAAGAGGTCTTAGGCAGAAATGAAGAAAACATTACTGGAAACTGGAGAAAGGTGATAGATGTTAGAAAGTAGCAGAAACTTGGCTGAATCATATTCTGCTGTTGGACAGAAAACAGAACTTGTGACGACCTTGGGTAATTAACTGAGGATATTTCCAAGCAAAATGTGTGAAGTGTGGCTTGATGTTTTTTCCTTGCTGATTATAGTAAAATGTGAGAGGACGAGATAAATTGAGGAAGGCACTGTTAAGCAAAAAGGAATCAGTACTTGAGGATTAGGAAAATCCTCAGCCTACACAGATAGCATGCTCTGGAGACAAGGCCATAAGTGTAGCTGTACAACCTTTTGGTGAAGAGGTTGGATGTGTGATTCATGGATCCAATCAACCATCTCAACAGAAACCAGGAATAGAAATGGGGTTATCCATAGGAAGGATCTGTGGAGGACCCTTGTATCCAATTGTGTGGATCCCCTGATATCCATGGAAGACCAACGTGGCTCTTGAGAATGTTATAGCACCAGAAACAACACCGCCATCTTGGACCGAATTTTTTTTTTTTTGGCTGTGCTGCAGGGCATGCAGGATTCTAGCTCCCTGACCAGGGATTGAACCCACGCCCCCTGCAGTGGAAGCGCAGGGTCTTAAGCACTGGACAACCAGGGAAATTCCTGACAGAGACAGGACAAAATAAAGGAAAGCTGTCAGACTTTTGGGATTCTACATCCAGGAAATGGAGTACCCAGAGGGCGGGTCCACTACTGAGGGCTGAGACACCAAGGCCACCTCAGCTGAGAGTGGCTCAGGGGTCAATGGGACCTATGTGGCCCAGAGACTGGGGTTGATAGTGTTTTCACTGACCCAGAGGGCATATCAAGCCACAGAGTAATTTGGGAACTCTAAAATATTTAGAAATTAAACAACCCATATCTAAATAACCTGTGGTTCAAAGAAGAAATCACAAGGGAAATTAGAAAATGTTTTATGCTGAATGAAAATGAAATACAACATATAAAATTTTATAGGGTGCAGCTACAGCAGTGCTTAGAGGAAATTTTTTAGCTTTGAAATGCCTATATTAGAAAAGAAAATCTCGTATCAGTAACCTAAGTTTCCACCTTAAGAAACTTAAAAATGAAGAGCAAACTTAACAACAACCAAAACAAGCAGGAGGAAGGAAGTAATAATGATTTGAGTAGTAATTAATGAAATAAAAAGCAGAAAAACAATTTTAAAAAAACAAACCAAAATTTGGTTCTTTGAAAATACCAACAAAAATTGACAAGCCTTTACTAGACTGACCGAAGAAAAAAGAGAGATTAACAAAATCCGAAAAGAAGGGACATCACTACCAACCCTATAGAGATTTAAAGGGATTATTGTTATGCCAACACATTACACAACATAAGTGAAATGGGCAAATTACTAGAAATATACAAATTACTAAAACTGACTGGAAAAGAAATAGAAACTGTGAATAAATATATGAAAAGTAAAGAAATTGAGTTAGTGATAAAATTTTTTCTAACAAAGTAAAGCACAAAAGCACAGGTTCAGATGACTTCACTAGTGAATTCTATCAAACAGTTTAAGAATAATACCAGTCCTTCACAATCTCTCCCAGAAAATAAGTGGGGCCAGTAGTTACTCTGTTACCAAAGCCAGCAAAGATATCACAGGAAAAGAAAACTACAGACCAATACCTCTAACAATATGGACACAAATATCTCAGTCAAACAATAGTAAATTAAATCCCTTAATATATTAAAAAATTATACACCATAATCAAGTAGAATTTATCTTAGTAATACAAGGTTGGTTTAATATTCAAAAATAAATTAATGTACTTAGAGACTTAAATACTTCACTCTGAATAATGTTCACCAATAATAAAATGTCTGAGTGTTGGCATAATCACACAATATAATATTATTAGAAGTGAAAATGTACAGTGTACATCTACAAAACAATATGAACAAATTTCACACACAATGTTGAAGTCTGACTTAAAAGAGTGCATACTGAGTTCCATTTATACAAAATACAAAAATAGGCAAGGCCAACCTATCGTGCTCAAGGTTCAGTGTAGTCTACCTTTCAGGGCTAGAGGAGGGTAGCGGCTTGAGGAGAGCACAAGGGGGTTTTCTGAGGACTGATAATATTCTGTTTTTTTATCTGAGTGCTAGTAACATGAGTGTGTTCAGTTTGTGACAATTCAACAAACGGTACATGCACATATTTACTGGTAAAATCAGCATTACTAACTGATACTACTTGGCTGGTCTGCACTCAAAGCATGACAACATAGACCAAATGCACCATTTTTTATTATAATGCTTCATCTTATTTTCTGAGACCTATCCAGTCTTATTCTCACCCTGTCAGCTATTCCTCTTTTCTTTTATCTTCAATTTTTCACTCCACTCACACTTTACCTTTTTTCTACAAATATAATTAGGTCTCTACCCTCCTCAGAAAACAAAGAAACACCTTTCAATCTTGTTGCCTAGACCAACCAGTGTCCTCTCTTTTTCCTTCCTGCATTATCACATTTCTTAAAAGGAATTATTATCTATTCTCAGGGCCTTACCATACACTTCTTAACCCCTGGCAAGGACATTCCTCAGGTAACATCTCTCTCTGACCCTTCTTCTGCCCTTCGCCTTAATTCCAGCATCACCTTAGTTCTCATCATCTCCAGCTCTCTGGCACAACTCCTAGACCCCTGTTTCCTCTCCTGAGATGCTCTCCTGGCTTTGATGTTTGAACCAGCTGGGCCCAACTTCTCTGAGAAGCCCCTCTTCTTTACCAACTCTTCCTCTTCCCACCCCCGGGTACTAGTATTTCATAATTCCCTGTTTATTTTCCATAATATCTCCCTTGGTAATGTCATTCCCTTCCCCATCTTCAATCATATTTTCAGATACTAGCAAATCTTGCTAAGTTCACATTTTTAACCGCCTGTCCTCTTTCTCTCCTCTTTTTTGCCCTTTAATCCTCTCTACAAAGTACTGTCAGATACTGCCCTGAAGTACAGTTCTGGCCATCTCACATATAAATGGTCTGCACCGTTCCTAAATGCGTTCCTAATTCCTTAGCCTGGCATTCGAAACTCTCCAAACTTGACCCCAACCCATCCCTTAGCCTAGGTTCCGGCCAACCAAGATGCTGGGCTAACTCCCCAGCCTGCCCTGTACGTCCCACCGCTGGGCTCTCGCTCCTGCCGCTCCCTACCTGGGAAACCTGCGCTCCTCCAAATCTCCGTTTTACCCGGTCGTCAAGGCTCAGCTTGAGTACCGCATTCTACGGGAAATTACTGACCTTCTTTGGCTCGGCCCCGGTCCCCACGCCCTTACAGTCGACGGTAGGGTTGATCTCCGCCTTGTCCCCTCGCCATGCCAGGCTACAGCCTCTTCCCCTACAGTCATCCCCGTAACTTCTAGAACTGTCATTGCAGACAGTCAACGTGTTTGTGGTGTGTGAATGTGATCTGGTCCTCTTCCCCAAATTTACAGATGATGGGTTCTATTTTTATCTCCTTGATGCTATACTAACCTCTATCTCTATTTCTTTTTTCCTCTTTCAGTCGTCTGTCAACCGTTTTCGACCTGGGGCTCTCCCCACCAGGTCCCACCCAGAGACGCGCTCCTTCTCCCGGACCCCGCACCAGTCCTCCGAACCCCGCCGCGCGCCCGCCACAGAGCTGCAGTCCTCCGGGCGGCCTAGAGGGGCGCGCCGCTCTCACTTCCGGCGCGCGCGCCCAGAGGCCGATCTGCTCCCCGCCTGGGGTCGGTCCCCGCAGCCCGCGGAGCGAAGGGTGAGTGTGGTGGTCCGGCAGCACGGCCCTGGGTGTTTCCCAAACCGCCCTTGACCGGCCTCGGCCTTCCTCGGCCCCGGGCAGAGCCTGCGTCTGCACCAGGTGGCCGCCCCTCGATGCTACCGTCCGCCCGTCCATCTGTCCATCAGCCCATCACTCCGTCCGTCCATCTTTCATGCATTTGTCCGTTTGCCGGTTCATCCACCCGCCCTTGCGTCGACTGACTCCACAAGCACTTACCGGGCGCCTCCTGTGTGCCAGGCCGCTAGCAGAGGAGTCGGGGAGGCACTAATGGAATCTTTCCTCCCACTTCACGCGCCCAGAGATCGCTTTTGAGTCCGCTCTCAGCCGTCCTTATTGACTTCCCAGTCTAGGTTAGATTTTTTACCAGACACTTTCAGAGCACTTTCTGCTCTCCCTTTTGTAGTTCTTATCACGATTAAATCAGGTAGTTCCGTGCGACTTTTGTTTGACATCTGCTTCTCCTTACTATTTTTAAGTTCTGTAATGCAAGGACACTGTTTATAACTCTTTGCTCAGTGCCTAGCACAGTGCCTGCACAAAGTAGGCACTCAATAAATATTGTTAGAGAAATGTGCGAAAACCACAGGCTGTCCTTAGAAGTGCTCTTGGTTTGGTGGGGGAAGGCAGATGTGAAAGGGCAGTTCAGCAGAACACACATCCAAGAGTATGGACTCTGGAGTCAGACCATGTGGTTTCAAAACAGTCCCGACTACATCTCTTACTAGCCATGTGACCTGAGACAAATTGCATAACTTCTCTGTTTCTCTTCTGTAAAACTGTAGAACATAGAGTGCTATGAAGGTGAAATGAATGAAGACACTTAAAACAGGTAGACAGCACTTGACTGTAATAAAAGCTCAATTAGTGTTTAAGTAAGCAGACAATGCAGATACATTATACTGCAGTAAGCAGGATTGTCCAAAAGTGCCGTGGAGGATCTTGGGTTGAATGGACTAAGAGGTAACTGGAACCAGGATCTTATCTCCCAGAGGTGCTTCCAGCCCCCCAACTGGGTTCCCTAGACAACTCCATAAACAACTGACACTTAAATCCACACTTCTGGTCCAAAGCAGTCAACTTATGTCACACATTGGATTGGGTGATGGTGATACAGTGGTGAGCAAAAATGTTGATGTAGCTTACAATCTAATCATGGAGAAGATATGTATTACCCCAACAGTCCTACCGAAGTATATATACTGACAAAATGAGAGACGTGCTCTGAGGGAAAGGAATGCAATTCTCTTTCATTGTGTCTCTCATGACTCCTTGACTGGCCCAGGGTTCTCAAGCCTGCCTACACATCAGAATCACTTGCGGAATGTTTTACAGATCTAAAACCCGACCCACAAGTTTCTGGCTCAGGCTGGGATGAGGCCCAGGCATCTGTAAAGTGAGGTGACTGCAGTCAAAGAAAGCCTCACCTTGGCTAAAGGATTTTGTTTTGTTTGTCTTTTTAAATTTTTATTTTATACTGGAGTATAGTTGATTAACAATGTTTTGTTAATTTCAGGTGTACAGCAAAGTGATTCAGTTATACGTATACCTGTATCCTTTATTTTTTTTGGCTATCAGATTTTTTTCACACACACACACACTGTATTTTATTTTTACAAGAGATAAATAAACAGACACCAAGCATTGTAAATGGATGACCACAACAAAATCAACAATGATTCCAATTACCAAACACGAAACACACTCATACTATGTCATAATATTGACATTCAGTCCAGTAATCCTCCACTGTAACAGCTCCTTTACTTTGCAGTGAAAATTGATTTGTATATTTTTTGCTTCTGAGTCCTTGTGGAATGTTTTTTTTTTAATATTCAAACAGAAAGTCACAAAAATTATAATCATCCTCATCAGCTCACTCAGTCCCATGTAATTAATTTTTTTTATCTTGATCTTTTGTTAGCACTTTTGTGAATTCATCAGTTTTCCATTAGAGTTCTGAAAATGCTTATTCATTCAGTTCAGCACTATAGTCAGTTACCAGAAACCTGTACTTGTCAGAGTCTTTTCCATGAATTCCTTGAACATAAAACCCTCTTATAGGAACATTTTTGCAAAAGCATCAGAGTACACCCAGAACTGTCTATAAATGACAAAAGACTTAAAAATGACCACGGTTAAAGATTTGATGAAAGTTCATAATAATGCAATTGACAAGGAAATTTAGTTATTTCTGAGATACACATTTTAAAGTAATAACTAGAATTATGACATAACATTATACTAGAACATATAAGATTTTTAGAAATTTCACGTAATGTCTGAAACATTTATATTAACATATTTCCATACAAATAACCCAAAGAAAGTTTAACATTAGTTTTGTTTGTTTGTTTTTTTGTACTGCAGGTTCTTATCAGTCATCAATTTTATACACATCAGTGTATACATGTCAATCGCAATGGCCCAATTCAGCACACCACCATCCCCGTCCCACCGCGGTTCCCCCCCCCTTGGTGTCCAAACCTTTGTTCTCTACATCTGTGTCTCAACTTCTGCCTTGCAAACAGGTTCATCTGTACCATTTTCCTAGGTTCCACATACATGCGTTAATATACGATATTTGTTTTTCTCTTTCTGACTTACTTCACTCTGTATGGCAGTCTCTAGATCCATCCATGTCTCTACAAATGACTCAATTTTGTTCCTTTTGATGGCTGAGTAATATTCCATTGTATATATGTATCACATCTTCTTTATCCATTCATCTGTCGATGGGCATTTAGGTTGATTCCATGAGCTGGCTATTGTAAATAGTGCTGCAATGAACATTGGGGTGCATGTGTCTTTTTGAATTATGGTTTTCTCTGGGTATATGCCCAATAGTGGGTTTGCTGGATCATATGGTAATTCTATTTTTAGTTTTTTAAGGAACCTCCATACTGTTCTCCATAGTGGCTGTCTGTATCAATTTACATTCCCACCAACAGTGCAAGAGGGTTCCCTTTTCTCCACACCCTCTCCAGTATTTGTTGTTTGTAGATTTTCTGATGATGCCCATTCTAACTGGTGTGAGGTGATACCTCACTGTAGTTTTGATTTGCATTTCTCTAATAATTAGTGATGTTGAGCAGCTTTTCATGTGCTTCTTGGCCATCTGTATGTCCTCTTTGGAGAAATGTCTATTTAGGTCTTCTGCCCATTTTTGGATTGGGTTGTTTGTTTCTTTAATATTGAGCTGCATGAGCTGTTTATATATTTTGGAGATTAATCTTTGTCTGTTGATTCGTTTGCAAATATTTTCTCCCATTCTGAGGGTTGTCTTTTCATCTTGTTTATGGTTTCCTTTGCTGTGCAAAAGCTTTGAAGTTTCATTAGGTCCCATTTTTTTTGTTGTTTTTATTTCCATTACTGTAGGAGGTGGATCAAAAAAGATTTTGCTGTGATTTATGTCAAAGAGTGTTCTTCCTATGTTTTCCTCTAAGAGTTTTATAGTGTCCGGTCTTACATTTAGGTCTCGAATCCCTTTTGAGTTTATTTTTGTGTATGGGTGTTAGGGAGTGTTCTAATTTCTTTTTTTTTTTTTTTCCACTACGCGGTCCTCTCACTGCTGTGGCCTCTCCCGTTGTGGAGCACAGGCTCCGGATGCGCAGGCTCAGCGGCCATGACTCACGGGCCCAGCCGCTCTGCAGCATGTGGGATCTTCCCGGACCGGGGCATGAACCCATGTCCCCTGCATTGGCAGGCAGACTCTCAACCACTGTGCCACCGGGGAAGCCCTAATTTCATTCTTTTACATGTAGCTGTCCAGTTTTCCGAACACCACTTATTATTATTTTTAACATCTTCATTGGAGTATAATTGCTTTACAATGGTGTGTTAGTTTCTGCTTTATAACAAAGTGAATCAGTTATACATATACATATGTTCCCATATCTCTTCCCTCTTGTGTCTCCCTCCCTCCCACCCTCCCTATCCCACCCCTCTAGGTGGTCACAAACCACCGAGCTGATCTCCCTGTGCTATGCAGCTGCTTCCCACTAGCTATCTATTTTATGTTTGGTAGTGTATATATGTCCATGCCACTCTCTCGCTTTGTCACAGCTTACCCTTCCCCCTCCCCAGATCCTCAAGTCCATTCTCTAGTAGGTCTGTGTCTTTATTCCTGTCTTACCACTAGGTTCTTCATGACATTTTTTTTTCTTAGATTCCATATATATGTGTTAGCATACAGTATTTGTTTTACTCTTTCTGACTTACTTCACTCTGTATGACAGACTCTAGGTCCACCCACCTCATGACAAATAACTCAATATTGTTTCTTTTTATGGCTGAGTAATATTCCATTGTATATATGTGCCACATCTTCTTTATCCATTCATCTGTTGATGGACACTTAGGTTGCTTCCATGTCCTGGCTATTGTAAACAGAGCTGCAATGAACATTTTGGTACATGACCTTTTTTTGAATTATGGTTTTCTCAGGGTATATGCCCAGTAGTGGGATTGCTGGGTCTTATGGTAATTCTATTTTTAGTTTTTAAAGGAACCTCCATACTGTTCGCTATAGTGGCTGTATCAATTTACATTCCCACCAACAGTGCAAGAGGGTTCCCTTTTCTCCACACCCTCTCCACCATTTATTGTTTCTAGATTTTCTGATGATGGCCATTCTAACCTGTGTGAGATGATACCTCATTGTGGATTTGATTTGCATTTCTCTAATGATTAATGATGTTGAGCATTCTTTCATGTGTTTGTTGGTAGTCTGTATATCTTCTTTGGAGAAATGTCTATTTAGGTCTTCTGCCCATTTTTGGATTGGGTTGCTTGTTTTCTTGTTATTGAGCTGCATGAGCTGCTTGTAAATTTTGGAGATTAACCCATTTTCAGTTGTTTCATTTGCAAATATTTTCTCCAATTCTGAGGATCGTCTTTTAGTCTTGTTTATGGTTTCCTTTGCTGTGCAAAAGCTTTTAAGTTTCATTAGTTCCCATTTGTTTATTTTTGTTTTTATTTCCATTTCTCTAGGAGATGGGTCAAAAAGGATCTTGCTGTGATTTATGTCATAGAGTGTTCTGCCTATGTTTTCCTCTAAGAGTTTTATAGTGTCTGGCCTTATATTTAGGTCTTTAATCCATTTTGAGTTTATTTTTGTGTATGGTGTTAGAGAGTGTTGTAATTTCATACTTTTACATGTAGCTGTCCAGTTTTCCCAGCACCACTTATTGAAGAGGATGTCTTTTCTCCACTGTATATTCTTGCCTCCTTTATCAAAGATAAGGTGACCATATGTGCGTGGGTTTATCTCTGGGCTTTCTATCCTGTTCCATTGATATATCCTTCTGTTTTTGTGCCAGTACCATACTGCCTTGATTACTATAGCTTTATAGTATAGTCTGAAGTCAGGGAGCCTGATTCCTCCAGCTCATTTTTCATTCTCAAGATTGCTTTGGCTATTCGGGGTCTTTTGTGTTTCCATACAAATTGTGAAATTTTTTGTTCAGGTTCTGTTGAAAATGCCAGTGGTAGTTTGATAGGGATTGCATTGAATCTGTAGATTGCTTTGGGTAGTAGAGTCATTTTCACAATATGGATTCTTCCAATCCAAGAACCTGGTATATCTCTCCATCTGTTCGTATCATCTTTAATTTCTTTCATCAGTGTCATAGTTTTCTGCATACAGGTCTTTTGTCTCCCTAGGTAGGTTTATTCCTAGGTATTTTATTCTTTTTGTGGCAATGGTAAATGGGAGTGTTTTCCATAATTTCTCTCTCAGATTTTTCATCGTTAGTGTACAGGAATGCAAGAGATTTCTGTGCATTAATTTTGTATCCTGCAACTTTATCAGATTCATTGATTAGTTCTAGTAGTTTTCTGGTGGCATTTTTAGGCTTCTCTATGTATAGTATCATGTCATCTGCAAACAGTGACAAGTTTTACTTCTTCTTTTCCCGCTTGGATTCCTTTTATCTCTTTTTCTTCTCTGATTGCCATGGCTAGGACTTCCAAAACTATGTTGAATAGTAGTGGTGAGAATGGACATCCTTGTCTTGGTCCTGATCTTAGATGAAATGGTTTCAGTTTTTCACCATTGAGAATGGTGTTTGCTGTGCGTTTTTCATATATGGCCTTTATTATGTTGAAGTAGGTTCCCTCTGTGCCCACTTGCTGGAGAGTTTTTTTCATAAATTGGTGTTGAATTTCGTCAAAAGCTTTTTCTGCATCTATTGAGATGATCATATGGCTTTTATTCTTCAATTTGTTATTATGGTATATCACGTTGATTGATTTGCATATATTGAAGAATCCTTGCATCCCTGGGATAAATCCCACTTGATCATGGTGTATGATCCTTTTAATGTGTTGTTGGATTCTGTTTGCTAGTATTTCGTTGAGGATTTTTGCATCTATATTCATCACTGCTATTGGTCTGTAATTTTCTTTTTTTGTAGTATCTTTGTCTGGTTTTGGTATCAGGGTGATGGTGGCCTCATAGAATGAGTTTGGGAGTGTTCCTTCATCTGCAATTTTTTGGAAGAGTTTGAGAAGAATGGGTGTTAGCTCTTCTCTAAATGTTTGATAGAATTCACCTGTGACGCCATCTGGTCCTGGGCTTTTGTTTGTAGGAAGATTTTAAATCACAGTTTCAATTTCATTACTTGTGATTGGTCTGTTCATATTTTCTATTTCTTCCTGCTTCAGTCTTGGAAGGTTATACCTTTCTAAGAATTTGTCCATTTCTTCCAGGTTGTCCACTTTATTGGCATAGAGTTGCTTGTAGTAGTCTCTTAGAATGCTTTGTATTTCTGAGGTGTCTGTTGTAACTTCTCCTTTTTCATTTCTAATTTTATTGATTTGAGTCCTCTCCTCTTTTTCTTGATGAGTCTGGCTAATGGTTTATCAATTTTGTTTATCTTCTCAAAGAACCAGAGTTTAGTTTTATTGATCTTTGCTATTGTTTTCTTTGTTTCTATTTCATTTGTTTCTGCTCTGATTTTTATGATTTTTTTCCTTCTGCTAACTCTGGGTTTTGTTTGTTCTTCTTTCTCTACTTCCTTTAGGTGTAAGGTTAGATTGTTTACTTGAGATTTTTCTTGTTTCTTGAGGTAGGCTTGTATAGCTATAAACTTCCCTCTTAGAACTGCTTTTGCTGCATGCCATAGGTTTTGGATCATCGTGTTTTCATTGTCATTTGTCTCTAGGTATTTTTTGATTTCCTCTTTGATTTCTTCAGCGATCTCTCGGGTATTTAGTAACGTATTGTTTAACCTCCATGTGTTTGTACTTTTTACATTTTTTTCCCTGTAATTCATTTCTAATCTCATAGCATTGTGGTCAGAAAAGATGCTTGATATGATTACAATTTTCTTAAATTTACTGAGGCTTGATTTGTGACCCAAGTTGTGATCTATCCTGGAGAATGTTCCATGTGCACTTGAGAAGAAAGTGTAATCTGCTGTTTTTGGATGGAATGTCCTATAAATATCAATTAAATCTATCTGGTCTATTGTGTCATTTAAAGCTTCTGTTTCCTTATTTATTTTCATTTTGGATTATCTGTCCATTGGTGTAAGTGAGGTGTTAAAGTCCCCCACTATTATTGTGTTACTGTCGATTTCCTCTTTTATAGCCGTTAGCGGTTGCCTTATGTATTGAAGTGCTCCTATGTTGGGTGCATATATATTTATAATTGTTATATCTCCTTCTTGGATTGATCCCCTGATCATTATGTAGTGTCCTTCCTTGTCTCTTGTAACGTTCTTTATTTTAAAGTATATTTTATCTGATATGAGTATAGCTACTCCAGCTTTCTTTTGATTTCCATTTGCATGGAATATCTTTTTCCATCCCCTCACTTTCAGTCTGTATGTGTCCCTAGGTCTGAAGTGGGTCTCTTGTAAACAGCATATATATGGGTCTTGTTTTTGTATCCTTTCTGCGAGCTCGTGTCTTTTGGTTGGAGCATTTAATCCATTCACGTTTAAGGTAATTATCGATATGTTTGTTCCTATGACCATTTTCTTAATTGTTTTGGGTTTGTTTTTGTAGGTCCTTTTCTTCTTTTGTGTTCCCCACTTAGAGAAGTTACTTTAGCATTTGTTGTAGAGCTGCTTTGGTGGTGCTGAATTCTCTTAGCTTTTGCTTGTCTGTAAAGCTTTTGATTTCTCCATCGAATCTGAATGAGATCCTTGCCGGGTAGAGTAATCTTGGTTGTAGGTTCTTCCGTTTCATCACTTTATATCATTCCACTCCCTCTGGCTTGTAGAGTTTCTGCTGAGAAATCAGCTGTTAACCTTATGGGAGTTCCCTTCTATGTTATTTGTCATTTTTCCCTTGCTGCTTTCAATAATTTTTCTTTGTGTTTCATTTTTGCCAATTTGATTACTATGTGTCTCGGCGTGTTTCTCCTTGGGTTTATCCTGTATGGGACTCGCTGGGCTTTCTGGACTTGGGTGGCTATTTCCTTTCCCATGTTAGGGAGGTTTCGACTATAATCTCTTCAAATATTTTTTCTGGTCCTTTCTCTCTCTCTTCTCCTTCTGGGACCCCTATAATGCAAATGTTGTTGCATTTAAGGTTGTCCCAGAGGTCTCTTAGGCTGTCTTCATTTCTTTTCATTCTTTTTTCTTTAGTCTGTTCTGCAGCAGTGAATTCCACCATTCTGTCTTCCAGGTCGCTTGTCCATTCTTCTGCCTCAGTTATTCTGCTAGTGATTCCTTCTAGTGTAGTTTTCATTTCAGTTATTGTATTGTTCATCTCTGTTTGTTTGTTCTTTAATTCTTCTAGGTCTTTGTTAAACATTTCTTGCATCTTCTCGATCTTTGCCTCCATTCTTTTTCCGAGGTCCTGGATCATCTTCACTATCATTATTCTGAATTCTTTTTCTGGAAGGTTGCCTACGTCCACTTCATTTAGTTGTTTTTCTGGGGTTTTATCTTTTTCCTTCATCTGGTATATAGCCCTCTGCCTTTTCATCTTGTCTGTCTTTCTGTGAATGTGGTTTTTGTTCCACAGGCTGCAGGATTGTAGTTCTTCTTGCTTCGGCTGTCTGCCCTCTGGAGGATGAGGCTATCTAAGAGGCTTGATGGGAGGGACTTGTGGTGGGTAGAGCTGACTGTTGCTCTGGTGGGCAGAGCTCAGTAAAACTTTAATCCACTTGACTGTTGATGGGTGGGGCTGGGTTCCCTCCCTGTTGCTGACTGTTGCTCTGGTGGGCAGAGCTCAGTAAAACTTTAATCCACTTGACTGTTGATGGGTGGGGCTGGGTTCCCTCCCTGTTGGTTGTTTGGCCTGAGGCAACCCAAAACTGGAGCGTAAGTGGGCTCTTTGGTGGGGCTAATGACAGACTCTGGGAGGGCTGACACCAAGGCGTCCTTCCCAGAACTTCTGCTGCCAGTGTCCTTGTCCCCATGGTGAAACAGAGCCACCCCCCGCCTCTGCAGGAGACCTTCCAACACTAGCAGGTAGGTCTGGGTCAGTCTCCTCCGGGGTCACTGCGCCTTCCCCTGGGTCCCGATGTGCACACTACTTTGTGTGTGCTCTCCAAGAGTGGAGTCTCTGTTTCCCCCAGTCCTGTCGAAGTCCTGCTATCAATTCTCACTAGCGTTCAAAGTCTGATTCTCTAGGAATTCCTCCTCCCGTTGCCGGACCCCCGGTTGGGAAGCCTGACGTGGGACTCAGAACCTTAACTCCAGTGGGTGGACTTCTGTGGTATAAGTGTTTGCCAGTCTGTGAATCACCCACCCACCAGTTATGGGATTTGATTTTACTGTGATTGCGCCCCTCTTACCGTCTCATTGTGGCTTCTCCTTTGTCTTTGGTCGTGGGGTATCTTTTTGGTGAGTTCCAGTGTCTTCCTGTCGATGATTGTCCAGCAGGTAGTTGTGATTCTGGTGTTCTCGCAAGAGGGAGTGAGAGCACGTCCTTCTACTCCACCATCTTGGTTCCTCCTCCCCTGTATCTATTCTTTTTCAAATGCTTTTCCCATTAGGTTATTATAGAATATGGAGCAGAGTTCCCTGTGCTATTCAGTAGGTCCTTGTTGGTTATCTATTGTTTTTGTTTTTGCTTTTGCTTTTTTAAAACTAGTCAGAGGAACAGGATGAGATTTGCAATTTGAAGTCACTGTGGTTACACTATAAATAGACTGTGGGTTATTGTACAGTGTAACAGGAAGGATAGTTGCTGGAATGAAGAAGGTGGTGGCAGAGATGGGAAAGAGCAGATTCTGGAAATAGGAAATAAAATCAATGGGACTTAATTTGCATTAAATACAGGAAGGAGGTATTAGGAATGCTTCCAGGTTTCTGGCAGTGCAGCCGTATGGTTGTTCCTACTTCTGAGAGGGAAATCACTGGGAGAGGAGCAGGTTGGGGTGGGAGGAATCATCAATTGATCGTGGATGTGCTGAGTTTGAGGTCCTTTTGAGAAATTCAAGAAGAGTTATGATGAGGCTTCCATGGTGGCACAGTGGTTAAGAATCCGCCTGCCAATGCAGGGGACACGGGTTCAAGCGCTGGTCCACAGAGCAACTAAGCCCATGTGCCACAACTACTAAGCCTGAGCTCTAGAGCCTGTGAGCCAGAACTGCTGAAGCCCGCACGCCTAGAGCCCATGCTTCGCAACAAAAGAAGCCACTGCAATGAGAAGCTCGTGCACCGCAACGAAGAGTAGCCCCCACTCGCTGCAACTAGAGAAAGCCCGCGCGCAGCAACAGAGACCCAACACAGCCAATAAATAAAGAAATAAATTTATTTTTAAAAAAAGAAAAAGAGTTGTGATGGATGTGAGTCGCAATGGATAAATAGGGCTGGAGCTCAGATGAGAGGTCCAGACTAGAGATCGATGGTAACTGAAGGTAAGGATGAGACTGCCTGGGAGAGCATGAGAAGAGTGGTGGACTAAGGGCTAACCTATGGAACTCTGATGTAAGGGAGGATGGACTTGTGAAGGAGATGGAGAAGGAACAGCGATAATTCTTCAGCCACCCAATGGAGGACAAGTTGCTGAGGCATAGTATTTATACTGATGCACAGATCTGACAATGCATCATCATGGGATTTCTTAAATGTCAATTGCTGTAATAAGACCTAAAGAAATGTATTTAGTATTTTCCAAATACCACAAAATTAAGTAGAAAAATGTCCCCAAGTTTCTCTGTGTTTAGGTTCCTCCTCTCACTATTCCTTAACTCTGCCAAGGCTCTGGCCCAGGGTTTTTACCCTGGCTGCACATCGGAAGCATTTGTGGCACTTATTGAAGCCCCACCCATGGAGATTCTGATTCAACAAGTCTGAGGGCCATGCATGGCTGTTTCTGAGCCATAGCCATGAGCCTGGCCTTTCTGAATCACCTACAGTTTCTTCGGTGGGCCACATCCTCTCATACCTACTGCTCCTTGCCTGAATGACCTCCCTCTACAGCTCCACCCAGCTCACTCATACCAGACTCTGCTGAGATGGTTCCCCCAGGCAGGCAGTTCTTCCTGGTCTTAGTCATCTTTCCGGGCTACCTTATCTGCTTCCCTCCATTCTTGGATGTATTGCACTGTGTTTGCCTGTTTCCCTATCACTTCCCCTTATTAAACTAGGAGTCCTTGAAGACAGACCTCTGAATCCTGAGAGTCCTGTTCAGTACACTGCCTAGCACATAGCTCAAATATTGTTGAGATAATAGATGAAGGAATCCATTCCTCTTTCCTTTGTGCTGTCTCAGAATCTTGTGACTTAAAGTCAGGAAAAATTCTTCTGGGCTTCCCTGGTGGCACAGTGGTTAAGAATCCGCCTGCCAATGCAGTGGTCACAGGTTCGAGCCCTGGTCCGGGAAGTTCCCACATGCAGATGGAGCAACTAAGCCCATGTGCCACAACTACTGAAGCCTGCACACCTAGAGCCCATGCTCTGCAATGAGAGAAGCCACTGCAATGAGAAGCCTGCACACCACAACGAAGAGTAGCCCCTGCTCGCCGCAAGTAGAGAAAGCCTGTGCACAGCAATGAAGACCCAACACAGCCAAAAATAAATAAATTAAAATTAAAAAAAATAAAGAACTAAACATTAAAAATAAAAAAGAAAAATTCTTCCCTTTTTTGTACATTCACCCTGGCCATTCTCCATGACCTTTTCCTAACATTTTCACCCTTATTTTTTTATTTTTATGTTTTTTAGAAAGCAGATTTTTTTTTTTTTTTTTTTTTTTTTTTTTGCGGTACGCGGGCCTCTCACTGTTGTGGCCTCTCCCGCTGCGGAGCACAGGCTCCGGACGCGCAGGCTCAGCAGCCATGGCTCACCGGCCTAGCCCCTCCACGGCATGTGTGATCTTCCCGGACCGGGGCACAAACCCACGTCCCCTGCATCGGCAGGCGGCCTCTCAACCGCTGCGCCACCAGGGAAGCCCTAGAAAGCAGATTTTAAAAAATTTTATATATTTATTTATTTATTTTTGGCTGCGTTGGGTCTTCGTTGCTGTGTGCGGGCTTTTTCTAGTTGTGGCGAGCGGGGGCTACTCTTCGTTACAGTGCACGGGGTTCTCATTGCAGTGGCTTCTCTTGTTGCATAGCACGGGCTCTAGGCGCACAGGCTTCAGTAGTTGTGGCACATGGGCTCTAGGGTGCAGGCTCAGTAGTTGTGGCACACGGGCTTAGTTGCTCCGCGGCATGTGGGATCTTCCTGGACCAGGGCTTGAACCTGTCTCCTGCATTGGCAGGTGGATTCTTAACCACTGTGCCACCAGGGAAGTCCTTCACCCTCATTCTTAATTTATAGTAGCAACCAGGATTGTCCTGGGCATTAACCCGTTCTGTAATTTAAAAAAACAAGTGCTTTAGAGTTGGGCTACTCTAGGTTCATGTCTTGACTTTGCCGTATACCAGTTTGGGGCCTTGGGCAAATTATTTAACTTTCAAGAACCTCAGTTTCCTTGTCTGTAAAGTGGGGCTGATAATACATACCTATTAGTGTTATTTACAAGCCTCAAAAAATTGTATTTGTAAAGTGCCTGGCCCATAGTAGGTTTATTAAGTGCAAATTCCCTTCTTTGGGGAGACCCTATGGCTTAATAGAAAGAACTAATAAATCCTCTGGTTGCAAAGAGCCATTCTGCTGCTTACTGGCTGTGTGTCTTTGGTCCCCTTGTGATTCTCAGTAGCCTCATTTGGAAAATGGGCATAATTATGATTATCCTTATAGAATTATTAGGGAAATTATATTAAATTTATGTCAAGTATCTAGCTAGTGCTTGGCATCTAGTAGGTGCTCAGTAAAATGGTGGTTATTATTCTGAGAGGTGATAATATACTATAGTGTTTTTCCTGATTTCCATGATGTATAAGCATTAGTTATTATCCCTAATGTCATCTCTAACATTGTTACAAAAAGTTGAATTTATTTCAGTGGTACTTTAACTTTTCTGTTTTACATCCTGAGAAAAATCCTGAATCATCTATAAAGGTATTATTTACATGGAAGCTCCCTTTTAGTCAGTTTCCTTTACAGTGCTACACTCGGTGGCAACTGGCTTTCAAACACCTGAATTTATATTCTAAACACATTTTTTTTTCCCTGTGTGATATTAGCATTGTCCACCTCAGGAGCTCTTTGGAGAACTGGAATTCAGAAAGAATCTCTCAGACACGAGACGTCCATCCCCTCCCCGCTTCAACTAGGCAGCCTCTTCAGACTATCTCTGCCCAGAATGGCAGGAAGGTCGGCAGCCTTGGTCTACCATGCTCCAAAAGAGCAGGAAGGACTCATAATTGTGAAGGTCGAAGAAGAAAATTATGTTTGGGGGCAGGACTTTGGCCTTCAGGGCAATGCCTATAGTCAGGAGGCCTTCCGCCAGCGGTTCAGGCA
This sequence comes from Phocoena sinus, assembly GCF_008692025.1. Classification (NCBI taxonomy): domain Eukaryota; kingdom Metazoa; phylum Chordata; class Mammalia; order Artiodactyla; family Phocoenidae; genus Phocoena; species Phocoena sinus. The sequence continues at coordinate 39,922,726 of NC_045776.1, forward strand.
GTTCGGTTACTCTGACTCCGCGGGGCCCCGGGAGGCTCTGAGCCGGCTCCGTGAGCTGTGCTGTCAGTGGCTGAGGCCAGAGGTGCACAGCAAGGAGCAGATCCTGGAGCTGCTGGTGCTGGAGCAGTTCCTGAGCATGCTGCCAGAGGAGCTGCAGACCTGGCTTCGAGGGAACCAACCAGGGAGTGGAGAGGAAGCCGTGGTGATGCTGGAGGAGCTGGAGAAAGAGCTTGACGAGCCAAGGCAACAGGTAAGTAGGTGTTTTGTTTGCTTGTTTTACTGACTGTAAGTTAATGAGGAAGCCATTCTGAGTGGCCTTGACTGGGCTCCCCGAGAATTATAAAATGTTTGTCCTTTGGGTTATTATTTGTGCACTGGGATCAAGTCACTAGAGCTTTTAGTCTTGTTGTTTTCTATCTAATCACCTGAATGAGTTTCTGATTCTGGCTGCCCTGCCCTGTTAATCTAGGGGTTTTCCTCTTGTATGTCCTCAGAATCATAGTGTTGGTACTTGATTACTCCTAGGACACAGCTCATGGCCAAGGAATGATCTGGAAGGAAATGACATCTGTGGGAGCACTGAAGTCGCTGAGTATCCAGCTGGAGCCCTTGGAGAACCAGGGCAAGAATGAGATTCAGGAGCCCCAGGGTTTCTGTGAGAGAGGTGAGGAGCCACAGTCCATTGAGGTTGAGGGCGGAGGTGAGGGCTTAAATCCGTGGCATGGGTCATTTTCTTAACAACTGCCTCTTATGACTGTCATTAAGTGCTGTGAAAAAGCCCCCTTGCCTAGAAATATTCTTCCATTGGCTCTGCCTAGAATCTGAAATTCCAATATAATTTCTAATTTGGGGTTAAGAATTAAGGTCTCTAATAAAATTCTCTAATAATCTCCATAATATTCAAAGAGCAGTATTCTGGGTTTTTAATATTATGGTCCTACTGACAAGGCAGTCCCTAAGATGGAGATGCATAATGTATCAATAAGAGAAGCCACATAGTAACTTGAAAAGGGAAAATTTAATGTTAAGAATTATTAATTATGCCAGAGGATTACTTACTAATTAGTTTTTAAAACCCCCATAACGTATACAGAAGTAACACATACAGGGAGTCTTTAGGGTTGAGGCAGAGCACCCAAGAAAGGAACAAATCTGCAAGAGGGTGCTGCATCTTCCCCCTCCCTTGGCAGAACTGAGATCCAGATCTTGTTGGAGAGGACACAGCTATGTTCCACTGGGTGGAGATGCCCCCTGAGTGCTTGCTGGCAGATTTGCTGGGAAACTGCTCTTTGGCGTATGAAGGAAAGCCATTCATGGGTGGGGGGAAAGTGTGTGTTCTAGGGGGCAGAACTCAGAAGCTACCCTCTGGGGTGTCAGGAGCAACCCCCCACCATGGGGAGGTGCCATGACACAGAACTTGCTGCAAAGCTACCCTCAGGGATGGTGCCCCTGAAACTGATTGGCACTGCTGGGTGCCCCACACGTTGCAGGGAAAAAGAGAGCACACCAGCACCAGGAAGAAAAGCCCCTTCTTCCTCCAGGGTCTGTTCAGCCCCTACTGTTAAAGGTCACATCGTTGTCAGCTGGCCAGGGAGAAGTGTTGCACAGGCAGGGCACTGAAAGGTGGATTTGAAGCTGACCAAAAGGGCTTTGATTATGTTATTGGCAAAATCATCCCTATGGGCAGCATGTACATCAGGCCTGTTAACTTGTTCTCATTAACAAGTTTGTTACAGCCAACTACCCTTCTGATTTCATCTTTACCAAGCAATCTTATTAAATTCCTATGAAGCCTAGCTATAATAAAAATGTACATTAGTCTAGTCTGGTCTGTGTGACAGTTAAATTACTCATTAATTTTTGTTATGGTTTTATTGCTCAGTTTCATGAGCTTGGCTAATGAGAGTTAACCCCAAGAGGTAAATCTATTCATTGTATGATGATAAAGTTAGGTTTATGAGGCCACAAGGTCAAGGGCTAGATCTTGGACCATGGCATTCACCAAAGGTATCCATGCATCTGTACACTGAGACCTCCTAGGAAACTCCCTCCCAGCACCCGCCCCCCACATCATTAGCCAAGTAAGCCCACTTAAATATTTTCCGCATCAAGCAAAAACTACATTCAAGTGGATTTAAAAAAATCATCTCCTCAAGTCCCCTGCCTTAAAGTAGGTAAATATCTAGATCAGTTAGGGTAGATGACTGCTATTTCCTTCTTTTAAGGTCTTGAGGAACAGAGACTGTGCTGTAATTTTTTAAGTCGTTCTTGGGCTTTTCATACTGATATTTGTTGTGGCCTGAATTATGTCCCCCCAGTTTCTATGTTGAAGCCCTACCCCCACCCAGTACCCGAGAACATGACTGTATTTGAGGTAGGGCCTTTAAATAAGTAAATAAGTTAATATGAGATTGTTAGGGTGAGCCCTAATCCAATACGACGGTGTCCTTGTAAGAAGCGGAGATTGGGACATAACACAAATCGAGGGACAACCGTATAAGGACACAGTGGGAAGGAGCCACTGCAAGCCAAGGAGAGATAGACCTCAAATGATACCAAACCTGCCAACACCTTGATCTTGGACTTCCAGCCTCCAGAACTGTGAGAAAATAAATTTCTGTTGTTTAAGCCATCCAGTGTAGGGTATTTTGTTACGGCAGGCAGACGGGCAAACTAAAACGGTATTAAACTTCTTCTCTGTGTCCATATGAACTACTTACTGCTTTAATTTAATTCCATTTTATTTTATTTGTTTAGCAGAATCCTCATAAAACACACCTGTTCTTGAAGGTAATGAGTACACTGCCCTTTGACTTTGTTTTAACTAAGCATTTCACTGCCTCTGATTCCATCTGTGTTCCATCTCTCCGGTCATCACAGCTCATTCCTCTGGATGTGCTTCAGTTTCTCCACATTCATTTGAAGTACAGGGATAAAAAAAATTAAGTACTCTAATGAAGATCTGGTCAATTTACAAGGTAGATTCACACACACCCCAACTCTTATTTGTTGCACTCTATATATTTTTATTTGTTTGCCCCTTCACAGTGGTATTATGTTGTTGACTCAATCAACTTATGGCCACAGTGATTCCATCTTCCAGCCTTCCTTGGCCTTAGCAAAATGTCCTCATCCTCCGTTTATGCCTGATTCCTAAGTATATGGTCTTGAATGGCCTTGACTGGGTTTCTGATAAATCTCATTATGATGATCTCTTTCTAGTCTTGAGGGTCTTAGCTCCACCTCTGAAGAATTAATGTGGATCATTTCACATCTCTTACCTAGGTCAATAAGGATTAAATCATTGGAGGAATCCACCTTGATAGGATTGTAAGAGTTGCCATGTCATTTTTACAACCTTACACTCTTGGTTATATAATATAATATATAATTTTCCTTAGCTTCTTCACTAGCCTAGCAGTATGTTTTGCTAGAAGAAGAGCCTGAGATGGAGATTTGAGTGCAGGTGGTTTACTGAGGGCGTGCTCCTCAGGAGAACTCTGTGATGGAGTGAGAGAGGTAGGGTTAGGAAGGGAAAAGATCAAGCAATGATATGGTCTCGGGTAAAACCTAGCCTTGGCTTAATCCATGAGGTGGGGCTTTGGGGGGACCCCCTGGAGCATAATTGTACTGCTGAGTTGTTCCTTCTTGAAGCGGGGTTGGGGGGCAGTGAGGGTCGAAGTAATTTCCTAGGCCAGGTGGCTTTCATCAGCCAGGGCAACGCTCCAGAGAAGAGGGAAGCTGTGGGTCGTTAGGAGCCAACACTCACAGCGGCTGGGGGAAGGAGGCACTGTGTTGGTGAAGGGGATCTGAGTGGGTAGTGGAGCCTATATAGTATTAAGGCTGAATCATATTTGCCCATGTGCAATTAAAGGCCAAGTCCGAGTTAAGATGATTTTAGACCATACAGGTCACTGAAAAGGTAGGGAAGTAGTGGGATGGGGTGAGGGGATGTTATATAGAAGAGCTCTTCTACAGAGGAACCTGTGGCTTATTTCTCTTCCGAAGAGCCTCCTATAATCTATACCCTGCCCTCCAGCATCTGGACTTTGGGCTTGATTGTAAATTATCACTCACTCTTGGAAGATATCAATTAGATTGTTTGGATTATTTTTGTACCAATATTTCTAAATATTCAAGTAATCATCTCATATTCTACTTTTAATCTCTGTCATTTCCAGGAATTACTCTAGTTAACTGTTTATCCTAATTTTTAAAAATGTAATATACAGGGTTTCCCTGGTGGCGCAGTGGTTGGGAGTCCGCCTGCCGATGCAGGGGACACGGGTTCGTGCCCCGGTCCGGGAGGATCCCACATGCCGCGGAGCGGCTGGGCCCGTGAGCCATGGCCGCCGAGCCTGCGCGTCCGGAGCCTGTGCTCCGCAACGGGAGAGGCCACAACAGTGAGAGGCCTGCGTACCACAAAAAAATAAATAAATAAATAAATAAAAATGTAATATACATATATAGTTGAAAGAATAAGAGTCTTGGTATTTTCCTGATCGATACATCTAAGGTCAAGATTTTTCTCTGGTCTCATCATTTGTCTTCATGTGATTATAGAATTTGAAGAAGTATTTTAAATCCTATAAATTACATTGCTTTTCTAATTTTCACAGCCCTAAATTTGTCCCTACACAATTTTATTGCCACTTTATACCCTTTATAATGTATACTCTTTATAATTTGACCTATTTACTACTTTCACAAGATTTCTCATTAGGTTGTCAGGTCTCTGACTTTAACCAAGTCGGTGCTTATTATTCTTCTGCCTTTTTTATATATTATGCTTTTATTCGTAAATTTTCCCTTTTTGAACGAGCATAGCCTTGAGTAATTTAAATTTCTATTTAAGATCCAAGAACAGTGTGAATTTTAGTGTTCTGTCCTGATCTAAGAGGCAGTGTTGTCCATCTGTGATTTCTGGTAAGGAGTGAGGAAAGGGAAAGCTGGATAGCTCCCTGCTTTGGTCACGTAATCATTGTGAGCCTTTATTGTTGTGTTTGAAGTGTGATGAACTCCAAGAATATCAAAAAGAAGTATTTGTTTTCATAGAAAAACATGACTTTTCTGAAGCTAAATAAAAATGGTTTTTAAATTAATTTTTTTTTCTTAGTGCAACTACAGCCCTGCTTCCTTCCAGTAGGGAAAGCAGATGACATAGGGGGAAAGAGCAGGCCTTGATGTTAAGCATCTTTGTTAGAATCCCGACTCTACCAATTACTAATTCTGTGGCCTTACATCAGTGACATAGCCTCTCTGAGCCTTCGTTTCCTGATGTGTAAAATTCATATAAGTTTAGAGGGCTTTGGGGGGGACGAAAGTAACTTAACAGTTCTTCAGATTTTCCCTACTCAAAATAATTGAAGTTACCTCAGCCATCATCCAGTAGTCTCCTGTTCTGAGTTACTAGAAATCGAGAAATGAGAGGGGTGTGTCGTGTGAGAGCTGAAGGTTTGGCACCAGGCAGTCACGTCTGCCTCTTGTTTCCATCCACCATCTTTGACCATTTATACATAAAAAAGTGAACATAGAAGACTCCCACCTGGCCCCAGAATGAGTCAGGAACTCACAATATTCCTTTTCTTATGCTCTGCATGTCTTATTCTATTTGCTTATAATCATTTGATCAACTTAGAACCTGCCAGAATCTGCAATTTACCTTTGTACCACCTACCTCTGTCCAATTCTAACCCCTAAAGCATTTCCTAATTGTATCTCCTGCTCTCCTATTTTTGTAGAAGCACTGCTGATTCAAGACTCTTAGACATCTGTCTTTATTCTAATTACTCTTTATCACCTCTTTTCCTTTCCCTCATTACCTAAAAGCACATCTTCTCCTCTAACCCAAGATTGTCTCCCAGCTTCCTGGTCTCTCACTGCTACTCCTGTTTATCACTAACTCCCTTAACTAATGTCTTGCCCTGTTCACCATCCCTCCTTTCCAATGCTGACTCTCATTCTAGTCTATGTTACTCTCTGAGGGTGCCAACTCTCCCTACCCCAGGCCACTTTTCTAAATTCTAGGTTGGGAAGCTAGTTTTTAAGAGTTTTCCTTCTAATAGGTAAATACCTATTTCATTTGGTTTATTTTCTGTTTCTGCTACAGTAAGTTCTTTTCTTCCAACATGGGGAGCAAATGACACTTGCATTTTCTGTTCACATTTTTAGATGGCAAGCTGGTGGCTGACAAATTGTTGACAGCAAAGCAAGAAATTATTGAATGTGTGGCATCAGCAGCCATGATATCCTCAAGACGACTCCCTGGGGAAACTCCTTCAGGACAGGTAGTTGAAGAAGCTTTGGGAGGTCTGGACAATTTTGAGAAGCCAAAAGGAAGTGCTTCAGGGGACAAAATGAGTCAGCTCCCTTCCCAGGAAAGACATTTTAGCCTGACAAACTTCAACAAGGAAATCTCCACAGAAGAGAGTGTCCTGGAATGTAATGAAGGTGAAGGAAGTCTCAGTCTGAACTCAAATGTTATAACACAACCGAGAATTCACGCTGGGGGAAAGCTCTATGAGTGCTTCGACTGTGGGAAAGCCTTTTGCCAGAGCTCAAAGCTGATTAGACATCAGAGAACTCATACTGGAGAGAGACCTTATGCATGTAAAGAATGTGGCAAAGCCTTTAGTCTGAGCTCAGACCTTGTTAGACATCAGAGAATTCATAGTGGTGAAAAACCCTACGAATGTTGTGAATGTAGAAAAGCTTTCAGGGGCAGCTCAGAGCTCATCCGGCATCGGAGAATTCACACTGGAGAGAAACCTTATGAATGTGGTGAATGTGGGAGAGCTTTCAGCCGGAGCTCAGCCCTTATTCAGCATAAGAAAATTCACACTGGAGACAAAGGCTATGAATGTATTGAATGTGGTAAGGCTTTTGGTAGAAGCTCTATCCTTACTGAACATCAAAGAATTCACACTGGAGAGAAACCTTATGAGTGTAATGAATGTGGAAAATCCTTCAATCAGAGCTCAGCCCTCACCCAGCACCAGAGAATCCACACTGGAGAAAAGCCTTATGAATGTAGTGAATGTAAGAAAACATTTAGGCATAGATCAGGCCTTATGCAGCATCAGAGAACTCACACCAGAGTTTAACTCTTTGGGTAAGAGTTGTACAACTATGAAATACTAGGAATTCACTTTGGGGGTGAATAATGGGATATGTATATATGATATATATGTGATATAACGGGATATATTTTATATATATATATATATATATATATACATATATATATATATATATGGTTCTGTTGAAATGCATGTATGGCAGGGGAGTACCTAGCCTGGTCCATGAGTCACTAAAGGCTTCCTGGATGTGATGAAATCTCAGTTGAGGCATAAAAGGTGGGTAGAAGTTAGCCAGACCAAGGCAAGAAGGAAGAGAAGAATGTTACAGGCAGAGGTTATATCACATGCAATGGCATGAACAGAGGATCTGGAGACATCCCTTCCTCTGAAGTCTCTGGCAGGAAATTTTTCTTGGGGGCCCCTGGTTCAGAAGCCAGGACAGGTGTTTGTTCCTCTCTTCCTATTTAGTCACTGAGTTGGGTGGCCTATCCCAGTTCTCTTGGAGTACTTAGGAGAATTAGAGTGATGGAAGACTTTGCTGCGTTGTATGGAAAAAGGCATGTTTGTACACCAAGGAAAGAATACATATTGGAGGCTAGAGGGACAGTGCGGACTGAAGTGCTTGTGTCCCATGACCCTAGGGCTCAGGAAATGGGAAGCTGACAGGAACACCTGAATGGGAGGTCTGCCTTCCTTATTCCCTGTTCCCTCCTCTCATCACCAGACTCACAGATGCTAAGCTACGTGAGGGCAATGATTATTTGTTGAATATTCCTCAAAACTTTACTTCTCCAATTTTTATTTTGGCAGTTTTAATTAACTCACAATTGCTGAGGGCAGTTAACACCTAAGAGGAAGTTTGAGTCCTCTTCTAAGATGTCCTGATTTCCCTTCCTGATACTGTCACTTCTGAAGAAGATGTGATAATCAAAGCTGTTGTGGGTAATAGGAGAGGTGAAATTAGGGAGACAGCTTTTGTGTCCAGAGGTTGTAGGATTATTAGTGAGGCCAGTCAGAAATCTAAAAAGATCCTTCAAATGGATAGTTGCCTTTTCCTATGGGTGACAATCAAATGATTTCATGTTTTTAATACCACTTAATATTTTTTTTACTGATTGTGAATTAATTGTAAATGTTGATAGTACAGAAAATGAGAAAGTATAAATCACCCACGATCCCACCATCCATAGAAACTTTGTTAACATTTTGGAGTACTTCTAGTAGATTTTTTTTTACACCCCCCCCCCAACCCTAATATATGTGTACTTTTTTTGGTGAAAATCTTGTTTGGTAAATCATTTTTAGTAACTGATTTTAACACTTATACTTTTGATTATATACTTCAACTGTTTATTTAAAATATTTTTTGTAGTTGATCTACAATGTGGCGTTAATTTCTGCTGTACAGCAAAGTGATTCAGTTATACATATATATATATATATATATATATATATATACACACATTCTTTTTTAATATTCTTTTCCATTATGATTTATCTCAGGATATTGAATATAGTTCCCTGTGCTATACAGTAGGACCTCATTGTTTATACTTTAACTATTTAGTATTAGAATGTAATGCAAGATGTCTTGTAATAAAATTTGAGTTTTAAGTTTTGCTTTGAAATTAATCATTCAGTAATAGGGAGCACCGTAACACGAATGGAGATGTGCTGGGAGAATGGGGGAAGGAGTTGTGGGAAGAAGGCAGGGAATTGGTGGTCTTAGCTTTGATTCCTGGGCCAAAACATGTCTGGAAACGATACCTAGTCCCTGGGGCTGCAGTTCACCAGGTGAAGTCACAAAATTGAGGGGACATCTGGAGCTGCACTGTGGTTGAAAGAACATGGGAATGAGAGCAAGTAGCCTCTACAAACAGACGTATCGTCCACAAGAATCAGGACGCTTCCCCACCTTGGGAGCAAGAGCCTGGGAGAATACCACAGCTTTCCCCTCCCCTCTCAGCAGGTCCTTAATAGACACACATGTGCAAGAACACCCCATGACCCTTTAGATCTGTCATCATTTGTGCCTGCCAACAAGAGAGCTGTGAACGATAAAGTTACTGAGCAGCAACATCTGGTTTTGGGCCATCAGAGAGCAGGGGGTAGGTCTGCCTACCCTGCTCACCCTTCCTCTTGACTTTGCAGAAATGCTCTTCAGGTCAGTTCCTTCTGCATGGAAATGATTGGCAATCCTCCTTGCTCTAAGGATTCACTTTACGGGGCAAAAGAAGCAAAGTTGTTCACAGGGGGGGTTGGAGAGACCAAGGTCAGACTTGCTTAAATTTCTAATCTCATCTGGACAGTGTTAACTGCAGCCTGTGGAAGTGAGGAGGGAGGAGTGGAGAGGTAGGAAACTGGTATTAAGCACTTTGCCTAAATTCCACATCTTTTTAAATCCATGAATCTGCGCAGGACCCATTTAAGGTAAACAGTGGACTGCCTCTACACCGAGAGAAATGAGGGCTCTGAGCAGAAAGGAAAGGGATGGATTACTTTTCCTCAGGCAACTCTGGTGAAGGAAAAAACAATTACCTTTGACATCCACCTACTTGGTGCCCCCTCTGTTTCATATAGACTGTTGAAGCTTTAACTGTAAGAGATCACCTACTTCAGCTCTCTTAAACTGAGGGTCCAGAGTTGTCAGGTGACTTGCTTATGGCTGCAGAATTCACGGAGAAGCACTAATGAGAACAGAAGTCTTCACTTCAAGGCTATTGCTTTTCTCAACTATAATCACTTTCATGCAAATAACTTATATTTGCACAGAGATTTATAATTTGCACTGGTTTTTTTGTACACTAGTCAGATGAGTACATCTGCCATTGTCACTTACCAGTTAGGAAGTCACAGATCAGTTAACGAGTTAGCTAACTGCCTAGGACTTGGAAGGCACAGAGATGCCATAGAAAGCACATGCTTTTCTTGATAATTTCTCAGCTATCCTGGGCTTCCATTCCCTTTTAAACCTTTTTTTCTCTAACTTTAGAAATTTTAGATATTTACTGTAGAAAAAATTGGAAGACACAAACACAAGAAAAAATTAAATCTCCTATAATCTTATTACTCAGATATAACCAGTATAGCATTAAGATTATATATATTTCCAGTATTTTTAATGCATAAATATATTTTTACACAAATCGTATTGTACATATCGTCTTATATTTTTACTTAAGATATGAACGCTTTCTTATTTAATATTAATCAACATCAACAGCTTTTAAGACTTTGTATACATTCATGATGGTTTCTGAAGCATACATTTCCAGGTAGAATTTTAAAGTCAAAAGGCAATGTTTAAGGCTTCTGGTATTGATTGCCACAGACAGCATCTACTCACATCTCACCAGCAGCATTAGAGTCCCAATTTCCCTGAATCTTTTTTTAGTTTTATGAGGGAAAAAAAGCGCCATCTCAACTCTTGCTTTAATATACATTTTTAATTCTAGCAAGGCTAATATTTACTGTCCATTGGCATTTATTCTTTTGTGATTTGCCTATTTAAGTACTACTTTTTTCTACTGGGACTTTTTCATGGGGAGATAGTACAGAGAAGTGGCTCCCCAGACACGTTCTGGATTCCTACTGCCTGGGTTTAAAGTCGGAGGTCACCACTTTGTAGCTACATGATCTTGAGTAAGCCATGACCTCAAGCCTTCATTTCTTCATCTGCAAAATATGGGCTGAGAAGTAATACATATACACAAAGCCCTTTGCAAGTACCTATTATGTTTCTTACCAATATATGCAAGAACCCTCTATATAAAGAATATTTGCCTTTTGTAATATATGTTGTATCAATTCCTACTTAACATTTGTTCTGCCCTTTTCAGTTTGATTGGATCTTCCTCTGTGGAAGAGGAATATGAGTTGAATAGCTTTACCATGCTGTTTGGTTATTTAACCTAGCCCTTTCTTTTCTCACATTCTCTCCAAGCATGGGCATCTAGTCCTCCTGCCATTCTTACTGGTTAGTACATGCCCATGCCCCAACAGAGGCATTACTTCTCTATTTATCCTCATGAAAACTCTTCCTATGTGCAGGACTCGAGATTCCCAAAGGTTTGAATTTTTTGGTAAGGTGTGTTGTAACTCTGACCTATTAGGTATTTTAAATAACATGTCTTTCTGTTGCTGACTAACCTATACACCTTTCTGCACTGCACTGAGAAGCACCAGTCTAGGGATCCTTTTCCTGCTGGGTCCCTCAGAAGAGGGCAGTCTCTCTGGATGGACCGTGACTGTTACTGTTATTTCCCTTTAGCATGGTCTTTAACAAAATTCACAAGACTGTGAAATACTGCTGATAGGACAAAACTGAACACACGTGAGGCGCCTGGAGAGTAACAGACCCAGCAGTGGAGGAAGTTTTTAGTGCCTGAGCCTAGGGGCGCGCACTAGGAACTGTGGAAGTACAGACCCAGAAACAAATGATACGGCAGCCGTAGCGGCTTCCGACCCGGAGCCTGGGGAGTTAGGAGGAAGCCGACAGAAGCGCTGGTCATGTCTTAAGAACCAAAGGAGTCCTTATGTCTGCGAGGGTGAGATTTGGAACTCTAAGACTCTTAACTTCTAGACTGGGCTCTGCCCTCACCCACATGGAAGGCCTAGCCTCCAGGTTGGACAAGGAAGCTACGTTTTAACCCTTCCCCTGGGGTCATACAAACCAAGACAAAGCTCCTCACCACGCCATGCTCCAAGGACTCCAGGTTTTGTCTATTAACAAATTCCTCCACTGGCTCAGTTTCACTATAGGCACTGCAGTAAACAGATTCTGGCCACATGCATGCTTTTCCTACAGACAGGAACCCACTTCAAAAGGAACTCAAAAAGAATACTCCAGGCAAAATGGCCTTTTCCTTTCCTCAGATGTGCCAGACTTTCTTCCTGGCTGGCCGACCTTCCTGGCCACTCATCCTTCAGATAATTTTTCTCAGAAGCCTCCCCTGATGGAAGGTTGGGCCAGGTACTCCTTAACATCACACAGCACGGATCGTACCACAGTGTCACCGCCTGTTTGTGTTGTCCGTGAAACTGAAGGTATGGTCTTATTCTCCACTGTATCCCTAGCGCCTGGCACAAAGCAGCCACTCAAAAAATAACTGTTGGATAACTTAATTTGTATTTCCTTTTCGTTATCTCACTTCTGGTCTGCCGTGGGCTCAATAAGTCATCGATGAAACTGTTTCCCCATATCTCGCTGCCCTGCCACTGTTCTTAACTGGTCAGTACAATTTTTGCATTCCTGAGACAAAATGTCCCTCATACTCTCCACACCATCCTCCAAATCTGGCCCACTGACAATTAGATGCAGTGACAAGAGTTGCTGGTGCCCTTTGTGACATTCTCATGGAAAATGATGTTTCAATGTTATAGTCCCATCTTTCACAGTTCCTGAGTATTCTTACTGGTAAGAGAAAGGTGGAAGCAATGATTCTTCTGTCTGCTCTTCTAATTAGTCACAGGAAAAGCTTTCAGGGGACAATGTGCATGAGCACTGGCAAGTGCTGTATAAAGTCAGATTGATTCGAGACCTAGTACTGTACAACCACCCCATGGAGTCTTACTCCAAAGTAAATTAAACCCTTTTGACTAACAAAGATAGAAGCCTGACTGAAGTATTTACAGTACTGATTGTATTCATAAGTCACTTTACAGTGTGGACTCTCTGATGGCGCATGAGGACTGATCTGTGCCTGAAAGCCTTCCCACATTCGCTACATATGTAAGCCTCATCCCCAGAGTGGATTCTCTGATGTTGAACAAGGGCTGAGCTCCTTTTGAAGGTTTTGCCGCATTCATTACACTGATAAGGTTCCTCTCCACTGTGAATTCTCTGGTGTCTGATGAGGTTTGAGCTCAGACTGAAGGCTTTTCCACACTCACTACATTCATAGGGTTTCTCTCCACTATGTATTCTCTGATGGGTTATCAGCTCTGAGCTCTGCCTGAAAGCTTTTCCACACTCATTACATTCATAAGGTCTTTCTCCTGTATGAATTCGCTGGTGTCTAATAAGCTTTGAGCTTTGGCTAAAGGTTTTCCCACACTCATTACACTCGTAGGGTTTCTCACCAGTGTGAATTCTTTGATGGATAATGAGATATGAACTTTGACTGAATGCTTTGCCACATTCATTACATTTACAAGCTTTCTCACCAGTATGGATTTTCCGATGTCTAATGAGGGCTGAGCTCTGGTTGAAGGCCTTCCCACATTCACTGCATTCATATGCTTTCTCACCACTATGAATTCTCTGATGAATAATAAGATAGGACCTCAAACTAAAGGCCTTCCCACACTGGCTACATTTGTACGGCTTTTCTCCAGTATGGATTCTCTGATGTTGTGTTAGAGCAGAATGCTGTTTGAAGCTGTGCCCGCATACATCACACCTGTAAGGTCTCTCTTCTGCAGGAACTTTCTGATACGTTATAGAGTTTGTATTTAGAATCAAGCTTCTCTGGGGCTCAGGATGGTCTTTGTTTCCTAGAGATTTGTGTGTGAAGATTACTTGACTGAAACTGCCCCCTTGGGAAGGGGATCTTCTTAATTTCTCCCCTGTAGCACTTCCTTGCTGCCATTCTGAACTGCTTTCATGTTCACTAATTCCTCCAAATGAAGGCTCCTGGGGAAGTCTTTGTGATTTCTCTCCTGAAATGTCCTTCTTTGTTGCTGATCCATTGTTCTCACAATCTGAAATGATAACAGCAAAAAAACAACTTTTTATTTCTCCACTTTCAATACTCCCTTTCTATGTGAGAGAAAACAGATGCTTCTACTTACAAACATAAAGCCATCTGCATGTATCTTTTCTTTAACTGGTCAAAATAGGGTCCCTCCTCCTTTCTAATACTAAGGCCTACGTCTACAGTTTGAAATTTATCCTTTCCTGCTTCCTCTGAGACTTCAGTTCATCAGTTACCCACTATTCCTTTCCTATTGTTTTCAATCTCTTTCTCTGCTGACTCCTGTTCGTCAGCATTTAAATAAATTCAAGTCTCTCTCATCTTTTTAAATCAAGCTCCTTGCCTACAACTCTCCCTCATGCAACATCACTCCCACTGAGAATAAAGCTTCTTCAAACGGTTGTTGGTACTCGTTCCCATTCTGTAATCTGGTTTCTGCCATACCTGTGCACCTCCCACCCCCCAAACTACTCTCATCAAAATCAACTTCATAGCTGCTAAATCCAATGGCTTCTTTCTGGATCTTACTTAGTTGGCCTCTCTGTAGCACTGACACTGGGGACCACATCTTCCTTCCAGAGCCATTCTCTTCCAAATACATTAGCCTGATTTCTGTGGCTGTTCCTTCTTAGATTCAAGGTCAATCACTCGAACACGAGTTTCTCAGGGTTCTGTTCTGAGCTCTCATATATCCTCACTCCACCAACTCTCTATGTCCTAAGCTTCAATCACTACTTATGTTATAAGCTAATATCCCCCCAGATCCCCAATTCTATCCCAGTTCTATGAAGCTCTAGACTCTCGTATCCAATGCTAATTGGCCATATTACCTGTAAATATTTGACAAGCACCAAAATGTCCCAAACTAAACACATCATCATATGTATTTTTTTTCCTTATGTTTTCCCACTTATATGAATAGCACCGCCATTAACCAAGTTGTTCAAGACCGAAACCCGAGTATCACCCTCAACTCCTCTCCCACATGCTCCACGTTTAACGACCAGCTACTGCAATTCAAGTTAAATGCAGAAGAACAGGAGTCAGCCGTGATCTTTCCCACCTCTCACCACAATACATCTTGATTTATTCACTGTGGCCACTTGGATTACAACTGTCTCTAACCAGATTCTACTCTTGCCTTCCTCAAATCCATTCCCGCTCTGCAACTGAGTCCTAAAACACAAATCTGATCATGTCACTCACTCGTCTAAAACCCTTCAACTGTTCCCCACTGTACTGTACAAACGAATGAGCATGACAGACACGTTTTCACAATCTGTGTCCCAGTTTCGTCTCTAGTTTCCCTCTAACCAGCTCTCCCCTAGGAGTTCTCTCTTCAAGTTAAATTGAATTACCTGAAATTCCCGGAATGGATTGTAATCTCTCACCTTCAGGATTTTGTGGACTTTGCTCATGTGATACTGTAATGTGGGAAATATAGATTTGGCCTCACCCCCAGTTCCTGGCACAGAGCTTTTAAAACCCCTGAAAATTTCCTCTGTGGTAGAGATGAGAAGGTGCCGGAGGTTATTCTAATGAGTTGACTCTTGGAGGGCAGGGCAGCTGGTTGATTAGAGTGTTAGAACTTTTGGACCCATCCTCTGACCTCCAGGGAGAGGGGCTGGAGATTGAGTTAATCAATCACCAATGGCCAATGATTTAATTAACAAAACCTCCATAAAAACCTTAAACAAAGGGGTTCAGAGAGCTTCAGGGATGGTGAATGCACCCAGGAGAGCGGTGAACCCCAAACTCCAGAGAGACAGAAGTTCTTGTGACCAGGACCCTTCTGAACCTTGCGCTATGGACTTCTTCATCTGGCTGTTCACTTCTGTCCTTTATGATGAACAGGTAATGGTAAGTAAGGTGTTTCCCTGAGTCCTGTGAGCCATTATAGCAAATTATGAAACCTGAGGAGGGGGTTGTGGAAGCACCAATTTGCAGCCATATCGGACAGAAGTGTGGATAATCTGGGGACTCATTACATGCAACTGGCATCTGATGTGGGAGGCAGTCTCTTGGGACTGAAACCTTAACCTGTGGGGTCTGCACTGGTTCTGGGTAGTTAGTGTCAGAATTGCTTAATGGGAGGGAAAACCCCACATATGCAGTGTCAGAAATGTTGTGAGCAGAGAAACAGTTTTTCCCTTTAGCTCGGGAATCTCCTCCTCCCACCTATTTACCTGGCTTTCTTCTACTCAGAGTTCAAGTCCTAGCTTAGATGTCTCTCCCTCCAGGAAGTACTCCTTGGACCTCTAAGGTGGAGTTAGGGTGGGTGCCTTTATATGTG
The DNA here is from genome assembly GCF_008692025.1 of Phocoena sinus. NCBI lineage: Eukaryota > Metazoa > Chordata > Mammalia > Artiodactyla > Phocoenidae > Phocoena > Phocoena sinus. The sequence goes on from NC_045776.1 coordinate 39,938,793, forward strand.
CCCCCAGAGTACATTAATTACTCTGTAATTTACTACCCTATACTGTATTGTAATTGCCTTTTTGCTTGTCCACCACCCCATCTAGGCTTGAAAGTTCTTTCAGGATAGAGACCCAGTGCCTACCACAATACAGACGTGTACTAGCACCTTATTAAGTCATGAAATGAAGGAATAAGTGGATAAATGATGGGGAAACTGACACAAGGAGGGCTGACTGCAATTCATCAGGATTGCTGAATACAAAGGTGCTCAAGAGTGAGCACCTCCATTCGAGAAAAATAAACGTGAGGCTCACATGGGGCATGCTGTAAAATGTCGTTAATTCTCTACCCTCAAGACCAGAGGCCTGATAACAGTTCCCAGATGAGTTTCTACTTCTTACCGCTTCTGGGGGAAAGGCAAGGTTCCCAGGGTTTCAGCTGTGTCTTTAAAGGCTGGAGTTCGATGTCTGTTAACTCCTGGGATGCTCCAAGACATGTCAAATCCATCCATGGCACTGCTGGTCCCTGTGGACTAGCTGGGACCTGAAATCAGTAAAATTTGTGAGAAAATTTCTTTGTGAGAAAATCCCTAGGGAAAATGCTTAGTAAAAATCTCCAAGAGGTCACCGAAGACATCTCCAGGGATGACGGGTAGGAACAAAAGAACTGTTTAACGACAGAGACAGGTATGGCCCTGGCAGTCACTTCAGGGTTACGGTTCAGTAGAGACAAATTCTCACTCCATTCTTATGATGCCACCACATGCTCCAGGAAGTAGATTCCTTTCCCCAAAATATATCACATCTCCCTGTTCTCACCTGCTGCCCTGGATCATCAAATTCCCTCTCCAAATCCTCCAACAGAGTCACAGCTTCCTCGCCACTTTTTGGACTGTGTTGCTGAACCCAGATCTGCAGCTCCTCAGGCAGGATGCTCAGGAACTGCTCCAGCACCAGCAGCTCCAGGATCTGCTCCTTCGTGTGCAACTCTGGCCTCAGCCACTGACAGCAAAGCTCCTGGAGTCGGCCCAGAGCCTCCCGGGGCCCAGGTGTCTCCTGGTAGCAAAACTTTCTGAACTGCTGGCGAAACAATTCCTGGCAGGATCGGGTACTCCCATTCTGCTTAAGTTTCTGACCCCAAGAAAGGCTTTCTTCTACTTTCACTAGTATTAGCTCTTGTTCCTGAGAATTCTGAGGTACTGGGGTTGAAACTGCTCTGGATTCCATAGCCGTTCTGAGATGAAACAGCTTAGCAAAAAGCTCACTACAACTATGTCCTCTACTTCAGTTGCTTTTGAGTAAACTCTTCTTTCCTGAAGGATATAAAAGCACTGTTAACTTACAGCAATGAAAGAAAACCTCTAAGAGCTTACAATAATAAAGATCAGTCATCGCTCTAAGAACTTACGATAATAAAGATCAGTCATCGGAGTAATATATGGAAAGGGATCAGGTTTGAGACTGTAACTAAGTAATAATCAAATGACAAAACTAAAAGTCACCTCATTCAACGTCTCTCATTTTGTAGAATTCCTACCACATTTATGCTATGAGAAATTATTTTAGAGGCAAAAGAATGCAATATTAACATGAATTACATATTGAGGAATTTCCTTTTCAATTCTCTGTCAATCCTGTTTGTATCAAGCAGAATAGTCTGTCTTTAACACCTTCTGAAGATGTTACTTACAGAATTCCCTTTTATGTATCTTTTTTTTTTTTTTTTTTTTTTTTTTTTTGCGGTATGCAGGCCTCTCACTGTTGTGGCCTCTCCCACTGCGGAGCACAGGCTCCGGACGCGCAGGCGCAGCGGCCATGGCTCACGGGCCTAGCCGCTCCGTGGCATGTGGGATCTTCCCAGACCCAGGCACGAACCCGTGTCCCCTGCAGCGGCAGGCGGACTCTCAACCACTGCGCCACCAGGAAAGCCCCAGAATTCCCTTTTAAATAAACTATAGGCCTCAGACTTCCATGGGTAACAGTATCTAGCTAGGATTTGATATGCTGATTTTTAAACGTTTATTTTTAGTTACCTTTAACCTATGGCACATAATGGTGCTTTTCATTTAGGTAGTAATAAAACATTTTTAAAAATCCATATTAAACGTGAGTTGATTTAAATAAAAACATTGTTGGACGTTTGCCATTTGATTAAATTTAGTATTTAATGCGCTTCTTCAACAAACATTGAGGCACTTATTATGGGCTCTGTCCCGAGCCAGGTATTAAGATACAAAGGTTTTTGCTCGTGAATAAATGAGTCTACCTAGAAATTAACCAAGAAGTATTTGTTAAATGCTTACCATGTGCGCAAATGTCAGATATTATAGAGACACAAAAGCAAAAACGTTAATCTCAACTCTCAAAAAGCTTAGAAGATAGGGGAGTAAACATTTTAAAAAGTGAAATATGGCAACAAATAATTGTTTTTAATTTTGTAATATATAGACCGATCATGATCTGATCTTTGGATAGAAGAATATTGATAGAAAGGTGTACCCCTGAATTAGCAAGACAGATCAGTACATCTGAACACTAACACTACAGTTAACTTTAGAGAACAGAATATTTAGCCTACAAATCCGTGGTTTATTAACCAGCCCTGCCGCACTAGCCTTTCTATTTTTATATCCCGGTTAAATCGCAGCATCTGCGAAATCACGGCGGTGGGGGAATAACTGCCCTTTCCGCTGGAAAGCAGGGGCAGTGCTGGTCTCCTCTGCGTCCCCAGGACACTCGGAGACGCCGCCCGGACAAGGTGCCGAGACCCGGAGATGGGCAGGCCGAGGAGCGGGGCTCCTCCACCCAGCGCCCACCGCCCCGGCCGCGCGCCCTCCCGCCCCCGCTCCGTCTCAGGCCCAGTGTCCCTCACCGCGAAGCTCAGGAGCCGCCAGGGCACGAGCCCCGGACCTGCAGCTGCGAGCCACAAAGACCGGAAGTGCGCGCTCGCGGCCTTCCGCTCGCGCGCCCCCCCCACCCCCGAACCTCCATCCGTCCCGCCCCGTGCTCACAGTCAGCCAATCAGCGCGTGACTCCGGCCCTCCCACCGCCTTCCCGGAGTGGCTGCGGGCCCCGTGGAGCATCGACGCCGGGGCTAGGATGCTCTAGAGGCAGAGATCTTAGGGGGACGTCGCCGTACCCTAGGGCACTGCTGCACGCCTCGGCCACCTCCTACCCTGGCTTTCTTCCTCCTGATTTGTGTCGTGTCATTTTCCTGTAATTCCTGTGCATTTCCCATACTGCCGACAGAAGTAAACCCGTGGATGAACGCGCTGAACAAAAAGTAACAACCGTTTATATTTCTTTTCCCTCTGAGTATCGTTTGAGCCTTCCAACTGCTCTGTGCGATAGCTATTTATGCTCATTTTACAGCCATAGACTCTGCCCAATGTCAGGCAACGTGTGACAAGATACACCGAAGTCACCGTAGTTCAAGGACACTCTGGGGTCCCAGACATTGCACCTCTAATGCAGGACTTTTCCATTTTTCACTGGAACTTAGCTGGCTTAAGTTTTATGGTTTATATTTTTCTTTGGCTGTTCACTAGATTAAAAAATGATGCCTCATTTTTTTCTTTTTTTTGGGGGGTACGTGGGCCTCTCACTGTTGTGGCCTCTCCCGTTGCGGAGCACAGGCTCCGGACGCGCAGGCTCAGTGGCCATGGCTCACGGGCCTAGCCGCTCCGCGGCATGTGGGATCTTCCCGGATCCGGGCATGAACCCATGTCCCCTGCATCGGCAGGCGGACTCTCAACCACTGTGCCACCAGGGAAGCCCACCTCATGTTTTAACTTGCATTTCTTTTAAATTAGTGAGCTTGAGTTAAAGTATTTTCCTCACATGTTTATTGACCATTTATGGTTCTTCATGGAAATGGCTTTTCCCTTTTATTTTTTTTACATCTTTATTGGAGTATAATTGCTTTACAATGGTGTGTTAGTTTCTGCTTTATAACAAAGTGAATCAGTTATACATATACATATGTTCCCATATCCCTTCCCTCTTGCGTCTCCCTCCCTCCCACCCTCCCTATCCCACACCTCTAGGTGGTCACAAAGCACTGAGCTGATCTCCCTGTGCTATGCGCTGCTTCCCACTAGCTATCTATTTTACGTTTGGTAGTGTATATATGTCCATGCCACTCTCTCACTTTGTCACAGCTTACCCTTCCCCCTCCCCATATCCTCAAGTCCATTCTCTAGTAGGTCTGTGTCTTTATTCCTGTCTTACCTCTAGGTTCTTCATGACTCTTTTTTTTCTTAGATTCCATATATATGTGTTAGAATACGGTATTTGTCTTTCACTTTCTCACTTACTTCACTCTGTATGACAGACTCCAGGTCCATCCACCTCATTACAAATAGCTCAATTTCGTTCCTTTTTATGGCTGAGTAATATTGCATTGTATATATGTGCCACATCTTCTTTATCCATTCATCCGATGATGGACATTTAGGTTGTTTCCATCTCCTGGCTATTGTAAATAGAGCTGCAATGAACATTTTGGTGCATGACTCTTTTTGAATTATGGTTTGCTTAGGGTATATGCCCAGTAATGGGATTGCTGGGTCATATGGTAGTTCTATTTGTAGTTTTTTAAGGAATCTCCATACTGTTTTCCATAATGGCTGTACCAATTCACATTCCCACCAGCAGTGCAAGAGTGTTCCCTTTTCTCCACACCCTCTCCAGCATTTATTGTTTCTAGATTTTTTGATGATGGCCATTCTGACTGGTGTGAGATGATATCTCATTGTAGTTTTGATTTGCATTTCTCTAATGATTAATGATGTTGAGCATTCTTTCATGTGTTCGTTGGCAGACTGTATATCTTCTTTGGAGAAATGTCTATTTAGGTCTTCTACCCATTTTTGGATTGGGTTGTTTGTTTTTTTGTTATTGAGCTGCTTGTAAATTTTGGAGATTAATCCTTTGTCAGTTGCTTCATTTGCAAATATTTTCTCCCATTCTGAGGGTTGTCTTTGGTCTTGTTTATGGTTTCCTTTGCTGTGCAAGAGCTTTGAAGTTTCATTAGGTCCTATTTGTTTATTTTTGCTTTTATTTCCATTCCTCTAGGAGGTGGGTCAAAATGGATCTTGCTGTGATTTATGTCATATAGTGTTCTGCCTATATTTTCCTCTAAGAGTTTGATAGTTTCTAGCCTTACATTTAGGTCTTGAATCCATTTTGAGCTTATTTTTGTGTATGGCGTTATGGACTGATCTAATCTCATACTTTTACATGTACCTGTCCAGTTTTCCCAGCACCATTTATTGAAGAGGCTGTCATTTCTCCACTGTACACTCCTGCCTCCTTTATCAAAGATAAGGTGACCATATGTGCGTGGGTTTATCTCTGGGCTTTCTATCCTGTTCCATTGATCTATCTTTCTGTTTTTGTGCCAGTACCATACTGTCTTGATTACTGTAGCTTTGTAGTATAGTCTGAAGTCAGGGAGCCTGATTCCTCCAGCTCCGTTTTTTGTTCTCAAGATTGCTTTGGCTATTCGGGGTCTTTTGTGTTTCCATACAAGTTGTGAAATTTTTTGTTCAGGTTCTGTGAAAAATGCCAGTGGTACTTTGATAGGGATTGCATTGAATCTGTAGATTGCTTTGGGTAGTAGAGTCATTTTCACAATGTGGATTCCAATCTGAGAACATGGTATGTCTCTCCATCTCTTTGTATCATCTTTAATTTCTTGCATCAGTGTCTTATAATTTTCTGCATATAGGTCTTTTGTCTCCTTAGGTAGGTTTATTCCTAGATACTTTATTATTTTTGTTGCAGTGGTAAATGGGAGTGTTTTCTTGACTTCACGTTCAGATTTTTCATCATTAGTGTATAGGAATGCAAGATATTTCTGTGCATTAATTTTGTATCCTGCTACTTTACCAAATTCATTGATTAGCTCTAGTAGTTTTCTGGTAGCATCTTTAGGATTCTCTATGTATAGTATCATGTCATCTGCAAACAGTGACAGCTTTACTTCTTCTTTTCCGATTTGGATTCCTTTTATTTCCTTTTCTTCTCTGATTGCTGTGACTAAAACTTCCAAAACTATGTTGAATAAGAGTGGTGAGAGTGGGCAACTTTGTCATGTTCCTGATCTTAGTGGAAATGCTTTCAGTTTTTCACCATTGAGGACGATGTTGGCTGTGGGTTTGTCATATGTGGTCTTTATTATGTTGAGGAAAGTTCCCTCTATGCCTACTCTCTGGAGGGTTTTTTTCATAAATGGGTGTTGAATTTTGTCGAAAGCTTTCTATGCATTTATTGAGATGACCATATGGTTTTTCTCCTTCAGTTTGTTAATATGGTGTATCACATTGATTCATTTGCGTATATTGAAGAATCCTTGCATTCCTAGAATAAACCCCACTTGATCATGGTGTATGATCCTTTCAATGTGCTGTTGGATTCTGTTTGCTAGTATTCTGTTGAGGATTTTTGCATCTATGTTCATCAGTGATGTTGGCCTGTAGTTTTCTTTCCTTGTGTGGTTTTGGTGTCAGGGTGATCGTGGCCTCATAGAATGAGCTTGGGAGTGTTCCTCCCTCTGCTATATTTTGGAAGAGTTTGAGGATAGGTGTTAGCTTTTCTCTAAATGTTTGAAAGAATTCGCCTGTGAAGCCATCTGGTCCTGGGCTTTTGTTTGTTGGAAGATTTTTAATCACAGTTTCAATTTCAGTGCTTGTGATTGGTCTATTCATATTTTCTATTTCTTCCTGATTCAGTCTTGGCAGGTTGTGCATTTCTAAGAATTTGTCCATTTCTTCCAGGTTGTACATTTTATTGGCATAGAGTTGCTTGTAGTAATCTCTCATGATCCCTTGCATTTCTGCAGTGTCAGTTGTTACATCTCCTTTTTCATTTCTAATTCTGTTGATTTGAGTCTTCTCCCTTTTTCTCTTGATTAGTCTGGCTAATGGTTTATCAATTTGGTTTATCTTCTCAAAGAACCAGCTTTTAGTTTTATTGATCTTTGCTATCATTTCCTTCATTTCTTTTTCATTTATTTCTGATCTGATCTTTATGATTTCTTTCCTTCTGTTACCTCTGGGGGTTTTTTGTTCTTCTTTTTCTAATTGCTTTAGGTGCAAGGTTAGGTTGTTTATTCGAGATATTTCCTGTTTCTTAAGGTAGGATTGTATTGCTATAAACTTCCCTCTTAGAACTGCTTTTGCTGCATCCCATAGGTTTTGGCTTGTCGTGTCTCCATTGTTATTTGTTTCTAGGTATTTTTTAAATTTCCTTTTTGATTTCTTCAGTGATCACTTCGTTATTAAGTAGTGTATTGTTTAGCCTCCATGTGTTTGTATTTTTTACAGATCTTTTCCTGTAATTGATATCTAGCCTCATAGGGTTGTGGTCGGAAAAGATACTTGATAAAATTTCAATTTTCTTAAAATTTCCCAAGGTTTGATTTGTGACCCAAGATATGATCTATCCTGGAGAATGTTCCATGAGCACTTGAGAAAAATGTGTATTCTGTTGTTTTTGGATGGAATGTCCTATAAATATCAATTAAGTCCATCTTGTTTAATGTATCATTTAAAGCTTGTGTTTCCTTGTTTATTTTCATTTTGGATGATCTGTCCATTGGTGAAAGTGGGGTGTTAAAGTCCCCTACTATGAATGTGTTACTGTCGATTTCCCCTTTTATGGCTGTTAGTATTTGCCTTATGTATTGAGGTGCTCCTATGTTGGGTGCATAAATATTACAATTGTTATATCTTCTTCTTGGATCGATCCCTTGATCATTACGTAGTGTGCTCCTCTGTCTCTTGTAATAGTCTTTATTTTAAAGTCTATTTTGCCTGGTTTGAGAATTGCTACTCCAGCTTTCTTTTGGTTTCCATTTGCATGGAATATCTTTTTCCATCCCCTTATTTTTAGTCTGTATGTGTCTCTAGGTCTGAAGTGGGTCTCTTGTAGACAGCATATATATGGGTCTTGTTTTTGTAACCATTCAGCCAGGCTGTGTCTTTTGGTGGGAGCATTTAATCCATTCACGTTTAAGGTAATTATCGATATGTATGTTCCTATGACCATTTCCTTAATTGTTTTTGGTTTGTTATTGTAGGTCTTTTCCTTCTCTTGTGTTTCTTGCCTAGAGAAGATCCTTTAGCATTTGTTGTAAAGCTGGTTTGGTGGTGCTGAACTCTCTCAGCTTTTGCTTGTCTGTAAACGTTTTAATTTCTCCATCAAATCTGAATGTGATCCTTGCTGGGTAGAGTAATCTTGGTTGTAGGTTTTTCTCCTTCATCACTTTAAATATGTCCTGCCGGTCCCTTCTGGCTTGCAGAGTTTCTGCTGAAAGATCAGCTGTTAACCTTATGGGGATTCCCTTGTGTGTTATTTGTTGTTTTTTTGTTTTCTTGCTGCTTTTAATATGTTTTCTTTGTATTTACCTTTTGACAGTGTGATTAATTTGTGTCTTGGCATGTTTCTCCTTGGATTTATCCTGTATGGGACTCTCTGTGCTTCCTGGACTTGATTAACTATTTCCTTTCCCATATTAGGGAAGTTTTCAACTATAATCTCTTCAAATATTTTCTCAGTCCCTTTCATTTTCTCTTCTTCTCCTGGAACTCGTATAATTCGAATGTTGGTGCATTTAATGTTGTCCCAGAGGTCTCTGAGACTGTCCTCAGTTCTTTTCATTTGTTTTTCTTTATTCTGCTCTGCAGTAGTTATTTCCACTACTTTATCTTCCAGGTCACTTATCCGTTCTTCTGCATGAGTTATTCTGCTATTGATCCCTTCTAGAGTATTTTTAATTTCATTTATTTTGCTGTTCATCATTGCTTGTTTCATCTTTAGTTCTTCTTGGTCCTTGTTAAATGTTTCTTGCATTTTGTCTATTCTATTTCCAAGATTTTGGATCATCTTTACAATCATTATTCTGAATTCTTTTTCAGGTAGACTGCCTATTTCTTCTTCATTTGTTAGGTCTGGTGGGTTTTTATCTTGCTCCTTCATCTGCTATGTGTTTTTCTGTCTTCTCATTTTGCTTATCTTACTGTGTTTGGGGTCTCCCTTTTGCAGGCTTCAGGTTCGTTGTTCCTGTTGTTTTTGGTGTCTGTTTCCCAGTGGCTAAAGTTAGTTCAGTGGGTTGTGTAGGCTTCCTGGTGGAGGGGACTAGTGCCTGTGTTCTGGTGGATGAGGCTGGATCTTGTCTTTCTGGTGGGCAGGCCCCCGTCTGGTGGTGTGTTTTGGGGTTTCTGTGGACTTATTATGATTTTAGGCAGCCTCTCCGCTAATGGGTGGGGTTTTGTTCCTGTCTTGCTAGTTGTTTGGCCTAGGGTGTCCAGCACTGTAGCTTGCTGATCGTTGAGTGAAGCTGGGTGTTGGTGCTGAGGTGGAGATCTCTGGGAGATTTTCACTGTTTGATATTACGTGGAGCTGGGAGGTCTCTTGTGGACCAGTGTCCTGAAGTTGGCTCTCCCACCTCAGAGGCACAGCACTGACTCCTGGCTGCAGCACCAAGAGCCTTTCATCCCCATGGCTGAGAATAAAAGGGAGAAAAAGTAGAAAGAAAGGAAGAAGATAAAATAAAATAAAGTAAAGTAAGGTAAAATAAAATAAAGTTATTAAAATAAAGATTACGAAAAAAATTTTTTTAAAAAGTAAAAAAAAACGGACAGATAGAACCCTAGGACAAATGGTGAAAGCAAAGCTATACAGACAAAATCTCACACAGAAGCATACACATACACACTCACAAAAAGAGGAAAAGGGGAAAACATCATAAATCTTGCTCTCAAAGCCCACCTCCTCAATTTGGGATCATTCCTTATCTATTCAGGTATTCAACCGATGCAGGGTACATCAAGTTGATTCTGGAGCTTTAATCCGCTGCTTCTGAGGCTGCTGGGAGAGATTTCCCTTTCTCTTCTTTGTTCTCACAGCTCCCGCGGCTCAGCTTTGGATTTGGCCCCGCCTCTGCGTGTAGGTCGCCGGAGGGCGTCTGTTCTTCGCTCAGACAGGACGAGGTTAAAGGAGCCGCTGATTTGGGGGCTCTGACTCACTCAGGCTGGGGGGAGGGAGGGGCACGATTTGGGGCGAGCCTGCGGTGGCAGAGGCCGGCGTGACGTTGCACTAGCCTGAGGCCCACCGTGCGTTCTCCCGAGGAAGTTGTCCCTGGATCCCGGGACCCTGGCAGTGGCGGGCTGCACAGGCTCCCCGGAAGGGGGTGTGGATAGTGACCTGTGCTCGCACACAGGCTTCTTGGTGGCGGCAGCAGCAGCCTTAGCGTCTCATGCCCGTCGCTGGGGTCCGCGCTTTTAGCCGCGGCTCGCGCCCGTCTCTGGAGCTCCTTTAAGCAGCGCTCTTAATCCCCTCTCGTCGCGCACCAGGAAGTAAAGAGGGAAGAAAAAGTCTCTTGCCTCTTCGGCACGTCCAGACATTTCCCCGGACTCCCTCCCGGCTAGCCGTGGTTCATTAACCCCTTCCAGCTGTGTTCACGCCGCTAGTCCTCTACCTGCGGTCCGACTGAAGCCCGAGCCTCAGCTCGCAGCCCCGCCCGCCCTGGTGGGTGAGCAGACAAGCCTCTCGGGCTGGTGAGTGCCGGTCGGCAACGATCCTCCGTGCAGGAATCTCTTCGCTTTGCCCTCTGCACCCCTGTTGCTGCGCTCTCATCTGCGGCGCCGAAGCTCTCCCTCTCCGCCACCCGCAGTCTACGCCCTCGAAGGGGCTTGTAGTGTGTAGAAACCTTTCCTCCTTCACAGCTCCCTCTCACTGGTGCAGGTCCCGTCTCTATTCTTTTGTCTCTGTTTTTTCTTTTGCTCTACCCAGGTACGTGGGGAGTTTCTTGCCTTTTGGGAGGTCTGAGGGCTTCTTCCAGCATTCAGTAGGTGTTCTGTAGGAGTTGTTCCACGTGTAGATGTATTTCTGATGTATCTGTGGGGAGGAAGGTGATCTCGTCTTACTCTTCCGCCATCTTAATAAATCTCAGGCTTTTCCCGTTTTTAAAATTGAGGTGTTACTATTTTTCTTTTGTATTTGAGAGAGGTTTTTATTTGCTGAGGATATGGACTCTCATTTGTTACAAATATTTCCCCTCTTATTAGTATTTAATTATTTTGTAAATGTTAGTACAAGATGATACATGCATAGAAACAAATTCTCCTTTGTGAGCTAAGACAATTAAAACACATATTTGGAAAAAAATATTCACTAGCATTCAGAGTGGCTCACTAAGTAATTCTTAATCGTTGTGCACAGACTGGTAATTTTACAAAGCAAGAGAACAAGTAATACAACCTTGTGTTTCAGCTGTTGCTGCCTAACAAAGCCCGCCGATAGTTAGTGACTAAAAACAGCAGGTGTTTTATTGCTCACAATTCTGTGGTCAGGAATTCAGACAGGGCTTAGCAGAGATGCTTTATGTGTCAGTCCTCTTGGCCTAATTGGGACTGAAAGGTCCAAGATGGTGTCACTCACATTGTTGTGGTCTTGGTGCTGCCTTTTGGCTGGAGTTACTTGATTCTCCTCCATAAAGTTTCTCTCCATGTAGTGGCCCATCATTTGGGAGTTAGCCTAGGCTTTCTTACGTCATCCTGGTTTCCAGCAGTGAAGGAGGAAGGGAAGATGCTTGATCTCTTAAGACCTAGGTCTGGAACTGGCATTATATTTATATATGCATAATACTTCTTCTGTATTCTGCTGGCAGGACTAGTCTCATGGGAAGCGTCTTGAAATAGACTACCTTTTAATAGGAAGAGCAACTTGAACATAGGAGGAAATTAAAGCAATTATCATTGCATTCAATCTACCACACCTTGTTATATTGAGAAGTCTACTATTTAGGAGCGGAGCTATTGAGAGAGAGAAGAAATGCTCTCAATTGCAGTGGTAGAAAACCTTACTAAATATCCTTAATGTTTAAGCCTTTTTATTACTTAACATAGCTAGGTGCATGGAGGTCAGGCCATCGCCAGGGTTGGTTAATTCAATGAATTGACAATATTGTCAAGGACCCAGGTCCCTTCCCTTTTTATGCTCCTCCATCTTTAAGTGTGTTGGCTGGTTCTCCAGTCTGATTTTCCTTATGGTCCTAAAATGGTCTCAGTTACAGATTACAGATAATACCCAGAGGCAAGAAAAGGGGGACACCCTTATATTCGGTCGCTTTTTAAGACTAAGGAAAACCTTTCCCTCCAGCAGATTTTCCCTCATATCTCATTAGTTAAAATTGCTTCACCTGTTCATGCCTATCACTAACAAAGGGGTGAGGCCTCCAAGATAGGCTCGGCCAATTGAGATTCATATCCCAGCCTCTCCTGAAAGACACAGACAGTCTGGGGAAGGTGAACAAAATTACGGTTATGTTAAAAAGACAGAAAAAGGGGTTAGATAGATGAATAATGAGTGTGCAACAGTAACATCTACTTCAGTAGGTAATCTTTTTACAGGTAATAGGCCTATATGGGTAAGAAAGTGAGACACTTTGAAAAAATTCAAATTCCTATCATTCCTTACAAGATGGTACAGATATTTAAAATATAAACCAGTTACTTAATTGCAAGAGATGTAGACTAGAGATTTATAGCAAATTTCTAGGACTTGGTTTAAATTCCTAGTGGGATAGCAACTGATTACTTTTAAGAGCCTTAGTCGACAATTTCCACTTACATAGCGTCTTAGCCCATTTTGCTATAACAAAAATACCATAGACTCAGTGGCTTATAAACAACATAAATTTATTTCTTACAGTTCTGGAGGTTGGAAGTTATGATCAAGGCATCAGTAGATTCAGTGTCTGGTGAGGACCCACTTACTCATTCATAAACTGGTGATTGGTGAGTAAAGCTATTCATTCAGTAGAGTCCAACTGCCTGAATTATGTAAATATCATTTAGCAATGCTATATACTTCATGGTCTTCATCAAGTGAGGTAAACTTAACTGTAAACCACTATTCAGTTGTAAAGATAAAGAAAATGGCTTCTGATGCTTAAAGGAAAATGGATCATTCTTTCACTCAGCAAATATTATTGAATATTAGTATATGTAAGAGAAGTGAGGGAATCAAATGAAATAAAAGATAAGTTTCCTCACTTCACTTACAACTATAACACCTGGAGTATAAACTTCATGAGGGCAGGGGTTTTGTTTTGCTGTTGTCGTCTCCCCAGTATGACTAGCAAACAAATACACAAGAGAGAGCATTGGTTCTGTTAAAGTAATTCAACAGGGAGGTCGTTTGACCGAGGTGGCTCTAATGCCTTGGCAGCCTGTATAAGCAAACCAAAACCTAAGCCAGAGTTGATTCGTGTAAATACCTCAAGGTCAAGAGAGTGAAACTTAAGAACAGCTAATCACGAAGAGCCAATTAGGCTTTCTCAAATGAGGCCATCACTTAAGCTATAGTCAATCAATTTCCTTGCTTCGCTTCCGCCACGTCTGCTCTATAAACCCTTTGCTTTTGCTCCTGCAGTGGAGTGCTCCTAGCCATTTTCAGTTTGGTGCTGCCTGATTTGCTTTGATGTTTGCTCAAATACACTCTTCAAAATTTTCATGATCCTTAGTTTACCTTTTAACAATACCAAAACTAGTGTTAGTAATTGAAGGATTCAGAGATGTAGAATATTCAGAAAGGAAAATTTTGAATAATATACTTAGACTATTTATTTTAACCTAAGATTTATTTTAATCAGGTTTTGACAGACGTGCAGACAACAACCTTTGAAAGAAGAGTTTATTACTCACAGTTACCCAGAGGATGGTAGGCACCACGTGCCACATGGGGCCATATGGCGTCACTTACAGGGAGAAGTAGAGAGAACTGGGACTAAACCTTTGTTATAGTGCTGAGAAGAGCTAGGTGGGGATGTCTCCTACTGAGTGGGAAGCCAAACACACAGTTGATGCTTGTGATTGGAGGGTTTGTGACAGATTTCCGAATGCCTGATGGTGGAGGTGTTTGTAAAAAACCTTGCATTATTAGCATGGCTCCATGACTCCAAGATGCCAGATCATTAATACGGAATATCAAGAATAATTATTACACAATTAAATTCTATTACTGTTACTGTTATTTCACCAATTTAGCTTTGTATTTTTTTAGAGACATAATAGATGTATTAACAGAACAAGACAATGCTTATTTGTAGCACAAAAGACAGTAAACAAAGGCCTTATTTACTGAGTTGTTTCTCTTTGCCTCAATGTCAAAGAAAGCCGTTGAAGTTGCTCATGAGGTACATTCTTTCATTTACCATGCCTAGAACAGAGATAAAGCTACAGACATGCTCTTATTGTTGTTTACTTTTTATTTTTCCCTTTATGGGCTAACCACAATGACAGATCTCATCCTAGCTCTTAATCCTGCCAGCCACTTCAGAAAGATCTTCCACCAGGATTCTGTTCTGCCTTAGGGGGGATTCAACAAAGAAAGATACATTCTAAGATTGGGGGGGTGGGGAAAGGCAATGCCTTTCTAAATGAATGGATTATGAGTAATGAAAAGAACAACTCTACTAAAGAAGCTGAATGAAATATTTTCTAATGGTTTTGTGGGTAGGAAACATTAAAGTGTGGAGGGGAGGTTTTTTTTTTTTAAAGCTGTAGGACTTAGGTGTTAAAAGGCACGTCATTTCATTATAACTGTTATTTGTGGTAAGCTGGACCTGTTTAAAAATCTAATTTGGTTGTCTTGAGCTTGTATTATTTGCCTATATTCTTTTGTTGTTGTATTAATTGTTACTAGAAGGAGATTGATGTTTTAATTGAATTTTTAATAGAACAGTGAACTTATTGAATCTTCATTGGGTTTCTATTTGGCAACATCTAATGAGAAGTTCATTTCTTTTAATCATTTTAGGTAACATGGTGGGAAATGACTAATATATATACTACCCAGTATTACCTCTAGGCCTCCCAAATGCCAAAATATACTTTTATTTAAAAAACATTTTTCAGGAGGTACAGTCCAGTTTGCTTACTTTTTCTGGATTTGTATTGCTTTTAAAAATTCATTATTTTATATCATCTTTTTGTGACTGGGATTATACTGCTGCAGGTCGTAACACTTTCATATTGAGTAAAAGAATTTAGAACAGAAAAAAAAAAGGAAGTATGTATCCTTATCTCCACACTTCCATAATTCCCCAAAATCATACTTTAATGTAAAAGTAAGTGATAGCTTTAAAAATTTTCAATATACTCTCTTCTTATTTATTAATCCAGTTTCCTCTTACCATTCCAGTGAAGTTGAACCTTAGAAGATAGTAACCTTGTAATTGCGACCTCTTCTCAATCCTTATCCTTCCTGAACTTAAGCACTTTGTCACTGTTGACAGCCTATCCTTTTTTTTTTTTTTTAGTTTCTAGGGCACTATTTTTCTCTACTACTCCAGCCGCGATTTGCCTAGCTAGCTCCTCTTTACCACCTACTTCCTTTCCTTCAGAAAACCATTTCTCTATTCATGACACTTCTGACACCAAATGTGTGGGTTTTCATTACCCAGCAATTCTCCAGTTCTCTGGGGACACAAACTAGGTGTCCTACAGTTTAATTCAGTTCTGACACTAACTACCCAGTCAGCACAGACCCCACAGGTTAAAGGTTGAGTCCCATAATACTGCCCCCCACTTGAGACAACAATTTTTTTTTTTCTTTTTTTTCGGTACGCAGGCCTCTCACTGTTGTGGTATCTCCCATTGCGGAGCACAGGCTCCGGACGTGCAGGCTCAGCGGCCATGGCTCACGGGCCCAGCCGCTCCGCAGCACGTGGGATCCTCCCGGACTGGGGCACGAACCCGTGTCGCCTGCATCGGCAGGCTGACTCTCAATCACTGCGCCACCAGGGAAGCCCCCAAGACAACAATTTTAAGTAGTGGGTTCCCAGCTTACCCACACTTCTGTCTGACTTGGCTATAAATTGGAGGTTCCCACAGTCCCTCCTGCACAGGTATGATAATTTGCTATAACAGCTCACAGAACTCAGGGAAATACTTGACTTACTATTACTGATTTATTATAAAGGATACAAATGAACAGCCAGATGAAGATGTATATAGAGTGAGGTCAGGAAGGGTCTCAAGGTGTGGGAGCTTCTGTTCCCATAGAGTTTGGGTTGTGCCACCCTACTGGTAGCTTTCTGAACCCATCATTTAGGGTTTTTATGGAGGTTCCATTACAAAAGCATGATTGATTAAATCATCGACCACTGACGATTAACTGAATCCCTAGTCCCTCTCCTCTCCCTGGAGGTCGCTGGGTGAGGCTGAAAATTCCAGTCCTCTAACCATGTGGTTATTTTCTCTGGCAAACAGCCCTTCCAATAGTCACGCCATTAACATATACTCAGGTGTAGTTGAAAGGGGCTTATTAAGAATAACAAAAGACACTCCTCTCACCCCACCACTCAGGAAATTCCAGGGGTTTTAGGAGCTCTGTGTGAGGAACGGGGGATGAGGACCAAATATGTCTTTCTTATTATATCTACCAAGCCCCAAATCTTAATTTCCAACCTGTGAGGACATGTATCCTGGACAGTTTACCAATTCTTCAACATTCACACAGCCAAATCCGACTTGACTACCTTCCTTCATTTTTAATCTTATTAATAATTGTTATGTTATGGAATTATTAGAATAATTACTTATTAACTTGCTTTTTTAACCTCGCACATCATGGCTAAGTAGAAATTTTAGGGCCAGTGGAAGGGACTGGGAAAAATTGGTCATTTAAAAACTTTGGTCGTATTGAGGCAGGAGATAGATGGGCCCCAGGCTGAGCAGCCAGAGTTTGTCCCCTGTGACAGATACTCCAAAATAGCAGGAGGGAGGAGAAGCTGAGCCCTGCCCAGATAAGAGATAAAAGACCACATATTCCTCATTCTCCAAGTCAAGGAGACCTGACTACACAGGCGCAGAAAGTCTCCTTGGAGGTCAGTAAGGGAGGGGGCACCACCCCATAGTAAGTGATGCCAACCTACACATAGGCCTCTTTGCTAGAATCCATCTTGGCTAAGAGATGCACGCACACACGCACGCACGCACGCACGCACATGGGAGGACCCTGAGATATACCAAATACGGACTCAAAACCAGGCAAAGGAAGATGATTGGTCAAAGAAAACCCAGAAGAAATGCCCCATAAAAGTGATTCAAACTACCAAGAGGGTGCAACTCCCTCTGAGCCCGCCCATGTGTCTATCCACAAGTACTCTTTTTCCTCCTAGTAAACACTTTGCTTGTTTCACTACTTTCCGTGTCTTTGTGGGAATTCATTTCTGCAAAGCCGAAAGGCCAGGGCCTTGTCACTGACCACTGGTCTAGTGGCTAGGATTCAGCACTCTCACCGCGGCGGCCTGACTTCAGTGTCTGGCCGGGAACCGAAATCCCGCTTCAAGCTGCTGCAGGCCAAGGCCACCTGAGATCAGTATTGAATCATCATCTGAAGTAGCTCGAATTTGTCTTCTTTTCCTTTTTACTGTTTTAATTCAAGCCTTTATTATCTTTCTAGTAATAGCTTCTTAATTGATCTTGACTCACATCTGCCCTCTTACTCCGGTGCATCTTGCAGATTGCTGCCAGTCTTAACATGAATCTGATGATGTAAGCCTCCTATGTAGAAATCTTTGCTGCCTTGCTGTGTCCTCAGAGTACGAGGTGCACACCATTGCCACGCCATGCAGCATCTTCCTCCTTCTGACCCACAGTATTGCCTGTTGTATACTCGGGCATCAAAGCTGAGGCACCACATCTCTCATCCTGCTCTCATCCTGCTCTGTTCACCATTTTGCCGTTGCAAAATGTCTTTAATAAATTGTCTTTACTAACCTTTTTGCTTTTGGATGTAATCCTGAGCATCCTTCAAGGCTGCTTTATGTATTGTTTTCCCTTTGAAACCTTCCTCAGCACCCTAGGAAGGGCTCTGTTATGAGTTGCTCCTCTTGTACGTGTCAGTATTCCTAGGGTCTAGCAAAGCACTTTGAGCATACTGTTAACTTCTTTTTAAAATTTGAAGTCCTTATTTTTAGAAACGATCCTTAAAAATGTAGTTTTTATTACCATTTAGTTCTTTACCTGGTAAATTTCCTTTGTTTGATTTCTTAGCAAACCAAACTAACATCATCATCAGTCATCAACACTTTGACAAACATTTACCAGATGTCTAGACTGCTTGCATGCAATTAGGGGGCAGAAAGATTTAACAGTTGGTCCTGCACCACCAGCTCAGCCAGCTCCACGGTTGCGTGATTGTACTTCTTCCAGTGCTGTGCTACCATACAGTCCATGGTGAGTCCTAGCAGAGACTGTGCACAGGAAGATGATGTGCTACTAAGTCTCCAAGTTTCACTTGAAATTCAAGGTCTACCCTGATGCACACTTCACACATTTCTAAGCTTAGTGGCTACTCCCTTATATAATTTTAAACAGGTCTGAAGTCAATTTTGCAGTTAAACAAGTCTAGTTGGTTTAGTTTTGTGTTTAAATAGCAGCAGATTTCTCAGTCTCCTAGGAAACTGCATGGCAACTAGGAACTCTTTAAATATAGAGCATGCCAGGATCTCTTAAATCTTTAAAAGCAAGGACACTATTAATGAACAGTTTATATAGGTAAGCATGATGACATGGCAGAATGAAATAAACTCAACTAATGACTGAATCTAACTAAACCAAACCAAACAAACTCAAACAAGTAATTATTTATCTTTAATATCTAACTGGCCCAATATTTTACCATAATTTTATTATTCTATAAAAGGATCACATCCTACAGGTATAATAAAATATATAAAAATGTTGAATGTCAGTCAAACAGAAGTACCTATGCCATGGGATAAATTCTTCTATTTTTACCGACTCGTATACTTGTACAAAGAATGAGTAACTTAAATGACCTTAAAACCCTCACTAGTTTTTGTAGTTATTTGATCATATTATTGTTAGTATCTATGTTAATAATATAGATATATAAAGGGTTAGTATTATAAACTGTAAAAGTATATCACATATTAATCATGTTTATTAGACTGAAAGGTCATCAAATGTGCATATGAGAGGTGTTCCAGACTACTCAAAGCATTCTTCAGTTTCTCTTATTCCCAAGCTCCCCTTGTTCCTTTACCTCTCTCCTCTCTGGCTTGGCAGGAACCTTGCTAGTTTGCGTTGTGTTACACCTGTTGTGAATCCACAAGCAGGTGATAATTAGCAACAGTGGTGACATTGGATCTAGCTGTAAAATGGTTGAAACCATCCAATGACCTCTACTGCTTTGGACATTCAGTTTGGTTGGAACCAGTAGAATAGCTAAATTTTTGTTTCCCACAGTCCAGCAATTCTTTAGTGGTTCTAAATACTCAGGAGAAAGTCACAGGATTTTCGTGACGTTTTCCTGGAGCATGCTGCCACCTCTTGGCCAGATAAAAGCAGGGCAGCTTTTGTAGGATCCCAGTGGAGCCTGCAGTATAATTCCTCATTCTCACTAACATTTAATACTTTCTGAACATAGTAATTTGGATTTTCAACATCTAGAGGATTCATCAAATATTTGAATTATAAATAAAAATCATATAACAGTCAAAGGGACCAAATAATCTGAAATACTTCCCACAGAGTTATACAAGGATGCTGCAAAAGAGTAAACTCTATTACAGCTAATTTTGAGTTATATAAACAGAAAGAAAATTAACCTTGGAGAATTTTATAGTGAAACTCTTAAGGATCAATTCCTCTTATGCTTATTCAGTCTTATAAGTTTGTCATCTCTTTTTAACAGAGAAAAGTTTATCGCAGGGCCAAAAGGGATGTCGGCTCCCCTGGCCCCGAGGGAGCCACCAACTGATAAACCTTTCTCTGTTCCAGACTCCGGCGTTTTGGTATTGTCTGGCCTCACTGTGCATCGTTGGGCACACGGACTTGCATCTTGGTAACAAAAATATCAATAGAGTCAATATGTGCTACACCTAAATTTTTTGATATCTAATCAAATCAACAATGTCTATTAATCATCATCAAGCCAAACGCTCTATTAGGTTCTGTGACTACTACAGTGAATAGAATGACAAAGGGTCCTGCCTTCTGGTGTCATGGAGACATCAACAGAATTCTAGAACACAGTAAGGTGCATTATACATAGAGTACTTTGGGAGCATGTGGGAGGAACTCTCAACCCCATCTTGGATTATGGAAAATAAAAGACAAAGCAGATTAATGTAAATAGGCACACCAGTTTGCAGCTGACAAATACAGACAAATTTATGTCTCCCCTAACAAAAACTTAAGCCCCAGTTTTATATTGTCAGGTTTCTATCTAAAGTGTATATTATTCATTGTAAATTTCCCTTTTTCTTCTCTCAAGGTAAAATACTTAAATTTGGAAAAATTGTGTACTCTTTCCATAGTTAAGATGTAAATCATTTAATAACTAAAGCTTAGAAATGACTAGAAGCTATGAAAGTTATATTTGTAGTCTCTCTGGGTTTAATATTTAGTGTCTTAGGAATGATCACTTTTACTTTTTTATGATCACTTACCAACGTGGTAATCATGCTGCCCTCCCATTTTATAATTTAGGCTTATGTTCTGTAAAAAATTGCTTCTTTAAATAGATTTTTAGCTCTGTAGGTCTGAAAGCTTTAAGAATATAATTCCCTTCAGCTTTTAAATTTATTTTGTTTAAAATGAAAGGACAAGGAATACAGTGTAGAAGTTCCTCAGAAAACTAAAAATAGAATTACCACATGATCCAGCAATCCCACTCCTGGGCATATACCCAGACAAAACTAATTTAAAAAGATACATGCACCCCAATGTTCATAGCAGCACTATTCACGATAGCCAAGACATGGAAGCAACCTAAATGTCCATCGACAGAGGAATGGATAAAGAAGATGTGGTACATATATACAATGGAACACTATTCAACCATAAAAATGAACAAAATAATGCCATTTGCAGCAACATGGATGCAACCAGAGATTATCATACTAAGTGAAGTAAGTCAGAAAGAGAAAGACAAATACCATATGATATCACTTATATGTGGAATCTAAAATGTGGCACAAATGAACCTATCTACAAAACAGAAACAGACTCACAGACATAGAGAACAGACTTCTGGTTGCCAAGGGGGAGGGGGTGGGAGAGGGAAGGACTGAAAGTGTGGGATTAGCAGATGTAAACTATTATATAAAGGATGGGTAAACAACAAGGTCCTCCTGTATAGCACAGGGAACTATACTCAGTATCCTGTGATAAATCCTAATGGAAAAGAATATAAAGAAGAATGTCTATATGTGTATCACTGAGTCACTGCTGTACAGCAGAGATTGCCACAACTTTGTAAATCAACTCTACTTCAATAAAAAAAATTGAATAACATGAAAGTTATCAGTCTGGGATGAATGAATGAATGACTAAAATAAACAAGTACATAAGTAAACAAATGAATAAATAGGTAAACACACACAGTACACAGATAATAAGCTGTTGGAATATTTCTCTCAAACTTTAGGTTGCTGCTGTAGTAAACTGTAGCTCTTTGGTATTTCCTACTAGTCATCTTCCTACTGCAAAAGCTGCTTCCCCCACCCCTGCCAATTGTCCACCTTCATTGTTGTCTTTAAACAATATATTTTTTCTCTTTAATATAGTGTGGCATTTCTAGACCTCAGAATTTCATAAAATTCAGTTGTTAATGCCTTTAAAATTTGCTAAAATACTTTTATGATTGTTCCTATTTTTAAGTAAATTTAAACTAATTTCTTAGACTGTTGAGTGGGAAATCATTTTTCAGTATTTTGACTCAGGGGCTCTTGGTAGCATCTTAAGACCTCCCATTCTCTGATTACGTGTTTATAAGAATATTTTCAGTCTATTCAAATTGCTTGGGATACCTTTTAATGGAGGTTAAAATGAATAAAATAATCTTTTCCTAATCTGCTTAAAAGTTGTTTTTAATCTAATATTTTGAACAGATAAAGTTTTGAATGATTCAAAAAAGTAACAAAAAGTATAAAATGAAAAATTTTTTCTTATCTACTCAGTTCCCACCTACCTGCCTACCCCCGGATAGCCAATATAAGTGGTTTATTATATATCATTACAGAGTTTCTTTTTGCATATAAGCAATATATATATATTTATATTTTCTTAAGTTACCCTTTTACTCAAAAGGAAGCATACCATATATTCTGTTTTCACTTTACTTTTTTAAAAAAACTAATAATAGTTTTAATAATAGGTACCTTTCTGTATTATTTAACTGAAGAACTTTTCCATTTTTTCACAACTGCATAATATTCTATCATGTAAAATTTACTAAACTATAACTTAATCAGGTTATTGCTGATGGACATTTAGGTTGTTTCCAATTTTTTGCTGTTATAAACAGTGCTACAGGAATAACCAGATATGTTTTTAAAGAGGATTATTGATCTTATTGTTTTCTGTGAATATTTTCCCTCATTTATTCTTTTCTTTTCTTTTTTTTTTTTGAGATATTTTGGTTTTGTTTTTGTCATGCAGAACTTTTTGATTTTATGTAGTCAGTTTTGTTAATTGTTTCTTCTATGGCTTCTTTGTTTTGTATCATGGTAAGAAAAGCCTGCCTTACTGCAAGGTTAAAAAGAAGTTTCTATTTTCTTCTAGTACTTTCATTGCTTTATCTTCACACCTAAGTCTTTGATCCATTTAGAATTTATCCTGATGTAAAGTGTGGGTCTAACCTTTACTTCCAGGTGGCTGTCCAATTGTTACAACACAGTTTATTGAATATTCCAACTTTCCCTGACCAATTTCAGATAACACCCTTTTCATATACTTAACTCCCAAATGTATTTGATTTATTTCTTGGCTTCCTATTCTGTTCTTCTGGTTTGTCTGCTATATATGTGTCAGGTTTTCTAATTGCTTTTGATTAATTAAGCAGCATGATTTTTGTTTGCTTTTGTTCAATAAATTATATGGCTAGTAAACATCCTGTGCTTTGGGAGGCATATTTTGATTCTCAAGGTAGGGTGTGAATAAAGTCAGAGAGTAGAACTGCCCATGCCTATCCTTGATATGCTCAGTGTCTAGTTCTTGTTTTCAGCCTGCAGGCCAACGTTTTCGTAGATGTGTTGGAGAGATGCTTAAAACATTTTATTAGTCATATAGGCTCCCTGATAATAGCTGTATGATTTGGACATGAAGTAGATCATGTAAATAATCAGAGATGAAAAGAGGACTTGATCTTGCCCAGCTCTACAACAAAGGAAAGTCAGAAATATGCAAATAATCACTTAGTACTCATAGAACAGTTTTTCTTATAATGTATTATTTCAGTTATTTCTTGCCATGATGTGGTAGATAATGTTATTTTGTTTAAGGATGACAAAACCAAGGCACAGAGCGGTTAAATGAGCTCAAGTTCGCACAGAGGGTGGTGGAGCCTGGATTTGAACTTAGGCAGAGCTTTTTCTTTGTTTTGTTTTGTTTTCGAGATAGCTACAGATTCACAGGAAGCTGCAGAATAGTACAGAGAGGTCCTGTGTACCCTCTACTCAGTTTTCCCCAGTGATTACATAAGATGTAACATAACCACTGGGGAAACTAGATACAGGCATACTTCAGTTTATTATGTTTTGCAGATATGTTTTTAACAAACTGAAGGTTTGTGGCAACGCTGCATTGAGCAAGTCTATCAGTGCCATTCTCCCCACAGCATTTGTTCACTTGGTGTCTCCGTGTCACATTTTGGTAATTCTTGCAATACTTCAAACTTTTCCATTATTATTATATTTGTTATGGTGATCTGTGATCAGTGATCTTTGATGTTACTATGGCAAAAAAATCACAACTTGTTGAAAGCTCAGATGATGGTTAGCTTTTTTTTTTTTTTTTTTTGCGGTACACGGGCCTCTCACTGCTGTGGCCTCTCCCGTTGCGGAGCACAGGCTCCGGACGCGCAGGCCCAGCGGCCATGGCTCACGGGCCTAGCCACTCTGCGGCACGTGGGATCCTCCCGGACAGGGGCACGAACCCGAGTCCCCTGCATCAGCAGGCAGACTCTCAACCACTGCGCCACCAGGAAGCATTTTTAAGCAATAAAGTATTTTTTAAATTGAAGTATAGTTGATTTACAAGGTTTTGTTAGTTTCTGGTGTACAGAAAAGTGATTCAGTCATATTATATATATATATATATAATATATACACACATATTCTTTTTCATGTTCTTTTCTATTACAGTTTATTACAGGATGTTGAATATAGTTCCCTGTGCTATACAGTAGGACCTTGTTGTTTATCTATTTTATATATAGTAGTTTGTATCTGCTAATCCCAAACTCCTAACTTATCCCTATCCCAACCCCTTTCCCCTTTGGTAACCATAAGTTTGTTTTCTGTGTCTGTGAGTCTGTTTCGGTTTTGTAAATAAGTTCATTTGTGTCATGTTTTACATTCCACATATAAGTGGTATCATATGGTATTTGTCTTTCTCTGTCAAACTTACTTCGCTTAGTATGATAATTTCTAGGTCCATCCATGTTGCTGCAAATGGCATTATTTCATTCTTTTTTATGGATGAGTAGTATTCCACTGTGTATATATGCCACATCTTCTGTATCCATTTATCTGTTGATGGCCATTTAGGTTGCTTCCATGTCTTGGCTATTGTAAACAGTTCTGCAGTGAACCTTGGTATCTTTCCAAATTTTAGTTTTCTCTGGATATATGCCCAGGAGTGGGATTGCTGGATCATATGGAGACTCTATTTTTAGTTTTTTAAGGAAACTCCATACTGCTCTCCATAGGGGCTGCACCAATTTACATTCCTACCAACAGGGTAGGAGAGTTCCCTTTTCTCCATACCCTCTCCAGCATTTGTTATTTGTAGACTTTTTAATGATGGCCATTCTGACTGGTGTGAGGTGGTACCTCATTGTAGTTTTGATCTGCATTTCTCTAATAATTAGCGATGTTGAGCATCTTTTCATGTGCTTTTTGGCCATATGTCTTCTTTGGAGAAATGTCTGTTTAGGTTCTCTGCCCTTTTTTTTTTTCGATTGGGTTGTTTGTTTTTTTGTTATTGAGTTGTATGAGCTGTTTCTATATTTTGGAAATTAAGCCCTTGTCAGTAACATTGCTTGCGAATATTTTCTCCCGGTCTGTAGATTGTTTTTTGTTTTGTTTATGGTTTCCTTTGCTGTGCAAAAGCTTATAAGTTTGATTAGGTCCCATTTGTTTATTTTTGCTTTTCTTTCTATTGCCTCGGGAGACTGACCTAAAAAACCATTGGTACGATTTATGTCAGAGAATGTTTTGCCTGTGTTCTCTTCAGGAGTTTTGTGGTGTCATGTCTTATATTTAAGTCTTTAAGCCATTTTGAGTTTATTTTTGTGTATGGTATGAGGGTATGTTCTAAATTCATTGATTTACATGTGGCTGTCCAGCTTTCTCAACACCACTTGCTGAAGAGACTGTCTTTTCTTCATTGTATATTCTTGCCTCCTTTGTTGAAGATTAATTGACTGTAGGTATGAGGGTTTATTTCTGGGCTCTCTATTCTGTTCCATTGATCCATATTTCTGTTTCTGTAAACAATAAAGTATTTTTAAATTAAGGTGTACCTTTAAAAAAAATAATGCTGTTGCACACTTGAGAGACAACAGTATGGTGTAAACATAGCTTTTTAAAAAAGTTTGTATTGGAGTACAGTTGATTTACAATGTTGTGTTAGTTTCTGCTGTACAGCAAAGTGAATCAGTTATACATAATCATATATCCACTCTTTTTTAGATTCTGTTCCCATATAAGTCATTACAGAGTATTGAGTAGAATTCCCTGTGCTATACAGTAGGTTCTTATTAGTTATCTATTTTATATATAGTAGTGTGTATATGTCAATCCCAATCTCCCAATTTATCTCTCCCCCCCCCAAACATAACTTTTATATGCACTGGGAAACGAAACAATTCATGACTCTCTTTGTTGCAATATTTGCCTTATTGTGGTGATCTGGAAGTGAACCTGCAATATCTCTGCAGTATGCCTATAAAAGGGTTACATCTTATGTAACCATGATACAATGTTAATACTAGAAAACTGACATTGGTGCAATGTGTGTGTATAGTTCTATGCCATTCTATAACATGTAGATTTGTGTAACTGCCACTGCAATTAAGATACAGAACTATTCCTTTACTGCAAAATTTCCCCTAATGCTATCCCTTTATAGGCACGCCCACCCCAACCCTAACCCTGGTAACTGCTAATCTGTTCTCCATATTTTTAATTTTGTCATTTTGAGAATGTTATATAAGTGGAAAAATATAGTATGTGACCTTCTGAGGACTTTTTTCACCCAGCATCATGACCTTGAGTGCCATCCAAGTTGTTGTATGCAGTTTGCTGCAGACAGCATATATCTGGGTCATGGTTTTTATCCACTCTGCCAATCTCTGTTTAAGTGGGGAACTTAGACTATTTTCATTTAATGTAATTATTGATATCTTATAGCTTAAGTATTCCATCTTATTTTTCATTTTATGTTTGTTCTCTCTGTTTCTCCATTTTGCCTTCCTGTGGGTTGCTAAAACATTCTTTGGAATTCCGTCTTAATTCATCTATAGTGTTTTGAGTGTATGTCTTTGTATAGCTTTCTGAGTGGTTGCGCTAGGCATTGTATTATGTATACATAACTTATCACAGTCTACTGGTGTTGGCCTTTGCCATTTCAAATAAAGTATAGAAACCTTACCTCCACCATTTATAATGTAATTGTCTTAAATATTGATATTTCCTCTACTTACATTTAGAACCACATCAAATAATGCTATAATTTTTTTACTTCAACCATTAAACACAGTTTAGAAAACTCAAGAGGTGAAGGAATGTCTATTGTATTTACCCAACTTTTTACTCTTTTTGTTCTTTCTTCCTTCCTGATGTTCCAAGTTTCCTTCTTTTATCATTCCTTTCTGATTTAAGAACTTCTTTTAGCCATCCTTTAGGGTAGCCTGCTGGCAACAAATTCTCCTACTTTTCTTTCATCTGAGAATGTCTGAATTTCCTTTCATTCTTGAAGGATATAGAGTTTTTTTCTTTCACCGCTGCAAGAATATTCAGAGTCTTCTTATGTGTGTTTTATATATAATGTCCCAGGATTTTAGCAATGCTTAGCAGGAGGATTAGGGAGAGGTACATTTATGCCATCTTGTCTTGGAACCAGAAACCCATCGGGCAGTTTTTAATATTTAGTGTTATTTGTATTCAGATTTGGAAAATGGAGACTCCAGGAGTTATCCAACATGTAGTTGATTTTTTCAAATATTCTAGAATTATTGTCAGTGGTACTAAAATCATATGTCCTGTATATATAATGGAATATTACTCAGCCATAAAAAGGAACGAAATTGGGTCATTTGTAGAGACATGGATGGATCTAGAGACTGTCATACAGAGTGAAGTAAGAAAGAGAAAAACAAATATCGTATATTAACAACATACATATGGAATCTGAAAAAATTCGTTTAGAAGATCTTATTTACAAAGCAGAAATAGAGACACAGACATAGAGAACAAACATATGGATACCAAGGGGGGAAAGCGGGAGGGGTGGTGGTGGTGGGATGAATTGGGAAATTGGAATTGACACTATTGATACTATGTATAAAACAGATAACTAATGAGAACCTACTGTATAGCTCAGGGGACTCTACTCAGTGCTCTGTGGTGACCTAAATGGGAAGGAAATCCAAAAAAGAGGGGATATATATATGCGTATAGCTGATTCACTTTGCTGTACAGTAGAAACTAACACAATATTATAAAGCAACTATACTCCAATAAAAATTTTTTAAAACATCATATGTCCTGAAGCCACCAGAAAATGATGTCAAGAACAAAGCTTAAGATATTGGATGCAAACTCTAGATGCATTTCTAAGAAGTGTAAAATAATTTATTTACCAACAGAAAAAGATATTAGAGTACAAATAAAAAAGCCAGCTGAATATGTCCGGTGTTTGTCACTCAGTCTGTTTTAGATTGATTACTTTCTGGGAGTTTAATGGAATAGCTCTTTGAGAAAGGAAAGGACTCCTTTCCAAAATTACGCGTGCAGGGTTTTAGTGAGACACACACTCATTAGTGTTGATTGGAGTTAAGTAACTCATATCACCTAGGGCATTTAGCTCGCTTTGTCAGTGTCTAATCTGGTGCCAGACTCCCAAAAGGCCCTGAATTTGGCAAGGCCACAGTAAGATGAAATGCATAGCTGTTTCTTAAAAAAAATAAATGCAGTCCAAGCTGTTCTCTATAAGTTTTAAGCTTAGATTTAATCAAGTCCAGCCAAAATTATTCCACCCAGGAGCTATTATCACATTCTTCCTTTTGAAAGCATCTAAAACCACGGAATTGTTGGCAGTCACATCCAATCCTTTAGAAACGAAAAATTCTTATAGCCTCCCAATTCCTAACTCCAACTTCCTTTTCCTGTTTAACATGTTTGTGGAGTTATTTGGGAAAAAAAAGATTTGAGTTTTAATTTGTAAATCTTCAATTTAATGCAAGGTAACTTTCTGGTAATGAAAAGGATACTGAATCTGGGAGAAAAAGTATTGGAAAGCTGGCTTACAAAGGCATTAATACAGATTTATTTCTCTCTCTCTCTCTCTTTAGTTAGCAGAAGATAACATAAGAACAAAACCCAAGAGATAATGGCAGTAACCTCAGACTGACTTTAAGAACTACCAGTTTTTTTTTATTTAAATACTTTTTGAGCGGAAAAACTCAAAGCTGGACTTAGCCATGATTCCCCCTCCCCCATCCAAATCTGTTTCTTCACCTTTTTTAAAATAGATGTTTACATGAAAAAGAAAATACTTAAAGATGTGTATGTTCTACTAATAGCTTGTCAGAACCATCTGTGGTTTTGTTTGGGACCTCTTTCTGTTTATGCAGTAGCCCCCTGCAGCTTAATAAACAGGTACTTTTTAATTGGTTGGGCAGTTCACATTAGGGAAGGCCTTTTAGAGCTGATCATGCGTGGTACAGGATGTGCTTATTCTAAGCAAAGTTGAGAAATACATGGAAGCATGCTTTTGGCTCTTTCTTAAATCAGTACCCTGTTTCTCTTTCCTGAGTTCACCCATTTCTACCTATCCTGAGGCCTGACTGTACTTTCACAGGGCTGTCGGCAGATCTTTGCTACCATTAGCTTAAGGTATACATACAAAATGATTTAAGTAAGGTAAGGTTCCTCCCAATGTGCTTTGCTTTTTAAACAGGATCTTTGGAAGATAAAAAGGTGCTTTTCCTCTTCCACTCTGCCTGCCTGAGGCCAGAAGGAGTTAGTTAGCATGCCATCTTGAACGAGTATGGACCCCTGGTCTGTGCTTGTTGGATATACACATTAGACTTTTTATGAATTATGGAAGCACTTCTGGGAGGAGAAGGGCTCCAACGTGAACAAATCACTGGAGTCTAGCCATCCGGGGCTCTCAAGGGAAGAGCTTAAGCTAAAGGCCTTCCCTCACTGGGCCATCAATCCAAATCAAACAATAAATTGCAAGTGACCATCTGCTCTCTTAATCATGTGCTGCTTTCTTTCCTTGGGCTGGTTGTCATCCTCTGGTCTGGCCCCTTTTACTAATTAGCTGAAGCTTGATCTTTAGGTGAACCACAGTTTCATTTTATCCTGAATGGAATATGGGTTTATTTATTCTTCCATTTGGTTAAACCATTTGAGGGAAAATTTTAAAAAATTGTTGTTACTCTAAAGTTTACAAAAGCTGGTTATTTAGAATCTGGGTTGATATTTTACTTTTGCTGAGTACCTTTGAATGCTCCCAAATGAATGGTTTTATTTTATTCCTTTTCTCAGCTTGGCAGTGAAAATGGCAATGTTTACATTTACTGTTTTTTAGAGCTAGACAGTATTCTTTGTTGTTTATTAAGTTTATTAAGTAATACATATATATCACAAAGGATCTAGTTATATCGTACAAAGGCAAAGTTTAGATAACTGGTGCTAACAGTTTGGTATGCATCCTTTTGCTATGTTTATACGAATACAAGATAAACTCAGTATTTAAATGTAGCAAAGCTATAGGGGAATATTTCTATAACGTGGTGGGGTGGACTATTGGAGTGAAGGAGGGGAGCTTTGTAGGCAAGATGGAAAACCCGGAAGCTTAAAGTCAGATCTGAACTACATTAAAAGTTGAACTTTCTGAAGACGATAACCAGTTGGGAAATTGTTTATGATTCCCAAACAGTTGAATGTTTATTTCACTAAGTATAGTGTTTTCAAGTTCCAACCATGTTGTAGCATGTATCATGCCATTTAGGCAAGGAATTCCAGGGTCATGGGGACCTGGAGAATATTCTAGAATGGGGATGCTTTGTGCTAAGAGGAGTGGAGAGGAGGACCAGAGTGGGGGCTCTGGGTCCTCACACAGTGTGTGAGGAGCAGCATTACGTTATATATTTATTTATTTATTTTTGCGGTATGTGGGTCTCTCACTGTTGTGGCCTCTCCCATTGCGGAGCACAGGCTCTGGATGCGCAGGCTCAGCGGCCATGGCTCACGGGCCCAGCCGCTCTGCGGCATGTGGGATCTTCCCGGACTGGGGCACGAACCCGTGTCCCCTGCATTGGCAGGTGGACTCTCAACCACTGCGCCACCAGGGAAGCCCTTACGTTATTTATTGAAGCAGGTTGTTAGAAATGTTGAACTGCCTAACAATAGAGGGAAGATTGAGTGTATCCGCTTAATAAGACGCCATAAACCACCAAAAACTTTAATCTTGGAGGCTATACAGCAACATGGAAAATGTTTGTTGTATATAAAATCCAATGTGAAATGTTCAGACTGTAAAATTGAATGGACACTATGACTTTAACTATAATACATAAAATATCAACTAAAGAAGTTCCACTTCTAGGAATTTATCCCACCAATATACTCTCATATCTGCATAAAGATATGAGTACCAGAATGTTTGTTGTGGCATTGTTTGTAATAACAAAAAATTACAAAGAAGTGATTTGGTATTTTATAGGGACTGGGTAAATAAATTATGCTACATCGTACACTGAAATAACATGCAGGCATTACAAAGAGTGAGGCAGCTTTTTAAAATTTTTTTTCGGGACGCAGGCCTCTCACTGTTGTGGCCTCTCCTGTTGTGGAGCACAGGCTCCGGACGCGCAGGCTCAGCGGCCATGGCTCACGGGCCCAGCCGCTCCGCTGCATGTGGGATCCTCCCGGATCGGAGCACGAACCCGTGTCCCCTGCATCGGCAGGCGGACTCTCAACCACCGCGCCACCAGGGAAGCCTGGCAGCTTTAAATACCAATATGAATGCATCTCCAAGAAATATTTTAGGTGAAAAAAAAAAAAAGCAAGATGCATATAATATACTCCTTTTGGTGTAAAAGAAAGGATTTTATATACATGAGAAAACAAGACTAGACAGGGATAATGCAAATGATAATAGTTTTAAGGTGGCAGGGATGTGCGTGGTGATTTTTTTCATTTTCTAAACATTCTTTAGTGCTTTTTGTTGGTTTGTTTTTGCGGTACGCGGGCCTCTCACTGTTGTGGCCTCTCCCGTTGCGGAGCACAGGCTCCGGACGCGCAGGCTCAGCGGCCATGGCTCACGGGCCCAGCCGCTCCGCGGCATGCGGGATCTTCCCGGACCGGGGCACGAACCTGTGTCCCCTGCATCGGCAGGTGGACTCTCAACCACTGCGCCACCAGGGAAGCCCTCTTTAGTGCTTTTTAACTTAAAAAGGGAGATTAAGGAAAAATGAATGCCTAAGCAGCCATGAGAGGGAGGTTTCATGAGCTTTAATCACCTCTTCTTATGCTGCCGAATTCTGGCACTACTTAAATTCCAGCAGACTTGTTCATATTACAAGTCTTCATTGTCCCTGTTGTGTTCAGAGGCAGAGTGTTATGATTTGGCTTCTATTAATACAGTCATTTAAACATTGAGTATGTCTGTACGTTATAAAATGATGAAAAATATGGTTTCTGAACCTCATTATTGGGTTGCACGATATAGCTACACTCAAGAGGGAAGGCTGAATTCTAGAGAAATCTCTGGCTTTGGCTAAGATTTACCAAATGGTTCATTTCTGTTAATGATTTCTGGCACATTTCTTATGAATAAAATAAGGCACCTGGATGCTTTTTTTGGCTTTTCTAATTGAGCCTTAGCTTGCATCATTTTACCTTTAGATATTGTACTTCCTTTCATACCTACCCTTCTGACTCTTGATAACTCTTTGGTCCTAATAGAAGAATTAAGGCAGATAACTTCTACAACAAAAGGATCTGGTACTATTTTGAAAAGCCTGGGGTATTGTGGTGATAAAATCAATGAAATCTTCTGAGTTTCTTCATTCTCTGTGGTCTGCAAGACTTAGCAAACTCATAAATATCTATTATTGGCCTGCTTGGTGACATTTCAAGGTCTAAGCTGGTACTTATTTCTTATTAGCAGCACCTATGGAAGTGCCTGACTTATTAGTCCATGTTAGATTTCCAGTTGGTGCTAAATTTCTAACCCTAGTTCTTGCGTTCCAGTACTTTTAATTTTTTTCCAAACTCTTGGTAATAATTACGTAAATAAATTACTCTTTTTTTTTGCACAGATGAAAAGGAAATGATCCTAGATTGATTGATTAAATTTTATTCCAGGCACAGGCAAATTGTTTATGATTATAGCTTCCTTAATTGGCACATAAACTAACCTTTAACTGTAGCTTATCTCCTAAAAGATATGATTCATTAAAATGGGAGAAATTCTCCTGATTTATGCTTACAGTTTTCATGTACCCTTTGCTGATGCTTCATTCAAATTAGTAAGTAATCAGATTGCCAAGTTATGCTTACAACCGGTGTTCTAATTAGTTTGGGATGGCAGCTCATTCATTTGAACCCACATAATAAGCTGGGAAAAGGGTGTTATATTTTTGAATTGAATTGTTGTCTCAGATCAGAATTCTGTTGCATTTTTTACCTTCTAGTTTTTGAATTTAAAATCTCTCTATTCAAGAGACAGCACATTCTGTATATTTATTCTGTAAACTTTGCCATTTTTTCCTCTAGGAGGTTAAAAGATTGATAATGGAGAGAGTAAGACATTTTATAAGCAGAGTTCCTGACTGGTTTGAACATTATGTCTTTTCCCTTTGGCAGGCAGCAGGATATGTTAAAAACAACATGGGTTTGAAGTAGGCCAAGGTTGGAATGCTAACGTACTAATTACTAGTTACTTTCACACAAGTTACTAGATGTGTACATTGGCAAATTAAGCTTTCTAACACACAATTGCTTCAAATATAAAGTAGGCATATAATCTTTGTCATGCTAGGAAGTTGTGAGACATAATAAGAGAATATATAAAACTCTGGCATGTATGATTTTCAGTTTGGCCTTCAATTCAATAAATACATACTACATTCTCAATATCTCTTAAAAATAAATCTTCTTGATGACTTCTTTTTTTTTTTTTTTTTTGACTGCTCCACGCAACATGCGGGATCTTATTTCCCCAGCTAGGGCTCAAACCCATGCCCCCTGCAGTGGAAGCTCAGAGTCCGAACCACTGGACCGCCAGGGAACTCCCCTTGATGACTTCTAAATAAAAGGATACGTCACAGAATACTGTGCTATAGTAAAAGAATAATTGATATTTTATCATCTGGAAACCTCTCTTATTCAGTATTTCTGCATATCTATTATATAATAATGATGATTAATGTTTATTAGTGTAACCCTGAGCCCAGAGGATCCTCCCAAATGATTAAAAATAGGGAATTCATATGATTTCCTCTTTAAGCATTTTTATTATGTTCTAATTCCTTAAAAGTCAGTAATCCAGTTGATTGGGTTTCCTTTTGGATACAGGCAAAAAGTCCATGGTTTAATACTACATATTACTTTTAACAATGATAAATATATATATGAAAACTATCTGCTGACTAGAATATAGTTTTTCATAATCATGCCAGATAACCAGTCCATTGAAAAGTACTAAGAATAACATAGTAATACCACCCATTACCCAGTGCTTCAGATGTGCCAAACTCTTGTACGTTTCTCATCTGATCTCAACATCTAATCTTAACATTAACTTGGACCACGAGGGATGTGTAGTATTATTCCAGTTTCACAGATTAAGGAAGTCAGAGAGGTTAAATAAATTGTTCAAGGTCATACAGGAAGTGAGTGACAGAACACAGACTTGAGCCTATAGCTGTCTTACTTAGCCACCTTACTCCAAAGCTTGGGCTCTTAACCTCCATGGAATTCTAGACTGCCTCTTATAACTAGCTTCTCCTTAGTCTTTTTCTTATGCCTTGTGGTCAAACCCCTTTCTCTGAATGATTCTGTGCTAAGAAAATGGATTGTGCCTTATTATTATGTGTTCTGATATACAAGTCAAGACTATTTCAGCAGGAGGGAAAATGTACTGGCAAATAGCAAAACAACACCACATCTGTGAGGCTGATGGGGTAGAAAGGTCACACCAAACTTAGCATCATTGTTGAAGATGTGGGGGTTCAACAGTGTGGAAAGTCCATTGTGAGTCATTTCCCTATGTCATGGCCAGAATATAGTAATGGAAACGGTACATTTCACACCCAGAAGAAAACAAAATCAAAGAATGGGAGGGCTTGCTGGTAATGTCTGCAGAGAGATGACCTGGCAACATTAACCTGTGACTGAGAAGGATTCTAATCTCTCAGTGGAGACACCTCTAAAGTTGGCAGCCACCTAGACTGTTGTATGTGTGATATGTGTTTTTTTCTGGGCAGAGGGTCCAACAGCATTGTCAAATTCTCTATGGTACTCATAATGAAAATAGTTAAGAATTAGCTCATCTAAATTTAGCCTTACAAAGTGATTTTAAAAAAGTTATAAAGATATAATTGAAGATACTTTCTGAGGATGTAATTATGTATGGTTTTATGTTAACCACTCCAGATAAAGAGAACTTTATGGGCAATATTACCTAATGTTTAAGAGCAGCAAGTTTTGGAAGTCAGTGAGTGGGTTTGAATCATTATCACTGTCCTAGCCATTTCTAACTTAACTTCTGAGGCTCAACTTCCACATCTGTAAAATGGGAATAGTAATATATACTTCAATGGGTTGTTATGGGGATTAAATGAGGGGAGTTGAATTATCTGAGCAAAGAAAAATATAAATTATCCAAATAGAGCAAACAGTATGATAAGGGTTCATAGGTATTCAGTATATGATTATGGTCAGAGTCCCATAGCCTTTATTTCAAAACTTAAAACAGCTAAGTGAATCTAGCCCATGTCCAGGACACAGGAAACATAACAAAAAGAGTAAATTAGTTTAAGTCAAGGAAAGTGACTTTTCAGCAAAATTGAGGCAGGAAGTGTGAGAGAAGGCAGAGAGTTTGTTGTAGATGAAGCAAATATCCAGGTTACCGTGGGAAGGCTGGGTGGAGGCGTGAGGATTTAGGAGTGATCTGATTGAGCAGTTGCTGGAAGAATGTGATGCTGCTTTGAGGTTACCTCAGATGCAAGAGTGGGTCACACACCATAGGTACCATGTTCAGAGCTTCAGTGTTTAATTATGTAAATGACTTCTTGAGGGGATATTCCAGCTGCTTGCAAAGCCATGCCTCATTTATTATAGTCATGAACACACACAAGTCCTCATATTGAAAAATATATTAGTTTGTAATTGGGGTGGGGGTGGGAGATGAAAAGGAAGGCCTTGATAACTAAAAATTCTCCAGAGGTCCCATTGCCCTTAACAACAGTCAGAAGATGGGCAGGCACAATCCTTCACCTCAAGCAGGAGAGAGACTCCTTCACAGGTCAGCTTTCCTCAGCCTGCTTTTAAAAGAAGGTGTTAGTACGATATAAAAGAAATGCACTTTCACAATAAAATTAAAAATTTCCCAACAGAAATTGAAATAAGAGAAAATTTTTAATGACAATCAGCAATCTTCAAAACTTGATGGAAACTAACATTTTAAATTAGCTATTTCCTTAATGTAATAATTTATATTAAATTTCCTAGCATGGAGCTTGGTACATAGTAGGCTTCACATATTTTTTTCTCCCCTGCCCTTTCATATCTTTCCTGTTCAATGAAAACTTCAGAACTCAGTAGGGAACCTGGTCACAATACTACAGTGGTGTTCTCTAATGAATAACAAGGCACATTTATGTGATAAAATATCTTTTTTTTAAAACTTTCAAAATATATCCTGCATAAGATTTTCGTGCCATTTCAGAGCTAAACATTCTCTGTTCTCCAAGAATATGAAATCTGAAGACTTTTAACAAATAGAAATGGGATTTTTTTTTTTTTTTTTTTTCTCTGCAGTAAAGGCCATAGAAAAGTTTATGGACTTGTCCTTGGCTTTTATGAATGGGACGTGAAAACACCCACTTCCCTTTCCCAGAGACTGTTTCAGGGAAAACCTCTTTTCTCATTCTACTTACATTCTAAATCCTTACACAAAACTATTAATTTATATTTGCTGATTTGACTGAATGTATAATCTCAATCTTAAGGCATTTCAAGTTCTTTTTGGCAATCACAGGAAGTTTCCATGTTCCTAAAGGGATGTTCAGTTTACTTTCTTCTTTAATTATGAGTTTTTAAACCTATCAGAAGTGATACGTTTTGAATGAAAGGATATCTGGATACTATGATGGGATGGTGAGGGACAATCAAATCATGAAGACTGTTCAGCAAGCAGCAAGTTAAAATTGACCTCCCGTCCTTGGTACTATCGGAACACCAATAGCCAGGATTTGTCTACTTTATTCAGATTTAAAGGGATAAATTCCAAACCTCATAGTAGTATCCCGTTGCTTATAGTGACAAACATCATTACTTTTCATCCAGATGACCCATAATTTTGTGTTATAAGAGGACTTTGGGCTAAATTTTTATATCTATAGTCATTAATTTTACATGAAATATGATAATTTTCTAGTGCTTTCTCTTGTTTTTTAAGCAGCATATTTTGGTAGCACAGTATTGTCCCAGATTATCCCTTAGGGGACACAGTAACTTCTAGGCTTATAGGAAATTGGGAAAAGATGCTGGATAAAGATCTAGAAACCTTAATAAGGTGTCTGAGAACATCCAAATGCCAGGATAGATTTGGGACCCTCAGCGTCTCCCTGTGTTTCCTTTGTTAGAAGTCTCACATAGAACTATAGTGAACCTGGGATCCACTTGGATGATTAGTGGCAAAAGTAATCTGCTCTGGGTACCAGCCAGACTTGGAGAGCTTCAGGAGTCCCTGAAAGGGCGGATGAATTTTTGAGAGCTCTTAGCACAGTTAAAAGCTCACAGGAGTGGGTGGCAAGCTGTGGTCTCTGTGGTCAGATTGTCTGGTTTCAAGTTCTAGTTCTGCCATTTACTGGTTGTACAACCCTGGGAAAGTTATTCAACCTCTCTGTGCCTTAGTTTTCTCATCTGTAAAGTGGGAAGATGATAACAGCAGAGTTGTTTCGAGGATTGAATAAATTAATTTTTAAAAAGCCAAATAGGGCCTGGGACATAGTAACTGTGCATGTTTAGAAAAGAAACTACCAGAGAAGGGGAAGATCAATATAGTCTAGAGCAGGAGGTGGTAAATTATCACCCGTAGGCCAAATCTGGCTTGCCTCTCTCTTTTTTGTAAATAAAGTTTTATTGGAACACTGCTACACCTATTCATTTATGTATTGTCTATGGCTGTTTTCGTGATACAACAGAAGAGTTTAGTAGTTGTCACAGAGACCTACTGGCCTGCAAAATCTAAAATATTTACTATTTGGCCCTTCACAGGCTCTGAACTATGGTCCTCATTCTTTTACATTAGTGTATTTCCTTTATTCAATAGTAAATGCTTTTGCCACAGATCCAGCAAAAGTGCTTCCAGCCACTCTTTCCCTCTCCAAATGCGTGGGAGTCTGTAGGTCATGAAACTCCCACGAAGCAGCATATTATACCAAGCCAACAGGCCGCCCATGTCACAGAATGAATTGTGACTGGATCTTTTGTGGTGGTACTGTGGACCATTGAGACTAATATGACAATTACCTTCT
Source organism: Phocoena sinus (assembly GCF_008692025.1). NCBI lineage: Eukaryota > Metazoa > Chordata > Mammalia > Artiodactyla > Phocoenidae > Phocoena > Phocoena sinus. The sequence goes on from NC_045776.1 coordinate 39,976,822, forward strand.
GAGTATTTATGTGAGATAATTTAATTTTAGAGCTCATAAACAAGATCAGAGTTATGTGGTTTAACAAAAGGTCTCCTTATGTGTACATACTCTTGCCAAAAACATGATGAAATCCTGAAACACGGCAAACTTAATGTGCACTTTTAGATTTACATGTGGCAAACAGAATTGAGTAGTGTATCTGTTCGTAAATATTCCTTCTGCTATTAGCTATTAGGAGGCACTTGGGAAACCTGGATAGTTCTATTCAATATGAAAATGATTTCCTCCCTCACTGTGGAGCCTCCTCCCAGTAAATACACTCATACCAAAACCCTGCAGGTGATTTTTCTTTTTAAAATTTTATGTTCCATAGCAAGCATACTCATCTTTTCTCAGCATCTTGCCTATTCACTTGTACCTGGCCTTGCTTACGCTGCCTGCTCATTGTAAAAGGAACTCCTGTCTTGAGGCTGCCCTGGTGCCGTGTCTTCCAGAGGCTCCAAAAGCATAGCAGGATACAAGAAAAGTTAAGTCTGTACTGGTACTAGGTTAAAAATTAGATTTGGTTTATTTACCAAACTTTTCAGGTAACTTTAAAATTAAAAACAACCTTTTTTCTTTCGACCCAATTTGAAAACACCAGGCTCAGTCATGCCTACATGTCAACTGGAAAAGAATTGGTAGAGGAAAATGTGTTCAAATTAATTCAAAGTTATTGAAGAGATACACAACCACTCAGCAATGCACTGATAATTAGGGGCTTTTTTTTTTTTTTTAAAGGAGATGGTTTTTATTACCTTTGCTGACAGCAAAGGCCACCAGTGATCAGTTTGGTTCAGCAAGTACTTATTTAGTACAGATTCAGTACAAAGCTTGTGTGGCCATACTTCTTTAAATTAGATATAGTGGAACCGGTGTTCTAATTACCTGACTATAGATTCGAATAAAGACATTTTAGCAATTTTGATTTTTAAACATAATATATATAATATAAGCATTTAATCACTGTAAATATAATAGTATGTATGAAAAAAGGATGGTAGTCATCTTATGAAAAATGCATACTGTATAAAAAAACCTCACTGATAATTAAAAGAAGCAGACCAAAATAAGATATCACTTTTTACTTACAGATTGGCAAAGTTTGATAATGTGCCATGTGTTGGGTATGAGGGGAAATGACGACTCACATACACTGTTGGTGGAAGTTTAAATTTGACAAACCTTTTTGGAGGGCAGTTTGGCAATAGGTACGAAAATATATTCCTTTGACTCAGCAGTTCTGCTTCGAGGAGTTTTTCTACAGATATACTCACACATGTTCAAAGATACATATACAATGATATTCATTGCAGCACTCTTATAATGGTAAAAAGCTGAAAACAACAGAATTTATAATGCATTTGTTATGGACTGAATTGTGTTCCCCCCAAATTCGTATGTTGAAGTCCTAACCCCCAGTATCTTAGAATGTGACTATATTTGGAAATAGGGCCTTTAAAGAGGTGATTAAGTTGAAATGAGGTCATAAGGGTGGGGCCTTAATTCAATATGACTGGTGTCCTTATAAGAAGAGAAAAAGACCAGGGGGCACACACAGAGAGGAAAGGCCATGTGAAGACACAATGAGAAGGTAGCTGTCTGCAAGGCAAGGAGAGAGGCCTCAGGAGAAAACAAACCTATTGGCACCTTGATCTTGGACTTCTAGCCGCCAGAACTGTGAGAAAGTAAATTTCTGTTGTTTTAAGCCACCCGGTCTGTTGTATTTTATTGGGCAGCCCTGGCAAACCAATGCAGCATCCATTTAATGAAGTACTCTACAGTTTCAGTGTAGGGTATATTATCCTCCCATTTATTGGATTCAAAAAAATTTTAAAGATATACTATGGGGCTTCCCTGGTGGCGCAGTGGTTGAGAGCCCGCCTGCCAATGCAGGGGACGTGGGTTCGTGCCCTGGTCCGGGAGGATCCCACGTGCCGCGGAGTGGCTGGGCCCGTGAGCCATGGCCGCTGGGCCTGCGCGTCCGGAGCCTGTGCTCCACAATGGCAGAGGCCGCGACAGTGAGAGGCCCATGTACTGAAAAAGAAAAAAAAAAAAAAGATATACTATGGTATGCTTGTATATTCATAAACATTTTGCAGTTTTTTGGGGGGAAGGTCCTCCTAGTGGGGCTTGGGAGTAAGTGAGGGAGGCTTTTATTTTTCATTATATGCCATTTTGTATTGCTTGAATGTATTTCTAAGAACTTATAGGTTTTATAATAATAAAGCATCTGGTTAAAATAGATAAAAGCAAAACAACATTCTGCCTAGAATATGAATATTATTTGACAGATGGGGATGGAGTACCCCCCACACACCATACATACTTATAGAATAACATTTGTTTTATTGTTGTTTTTTCCCATTGAATTTCAGCATTGAGGAATTTATCCTAAGGATAGGATCAGAGATAGGTAAAACGATAGATGTTCAAAGGTGCCCAATGTAGCTATGCTTATGAGAATGAAATATTGGGAATTTAAACAACAGGGTGTGGTGTAAGACCTAGAGCTAAGTTTCAAGATTAGGTACTGCCTTCTGCTATATTTAAAATAGATAACCAACAAGGGCCTACTGTAGAGCACAGGGGACTCTTCTCAATATTATGTAATGACCTAAATAGGAATAGAATTTGAAAACGAATAGATGCATGTATATGTATAACTGAATCACTTTGCTGTACACCTGAAACTAACACAACATTGTTGATCAACTATACGCCAATATAAAATAAAAAGTTAAAAAAATAAATAAAAAGATTATGTGCTGCCTTGACATCTGAAACTGTGTGTGTGGAGAGGCTTGAATGGCTTAACTGCAAATCCCGCCCCCGCCCGCCCCCCCCCCCGCCCCCCGCCCAATTCTGCTCCCTCGGATAAGGTACACTGGCCCAAACCTCTCCTTATCGGGGGGCCAGGCATAGTGCTGCTTATCCCTGAGTAGTGGGTTTCAGTTTCCTGCCAGTCTGCAGGATTATTCAGACAAGCCAATGGCACCCTCCTGCAGGAACTAGGGGTCACCTCACCCTATTGTTTCAATGGAGCCTGCCTCTCACAGACCCTGCTTGTTCACTCTGTTCCCAGGGGGTAGCCCCCAGGCGGCTCCATGTGTTATGCAGTGTCTTCCCTGGGACGTGAGTATATGGGAGCAATAAACCGTTGTTGGTCTCATCAGTCTAGGTGTCATGTATCTGGCCATCCCTGTCACCCTAGGGCAGGAATCCCTCCCTCACCAGTGGGGTGAAGTGGAGGTAAATAAAACACAGAGGATTGATGAATTAAATTATGGTACATCCAAAAGCCAAAAGGCTATACAGTCATTAAAAATCTTGTAAAATATTTAATAATATGTAAAACTGCTTATAATATATTAGGCTTAATAAGTAAACACTTTGAGATGTTGTGTCATCTGTCAATCTCTTGGTGGTTTTGAGAACTAAATGGACACAGGGGACAGTACGTGGAGGAACAACAGAAAGTCCCCCAGGACTCCAAGAGTTTGATTAGTGGTATCAGACTTTTAGACTGGAAATCCACGGAGGTCACTTCTTGCCCTGATGTGTTGACTCATCTGAAAAATGAAGAGGTTGGACCGCTTCCTTTTTTATCTCTGAGGTCTCTTCTAGCTGTAACATTGTGATTCTATAGGATCAGTTTCAAGGGGAATTGCATTCCAAGCAGCAATGTTAGAGTCACATTACAGTCCCCTGAGCGTAGCGACAGTACTTCCTGCATTGACACAGGGACCAGGGCCTCTTTTGGGACTGCTTGTGTATGTAAGACACACACACACACACACACACACACACACACACACACACACACACAGAGGCACACGTACAGTCTCTTTTCTACTCTCTGTCTTGGAGAATATATCAATAATTACCGGCACACTAATATGCCTAGTCAAAAATGGGCTCTTGGGTCTCAGGAAACCCCAGGACCATCATTATGACGTGTCAGAGCGTTCCACAGTATTGGCTGGGAAATGGTACTCTAGGAATAGGGATACAGAAATAAGCCCTATTCCTAGGTATTTTTTCTTCTCACCATTTTTGCCTTTCCACATTCTAAAGAACTTGAGCAGAAATATTCATAGTAGTCTTTACTGCTTAGATTCTCATAAAAGAAAGACTAAAGCCTAGACAGTTGAGACCTAGAAAGAAAAAGCATAGAATTTTTTGAGAGATCAAATTTCATTGGAAATGATTAATTTCAGAAGTATTTAAACTGATAATTCCATACCATAATATAACGTGTAATGTGATATAGAAGGGAATAAAGTAGTAAAGGGAAGGTGACTCCACCGGCAGGAAGCCCGGGGAATAAGCAGCCCAGCCTTAGTCTCCTTCTTCCCTCTGAGCTCCTGCCTCGGCTCCTATGGGCTAAACAACTGCCATCCAGAAGGCAAGGAAGCCCACTGATGCGATTCACAGAGGTCAACCACCTGGGTATAAAATTGGCACAATTTATCAAATTGGTGCAGAGATTAGGGTGGAAAGTAGATCTGGAGGGGCAAACGAAGAGGTTCAGCGCGAAGACCCATCTGAGTTTGGGTTGAGGCCTTGCTAGTTCTTAGCTGTGTAACTTTGGGCAAGTTATTCGGTCATCATAAGCTTATTTCCATATGTAAACTGGGCTTGATAATACTATCCCAGAGTCATTGTAAGGTTTAAATGAGCTAATTTAGATCATGCTCTTTGTGTGATGCTTCACTTGTAGAAATGAACAATAAGTGCCAGCTATTTTCGTTGTCATCACCATATCCTCCTCCTCCTCCTCCACAGATCATGTTTCTCAGTGCACACTACCCTGGGTTTGATTTCAAGGATCTATTGACTAAGACAAGGATCCCTTAGGGGCGGTTTTGATCCCTTGCAGAGGGAAAGCAGTGTCTCACGCTGATTTTTATGTCCTCTCAAGCCAGGTCAACAGATTTATTGTTGAAATGACCTGATATTTTAGTTACAAAAAGGTTTTTTTCTTGTGAAGATAACTTTTAAGATCTATTCTCTTAGCAGCTTTCAAATATGCAGTATGGTATTAACTATAGTCACCATGCTCTATATTACATCTCCAAGACTGGCTTATTTTATTTATTTATTTATTTTTTTGCGGTACGCGGGCCTCTCACTGTTGTGGCCTCTCCCGTTGCGGAGCACAGGCTCTGGACACGCAGGCTCAGCGGCCATGGCTCACGGGCCCAGCTGCTCCACGGCATGTGGGATCTTCCCGGACCGGGGCACGAACCTGCGTCCCCTGCATCGGCAGGCAGACTCTCAACCACTGCGCCACCAGGGAAGCCCTGGTTTATTTTATAACTGGAAATTTGTACCTCTCAACACCCTTAACCCCCTTTTTTTTGTTTTTAATTTTTCTTTTTACATGGATACATAATGTTGTCAGAATGTGATAATGTCTGTTGTCTGGTAATAAGTTTGGAAAGTCCATCAGACACAAAATATCACCATAGTGGGGAAGAGGACAATCACTAAACATGTTAACTGCCATGATCCTTGGAATAGTTTCTGAAAAACTGTGTGAACTTTTTCTGGAGCCTACCTGTGTGCAATTCGTTTTGCTTTTGTTTAAAAACGTGCTGTTTTAAATCTGTCTTTAGAAATGGTATCTGTGCATCTCATAATAAAACACAAAGTGAATAGTACATGACACTTCATTGAATGGGAAAACATTACCTTCTTGACAGTGAGTACAGCTTAATTCATCAGAGAAGGAAGATGTGTGAGAGAATTTCTTAGAGGAACATGTCTTTATAATTATGATTCCTTGGATTGTGGTTATTTTTATCATAACAACCATATATTGAAACCGTGTGAGATGAGCCAGTTAAAAATCAGGGTTCTGGGCCTCCAACTGAAGTGTCCTCCATTCACAGGTTGTCAAGTAAAGTTCTTATTATAAGAACCCCAAACGTCTATGGCAACAGTATCCCATGATCTCTTCATACTCCCTCATAGCCTCAAAAAGTTACTATAACATGCTGCACTTGGGACCCAAGGATTAATATGTGTCCGAGACTTCCGTGCTTTAGGAAGGTCAATTGAGAAGAGAGTCTTTTCATTTCATTTCATTTTATATTTTAATTTCAGAGAGTACTAGTTATCCCATTGCCTTTGTTAGAACTGCTTAAGGGATACACTGCCCTTTCCTTTTTCACTTTAAACAGTTAATGTCAGAATGATACAAGGAGGAAAATAAAGGTTAAAAATGAATGTCAGTATTGCATGTTTCTTTTTCTAAGAATTCAAAATACTTTTCATGATGTATAATAATTTCATAAAATATCAGATTTTAAGTAAAATCCATGTTAATCCCCTTCCCTCACTCCTCAAACACACACACACACACACACACACACACACACTCACGCACGCATACAGACACACACATCATGTGCCAAAAGGGAAATCAGCCATTGTCCTTAGAAATGGTGGTGGTTTGGTTAACTAAAAACTCAAGTACATCCCAGACCTCATCCAGCGTCAAAGCTGAAATGTTGTGGAAAATCAACTCCAGAAGAGCATGGGAGATATTTCCTAACTTCACCAAAGTTTTTTTTTTGTAATGGAAATCTATAGTAGTGATTCATACAGTCTCCAAATTGCAAATTGATTTTGTTCCAAAAGTTCACTTGTAAGCCAGTTGTCATCGCTCAGAACTCATTTTTCCATATAAGCAATGTTTTACTGTTCCGTTCCCAGGCTGGTTCCTGAAAGCTTATTTAACACATGTGCAGTTGAGCAATGCTGCTCTAGACTCGCAGATTATTAGCACCTGAAGGATCTTCAGAGAGCTTCAAGTTGAGTAAAAACATTAACTCATACAAAGGATGGGAGAAGGTAAGTGACTTGTTTGGGGTTATCCAGCAGAGCCAGGACTGGATCCATGTCTGACCTTTCCAGTGTCCTGTAATTTATAAAATTAGACCACTATTTACCAGCTTATATCTCTAAATAGTTTACTTCTGAATACGTATGTATCACTATAGCACTTAGAAAATGCTTTCCCACATAGTAGGCTCACAAAATCTTCACAACAACCCTATGAAGACGGTAGAGCAGGTGGTCTTCCCATTTTAAGGGTAAAGACATGGAAGCCGAAAGAGGTGAAATAAAGTATCCGTCGACACACAATTAGGAAGTGGAGGACTTCGGACTCAAGCCCAGCTCTTCGGAGTCTGAGACCAGTGTCTGCTCCTCCGTAGACATTCTGGCAGGAGTGCAGCCCAGGGCTTGCTTGCACACCAGGTGTCCCGAGCAGGGAATGGCAGCTGCTGTGCAGGCTGGAGGCTGGGTCAGTCCTGGAGCTGAGGGGCACCTGCCGAGGGAGGCTGCAGGGCTGATGGGGCAGCAGAGGGGAGGAGAGAGGATGGGAGGGGAGATCAAGGGCTCCGGTGATGGTATAGCTTAGGGCAGTTCCCGGCGCCATGGTGGGGTGTAGGTGGTGCTCCGTGGCAGGAGGTTGAAATGAATGGGTGAGTTGTGCTTGTTGATCTGTTCACATCACTTTTCCTTAGGAACTGCCTATACATAAAGGTGAGCTTTAATATATCATCTAGCATATGGTCGACAGTTTAATTTTTTAAGCTTGTGTGGATTAGACCATAGTACCTTGATATAAGTAGGCACTTGTAACATAAATCCTTATTGAATTAACCTAACTGGAATTAACCTAAAACTTCTTTATATATAAACAGATGAAATGGCTACAAAGTGCCTTAAAACAAAACCAAAACCAAAACCAAAACTAATCCCCGCTTGAAGAGCAAGTGCTTAACTGGGCAATATAAGCTAATACTTTTACTAAGTCTCCCTTTACAGCTTTATGGATTTTAACCACTACCTTTTTAGAAAGAAATATTTACCTATAAAAACAAACCTAATGAATATGGAAGAAAAATTGATGACGGCTACAGGGTTTTAAAGGCTCTAACATTTTTGAGCATTCTGAATGTGATTTTTAAAATTCCTTGAAAGGGAGAGCAAGAGAGAAAACTTTAGGAAGAGTGTGACTTTTCCCTGGCGTGTGTCACTGCTGCTTGCCACTCAGCCCTTCAGCCTGCTGGATAAAGGTGTTGGCGGGTGTGGGTGTGGTTGGGAGCATGAAGATTCCTCCCGCTTGTTCAGTAGTAAAGATGGAGTCAGATTCCAATGTACACTGGTGGACTAAGGGGGGAAGAAATAAGATATGTAGCAGCAGCCTGCAGTCTGGAGGCTCGCTGCAGAACTGACAATGCTTCCAGAACAACAACATGTTTCAGTGCCACGTGCCACATTTCTAAGCATTATGTCATGTCGGGATTTAATTTGCGTTCCTCAGTGCTTAATTTTCATTGTGAGGGTCTGTTTGCTCACTGATGCTTTCAATTTATTACCCTCCTATTGCAAAATGTAGCACTCAAAGTTGCTGATCCTGTTAATGTCAGGAAAGGGAGGGGAAAACCCACACGGCAGGACATGGAACTAATTTATGAAATGATTGGAAATCTGCATCTGCCTTCTCCTTTATGGCACTCTTTCCCTAATTTTTGGTTTTTTCTTGTTCTATATTCCTTTTACTTTCTTTAACTCTTATCTTCCTCCATCTCCAGATTTCACCTTATCTCCTAGTTCTTTTTATGCCTCCTTTATATATAATCCTTCCTCTCCCACTATCTCTTCTTATTCTTTGAGTCTCAGGATTCTTTCCCATTCCTCCTCCAGAACTCACGCACAGTTACCCCCTACCCACCTACTGTCTTTGGTTTATTCATTTTTCTTTCTTTGTCCGTAATAATGCTCTTTATTTTTAATTATGTCTTGTACTATAAGAAAGAGAGTCTGGTTCTAAGCTTGTGGGCTATATCCTAAGGTGCCATTTGAGAAGAGGGGATAATTTTCACAATCTCATGGTCTAGGATTACTGAACCATCTCAGAGACATTGGAGAAAAGGTAGTGTATGCATCCAACATACTTGCCACATTTGCATTATTATGTCTGCTAATAATAACTATGTAATGATGAGTTACATCTACTTTGCAGGTCTTCCAACTTGGTTATGTACTAGTTCAAGCAAATGTCATAGTTTCTATTTTGGAGAGGCAAGGCAGCACCATATTGTGAGAAAAAACATGGACTTTTGAGTCAAACAGATGTGAATTTAAATTTTGGTTCTGCCCTTAATTAGCACTATAACATGGGCAAATTATTACCATTGTTATTGATTTTTTTAATTATGAAGTATCTGAAGCTCAGAAAGATGTATATACAATACCATGTTTAGCCACCATTTGTAACTTTGTCAGATCTTATCATTTTGCCATATTAATTTCAGATCCCTTCCTTTTTTGTGAAGAAATAAAATGTTACAGCAATTACGTAGTTGCTCTGATTTGCAGTTTCTTCTACTCTGAAATGTGTCTAATTATATTTCTATTCCAGAGTCGTTAGAATTAAACAGCATGACATATCCAAAGGGTCTGCCGTATTTTAAGGCGTGTAGACAAGTTTTTATGTAGACAATCATGAATAAATCACTTTAGTGGCCTTTTAAAAACTTCAAATGAATTAAAAAAAAAAAGACAACATAATTTTGCTAATTCTAGGTAGGCCCTAACCTTGATTTCGTTACTCAAAAAATAAAGATGATTTTCTCTACCACTGACTTAGAAAAATAATTCCAAATTTAGTATTTCCTGAGTCTACGTTTTTCTAAGTATTAAAATTTCACAAGTATTTGAATTTTTTTCTTTAACATCTTTATTGGAGTATAATTGCTTACAATGTTGTGTTAGTTTCTGCTGTATAACAAAGTCAATCAGCTATATGCATACGTATATCCCCATATCCCCTCCCTCTTTGTTTCCCTCCTGCCCTCCTTTTTTTTTTAACACCTTTATTAGAGTATAATTGCTTTACAATGGTGTGTTAGTTTCTGCTGTATAACAAAGTGAATCAGCTATACATATACATACATCCCCATATCTCCTCCCTCTTGCGTCTCCCTCCCACCTTCCCTATCCCACCCCTCTAGGTGGTAACAAAGCACCAAGCTGATCTCCCTGTGCTATGCAGCTGCTTTGCACTAGCTTTCTATTTTACATTTGGTAGTGTATACATGTCAATGCCACTCTCTCACTTGTCCCAGCTTACCCTTCCCCCTCCCTGTGTCCTCAAGTCCATTCTCTATATCTGCATCTTTATTCCTGTCCTGCCCCTAGGTTCTTCAGAATCTTTTTTTTAGATTCCATATATATGTGTTAGCATATGGTATTTGTTTTTCTCTTTCTGACTTACTTCACTCTGTATGACAGTTCCTAGGTCCATCTACCTCACTACAAATAACTCAATATCGTTTACTTTTATGGCTGAGTAATATTCCATTGTATATATGTGCCACATCTTCTTTATCCATTCATCTGTTGATGGACACTTAGGTTGTTTCCATGTCCTGGCTATTGTAAATAGAGCTGCAATGAACATTGTGATACATGACTCTTTTTGAATTATGGTTTTCTCAGGGTATATGCCCAGTAGTGGGATTGCTGGGTCTTATGGTAGTTCTATTTGTAGTTTTTAAAGGAACCTCCATACTGTTCTCCATAGTGGCTGTATCAGTTTACATTCCCACCAACAGTACAAGAGGGTTCCCTCTTCTCCACACCCTCTCTAGCATTTATTGTTTGTAGCTTTTTTGATGATGGCCATTCTGACTGGTGTGAGGTGATACCTCATTGTAGTTTCGATTTGCATTTCTCTAATGATTAGTGATGTTGAGCATCCTTTCATGTGTTTGTTGACAATCTGTATATCTTCTTTGGAGAAATGTCTATATAGGTCTTCTGCCCATTTTTGGATTGGGTTGTTTGTTATTTTGACATTGAGCTGCATGAGCTGCTGCTTGTAAATTTTGGAGATTAAATCCTTTGTCAGTTACTTCATTTGCAAATATTTTCTTCCATTCTGAGGGTTGTCTTTTGGTCTTGTTTATGGTTTCCTTTTCTGTGCAAAAGCTTCTAAGTTTCATTAGGTCCCATTTGTTTATTTTTGTTTTTATTTCCATTTCTCTAGGAAGTGGGTCAAAAAGGATCTTGTGATTTATGTCACAGAGTGTTCTGCCTATGTTTTCCTCTAAGAGTTTTACAGTGTCTGGCCTTATATTTAGGTCTTTAATCCATTTTGAGTTTATTTTTGTATATGGTGTTAGGGAATGTTCTAATTTCATTCTGTTACATGTAGCTGTCCAGTTTTCCCAGCACCACTTATTGAAGAAGCTGTCTTTTCTCCCTTGTATATTCTTGCCTACTTTATCAAAGATAAGATGACCATATGTGCGTGGGCTTTTCTCTGGGCTTTCTATCCTGTTCCATTGATCTGTATTTCCGTTTTTGTGCCAGTATCATTCTGTCTTGATTACTGTAGCTTTGTAGTATAGTCTAAAGTCCAGGAGTCTGATTCCTCCAGCTCCGTTTTTCTTCCTCAAGATTGCTTTGGCTCTTCAGGGTCTTTTGTGTTTCCATACAGTTGTGAAATTTTTTGTTGTAGTTATTTGAAAAATGCCATTGGTAGTTTGATAGGGATTGCATTGAATCTGTAAATTGCTTTGGGTAGTATAGTCATTTTCACAATGTTGATTCTTCCAACGCAAGAACATGGTATATCTCTCCATCTTTTTGTATCATCTTTAATTTCTTTCATCAGTGTCTTATAATTTTCTGCATACAGGTCTTTTGTCTCCTTAGGGAGGTTTATTCCTAGGTATTTTATTATTTTTGTTGCAGTGGTAAATGGGAGTGTTTCCTTAATTTCTCTTTCAGATTTTTCATCATTAGTGTATAGGAATGCCAGAGATTTCTGTGCATTAATTTTGTATCCTGCTACTTTACCAAATTCATTGATTAACTCTAGTAGTTTCCTGGTAGCATCTTTAGGATTCTCTGTGTATAGTATCATGTCATCTGCAAACAGTGACAGCTTTACTTCTTCTTTTCCGATTTGGATTCCTTTTATTTCCTTTTCTTCTCTGATTGCTGTGGCTAAAACTTCCAAAACTATGTTGAATAAGAGTGGTGAGAGTGGGCAACCTTGTCTTGTTCCTGATCTTAGTGGAAATGCTTTCAGTTTTTCACCATTGAGGATGATGTTGGCTGTGGGTTTGTCATATATGGCCTTTATTATGTTGAGGAAAGTTCCCTCTATGCCTACTTTCTGCAGGGTTTTTATCATAAATGGGTGCTGAATTTTGTCAAAAGCTTTCTCTGCATCTGTTGAGATGATCATATGGTTTTTCTCCTTCAATTTGTTAATATGGTTTATCACATTGATTGATTTGCATATATTGAAGAATCCTGGCATTCCTGGAATAAACCCCACTTGATCATGGTGTATGATCCTTTTAATGTGCTGTTGGATTCTGTTTGCTAGTATTTTGTTGAGGATTTTTGCATCTATGTTCATCAGTGATATTGTCCTGTAGTTTTCTTTCTTTGTGACATCCTTGTCTGGTTTTGGTATCAAGGTGATGGTGGCCTCGTAGAATGAATTTGGGAGTGTTCCTCCCTCTGCTATATTTTGGAAGAGTTGAGAAGGATAGGTGTTAGCTCTTCTCTAAATGTTTGATAGAATTCGCCAGTGAAGCCATCGGGTCCTGGGCTTTTGTTTGTTGGAAGATTTTTAATCACAGTTTCAATTTCAGTGCTTGTGATTGGTCTATTCATATTTTCTATTTCTTCCTGATTCAGTCTTGGCAGGTTGTGCATTTCTAAGAATTTGTCCATTTCTTCCAGGTTGTCCATTTTATTGGCATAGAGTTGCTTGTAGTAATCTCTCATGATCTTTTGTATTTCTGCAGTGTCAGTTGTTACTTCTCCTTTTTCATTTCTAATTCTATTGATTTGAGTCTTCTCCCTTTTTTTCTTGATGAGTCTGGCTAGTGGTTTATCAAGTTTGTTTATCTTCTCAAAGAACCAGCTTTTAGTTTTATTGATCTTAGCTATTGTTTCCTTCATTTCTTTTTCATTTATTTCTGATCTGATCTTTATGATTTCTTTCCTTCTGCTACCTTTGGAACTTTTTTGTTCTTCTTTCTCTAATTTCTTTAGGTGTAAGGTTAGGTTGTTTCTTTGAGAGGTTTCTTGTTTCTTGAGGTAGGATTGTATTGCTGTAAACTACCCTCTTAGAACTGCTTTTGCTGCATCCCATAGGTTTTGGGTCATCGTGTTTTCATTGTCATTTGTTTCTAGGTATTTTTTGATTTCCTCTTTGATATTTTCAATGATCTCTTGGTTATTTAGTAGTGTATTTTTTAGCCTCTATGTGTTTCTATTTTTTACAGTTTTTTTTCTTGTAATTGATATCTAGTCTCATAGGGTTGTGGTCGGAAAAGATACTTGATACAATTTCAATTTTCTTAAATTTACCAAGGCTTGATTTGTGACACAAGATATGATCTATCCTGGAGAATGTTCCATGAGCACTTGAGAAGAAAGTGTATTGTGTTGTGTTTGGATTGAATGTCCTATAAATATCAATTAAGTCCATCTTGTTTAATGTGTTTAAATCTTGTTTTTCCTTGTTTATTTTCATTTTGGATGATCTGTCCATTGGTGAAAGTGGCGTGTTGATGTCCCTACTATTATTGTGTTACTGTCGATTTCCCATTTTATGGCTGTTAGCATTTGCCTTATGTATTGAGGTGCTGCTACGTTGGATGTGCAAATATTTACAATTGTTATATATTCTTCTTGGACTGATCCCTTGATCATTATATAGTGTGCTTCTTTGTCTCTTGTAATAGTCTTTATTTTTTTTTAAGCATTTCCAATGATCCTCTTAATTCTTTTTTTTAAAATTAATTTTATTTATTTTTGCTGTTTTGGGTCTTCCTTTCAGTGCGTGGGCTCTCTCTAGTTGGGGCAAGCGGGGGCCACTCTTCATCGCGGTGCACAGGCCTCTCACTATCGCGGCGTGTCTTGTTGCAGAGCACAGGCTCCAGACGTGCAGGCTCAGTAGTTGTGGCTCACGGGCCCAGTCGCTCCGCAGCATGCGGGATCCTCCCAGACCAGGGCTCGAACCCGTGCCCCCTGCATTAGCAGGCAGACTCTCAACCACTGCGCCACCAGGGAAGCCCAATAGTCTTTATTTTAAAGTCTAGTTTGTCTGATATGAGAATTGCTACTCCAGCTTTCTTTTGATTTCCATTTGCATGGAATATCTTTTTCCATCCCCTCACTTTCAGTCTGTATGTGTCCCTATGTCTGAAGTGGGTCTCTTGTAGACAGCATATGTACAGGTCTTGTTTTTTTTATCCATTCAGCCAGTCTGTGTCTTTTGGTTGGAGTATTTAATCTGTTTACATATAAGGTAATTAGTGATATGTATGTTCCTATTACCATTTTCTTAATTGTTTTGTGTTTGTTTTTGTAGGTCTTTTCCTTCTCTTGTGTTTCCTGCCTAGAGAAGTTCCTTTAGCACTTGTTGTAAAGCTTGTTTGGTGGCGCTGAATTCTCTTAATTTTTGTTTATGTGTAAAGTTTTTAATTTCTCCTTCATTCTGAATGAGATACTTGCTGGTTAGAGTAATCTTGGTTGTAGATTTTCCCCTTTCATCACTTTAAATATGTCCCGACACTTCCTTCTGGCTTGCAGAGTTTCTGCTGAAAGATCAGCTGTTACCCTTATGGGGATTCCCTTGTATGTTATTTGTTGCTTTTCCCTGCTGCTTTTAATATTTTTTCTTTGTATTTAATTTTGATAGTTTGATTTATATGTGTCTCGGCATGTTTCTCTTTGGGCTTATCCTGTGTGGTACTCTTTGTGCTTCCTGGGCTTGATTGACTATTTCCTTTCCCATGTTAGGGATGTTTTCAACTGTAATCTCTTCAAATATTTTCTCAGACCCCTTTTCTCTTCTTCTTCTGGCGCCCCGATAATTCGAATGTTGGTGCGTTTAATGTTGTCCCAGAGGTGTTTGAGACTGTCCTCAATTCTTTTCATGTTTTTCTTTATTCTGCTCCCTGGCAGTTACTTCCACTATTTTATCTTCTAACTCACTTATCCGTTCTTCTGCCTCAGTTATTCTGTTACTGATTCCTTCTAGGGTATTTTAAATTTCAGTAATTGTGTTGTTCATCACTGTTTGTTTGCTCTTGAGTTCTTCTGGGACTTTGTTACATGTTTCTTGTGTTTTCTCCATTCTGTTTCTGAGATTTTGGATCATCTTAACTATCATTACTCTGAATTCTTTTTCAGGTAGTTTGCCCAGTTCCTCTTCATTTATTTGGTCTTGTAGGTTTTTACCTTGCTCCTTCGTCTATAGCATATTTTTTTGTCATTTCATTTTTTTTTTTTTGATGGATGGTTCTGTATTCCTGTCTTACTGGTTGTTTGGCCTGAGATGTCCAGCACTGGAATTTGCAGGCTGTTGGATAGAGCTGGGTCTTGGTGCTGAGGTGAGGACCTCCAGGAGGCTTCACTCTGATTGATATTCCCTGGGGTCTGAGGTTCTCTGTTAGCCCAGCTGTTTGGACTCAGAGCTCCCACCTTAGGAGCTTGGGCCCGACCTCTGGCCTGGGCACCAAAATACCGCAAGCTTCATGGCGCAGTTGGAAAAAAAAAAAGAAAGAAAAAAAGGAGTAGTACAATGTGAAAGAATAAAAAGCAAAATAAAATTAGAAAGAAAAAATATATTAGGAAAAATAAAACTATAATTGAAACAACTGCAACAAGGTAAACTAAAAGCACAACAGAAAAAAGAAAGAAAAAGGGGCGGGGAAACAAGTGAAAACGAGAGAACAACAACAAAGTATAAAGAATAAAATAAAATTAGAAAAATAAAAGATTTTTTAGGAAAAATAAGAATATAAAAGAATCAACAACAATAAATCAACAAGGTAAAACAGAACCCCAATCTAAAAGGGGAAAAAAGAAAAAAAAAAAAAACCTTGGCTATGGGGGTGGAGTTTAGGTGGGTGTGGAACTTAGGCAGGGGTGGGGTTTTGGGTGGGGCGGGACCTAGGCAGTTGTTGGGGGTGACATTTGAGTGTAGGGCAGGGCCTATGCAGGGCGAGGTTCAAGCATGGGGCAGGGCCTCTGTTTAGTACCTGCGCAGAAGGGGAGAGGCAGCACATGGAAAGGAGGGCCTCTGGAGTGTGGAGTTCTGGAGTTTGGAGGTAGGGCCCTGTGTGGGGGTGTGTGGGTGGGGTTTAGGCCTAGCGCATTGGAGGGGGTCTCAGAGGGAGTCTCCCAGTGTAGAGGTGCGGCACTGGGTGGCGGTGTAGGGGCGGGGTTTGGGCACTGCACTGCAGGAGGGAGGCTCCAAGGGCAGAGGATTAGGCTTCCTGGTCCCTAAGTGGACAGGGAAGGCACTGGCCCCGTTCCCTTCCGTTCCTTCGTGCCCCTCCCCCACTGTCTCCCCCAGGGTTTCCCCCATCCACGCTGGACCCCTAACCATGGGTGGATCCCGCTGGGTGTAGGAACTCCTCCCCTCCCCCAGCCACCCCTCAGGGGCGCTGGTCCCGGAGGTCCGGCCTTTACTTTTGCTCCCCCTTCCCTCCCTCCCACTCCCTCAGGACTCGCCCAGCTGGAGGGGGCCTAGGTGGGCAGAGAATCAGGCCGGGGATCTCAGCAGGTTCCCGGGGGCCCAAGTGGGCAGGGGAAACCTGGCCACTCTCCCTTTTGATCCTCTGGCCTCTCAGTGGTTCCCCAATTTCCCCCTTGGGGTGTGGGGTCCCTTCCCCTCCCCCAGCCGCCCCTCAGGGGCGCCAGTGCCATCCCACCTCCACTTCTCCTCCCCCTTCACTCCTCCCCACGTCCCATGTCCTACCCGGTCACTGGGTGTTCCTCCCGTCCCCTTAGGTGTCCGTGGTCCCCCACCGGTGCCTGGTAGGTGCCCTAGTTGTGAGGAGACGTGAATTTGGCATCCTCCTAGTACGCCATCTTGACTCCGAACCAGGTATTTGAATTTTTAAGTACCAACTAGTTCCTTCTTAAATGCATTTTGAAAACTAATATTTTATAGTCACTTGGCTACTTTGTAAAAAGTGAAAGAGTTACTTTTCCTGGCACATGAGGTTTGATAGTCTTTCTAAGTGAGTTTTCCAGATGTTGGGATGGGAAGTGTTTCCTTCAGTAGTTGGTTCTGCTGCAGCGGCAGCTGCCCTAAAATAAGCTGTTGTCCAGGCAGATGAGGAAAGAGTGTCCCAGGCGGGGAGAGGGTGGCACGTCAGGGAGGCGTGATTGCCAGGGAACCTAGGAGGATCACTGCCTAGAAAATGCCAAGGCTGTCTGAAACCAGCTAAGCAGTGGAAGCTTGTCATTAGTTTGTGTTTATTAAGTGCTTACTGAATGGCAGGTGCTATTCTATGCACTTGGGATTCAGGGATGAACCAACGGTCAAAAACCCCTTTGTCATGGAGGTTACATTCAGAGGGACGTGGAGACGAGGAGATAATAAGTAAAAGAAATAAGTAAATTTATAGCATGTTAGAGGCAATAAGTGCTATGGAGGGGAAAAAACAAAGGAGGGGAGGGGGTCAGGAAGTGCTGGGTGGGGGCACGGTTTACAATGGCTGTGGCTTTATTTAATATATTCATTCATTTATTCAACAAACATTTGTTGAACAACCATGTTACCTGGGCCATCTGGGTAGTGTAGCAAGACAGTTCAGGATCAGAAGTTACTTAAGGCATTTCAACTTTTTAGGGTTAGGGAGGGTTTCTTGGAAGAGGAGACAGTTTTGTTCTGTTTTTTTCCTCTTTTTAAAAACATTGAAGTATAGTTGATTTACAATGAGTCAGATGTACAGCAAAGTGATTCAGTTTATATATATATATTCTTTTTCAGATTATTTTTCATTATAGGTTACTACAAGGTACTGAATATAATTCCCTGTGCTATACAGTAAGTCCTTGTTAGTTATCTATTTTATGTATAGTAGTGTGTATCTGTTAATACCAAATTCCCAGTTTATCCCTCCTCTCCTCCCCCTTTGGTAACCATAAGTTTGTTTTCTATGTCTGTGCATCTATTTCTGTTTCATAAATAAGTTCATTTATATCTTTTTTTAGATTTTGCGTATATGTGATATCATATAATATTTGTCTTTCTCTGTCTGACTTACTTCACTTAGTATGATAATTTCTGGGTCCGTCCATGTTGCTGCAAATAGCATTATTTCATTCTTTATGGCTGAGTAATAGTCCATTGTATGTATGTATGTATATACACACACACACACACACACACACACACACACACACACACACACACACACACATATATACCACATCTTCTTTGTGCATTCATCTGTTGATGAACATATAGGTTGCTTCCATGTCTTGGCTATTGTAAATAGTGCTGCTATGAACATTGCGATGCGTGTATCTTTTTGAATTAGAATTTTCGTCTTTTCGGGATATACGCCCAGGAGTGGGATTGCTGGATTATATGGCAACTCTATTTTCAGTTTTTAAAGGAACCTCCATACTGTTCTCCATAGTGGCTACACCAATTTACGGTCCCACCAACAGTGTAGGAGGGTTCCCTTTTATCCACACCCTGTCCAGCATTTATTATGTGTAGGCTTTTTGGTGATGGCCATTCTGACCGGTGTGAGGTGGTACCTCATCGTAGTTCAGATTTGCATTTCGAGGAGACAGTGTTGAGTAATAATAAAGAGTTGGAATCGATAGGACATAACTGCAAGTTGGGGCTGACTGAGGCAAGGTGTCCAGGACAAGGCCTGGTTCCGGCATGGCAAGCTGGGTGGCAGTGGTTTTGTCTCGTTCAGTCAGGGGATGCAGGAGGAACTCGGTGGTTTGGGTGTGGTGATGAGCTCTGTCTAATGCCTTTGGGAATCTAGGGCAGTCGAATAGATGAGCTCACAGCAGAGAAGTCTGGCCTGGAGAAACCACGTGGTGCAGTGGGGGATTCCTGGCAGGTTGTCCAGAACGCATCGTGCTCATAAGCACAGCTCCCTTCCGTGCAGAATGACTTAGAAGAAGAAAGGGGTCTCACAGACTGCCTGGTGCACTCTTTTATGTGGGCCAGCCACAGATCTTTCTGTCCCTGCCCTTGTTCCCTTCTTACGATCTTACACCCACGCTTTAGGATTAATCTTTGGGGGAAATTAAGGAACCCTTGTTTAAGAGCTCAGGCAGGTCAGCCTTGTGGCCAGTCATACGCAGAACCTCAGCACCTATCACCTGCCTAGGACCTCGACCACCACACAATTTAATAACTGGGCCTTTATTTTCCCAGATTCTAAATCCTGTCCTGATACCCAGTCTTAGACTCTTACTCCCTTAAGACTAGTTCCCTGCTTTGACCTTGATAGTTCAGTTCCATTTATTCCTGAGCACTTGCAAAGTATCGAGCACCAAAGGAACCATGCAAGGTGCTGAGATTCAAAAATGAGTTAAACATGGTCCCTGCCTTTATGGAGCATATTAGTCTAGTAGGACAGCTGGTCAGATAAGCATGCAATGATGATACTGCATGATTTGGTATAATAATAGAAGATTGTTTTCTGTCTAGAGGAAGTACAGTTCTGCCGAGGAGTAGGGGTACTAAAACCCAATCCTGGCCTCAGAGCCACGTGTACCTGCTGTAAGATTTCCCTGTTCGTGGCTTCCCACCACTGTTCCTCACTCTGATTTTATAGGACTGACCCATCAGTGGCTCTAAGCATTCTTTTGGGAGTCTAGACACTGTGTTTTGCCTGGTGCCTCCACTGCCTTTCTCTACTAAAGACCTGAACTGAGCAGCCTGCGTCCCTTCCCTCTGTGCCCTCTCATCTCACTTTGACCTCATCTGTACACTAGTTCCTAGTCCCCGTTCTTAACGTGGAAATTAACCCATGTAAGAGTCTCAAATCTGTATCAGAATTTGAATCCATTGTCCTGGAGTCCTAGCACAGTGCTCCTCCCATGAAAGCTCCTGGCCACGTATTTGAAAGGATGATGAGGAATCTGCATTTTCAATAAATACAGTACGGTGGTTTTAAAACACATCTGCAAATTCTTTGACATTCCTCCTATTGAAAGGTGGAATCTAATCCCCCCTCTTTGAGTATGGACTGCCCTTTGTCATTTGATTTTAGAGAATAGAATGTGACAGAATGACAGTGAGTGACTTAAAAGGCTAGGTTAGAAGAGGTGACATGGCTTATAGCTGGCTCTATCTTGGGATGTTGGTGTGTGGGACCCCGATGCCATGTTGCGAGGGAGCCCAGGCCACACAGAAAGGCTTTGTGCTGTGGCTCTAGTCCAGCTAAGGTCCCAGCTGACAGCTAACTTCAACCACTGGACTTGTGATCAATGAGCCTTCAGAAGCTTGCAGCTCTCAGCCTTTGTGCCATCTGAGATGGCTCTGAGGGAAACAGAAATGAGCTGTTCCTGTTGAGTTCTGACCAAACTGTATATAAGACACTAGCTTTTGCAGTGGTTTTTGATATAGCAGTAGATCATCAGAACACATAATAAACAGAATTACTGGTCATGTTAAAAGTTGTTTGTAAGGTATCTGAAACCTTGATTTTGCATAAGGAAGGCAAAGAAAAATAGCAAAACTGTTCCCTCTTGTACTAGAATTGTTTGATCATCTGTGAATCACACACATTTATAACATTCTTTTGAAGAACTAAATCCTTCTCAGCTTTTGTATGGGACCGATTTGTCTATTTGCAGTTAGTTATGCCTATCTGTACAAGTGATATTTCAGTAGATTCGAGCAGAAGGAGGCCAGTCTCTAGTTTCTTATGTGTTATTTTTTTTAAAGAAACAGCTTTATTGAGGTATAATTGACATTCAATACTGTACACGTTTAAAGTATGTGCAGATAGTATTGATACGTTTTGGCCTATGTATACACTGGTGAAATCATCATTACAATCAAGATAATGAACATATCCATCACCTCCCAAAAGTTTCCGTATGACCCTTTGCAATCTCTCCCTCCTGAGAAATCTGAGGCAACCACGTTGATCTGTTTTCTGTCCCTGTAGATTAGTTTTCTAGCGTTTCATATAAATGGAATCATATTTTATATATATATATATATTTGTCTTTTTTTATTCAGCATAATTATTTTAAGATTCCTCCTTGTGTTACATGTATCATTACTTCATTCTTTTTATTTCTCAGGAATATTCCATCGTATGGATATATTACAGTTTGTTTAACAATTCACCTGTGAGTGTGCATCTGGGTTGTTTCCAGGTTTTGGTTATTACAAATAGAACTGCTATGAACATTTGTGTACAAATCTTTGGGTGGAATGGCTGGATCATATGGCAGGTGTATATTTTACTTTTTAAGATATTAACAAATTGTTTTCCAAACTGGGTATACCATTCTACATTCTCACCAGCAGTGTATGAGAGTTTAAAGTTGCTCAGTTTACCGTCACCAACACTTGTTCCTGTGAATCTTCGTAATCTTAGCCATTCTAATAGGTGTGTAGTGGTGTCTCTTTGCTATTTTAATTTGTATTTCCCTAATTACTAATGATGTTGAGCATCCTTTCATGTACTTACTTGCTACTTGTATATCTTCTTTGATGATATCTGTTCACATCTTTTGTCTATATGTTTGTTGGATTGTTTGTGCTGTCATTTTGGAATTTTGAGAATTCTTTATATATTCTGGATACAAATCTTTTATAAGATAAATGCTTTGTAGGTATTTTCTTCCAGTCCGAGGACTGTCTTTTCATCTCTTAACAGGTTTTAGTTTTCATGAAGTCCAGTTTATCAATTTGTTTTCTTATGAATCATGCTTTTGACGTTGTAGCTAAGAAATCTTTGCCTAACCCAAGGTCATAAAGGCTTTCATATATGTTTTGCTTCTGAAGTTTTATCATTTTAGGTTTTACATTTAGGTCTGTGATACATTTAAAATTAATCTTTGTATATGGTGTGAAGTATTGATCTAAGTTCACTTTTTATGCATATTCTAGCACCATTTGTTGAAAAGATCCTTCCTCCACTGAATTGCTTTCACATCTTTGTTGAAAGTCAGTTGGCCATATATGTTTGGGCCTTTTTTATAAGCTCTTTAGGCATTTCCATCGATGCATCTGTTTATCTTCATGAGAATACCACACCATCTTTATTACACCTTTTGAAATCAAGTAGTGTTAGTCCTTTAACTTTGTTCTTTAAAAACACTTTTTCTATTGTTATTCTGGATCCTTTGCAGTTCCATATGAATTTTATAATCATCTTGTCCTCGTCTGCAAAAAGTCAGCTGGGATTTTGATAGGAATTATGCTGAATCTATAGATCAATTTGGGGAGAGCTGCCTTCTGAATAGTATTGAGTCTTTTGACCCATAAACAATGAGCAGATTTCCAATCATTTAAGTGTTCTTTAATTTTTTCCAGCAATGTTTTATAGTTTCAGTGTATATATCTTTCAATGTATATATCTTTTATCATTGTGTAAAAGATGTTTATATACATCTTTTCTCATATTTTTGATGCTATTGTAAATGATATTTTATTTCAATTTCCAATTATTCATCACTAGTCTATAGGTACATAGAAATACAATTGACTTTGTACATTGCTTGTATCCTGCAGTGTTGTTAAATTCACCTATTAATTCTTGTAGCTTTAAAAAGTATTCCTTAGGATTTTCTACATAGAAAATTATGTCATATGCAAATGAACACTGTTTTACTTTTTGCTTTTTAAGCCAGATGCCTTTTATTCCTTTTCTTGCCTTATTAACAGGCCAAAATCTCCTGGGACATCCCACAAATGGGTTTCCACTTGGAATTTCCCTCCAGTCAGTAAGCTAGGTAAATCATAGGGCTCACCTCATTTGTTTCCTGTTTCTCAGGAATCACTGTCCACCACTGTGTGATATGCAGTATCTTGAAAACCATTGTTTCATACATTTTGTTTGTTTTTTGCTTTTATTTTTTAACCTTTCAGGTAGAAGGGTAAATCTGATCCTTGTTACTCTATGATGCTTGGAAGTGGAAGTTCTTATGTATTCTTAAAAAAAAAAGAAATTCACTTACAGGCTTTACTTTGATAGTAGAGTTCAGTGTTCAGTTTACTTAGCCTAAAATTTATCTTCTCTTTCACCCTTCAGACACCAGACCTGACATTACTTTCACTAAGAGATAGAGTGTTGTAATTAAAAGCTCAGCTTTTCTTCCTCTTCATGGGACTTATCAACTTTCTGATATACTGTATAGTTTGGTTATTTATTTTATTTATTTACTTTCTGTCCCTCCCCCTCCCAACAAGTGCTGTGAAGAAAAGGATTTTTGTCTGTTTGATTTCTGCTGAGAGTCAGATCCTAGCTTTGCCACTTTTACTAACTGGACAGTATACTTCACCTCTCTCTGCCTCAGAATCATCATTTATAAAGTGGGAATAATAGTGCCCATTCTCAATGTGTTGTTGTGAGGATTAAATGTGTTATGTATAGCACTTAGAACAGTGCATGGAATATAGTAAGTCATTTTTCTTAGAAATGTTACTGAATATTGCTCGCTAGAGATTGGACAGGGTAACAGGAGATGATAAATGCAAGCTCAGCTCTCTCAGGTCAGCCACAAGCCAGTAGCTCTTAACGCAGTTTGGATGGGGGTGTATATTGGAATGATCCATTTACGTATGACTATTAGATTATGTGCAGACGTAATAGCTATCCTTTTCTGAATTAAAAAAATTGAACGTTGACTATTAAATTAGTAAAAGGGCTCTGATGACCTAAAGGAAGTAAATAGTAAAATTGTATTCTTTGTGACTCTCTGTTTCTCATCAGAAAAGTGGAGATATCTGAAATTCTTGTGTCTAGGTATGTTTTAGAATTCAGATATTTTTAGATTTTAGAAAGAAAAAGGTGCATATGTATTCTATAATACATAGTATGTTACATCCCAGTAGAGCCTGGGACTGTGCCCTCAAATCCAACACATTAGCTCATTTGGCAGCAAAATGTATGGACGTTTACACCAAGTGGATAAATAAAGACTGTAAAAACCCAGTTTTTGTTCACATTAGGTTTTGCCACAAAAAGAGTTTCCTGTATACTTAGGAAAATACATTTGGGTTTTCAGAACTTTTAAATTTTAGAATTGTGGATGTGAATTATGGACCTTTTATCATAAGATTTGGGAGAGGATTAAATATATAAAGCACCTGGAATATAATAGGAACTCAATCAGTTATTATTACCATTGTTATTCATTGCCTCAATATTATTAGTAGGAAAATGTTGTAGTAGGATAGTATTGTAGTAGTAATTATTTCAAGACTGTAGAAGTATGAAAATATAAGCAAAAATAGACAAATGGGATCTAATTAAACTCAAAAGCTTTTACACAGCAAAGGAAACCATAAATAAAATGAAAAGACAACCCACAGAATGGGAGAAAATATTTGCAAATGATGCAACTGACAAAGGACTAGTCTTCAAAATTTACCAATGGCTCATGTGGCTCAATACCATAAAACAAACAACCTGGACTTCCCTGGTGGCGCAGTGGTTGAGAATCTGTCTGCCAATGCAGGGGACATGGGTTCGATCCCTGGTCGGGGAAGATCCCACATACTGTGGAGCAACTAAGCCCACGCACCACAACTAGTGAGCCTGCACTCTAGAGCCCGCGAGCCACAGCTACTGAAGCCCACGCGGATAGAGCCCGTGCTCCGCAACAAAAGAAGCCGCCGCAGTGAGAAGCCAGTGCACCACAATAAAGAGTAGCCCATGCTCGCTGCAACTAGAAAGCCTGTGCGTGCAGCAACAAAGACCCAATGCAGCCAAAAAATTAATTAATTAATTAAAAAAAAAACCCTCATAAGAAACAAAAAACAACCCAATCAAAAAAATGGGCAGAGTGGGGCTTCCCTGGTGGCACAGTGGTTGAGAGTCTGCCTGCCAATGCAGGGGACATGGGTTCGTGCCCCGGTCCGGGAAGATCCCACATGCCACAGAGTGGCTGGGCCCATGAGCCATGGGTGCTGAGCCTGCGCGTCTGGAGCCTGTGCTCCGCAACGGGAGAGGCCACAGCAGTGAGAGGCCCGCATACCGCACAAAAAAAAAAAAAAAAAGAAAAAGAAAAAAAAATGGGTAGAGGCCGTAAATAGACATTTCTCCAAAGAAGATATACAGATGGCCAAGAGGCACATGAAAAGATGGTCCACCTCACTAATTATTAGAGAAATGCAAATCAAAACTACAATAAGATATCACCTCACACCAGTTAGAATGGTCATCATCAAAAAATCTACAAAAAATAAATGCTGGAGAGGGTGTGGAAAAAAGGGAACCCTCCTACACTGTTGATGGGAATGTAAATTGGTGCAGTCACTATGGAGAACAGTGTGGAGGTTCCTTAAAAAATGAAAAATAGAGCTACCATATGATCCAGCAATCCTACTCCTGGGCATATATCTAGAGAAAAACTTGGTTCGAAAGTATGTATGCACCCCAAGGTTCATTGCAGCACTGTTTACAATAACCCAAGACATGGAAGCAACCTAAATGTCCATTGACAGATAAATATATAAAGAAGATGTGGTACATATATACAATGGAATATTACTCAGCCATTAAAAAGAATGAAATACTGCCATTTGCAGCAACATGGATGGACCTGGAGATTATCATACTAAGCGAAGTAAGTCACACAGAGAAAGACAAGTATCATACGGTATCACTTATATGCAGAATCTGAAAAAAAATGATACAAATGAACTTATTTACAACACAGAAACAGATTCACAGAACCTAGGGAATGAATTTATGGTTACCAGGGGAAGGGTGCGGGGAAGGGATAGATTGGGAATTTGGGATTGATATGTATACACTGCTATATTTAAAATAGACAACCAACAAGGACCTACTGTATAGCACACACACACACACACACGCGCACACACACACACACACACACACACATACACAAAAGACTATAAAAGTAAAGCCCTGTTAGAAGTGTTACCCAGTTTCCTTGTTCATTCAAGCCAGGTTGAAACTATGGGTGGTGTTTTAGGGAGCGTTTAGATAGAAATAAAGGGACTGGGAAGCCCATTCTTCGTGGTCTTTCATACGTTTACAGGGGATGAGGCAGAGAGGCTGGTGATAAGTGTACATAGTGGAGGTGAGTCGGAGCTCTAGGTAGCATTGGTTCCCCAGATACTGGGAAGTGCCTTTTCCTCCTCCTCTTCCTCCTCCCCTTTCCCCTTCTCCTTCTCCTTCTTTTGTGTACTCAGTCTTATGACTGTCATCTCATGAGACAAAGGAAATTACTTTAGCCGTGGGCTAGAGGTTGAGGTTCACATGTAGGTGGTGGAAGCCTTGAACAAAGCGTTCTTGATCCTCTGAGAGTAAAGAGATCATTCATTATTGCCTGCATGGGGGAAGGTGAGACTCAAACTTAATATGAGTCTGCATATTAATGAGTCTGCATATTAATGAGTCTGCATATTAATGAGTCTGCATATTAATGCTAACAGCTTTCCAGTTACATTTCGGTCATTCACTGATTCAGTAGCACCTTGTTTTGCTCTTCTTTCCTGGATTTAGGTAATGAACAAACTGACCAACTTGGGGATTGCTAGGTTGGGGTAGGTTCCTAAGGAAGCTGGTAGACTTACGATTTTTCTAGTAGTCATCTTGCCTTAACTGGAGGGTAAGGTGGTTTATGAAGGCTGACGCCTGGTGCCTCAGAAATATCATAGACTTTGGAGTACTTTGAATCCTACCTACCTCCTCCTTTGTAAGTGTGGGCAAGTCATTTAGCCTCTCTGAGCCTCAGTTTCATGAGACATAAAAATAAAAAGAACAACAGCTTCCTTAGAGTTGTGAGAGTTAAATGTGCAAATATCTAGTATATTCTCCACTGCATAGCATGTGCCCCATTAAAAGTAGCTACATTATCTGTATACTTTCTTAATTTTTATCTAGTAAGAACATGCTGAGAATGATCATTTGAATTTTCTTTATAGTTAAAAAATGATGATGAATTGTAACAAATGTGTTACTCTGGTGAGGGATGTTGATAATGGGTGAGGCTATGCATGTGTGGGGACAGAGGGTATATGGGACATCTCTGTACTTTCTGCTCAATTTTGCTGTGAACCTAAAACTGCTCGTAAAAAAATAAAGTCTACCAAACAGTAATAAAAATATGATGATGATGTGGTAACTGCAGTAGCAGCTGTAGAGATATTCAGCATTATACAGTAAAACAGGTTATTTCTCAAATAATTTAGAACATGACGCTGCTGTGGAAAGAACCTGAGGTTCAGTAACAGAATACCTGGCTTCCGGCCTGAGTTTTACTGATTGTATGATCTTGAACAAATCACTTAATTGAATTTATCTTTACTGTCAGTAAAATGAGGATTATGATGTAGACTTTGTCTACCTCCCAGGGCTGATGTGAAGATCAAATGAAAGAATCTATATGGAAGCATTGTGTAACACTCTGATATGTTATAGAAGGGATAGGGTTTGGGTTTTGTAAACTTATTCTTTTCTTTGCCTTTTTGGCAAAAGGACCCCGGGTTCTGATCCAAGGGAGAAGGGTTAATCATAGGGTAATAGCCTGCATTCAAACGGAGTCTCCTCCTCCTCATTTCCTGCCAAAGCAACATTTTGGTCAGAGGCAGGGGAATACTGTCACTGAACGCAGTGGGAAGAGGGTAGGCAGGGAAGAGCCTTTAAAAATGAAGTAAAATGAATAAAACACACAGAAATTCCCTATTTTGCCCTTTCTCATTTAATACCTAGCTCATTTCTGGCAATGTATACCTGCTTCCCTCCTCCTGCTGGTGTTTTCATTTATGTAAATTTCTTTATTTCCTTTTATATAAATCAAATTAACAGTGTCATTATTTGGAACATAGAGAATGCTTGCTGCTCTGTGCACTGACTGGGCCAACTTGGCTATTGTAACCCCAGATCATAGTTTTTTCTTCCTGTACTATGTTGTCAAGTGGTTTTACTTTTATTCCAAGTGCTCTCCTTATTATAATAGCCCTTGAAAGGTAGCCTAGAGTTTCAGTGACACTGACTTAATTACTAAAAGGCCCTGGGAAAGGCGGCCTGGCACAGTGGCAGGAGCACGGGTTTGGAATCCTCAGACCTGGCTTTGAATCCTGGCTCTGCCACTTGATAGCTTTGTGACATGAAAAGTCAAGTGACCTGTCTGAACCTCACCTTCTTCACGTGGAAAGTGAGGATAATACCCCTCTGCTTTTTAGGGTGGTTTATAATGGTTATAAATATTGGTTTGGCCAAAAAGTTCATTTGGGTTTTATGGAAGAAACCCAATAGCTTAGGACAGTACTCAATACAGGGAAGTCTGGTTTTTTTTATCCAGCTATAGGCAAGTCACGTAACGTTCCTGAGTGTCAGTCCACTCACGTGTGACAAGGGGATCACAGCAATTCCTGTCTACCAGGGTTATTCTGAAAATTAAAGATAATGGAATTAAAGTGCTGGGAAGTGGTGGGAACTGGCTCTTCTTAATGCTGCTTGTTCAGTGGCTGAGTTTGCAGCCAGAAGGACCTGGGTTTAAACCTTAATTCTGCCACTGAGCTCCCTTGAACATCTTCCCCTTAGAAAAATGGAGATAACATCTTCCTTGCATAGTGTTTGTGACGATTAGAGATAACGTATAGGAAACGTCTGGCACTTTGGTAAAACAGCTCAATAGATGCTAGGATTATATTGTAATATGCAGTATAAGTACATCACTAGGGTTTGATTTGCTAATTGTGATTCTTTACTGGAAAATATCCAGTAACTGACAGGAATGTTTAAACTTTAACTCTTGTCTTTCTAGACCTGTGAGCATTGCAGCAATGGAAAAACCGAGTTCTTGATTTAGTTCAAGGAAGAAATGAGGCTGGGCAGATGGCATCTGGTCTGAAGGCGCAGTATGGGGAAAACAGTTCAAAGTTTTTCAGGCTCATGTGACAGTGGCCTCTGTTCTCACCCTCACACCTAGGAAAGGTCCAATAACCTGAGTCTCTCGGCCTCCAAGGGAATTAAGCTGAGTTTATTCCTGAAGTATAAACTTTCAAACAGTGGCTCTTATTTTTTTCCCTTTTAGAATATGGTTTGGAACCTGATGCCAAAGCTAAACGGTTGATTGTATATTGAACCAGAAAGCTAGATAGCTGGTCCAGGTAACTCAAACCAGACATGTTTCTAAAATCTGAACCAATGGATTAAATTTAGTCATATAATTTTAATGGTTTTCTAAACTGTTTTTCTCCCTGTGTGGATCCAATTCAAACATATAATTGCCAATTAATAGCGCAGAATGTTTTCTGACTTTCAGCTTTGTAGGCCAGCTTGCCTGTAGAAATTATAAGGCCGTTGTGTGATCCTCCCTTGTACTCAAAAGAGAGGATCTTTTTGATTCTAGAGTAGAAAGATGATTCCCTTATCCCCAGCTGAGTATCTTATCAGTGGAATGATTGTAAAGTAATAATTACAAAGTTGCTCTGGAATCAAGACAATCAGTTAAAAAACCCTCAGTTTCAGGGCACATTGTTGCAACCTGAATAATTTGAAAATGTGGATATCTAACCAGATCTCAGCTCAATTAACTACATCCAAATAATGGGTGCATTGGTTTCCTAGGGCTGTCATAACAACGTACCATAAACTGGGTGGTTTAAAATAACAGAAATGTATTGCTTCAGAGTTCTGGAGAGAAAAATCAAAGTGTTGGCAGGATCGTGTTCCCTCTGAAGGCGCTAGAGAAGAGTTTGTTCCAGGCCTGTCTCTTAACTTCTGGTAGCCTCAGGCATCCCTTGCCTCACAGATCATCACTCCAGTCCTCTGTCCTCACATGGTGTTTTTCCTGTGTGTCTTCACAACATTTTCCCTCTGTGTATATCTGTTTCTGTGTCCAGATTTCCCCTTTTTATAAGGACACCAGTCACATTGGATTAGGGCCCACCCTAATGCCCTTGAGGTCACATTCTGAGGTACTAGCGGTGAGGACTTTGACATCTCTTTCCTGGGGGACGTGATTCACCCCATAATGATGGGCTTGGGTTTCTCACCAAAGAAAGCTTGTGAACTTTTCAGTATTTACCCCATGACTAAGGGACTCTCTGCTAATCTCTCTCTCTCCATCAGATGCATCTCTTAAAGGCATGAAACGTTCACAAATTCCAGGGGCTATAGTTCTTACAGAATTTCTTGTAAGATAAAGAACTGAGAGTTTAGCTGTATGTATGTATGACTTAAAATTTACAGAGTTGGCAAACAGAGATGCTGATGCAAGTTTTTTTGTTGACTAAGTACATAAAAATCCATGGTCAATAGAGCAGAGCTAATGTAGAAAAGATTTAAGAGGAGGAGGATTTAAATTGGAGCTTTAAGTGAGGAGAAGAGGAATTTATATTGCTAGAGAGGTTGGGGAAAGTCAGTCTAAAAAGGGAACCATGACACAGATAAAACTTCAGAGAATAGAATGGGCAAGTTGGTGGTCTGGTGGACTTTAGTCAATTAATATTCACCCAGTGTGTCTATATTCTAGGCCCTTGGAATATCTCAGTGAACAAAATATAAAAATCACTGCCCTCATGGAGCTTATACTCTTGGTGTGTATGTGTGTGTTGGGGGAAGAAACAAAATAAACAAGTAAGTAAATATTAGAAGGTGATAAGTGCTTTAGAGAAAGAAAAAAGAAGTACGGTAGGGGAAAGAGGATTGGGAGTTGGGGAGAGGGTGGCTGCAACTTTAAGCAGGCATTCAGAGGAAACTAAGAAGGAAACTTTTGAGCAAAGACTTGAAGGTGAGGGGACCCTATGGCTCTCTGAGGGAGGAACATTCTAGAAAGAGAGAAGCACCAGTGCAAAGGACCTAAGGGAGGAACCTGCCTGAGATGTTTAAGGAACAGCAGGTGGCCTTTGTGATCAGAGCAGGTTGATCAAAGGGGAAAAGAAGGAAACTAGTCCATTGTGAGGACTTTTGTTTTTACCTGCGTGAAACAGGTAGTCTGGGTAGTCGTTACTGAGTTGATGTGGAGGAATGAAATGATATGACTGATGTTTACAGAGGGTCCCCTTGGCTATCCAGGAGACAAGGTTGGAAGCAGAGAGAGAATTTTGGAGGCCATTAGGTAACCCAGGTAAGAAATAATGGAGCCTGGATCAGGGTAGTAGCTATGAAAGTGATAAGGAAACAGACTGGATCCTGGATATACGGTTTTCTTGAGGGCTTTCTTACAGCCAATAGGATTTTCTGACAGATTGAATGTGGAGAGTGAGAGTCAAGTGTAACACTATAACTTGTCTTGAGCAACTGGAAGGATGGAGTTGTCATTAGCTGAGAACAGGAAGCCTCGTAGGGGCAGGATGTTTGTGGGATGGCGTAGGGAGAAACTGGGACTTCCATTTGGGACACAGAAGTTTGAGATGTCTATTAGACATCCAAATGGAGATATTAAACAGGCAGTTGTGTATGTAAGTCTGGAATTTAGCAGAGAGGTTGGAGCTGAAAATATAAATTTGAGAGTCTCTGGAATATGAAGACGGGATGAACTCTCCAAGGTTGTGAGTGATGATAGAAAAGACATCCAAGGACTGAGCCCTGGGACCTTCCAACGTTAAAAGGAGAAAGAAGAAAAAGAGACTGAGAAGGAGTAACCAGTGAGGTCGAAAGAACAGCAATAGGATTTGTTTGACTAGCTGAGGGTTAATAATCTGTTGAGATAGGACAAGGGATAAATTGGTAAAAGGACTTGAAGACCAAGCATAGACCCTGGATTCTTCTAGATGCTGAAACTAAGGCATAACTTGATAAAAGATTTGTCTAAAATGACTTCATGGTAAATATCTCCTTCTAATCCCAGTCCCTTGATTCAATCAGAATCCTCATGGTTGAGGAAAATTCTGTAATGTGCAAGGTTTAGAGATATGCATCCCACTCTACCATGGAATTCGATAGGAGAGGCTGTTTCATTCTGAGTTGTTCAAATTAACAAATTCTTCATCTACTGTGTGTGTGTGTGTGTCTGTGTATGTATTTCTGATCAGTGGCATTTTAGAGAAGCATCCACAGAGCCACCAAAGTTAATAGGTCAGTATTACTTTCTTCAAACGTAGTTTTACTCACAAGCTTGATAGAGGCTAGAGAGTGCAGGCTCAAAAGCCAGACTTAAGGAAAGAGTTCCCTGAATCCTGTTTCTGGTCTCATGCTCTTTTGTTTTTGTTGAGATAATTTGTCTTGCTTGTTGATCTTTGACCTGAGACTTAGGGTTTTCTTTTTTGCAGGATGAAATTAAAGTTTGAAATTAAAGACCAGTAGATTCCAAAGGAGACTGAAATAATACCTTCAGAAATTCAAGTGTGATGTAACAGTATACTAGAGAGGAAGACATGGAAATTCAACAATATCACACAATATCACACTATTGTAAATAGTGCTGCAATGAACGTGGTGGTACATGACTCTATTTGAATTATGGTTTTCTTAGGGTATATGCCCAGTAGTGGGATTGCTGGGTCATATAGTAATTCTATTTTTAGTTTTTTAAGGAACCTCCATACTGTTCTCCATAGTGGCTGTATCAATTTACATTCCCACCGACAGTGCAAGAGGGTTCCCTTTTCTCCACACCCTCTCCAGCATTTATTGTTTGTAGATTTTTTGATGATGACAATGCCTATATTTTCTATCTACAAAGCTAGTTCTCCCAAATTGTGCTATTCCAGAGAACTGCACATACTGAATATTTCAGCAACTTTGAGGTCACCATCTCAGCTTCCTGTGGCATAAATCTTCTGTAGGTCAGTTGGGCAGAGAAGGGCCCAACTTGTCCAGTGACTGTGATACAGACAATGACACCCAGCTCCTTTGGCCAAAGTGCTACATTTATCTATCAGTACTGATCCAACAATCTGAATTTTTTTTTCAGGTTGGTGGCAACTGTATTTAAGAGGGAAAAAATACTTCATAGTGTAGACGTGTAATGTGAGCTCATTTATATGGTTTAGGAATGATTTCTTCAGTGGCCCAGTGACCTGATCTGCTTCAACTAGTCTAAACATGTGTCACAATTATGTTTGTACCTCTCTTTGGATTTATTTGATTAGAGGCTTTCTTGTTGACTTGTGTTACAGGGGAAAATAAACACGTATCCCTGTCCTCAGACCAGTCACTGGTTTGTTTACTCTGATGGTTGCAACTAATCATGAAACAGAGCTCTCCAAAGATGGCATGGTGGCCTCTCCTAGGACATAGTGAGCTTTCGGTCGGTGTAACCAGGGACAGACACGACCCTGGCATGCAGCCAGGTGGCTTCATGGCAGGGGTCTTAGAAGGAGACTCATGACTGAAGGACCAGTTGGTCTAGATGGCTTCCACATCCCCTTCTCACTCCCAGCTGCTTTGATCAGTGCATTTGATTCAATCCTTTCAGGACTGACAGTATCTGGAGAGCTTGGTTAGTAAATGAACAGTTTGGAGTCATGTTTACATCTGGTCCATTGGGTGCCAGTGAACCAGCTAATAATTACATGTGTACACTTGGCCATGGTGTGGAGAATCAGCATTCTGTGGGAGGAACATTTAAAATCACTTTTTGTTTTGGCATTGACATTTTCTTTGAAATTTAAATTTTCTATCATGTCCTCATTAGAAATGCTGGGCATCTGATTCAAAAAAAAACCAAAAACCCCAAACAACCTACGTTAGCTGGCACTTCTAAAGTAATATATATTTATAAATATATAAGAGTATAATAATAAAACTAATGATCATGTCAGCAGTACCACTACTGTGGCAGAATGCAATTTGGTATATC
The DNA here is from genome assembly GCF_008692025.1 of Phocoena sinus. NCBI lineage: Eukaryota > Metazoa > Chordata > Mammalia > Artiodactyla > Phocoenidae > Phocoena > Phocoena sinus. The sequence continues at coordinate 40,010,638 of NC_045776.1, forward strand.
TGTCAAGAATTATATTATTTTCTAATAAGACAGTAAAATATTTCTATTGTTGTCACTATGGTACACCTTACCATTGTGGAATTATAACAAATCCTCATTTGTTCCCTCCTCCCGATCCTGCCGTGTGTTCCTTGCTTTGCATAGACGTTGCATAACATTCACATGTAAGTTTAAACCTAGAAAGGTGAACTAGAAGGTACTAGAGGAAAGAGTACGGAGCTGTTGGTTCAGATTGTTCTGGGTTCGAAACTCCGCTGTGAAACTCATCAGCTGTGTTGCACAGTTTCCAACTTCTTCGATTCTTTGGAAAAAGACCCCGGGCTTCATGAAATTCTGCTTGATGTACATCCTGTGTCCAGAGGGACATCGTTCATAAGAGGGACCGTTATTCCCAGTTGGGCCTGGGGCATTAGCGGGAACAAGGCGCAACAAAGTAGTTGAGAAGCGACAGCATCCTTTTTCATCTGTGTTATTGGCTTGTCCCTTGTTCAGTGGTTAATTGGAGATCAAAGGTGGAAGGGAAACCAGGGTGTGCTCAACAACAAGGATCTTGATGTTCTTGAAAGATAGTATTTAGCTCAAATACTTCTGTGTGGCAAACATGAATGCATATTAGAATTCTGAGAGTTTTTGTGATGACCAGGAAGTCTTCTAGTCAGTATTTGTTTGTTTTTCTTTATAGGGCATATCTGAAGAAAGCCCCAAAGAAAGATGGTTTTTATGAAGCTTTGCTCCTTTTGGTGTTTCCTGCCTTGTTTTCCTTCCTTACTCCAAGGGCAGCCTTGCTCTATGTGACGTATGACCAGGCAGCCCAGACTTCTTTTTTTCTTTTTAAAGGGTTTGTTTGTTTATTTATTTATTTATGGCTGCGTTGGTTCTTCTTTGCTGCGTGCAGTCTTTCTCTAGTTGTGGCCAGTAGGGGGCTAGTCTTCAGTTGGGGTGCACAGGCTTCTCACTGTGGTGGCTTCTCTTGTTGCGGAGCACAGGTTCTAGGTATGCGGGCTTCAGTAGCTGTGGCTTGCGGGCTCTCTAGAGTGCAGGCTCAGTAGTTGTGGCGCATTGGCTTAGTTGCTCCACAGCATGTGGGATCTTCCTGGACCAGGGCTCGAACCCATGTCCCCTGCATTGGCAGGTGGATTCTTAACTACTTTGCCACCAGGGAAACCCCAGACTTCTTATATTCATGTCTGGTGCTGCATTCTTCAGTGTGTCTGTAGAATCTCAAGGCCTTGCTAGTGTTGTTTCCCTGGCAAAGGCTCTTCCAAAGTGGAAGTGTGAGTTCTTGAACCAAGCTTGCTCTGACCAAGCCAGCCAGTATATACATTGCACATTTAGTAATGGCCTACCTTTTCAAAAGAGAGCTAGCTTCAGGCCTTCAGGTGCTGGGGATGGCAAAAGTTATTTCAGGATGCCCTTCCCATATTTGATGATCCCACATCAAGACTTGGAATTTATATGGATTTATATATAGAAGATTCTCAAAACTAAAGTTCTTGGATGCAAGGAACTTGAATTTAAATCACGCGACTTATGTGTTTTGACGTTCATACCTACTGATGATCACCAATTGTTGTGTAAGATGACTTACGGAGGATCTAGCAAAATATACTCTGAATCATGTGACATTGCTGTTCTAATTTACAATTAATTTATCATGGTATGAATGACAGATTTTAATTAGTTTGGTTAATACAGAGAAGTCATATAGTTCAGTAGCAGCATCAGAAGGACCCTCATATATGTGATCGTTTTTGTCAGACACACTGAATCAGTGAATTCTTTCCTTCTCTTTGGGAAGATGTTGCACTTGGGTGACATAGTGGGAAGCTCAGTGATGTTGGAGAATGTCTGTAGATAAAACTGATCTGTGTCCAAACCATTCCACTTGATAGGCAAGTGGCTTGGAGTTGCAAAGACTGGGGCTCCTAGAGCTGGAGATGGGTTCAGAGGAAGGGCAGGGCTGGCCTGGCCCTTGGGCTGCAGAGCACAGAGCCTTAGGAGATTGAACAACAGCATCTAGACCAAAGCTCTAGTCGGGTGCCAGACTAGGTGAAGGAGCAAACCAGAGTAGAGAGAGGAAGACTGGGCATGAGGCTTTATAGCAAGGTATCTGAGGCCACTAGACCAAGAAAGTGAGGGTACAGGGCAGGCAGGAGGCAGAACACAAGGGCCTGGGTCAGGGTCTGACAACCTAGCTAATTGGAGAGCTTACTCACTTGGCAGTGAACATGTCTTAAGGCAAATGCACTGTGCAGAAGATCTGATCACTGGATACCCTAATTTTGATTCCTTGGGATCCCTGGGCTTGCAGATCTGACTCTTCTGGTTTTGGAAGAGTGAACTCTGGAAAGTGACTGGGTTATCCCCAAAGAAGCTGGGGAAATCTGACCCTTCCTTACTCTACCTTCCCTCACCAGTCAAAAAAAGTAGCAAACCTCATAGCAGGTCTCAGGAATGTTCATGGTTAATGGAAAATGCTGGAGAAGAGGTAGGAAATTTTGGTCCTTTACAACTGGTTTGAAGCTTTACATTCTGGCAGCTAAAGATGTATTGAGTCCTCATTCCCTGTCATCTGCTTTTACTATTTGGCCTGCAATATCATGCATTTAATGCATGTCTACTCTTGAATTTTTGTATGGGCCTATAAATATTAGTAGTTAACAGTGAAGGGGACAGGGACATTTTAGTGGAGTAAGCCGTTAGATGGTCTTGGTTTCCAGTTTCATTTCGTTAATTGATGGTCTGCTCATTTTAATCTGAAATACAAAGGAGCTATTGAAGTGGAGGAATGTTTTCATGTTCTCATATCAGAGCCACATGAGCAAAACATTAAAGAACAGTACTAGTTCAAATGGTTTCCAAATCAGTCACATTTCTCTATAATTTTCTCATTCTGATTCCTGTTTGTATTTTCTGTGGAGGCCAACTTGTGGTTGTCATAGCAATTCCTTTTTTCTACACGAATCTCTGATATTTTGATTTTTATTATTTGTACCTCATAGCAAGTCAAGATCTATTAAAATCTAAATATTTTCTTTAAAATAACCAGAATAGATCTTTAACCTTCACCTCATTACTCTTAATGTCTTTTGACCTCTGATTTATAGGATTTCTTAGGATTCTCTTTTGATGTAATAAGAAATAGTCCCATGAACAGGGTGGTTTGAAGACGATGAAAGTCTGTGAGTCCTGGTACCCACCATTCTTCTCTTTGCTTTTAGCACCTTCAGCGGCTCTGAAGCCATTGGGTATTTCTATCATGGCTGTACACAGGTGGTCCTGGCTTAAATACCAAGAGTCTTTGCTGGATTTTGTTCCCTTTTCTTTCTCCCATCCTTATTATTTCCTTCCGTATGCTTTTAGATTTTTTTCCATGCAGTTTTCATGTATTGTTTTGACTCCACTAAAATTTTTCTATTAAAAAGTTTTGTTTGAAGCTGGCAATGATCGGATTCTTGTCAAATCCATAGCTTCTCAGAATTTACCATTGTACCTTTTCTTTGGCTTTGATATTGTTGACCAGTCAATCCTCCTTGAAGCTGTCTCCTCTGGGTTTTTTTTTTCCTCTTTTTTGTCTTTCCATCTTCCCACCCATCCAGTGGCTATGTCATGAATACCGTGCAGAGTCCTGCATTGTTCTGGTTATCTGGCTTGGCCTTTCCCAACATCTCCTAGGCTCTTCTTTAGTTCCTGCTCCAAAAAGGAGGCCCTCATCCCAGGTTCTGCCTTGAACAGCTCCAGGTTCCACATGCACTTCCTGGGTGGGCTTATTCACCCTCTGGATGCCACCTGTCATGAGAGAAGGCTAACTAACCCTCAAATCCATATCCCTGGTTTGGACCGCTCACCTCCACTGCAGTTCTCTGTCTCCAAAGAGCGATTGAGATATTGCAGGACATCTCCACTTTAAGGACCTGCCATCTAACAGTGGGTTCATATCTTCTCTCCCAGTTCCAACCTGGCTATTCTCAACTACCAGAGGCACTAGTTTCCTGCCAGTTGCCTAGCCTAAAAACCTTTAAATCTTTGACTCTTACTGTTTTGCATTTTCTATATCCAGTTTAATATGAATGGTCGCTACTATTGGGCTGGCCAAAAAGTTCGTTCGGACTTTTCCATAAGATGCTACCAAAAACCCGAACGAACTTTTTGGCCAACCCAATAATTACTTCACAATACTTTTCCGATCCCAGCCTCTATGTTTACTGTCACCTTCTAATGTTACAGGTGAGGCCATGGAGCTTAGAGTGCTTCTTTGCCTCTTTATCAGTTACAACCTAGAAAAGCCAGGACCTGATTTCCTGATTCAAATGCAAATCCCTGGTTGAAGACCATGGGTTTAGAGCAGTGGTTCTCACACTTAATGGTCTCAGACCCTATTTAGACTCAAGAAATATTGAAGACTCCAAAGAACTTTTATTTATATGGGTTATAGTTATTGATATTTATCATTTTAGAAACTAAAACTGGGAAGTTAAAAATAATTCTTTTTAAAAAGCAATAATAAACATTATATATGAACAAAGAATATTTTTACAAAAAATAACTTTTTTCAAAACAAAAACAGTGAGAAAAGTGATATTATTTTACATTTTTTTTGCAAATTTTCTTAAGGTCTGGCTTAGTAGAAGACAGTTGGACTGTTAAACCTGCTATTGCTGTGATGTCATCCTGTAACCCTGGGAAAGATCCGCTGTAGACTGACTGGTGAAAGGATGGGAGTGAGAAAGGCAGATAACATCTTAATATCATCATGGAAATGATTTGATTTCAAGGACTCCCTGACATGGTCTTGGAGATCTCCAAGGGTCTCAGGACCATATTTTGAGAATCACTGGCATAGAGGGTTGCTAAGTCTTTTTCTGACTCAACATCTTGTTCTTTTCATGACCTTTCCATTTTTGTTTTGAGGTTTATATAAGAAAAGTTCAAAGTCGAACATAATCATGTAATCAGAATCTAATATATATTGAGGAATTCAATCTCTAAAGCTTGAAAATACAGCATATGATGAAGTGGTAGCTTTTTAATCATGGTGTTCAATTTCCATGCTCATGACCAAGAGGCCACACTTCATTGTTTTCTCCAATTCTGTGTTCTCATCTCTCTAGTTCTTCTGACCACCTGGATTGTAATCTTCTTTAATATAAAGCTAAATTTTTGTTATTTGTGTTAATGGAGAGCAAAATGGAGATATAGGAGATAACTCTAAACTCTATCACGGTGCCTTTCCCCTTCTTTATTTGGTAATCAATCATACACTGAGTTTTGCTCTGTGCTCAAACTGTTCAATGCTGGGATATTAAATTTATAGCCACAGTGGCCCCATCCCTGAATTCATACTTTGGTATGAACACAGGCTTAAACACCAGTAATCACAATATAATATGTTAAGAGAGAAGACCTAACTCCTTCGAGAGAAACCTGTGGTGACACCAAGCAAGGTCATTCTCTCTTTTAAGACACTGCTAGATGAACAGTGATCTCCAGTCCCCTTTTGGTCAAAAGAAACCGTTTGGAACATGTAGATCCAATGGTTTCCAGTGTTTGGTGTTGATCAGAAAGCTTATCATCTATCAGTTAACTGTGGAAACTTTTTTTTTTTTTTTTTTTGGCGGTACGCGGGCCTCTCACTGTTGTGGCCTTTCCCATTGCGGAGCACAGGCTCTGGACACGCAGGCTCAGCGGCCATGGCTCACGGGCACAGCCGCTTTGCGGCATGTGGGAACCTCCCAGACCAGGGCACGAACCCGTGTCCCCTGCATTGGCAGGCGGACTCTCAACCACCGCACCACCAGGGAAACCCAACTGTGGAAACTTTTATTCTTCTAGAGACTGAACATAAGCCAGAAGAGTATATCATGGTGGGTAGATTGTGGAGAGAGGAGGCAGGAATTTAAAGCTAGAAACGAAAATGGTGGTGATGGGGATCTGAAAAAAGCACTAGTGCAGGGACTGTCTCTGGATGGCTGCTTCCTTCTCTGGAGAACAGAGAGAGTATCACCTTTTCACACAATTCAGGCATGGATTGAGAGAAATAATACCACCACCACCACAACTGCTATTACTACACTACTAATTGTAGCAGGCAACAACGTACTGAGTACAGGCATACCTCAGAGATATTTTGGGTTTGCTTCTAGACCACTGCAATAAAGTAGATATAGCAATAAGGTGAGTCACACAAATGTTTTTGGTTTCCCAGGGCATATAAAAGTTATGTTTACACTACACTGTAGTCTATTAAGTGTGCAATAGCATTATGTCTAAAAAAGGTACATGCTTTAAATAAAAATATTTTATTGCTAAAAAATGCTAACCGTCCTCTGATAGGGTTGCCACACACCTTCAACTGTAAAATGCAATTATCTGCAAAGTGCCATAAATTGAAGCACAATAAACAAGGTATACCTGTACTGATTATGTGCCAGGCACAATGCTAAGCTCTTTGCATGCATTATTTTACTGACTGATTGGTTGAAGTATCGTTTATTTACAATGTTGTATTAATTTCTGCTGTACAGCAAAGTGATTCAATTATACATATATATGTATTCTTTTTTATATTCTTTTCCATTATGGCTTATCACAAAATACTGAATATACTTCCCTGTGCTATACAGTAGGACCTTATTCTGTATATAACAGTTTGCATCTGCTAACCCCAAACTCCCAATCCATCCCTCCCCCACACCCTTTCTCCCTTGGCAACCACAAGTCTGTTCTTTATGTCTGTGACTCTGTTTCTGTTTTGTAGATATGTTCATTTGTGTCATATTTTAGATTCCACATATAAGTAATATCATGTGGTATTTGTTTTTCTCCTTCTGACTTACTTCACTTAGTATGATAATCTCTAGGTCCATCCATGTTACTGCAAATGGCATTATTTCATTCTTTTTTATGGCTGAGTAATATTCCACTGTATATGTATACCACATCTTCTTTATCCATTCATCTGTCAATGGACATTTAGGTTGTTTTCATGTCTTGGTTATTGTGAATAGTGCTGCTATGAACACAGGGATGCATGTATCTTTTTGAATTATAGTTTAGTCCAGATATATGCTCAGGAGTGGGATTGCTGGATCATATGGCAACTCTATTATTAGTTTTTGAGGAACTTCCATACTGTTTTCCATAGTGGCTGCAACAACTTATATTCCCACCAACAGTGCAGGAGGGTTCCCTTTTCTCCATACCTTCCCCAGCATTTGTTATTTGTAGACTTTTTAATGATGGCCATTCTGACTGGTGTGAGGTGGTACCTCATTGGCATGCAGTATTTTATTAAATCTTCATAACAACCCTCTGTAGAGGCAGTTTCCACTCACCAATAAGTGTATTGTGCACCTCGTATGTATCAGCTCAGGGGGCTAGATGCTAGGGCCGGAATGTTGAGTCGTACAGATACAGTCTATGTGGCTATGGTGCATGGAATTTAGTAGCGATGACAAGATTAGAAATTAGCCAAATAATTACACTGATAAATATACATAGGTGATTATACACTGTGCTGAATGCTCACGTATGTAACTGTTATTTGTTGAGCACCTATGATGTGCTAGGCTGTGGCCATATAGCAGGGCTACCGTTATTCTCCCTGTTCTAGATAAGCAAACTGAGTAAGTTTTAGCAAATGGCCAAAAAACTTGCCAGGCTTCAAAGATGGGTCCTTGTACACTGTTCTGGTAGATGAATCACTGAGCGCATGTTGGGGTGTCAGGGAACGGACTGCCTGCAGGGTCACCGCCTTTGCCATGGCTGTCATCAGACGTGGCTAAAGCAGAATGTGCTGGTGGGTCTCACTAGGCAGTTGGGAGCTAAGATCCCGATGAATGTGGCAAGGCTAGGTTTTCCCCCTGGACATTCAGAAGTTGGGAATACGGAGAAAGGTGGACAGTGTGATTTCTATGTTGAAAGTGAAGAGCCAGTCCAGTGAGGTATGTTTTTAAAATTATCTCTGAGCTGTTTTAAAAATGTATCCAAGGGACTTCCCTGGTGGTACAGTGGTTGAGTCCACCCGCCAATGCAGGGGACACAGGTTCAATCCCTGGTCCAGGAAGATCCCACATGCCATGGAGCAACTAAGCCCGTGCACCACAACTATTGAGCCTGTGCTCTAGAGCCCGCGAGCCACAGCTACTGAGCCCACATGCCACAACTACTGAGCCCATGTGCTGCAACTACTGAAGCCCACACGCCTAGAGCCTGTGTTCCGCAACAAGAAAAGCCACTGCAATGAGAAGCCCACGCACCGCAACGAAGAGTAGCCCCCACTTGACGCAACTAGAGAAAGCCTGCGCACAGCAATGAAGACCCAACACAGCCAAAAATAAATAATAAAATTTTTAAAATCACTAAAATGTATCCAAAGTATTTCCCATAAATAGTCTTTTGGAAATAGCCCAGGTTTTCTCAGTATAAGGAAGGCAGTTTCAGGGAAAGGAAGTTTTGGGGAGAGAGCAGCACAGAAAGAACAGGAAACTTTTATAGATAATGGCGACTTTTAGTGCGCTTCCTTTAGCCATAGCTGCCTCGCTGGTTACCTGGACGTGTGCTTGTTTGTTATTTTGATAGTGAGTGATCATCACATCAGAGCCCTTTCACTGGCTCTTTCTCCTGGCCCCATGGTCCTCTCTGCAGTTACAAGGCTTCTGGAAAGCCTAGAGGAATTGATACTTGTCCTGTTCACGGCGTCAAAAACTGTATCATGTGCTTCCCTGGTAGCGCAGTGGTTGAGAGTCCGCCTGCCGATGCAGGGGACGTGGGTTCGTGCCCCGGTCCAGGAAGATCCCACCTGCCACGGAGCGGCTGGGCCTGTGAGCCATGGCCGCTGAGCCTGCGCGTCCGGAGCCTGTGCTCCGCAACGGGAGAGGCCACAACGGTGAGAGGCCCACGTACCGCAAAAAACAACAACAACAAAAAAAAAACAACAACAAAAAAACTGTATCATGTCCACTGCAGAGGGTGGGATGAGTATATGATCACTTTTTTCTTCTTAGGAGTGAAAAGAGGTGCCCGAAATGAGGTGGACGCAGGTGAGCCTCCATGTCCTTATTGTTGAGAGGGGGGTTTAGGAAGGTGGGTGTTGTATGTAAAAGGGACGTCCCTGTGGCCTCCACCTGCTCTACTGCCCTGGGAGGGGATACCCTGAGTGGCAGCAGGTTGGGTAGACATGCCCGTTGGCTGGAAAGCTAGTAGAGGAGAGTGAAGGGAGAAAACAGAGATCATTGTTTAACTTGTGTTGAAAATTCACTTTGAACCTGTATGTATTTACTCTTCCTTATTTCATTTGCTCAGGAAGTGACCTCAGAGCATATAAGTGAGTGAGAAGAAACAAATTAAATTAAATCTGAATACCCATGAAAGTGACATTTCAATGCAAACAACATATTTTGAGCACCGACTATGGGTAGAGGATAGCAGCCTCTAAAAGCAGAGTTTTATTTCACATTTGACTTTTCTCCAAATGCCTCCAAGGTAGGAAAGATAGGCCTCACTCAGGGAACTGTCCCTTCAGGGACTTGGGTTTTTGATTGTTATTTGTCGGGAGTCAGAATTTTTAAGCACCAGATTGGTCTGGCTCGTAGTCAGGCCATGTGGTCACTGGCAACCATAGGTTGACTGCCCCTGGGTTAGACATCCACTCTGGACCATCGGCTGTGGCGGAGGGGGGGCAGGATTCTGTGGTATAATATACGGCTGCTAGGGCTGCTCCTGCAGGGGTGATGGGAGCAGTGGGCCGTAGTGAGATGTCTAGTACCAGGGTTGTAGTAGTATAATATCTATATTACCTCCCTCACAGGACTATCAAAGCCAAAACTAGTAACAGTAGTTACTATTTATTAACTATCTACTATGTGTAAGGTACTTTATACATGTAATCTCATTTATTCTTCAAAACAAGTTTGCCAGGTAGGTTTTCTCTACATATTCAGAAGAGGAAATGGAGACTAAAGAAACGGTATGCGGTCTGTTGAAAATCACACAGCTAGAAGGGGGGTGGCTGGGATTTGACTTTGGGTCAGAGCATTTTCAAAGCCTATGCTCTTTTTCCTCCACGCGGTTATTTGGGAAACTATTTTGCAACCCGTAAAGGGTTTTATAGATACAGTTAAGATTTTTATTAAAATATTATCCCTTCTTTCCCTGCAGACTTAGGTTTGGACTTAGTCCACTGACAGATGGTGTTTCCTATCTCTAGGATAATTTTGAGGGTTATGGGAGTAACAGCCAGTAGTTTCATATTTGCAATCTGCACTGAAAACTGCCTTATCGGTAAATTGCCAAGAATAATAGAAAAAACAGAAACTCACAAGTCAGATCTTACAATGCTCCGGGGAAAACTGTGACCCTGCGCATGGGCCTCCTGCCTTCTCCATGAGCGGTGGGGTGACCTGCACTACCAGCCGTGTCCCGGCCAGGCTCCTCAGCCTTCAGCATGAACTGCTGCTCCACACCCAAGGTGGCTGACTGTCAGGAAAGGGACTGGGTCCTGATAGGTAGCCTTCAGTCCTAGAGCTGCCCTCTAGTGCCGGTCAGGTCACAGAAGGGCACACTCTCTGCCCTGCAGGGTCCACCTCAGCCTCCACGGCAAGGAGTTGAACCTGTAGCAGCCCCACCACACACGCTGTTCCTCTGGATACTCTTCATCCTGGGATGAAGCCCGAAACTCCGGGGGCTAGTTCCATGCACAGACAGTTTTGGTCCCTGGTAAGACTAGTCTTTATTGAACTGAGTCTTGGCATTATGTCATCAGGGATGGTCCTGATGATTAATAGGGACAGGCCAGTTAGACCGTTACTGTATTTGCTGTGAGATACTGTGAAAGTCATGTTCCCTGCATCGTTAATTTCTTAGGAGGAGGAGCCATGGAGAAATGTCTCTTAGGCCTAAGTATATGTACTCCTAAGCAACTGATTTGTTTTCAGCTTATGGACACTTTGGAGTGATGATTACTTCCTCTCTGTGCTGGCAAGTAGGAAGGTCAGAGATAATTTTTCCCCCTTGGTCCTAGTAAAGTCTAGAAGACCTTTAGGGCATGTGTGAGGCCACTGACATACTGCTGGCTTCATTGTTCCCTCCTTCTCTCTGATGTCCTCACTTACGTGTAATATACTGCTTTAAAAAATATGTGAACTGCTTCAGTTTACTTTTTATGGACTGAAGCAGGTATGGATTCAGAGTGCCTCTTTAGAGTATTTGAGGGACAGTGATATGATATTTTAGTAGTAAAAAGTCACTCGTGACTGCTGCGTTTTGCTCATGGTTGGTGCTCAGCTTTTGAAAACAATTAAATTGGAGGAGAAAATAAAAACACTCTTCCCTTACCCCTGCCTTCTTTTTAGCTTAAAAATTTCTTATGGGTATATCTGAGGAAGAATTAGCAGCTTTCTTGGATATGTGTTTTACATATAAAGAGAGCTGTGTTAGGTAATTTTTTTCTCCCTCTATTTCTCTTGAGGAGACAGTTGAGTGAGCCTTTGAACATATACACCTTTCCATTTCAAAAATGTGCCCAGGAATACACACCCTTTCTGTGAAGCAGCAGTCACTTCCTGTTCTGGATTCCAGGGCATGGTTTCTCCCAAGGAGCAATGTTAATGGGCCAAATGGCCAAAGGCCTTCATGGTTTTTTTTAAATTTTATTTTTTAACGTATGCAGATTACATTTATTCAGCACTTACTATGTGGCACATGTGATAAGTGTTCTGCTTATATTTTCTTTATTTTATTTTAACATCTTTATTGGAGTATAATTGCTTTACAATTGTGTTAGTTTCTGCTGTGTAACAAAGTGAATCAGCTATACATATATCTATATCCCCATATCCCTCCCTCTTCCGTCTCCCTCTGACCCTCCCTATCCCACCCCACTAGGTGGACACAAAGCACCAAGCTGATCTCCGTGTGCTATGCGGCTGCTTCCCACTAGCTATCTATTTTACGTTTGGTAGTCTATATATGTCCATGCCACTCTCTCACTTCGTCCCAGCTTACCCTTCCCCCTCCCTGTGTCCTCAAGTCCACTCTCTACATCTGTGTCTTTATTCCTGTCCTGCCCCTAGGTTTATGAGGACCTTTTTTTTTAGATTCCATATATATGTGTTAGCATATGGTATTTTTCTCTTTCTGACTTACTTCACTCTGTATGACAGATTCTAGGTCCATCCACCTCATTACAAATAGCTCAATTTCGTTTCTTTTTATGGCTGAGTAATATTCCATTGTATATATGTGCCACATCTTTATCCATTCATCTGTCGATGGATATTTAGGGTGGGTCCATGTCCTGGCTATTGTAAATAGTGCTGCAATGAACATTAGGGTACATGTATCTTTTTGAATTATGGTTTTCTCAGGGTATATGCCCAGCAGTGGGATTCTTGGGTCATATGGTAGTTCTATTTTTAGTTTCTTAAGGAACCTCCATACTGCTCTCCATAGTGGCTGTATCAGTTTACATTCCTACCAACAGTACAAGAGGGTTCCCTCTTCTCCACACCCTCTCCAGCATTTATTGTTTGTAGATTTTTTGATGATGGCCATTCTGACCAGTGTGAGGTGATACCTCATTGTAGTTTTGATTTGCATTTCTCTAATGATTAGTGATACTAAGAATCCATTCATGTGTTTGTTGGCAATCTGTATATCTTCTTTGGAGAAATGTCTATTTAGGTCTTCTGCCCATTTTTGGATTGGGTTGTTTGTTTTTTGGTATTGAGCTGCATGAGCTGCTTGTAAATTTTGGAGATTAAATCCTTTGTCAGTTACTTCATTTGCAAATACTCTCTCCCATACTGAGGGTTGTCTTTTCATCTTGTTTATGGTTTCCTTTGCTGTGCAAAAGCTTTGAAGTTTCATTAGGTCCCATTTGTTTATTTTTGTTTTTATATCCATTACTCTAGGAGGTGGGTCAAAAAGGATCTTGCTGTGATTTATGTCATAGAGTGTTCTGCCTATGTTATCCTCTAAGAGTTTTATAGTGTCTGGCCTTACATTTAAGTCTTTAATCCATTTTGAGTTTATTTTTAGGTATGTGTTAGGGAGTGTGCTAATTTCATTCTTTTACATGTAGCTGTCCAGTTTTCCTAGCACCACTTGTTGAAGAGGCTGTCTTTTCTCCATTTTATATTCTTGCCTCCTTTATCAAAAATAAGGTGACCATGTGTGCATGGGTTTATCTCTGGGCTTTCTATCCTGTTCCATTGATCTATATTTTTTTTTTGTGCCAGTACCACACAGTCTTGATGACTGTAGCTTTGTAGTATAGTCTGAAGTCAGGGAGCCAGATTCCTCCAGCTCTGGTTTTCTTTCTCAAGATTGCTTTGGCTATTCGGGGTCTTTTGTGTTTCCATGCAAATTGTGAAATTTTTTTTTCTAGTTGTGTGAAAAATGCCATTGGTAGTTTGATAGGGATTGCATTGAATCTGTAGATTGCTTTGAGTAGTACAGTCATTTTCATAATGTTGATTCCTTCAAGAACATGGTATATCTCTCCATGTGTTTGTATCATCTTTAATTTCTTTCATCATTGTCTTATAGTTTTCTGCATACAGGTCTTTTGTCTCCTTAGGTAGGTTTATTCCTAGGTATTTTATTATTTTGGTTGCAATGGTAAATGGGAGTGTTTCCTTAATTTCTCTTTCAGATTTTTCATCATTAGTGTATAGGATGCAAGAGATTTCTGTGCATTAATTTTATATCCTGCTACTTTACCAAATTCATTGATTAACTCTAGTAGTTTTCTGGTAGCATCTTTAGGATTCTTTATGTATAGTATCATGTCATCTGCAAACAGTGACAGTTTTACTTCTTTTCCAATTTGGATTCCTTTTATTTCTTTTTCTTCTCTGACTGCTGTGGCTAAAGCTTCCAAAAGTATGTTGATTAATAGTGGTGACAGTTGGCAACCTTCTCTTGTTCCTGATCTTAGTGGAAATGGTTTCAGTTTTTCACCATTGAGAACGATGTTGGCTGTGGGTATGCCTTATATGGCCTTTATTTTGTTGCGGTAAGTTCCCTCTATGCCTACTTTCTGGAGAGTTGTTATCATAAATGGGTGTTGAATTTTGTCAAAAGCTTTTTCTGCATCTATTGAGATGATCATATGGTTTTTCTCCTTCAATTTGTTAATATGGTTTTTCACATGGATTGATTTACATATATTGAAGAATCCTTGCATTCCTGGGATAAACCCCACTTGATCATGGTGTACGATCCTTTTAATGTGCCGTTGGATTCTGTTTGCTAGTATTTTGTTGAGGAGTTTTGCATCTATGTTCATCAGAGATATTGGCCTGTAGTTTTCTTTTTTCGTGACATCTTTGTCTGGTTTTGGTATCAGGGTGATGGAGGCCTCATAGAATGAGTTTGGGAGTGTCCCTCCCTCTGCTATATTTTGGAAGAATTTGAGAAGGATAGGTGTTAGCTCTTCTCTAAATGTTTGATAGAATTTGCCTGTGAAGCCATCTGGTCCTGGGCTTTTGTTTGTTGGAAGATTTTAAATCACAGTTTCAATTTCAGTGCTTGTGATTGGTCTGTTTATATTTTCTATTTCTTCCTGGTTCAGTCTCAGAAGGTTGTGCTTTGCTAAGAATGTGTCCATTTCTTCCAGGTTGTCCATTTTATTGGCATATTGTTACTTGTAGTAATCTCTCATGATCCTTTGTATTTCTGCAGTGTCAGTTCTTCTCCTTTTTAATTTCTAATTCTGTTGATTTGAGTCTTCTCCCTTTTTTTCTTGATGAGTCTGGCTAGTGGTTTATCAATTTTGTTTATCTTCTCAAAGAACCAGCTGTTAGTTTTATTGATGTTAGCTATTGTTTTCTTCATTTATTTTTTATATATTCCTGATCTGATCTTTATAATTTCTTTCTTTCTTCTAACTTTGGGGTTTTTTTGTTCTTCTTTCTCTAATTACTTTAGTTGTGAGGTTAGGTTGTTTATTTCAGATGTTTCTTGTTTGTTGAGGTAGGATTGTATTGCTGTAAACTTCCCTCTTAGAACTGCTTTTGCTGCATCCCATAGGTTTTGGGTCATTGTGTTTTCATTGTCATTTGTTTTTAGATATTTTTTTGATTTCCTCTTTGATTTCTTCAGTGATCTGTCGGTTATTTAGTAGTGTATTGTTTAGCCTTCATGTGTTCGTGTTTTCACAGATGTTTTCCTGTAATTGATATCTAGTCTCATAGAGTTGTGGTCAGGGAAGCCCCAGTCTGTGTCTTTTGGTTGGAGCATTTAATCCATTTACATTTAAGGTAGTTATTGATATGTATGTTCCTATTACCATTTTCTTAATTGTTTTGGGTTTGTTATTGTAGGTCTTTTCCTTCTCTGTGTTTCCTGCCTAGAGAAGTTCCTTTAGCATTTTTTGTAAAGCTGGTTTGGTGGTGCTGAATTCTCTTAGCTTTTGCTTGTCTGTAAAGGTTTTAATTTCTCTGTCAAACGTGAATGAGGGGCTTCCCTAGTGGCTCAGTGGTTGAGAGTCCACCTGCTGATGCAGGGGACATGGGTTCGTGCCCTGGTCCGGGAGGATCCCATATGCCACGGAGTGGCTGGGACCGTGAGCCACGGCTGCTGAGCCTGCACGTCTGGAGCCTGTGCTCTGCAACGGGAGAGGCCATAACAGTGAGAGGCCCGCGTACTGCAAAAAAAAAAAAAAATGTGAATGAGATCCTTGCTGGGTAGATTAATCTTAGTTGTAGGTTTTTCTCTTTCGTCACTTTGAACATGTCCTGCCATTCCCTTCTGGCTTGCAGAGTTTCTGCTGAAAGATCAACTCTTAACCTTATGGGGATTCCCTTGTATGTTATTTGTTGCTTTTCCCTTGCTGGTTTTAATATTCTTTCTTTGTATTTAATTTTTGATAATTTGATTATTATGTGTTTTGGTGTGTTTCTCCTTGGATTTATCCTGTATGGGACACTCTGTGCTTCCTGGACTTGATTAACTATTTCCTTTCCCATATTAGGGAAGTTTTCAACTATAATCTCTTCAAATATTTTCTCAGTCCCTTTCTTTTTCTCTTCTTCTTCTGGGACTCCTATAATTTGAATGTTGGTGTGTTTAATGTTTTCCCAGAGGGCTCTGAGACTGTCCTCAATTCTTTTCATTCTTTTTTCTTTGTTCTGCTCTGCAGTAGTTATTTCCACTATTTTACCTTCCAGGTCACTTATTTGTTCTTCTACCTCAGTTATTCTGCTACTGTTTCCTTCTAGAGAATTTTAAGTTTCATTTATTGTGTTGTTCATCATTGTTTGTTTGCTCTGTAGTTCTATGTCCTTGTTAAATGTTTCTTGTAGTTTCTCCATTCTATTTCCAAGGTTTTGGATCATCTTCACTATCATTACTCTGAATTCTGTTTCAGGTATACTGCCTATTTCCTCTTCATTTGTTCTTGTGGTTTTTTTTTTTTTTTTTTTTTTTTTTTTTTTTTTTTTGTGGTGCATGGGCCTCTCCTGTTGCGGAGCACAGGCTCCGGACGCGCAGGCTCAGCAGCCATGGCTCACGGGCCCAGCCGCTCCGTGGCATGTGGGATCTTCCCGGACCAAGCACAAACCCGTATCCCCTGCATCAGCAGGCGGACTCTCAACCACTGCGCCACCAGGGAAGCCCTCTTGTGGGTTTTTACCTTGGTCTTTCATCTGCTGTGTATTTCTCTGTCTTCTCATTTTGATTAACTTACCGTGTTTGCAGTCTCCTTTCTGCAGGCTGCAGGTTCGTAGTTCCCATTGTTTTTGGTGTCTGCCCCCAGTGGGTAAGGTTGGTTCAGTGGGTTGTGTAGGCTTCTTGGCGGAGGGGACTTGTGCCTGTGTTCTTGTGGATGAGGCTGGATCTTGTCTTTCTGGTGGGCAGGACTGCATCTGGTGGTGTGTTGGGGTGTCTGTAAACTTATTATGATTTTATGATTAGCAGAGATGCAGCCTCTCTGCTAATGGGTGGGGTTGTGTTCCTGTGTTGCTATTTATTTGGCATAGGGTGTCTAGCACTGTAGTTTGTTGGTCGTTGAGTGGAGCTGGGTCTTAGTGTTCAGATGGAGATCTCTGAGAGAGCTTTCGCTGTTTGATATTACGTGGGGCCGGGAGGACTCTGGTGGACCAATATCCTAAACTTGGCTCTCCCACCTCAGAGGCTCAGGCCTGACACCCGCCTGGAGCACCAAGACTGTCAGCCACCCGGCTCAGTAGAAAAGGGAGAAAAAAAAGGAAAGAAAGAAAGAAAAAATAAAAGAAAATAAAGTTATTAAAAAATATATTATTAAAAATAAAAAGGTAGTAAAAAAAGAGGGAGAGCAACCAAGCCAAAAGACAAATCCACCAATGTTAACAAGCGCTAAAAACTATACTAAAAAAAAAAAACAGACAGAACCCTAGGATTAATGGTAAAAGCAAAGCTATATAGACAAAAACCACACAAAGAAGCATACACATACAGACCCTCAAAAGGAAAAAAATATATATATATAAAAGGAAGAGAGCCACCAAATCAATAAATCTACTAATGATAATAAGCTCTAAATACTAAACTAAGATAAACATAAAACCAGAAACAAATTAGGTGCAGAAAGCAAACCCCAAGTCTACAGTTGATCCCAAAGCCCACTGCCTCAATTTTGGGATGATTCATTGTCTATTCAGGTATTCCAGAGATGCAGGGTACATCAAGTTGATTGTGGAGATTTAATCCACTGCTCCTGAGGCTGCTGGGAGAAATTCCCTTTCTCTTCTTTGTTCACACAGCTCCTGGGGTTCAGCTTTGGATTTGGCCCCGCCTCTGCGTGTAGGTCGCCTTAGGGCATCTGTTACCCACCCAGACAGGCCGGGGTTAAAGTAGCAGCTGATTAGGGGGCTCTGGCTCACTCAGGCTGTGGTGGTGGGGAGGGAGGGGTACGGAGTGCTGGGCGAGCCGTCAGTAGCAGAGGCTGGCGTGACGTTGCAATGGCCTTAGGCACGCCGTGCGTTCTCCTGGGAAAGTTGTCCCTGGAACACGGGACCCTGGCAGTGGCGGGCTGTACAGGCTCCCAGGAGGGGAGGTGTGGATAGTGAACTGTGCTCGCACACAGGCTTCTTGGTGGCGGCAGCAGCAGCCTTAGCATCTCATGCCCGTCACTGGGGACTGCGCTGATAGCCGCGGCTTGCGCCCGTCTCTGGAGCTCCTTTAAGCAGCGCTCTTACTCCCTTCTCGTCGCGCACCAGGAAACAAAGAGGGAACAAAAAGTCTCTTGCCTCTTCTGCAGCTCCAGACTTTTTCCCAGACTCCCTCCTGGCTAGCTGTGGCGCACTAACTCCCTCCAGGCTGTGTTCACGCAGCCAACTCCAGTCCTCTCCCTGGGATCCGCCCACCGAAGCCGGAGCCTCAGCTCCCAGCCCCCACCTGTCCTGGCCGGCGGGTGAGCAGACAAGCCTCTCAGGCTGGTGAGTGCTGGTCGGCACCGATCCTCTGTGCAGGAATCTCTCCGCTTTGCCTTCCACACCCCTGTTGCTGCGCTCTCCTCCGCGGCTCCGAAGCTTACCCGCCCTCCCGCCCACCTGCCGTCTCCGCCAGTGAAGGGGCTTCCTAGTGTGTGGAAGCTTTTCCTCCTTCACAGCTCCCTCCCAGAGGTGCAGGCCCCTTCCCTATTCTTTTGTCTCTGTTTATTCTTTTTTCTTTTGCCCTACCCAGGTACGTGGGGAGTTTCTTGCTTTTTGGGAAGTCTGAGGTCTTCTGACAGCTTTCAGTAGGTGTTCTGTAGTTGTTCCATATGTAGATATATTTTTGATGTATTTGTGGGGAGGAAGTTGATCTCCATGTCTTACTCCCTCGCCATCTTGAAGCTCTCTCTGCCTCATGGTTTTTTGTTTTACGCTCAGGTGACTGGACAGTGTCTATGTCTACAGGACAGGAAGGTCCCTGAACCTGTCTTTGAGACGGCTTAGCTTATGAGACATTTTCTTTCTCTGACATAACTTTCATGCTGGTAAAAAACTGTTCCATTGGTAGGAGGCTACATTTCACCTGCATCATAAATGCATCAGATTGGAAGAGAGTGTCCTAGTAGTAAGCTGTGAACTTGAATTAGACTAAAATTCTGAAATCATTTATGGGAAATTTTCATTACTTCTGTAATTTCTAAAGCCTCATTTAAATGGTCAGATTTGACCAATACATTTTAGTGAATAAGATAAATGTATCTTAAAAATTTTTTTTTTTTTTATAATATACAGGTAACCTTCAAGACTGAAAGGAATACCATAGTGTAAAATATGAGGGGCTCTTGCTACACAGAAAGAAGTGTGTACTTTATTTCCTGAAAAAGAATGCATTTAGGTACTGGGCTAGTTTGTTATGAATAGCATAAATTCAAAGGTACATTAATGTGCTCTTGCTCTTTAAAAACAATTTACACCCTGTCTTGATAAAATAGTTACAAAATATAAAAGGAAACCTGTTTAAGAAATTAAAACTTGGCAAAAGGTTCAACATTTTAGGTCAGTGGAAAGAGAGAAAAAGGCATTCACCAAATAAGCTCCAGCTGGGCGTTGCATTTTTTTTTTGTTCCAATCCTAAACCCAACAGGAGGAGGCAAGGCCTTAGCAAATGCACCTTCTGTGTAAGCCCTACTGATACACTATGGGGTCCAGGTCACAGCCTGGGGGAAGGGTCTGCCCTTGGACAGTCTTGTGACCTGAGGTCCTTGTGCCATCTGAGGGTCAAGGCTTCAATGGATTTTACGCTTTGCCTTCTGTTAGGCAGTAAAGCCCGAGCTCTTCCAGTGAATGGAGAGTGTCTCATGAGTTCCCAGTTCAGCAAAACAGGAGCTGTTAGACATCCAGGGAGACGCTCTGTTCTCACACTTGGTGCTGTTTGGCGCCTCTGTTAGTGCTGAGAAGTTGGGTCGTGAATATTTACTCATAATAGCAGCCTAAAGGGTCACGGTGGCTGTGTTCTAGCCGTTAAGAGGAAGCGTAAGAAAGGTCAGAGAAATGAAGTTTGTGTTTAATTTTAGAGAACTGGCATCTTGTAACTCGAACTTAGCGTAAGTATATTAACTTTTTTCCCTTCCCTCTGGACTCATGGGCCTACCCATAATACCAGTAGGAACGCCTCAAATTTTTATCGACGATCTCAGATTTAATAAAATGGAGCAAACATGTTATCTCACCACTTTTGAACTGTTTGTGATGTGTTTAGAGTCCACCAGTGTGCCTTTTAAGTAAAATGAATCACACGTATTCTTGGGTATTTGTGCACAAATGTCTAAGATCTAGTGTTGAAAACCCTAGGGTTGGTGAATTAAATGGAAACACGTGTGCTTTGAGTATGAGCTTTCCCAACCCAGGTAACGGCTCAGACTTCCATCACGTAAGGACCCTGTGGAGTAATGTGTAGGTGGGGAGCAGTGGTGGTAGCTTCATTTTCCTGCTTCTCTGCTTTTAAAAGGAAAGGGCCTAAAGGCAAATGAATGGAAAACAGTTGCCAGAGGACAGTATAGAAACAAAACTGGGCTCTAGGTGGTGCTTGAAAGCAGGTTCAGTAAGGCTGGCATCCTTCAGGGTAAAAGGGTGTCCGCTGAACCTCAGTAACCTGGAGGCTCCTGGGCAAAGTCTTCAACAGACTGTCGTCACCTGTTCTACAGGGTCTCCAGGAGGGCAGTGGGCCAGTTCAAATACATTTTTTTAGTTATTCCTGTAAGATTGGTATTCCATTTATGTCTATAAATCATCACTGCTAAAGTCAGCAAACTTGTAGGCGGGGAGGGAGGAGAATACACTTAATCAAAGAGCTTTTGCCAATCACAGGTCGTTTTGCCACAAAGCTTTACATCGAAACACCTGCCTGCTTTTGCCCAGCCTTTGTGTTGTCCAGATGGAGCAGGTGAACCTGCAGGAGCGAGGCCTTTGTTTGCTTTGCAAGTGGAATGTTTCCTAAGGGAATGAATGGTGTATCTTTCTTTGCGGTAAGAAAATATTTTTGGCAGAGTTTTAGAAAGGTAGTACAGCTGCTACATTGGATATCAAATACTAACCTGTAATTCCTGTTAAAACATTTGCCGTCAATAAAAACAAGGCCCCCCACCATGTAAATCATAATAAAATGTGGGCTCTGTGTGAATTTACATAAATAGCCAATTCGTATAACTGTGCTCACTCAAAAGGAAACCTTTAGCATAAAAATTTAAGACTCTATAGATCCAGGCCGATTTTAACATATACCTTTTTTTTTTATTAAATATGTAAAAAGATAAATGCAAGTCAAGTTATTCACATATTCAGAGACAAAAACCTATTCTACCATGCGACAGTAGGTGGGTAATGTAAAATGAATGATACATCTGAATAAGACTTTTTCATCTATTGTCATTACTTATCTATATTTATAATTAACAATACATATGTTTACATTCCTTTCAGTTTACATTTAATATATAACAAAAGCTTTATGGTGTACTATTTAGTAAAAGTAATTTGAATGCATATTAAACCTTAACGGAATAATGGAAATACTCACCAGGGAAGGGAGGAGTTCCTGGTTCCCTTCTGGAGTTTACTTCTCTCGGGTCAACAGGGTGTGTCTTTGTCTTTTCTTTTTCTGCTTTTCTGCTCTTTTCTCTTTACCCCCTGCTTCAATCACTTCCTACCTGATATGAGCAGTGGAAGTACTATAACCAGCTGCGGCGGGTGTGAAGGGGACTCCAAGACCGAAGTCTGGCTTCTGAGAGGGAGGAGCAGAGCACACACCAGGGAATGCTTCTCGGCCCAGCATGACGACACGTGAGGGGGTCCACAGAGGAAAGCACGCGCTGGCTGCCGAGGTGAGAGAATGATGGGGTAAAGCCATCAGGGAGAAAGGAGCAGTCCTGGGAAATGAGAGGTGGTCTGCACAGAAGCTGGGGTGCAGCCGAAGAGGACCGGGATACTTAGCTGTCAAAGATTCCCCAAAGCATCAGTGATGTCCCATGCGATGCAGGGCAATGGAAGACGTTTCAGATGTCGACAGAAAGAGAAGTATATAGCTCCTCTCTAAATAAATGAATAGTCTGCCCCAAGACTCCGGGAAGGAGAAGGAAGTAGGATGACTGGCGAAAGCTGTCTTTGCCAGATATATGGCCAGTATGTTTGTAGCTGAGAAAGGTGGGGATTTGGGGAGGAACAGAGTGGCTGAGTGTCACTGGTGAGGCTTATGCATGTTACTCAGTAATCATGTGCACCCACATGATGGGAGTGTGGATCCTGATCCACCTGGCACTGGGTATTACTGACATGTCCAAGGCAAGCAAAGAACTGCCCGGGAACCACTGAAGGATCACCTGCATGGAATTATTTATTGTGCCTCTTGACAAGAGCTGTTTAGAAAGAAGGAAACTCAGTGAGTGCAACAGGCTTGGCGGGGCGGGGGGGGGGGGGGGGGGGAGGGGGTGGGGACGACACACTGTTAAGCACGATGCTTCGTATAGCACGACCACTCCCTGTGACCAGGTGTGGGAGGATGTCACCGCCGAGAGCCAGGCCGTATTCCAGCCTGAGAGAAACGAGCTGCCGCTGTAGTGCAGAGCAAGCAGGAGAGAGAAGAAAGGGAAACCAAACCCCATGAAACATCTGTCCAGTTCTGCACAGTGTCCTGTAATAACCTCAAAAATACAAGCAATCTTTTTCACAGGTTACTCAGTCAATACCACTCTGCCACAGAAGATTTATTTTGAGAAGACTTCTTTTGGTGGAAAGCTTCAATGCTAGAATTTAGAATTAGTATTTCATCAGTTAATAAAGAAATGTCAAAGCTTTATGATACATAATTCAGAAATTTATTTTAAGCTTTTCAATTAAGAGGAAAGTGGGGTGGGCACACTTGTTTGCTGTTTTTGTTGCACCTGCTAAGTCAAATAACAAGTGAAAGAAAATCTAAAGTCAGAAACCAAGTGAAATGAATGATCCAGGAAGGGAAACCATCTGTCAAAGGGCGGGGTGGGGAAGAGGCAAAGATTTGGAAAGATACTAAGAAAATGTGCAAATATTAGTTAAAAAAAAATAAGGAATGCTTTTAATTCATTAATGTTTCCTCTGTTTATGCACTGCCACGATTTAGCGAAGGTCAATGACAAGGAGGGCCATAGTATTTATTGGAGAGGGGGAATTCTTTATTCCACAAAGTATTGGGAGTCAGATTCTCCTGTGCTGTCATTCCAGTGTCAACAGCAGACTTCAGAACCAGGATTCTCCCTTGGGCTTACGCTCCTATTCATAAGGTCTTCACTCCCAGCCTTCCAGCCAGTGTGCAGCATGATGTGGGACCCTGCCGCCCGGGGCTGCACACCCTGAAGTCATTCTTTAGTAGGAATCCCCTAGTGTGGATGAGAGGATTTGGGCTGAAACCCACAGGAGGAGGCAGGAGGACCTGTGCCCATGCAGACCCCCTCTGACTGCAGACAATTGATGACAGCTTTTGAGGAGAGTGGCTCCCCACCAGAGGACCCTGAGAAAGAAAAGAGCATGAGAATCTGGGTGGGGGGAGGCGAGGGAAAGGGCAAGCGGTTAGTTAGAGGGCCAAGTCGAGATGGTGTTTTCCTTGAGTGAATGTCTTTCAAAACTAACAACATACTGTGTGGTTGTCTAACATGCCGATGTCTGAACACTGCTGGGCCCTGACGTCCTAGTTTTGATTCCTTTTTTTTTCCCTTTTGTTTGTGAGTAGAGGGAGAAACTGACTTGGTGTTTTTCCCTGTGAAATAAGTCACTGTCATATGGCTTTCATATCAAGTATCTCTTTCCCTTTGTTCCAATTTATTATCTGACCAAATTTATGTTCAGAGGTTAGACTTGCAAACATCAAAGCACCACAAATGTGTGTGACATCTAGTGACACTGGGTTGAGAAATGCCAATATAAATACCATATATCAAATTACCATTGTTTCACACCAGGATAAAAAGGGGGGTGGGGTGGGGGTGGGGACAGTTGTTCTGGAAAGAAATGCAAAGAGCAGAACCAATCTTAAGCAGCCAGGTGGTGAAGTTGAAGGTATGTGACCCCGTGATGTCTTGGGGAGGCTGCCCACGGCCGCAGCTAGTGTGTCTTGGCGAAGGAAATGGGAACCGAGCGCGGTGGCTGGCATGGGTGCCGGCGCAGTGATGGAACAGCAGGCTGGGAACAACTGGTTTCTGATGAGCTTGAGGCCACAGGTGTTCCAATTCTCCAGAAGAAAAGTTCCCACCAGAACGGAAGTGTGGAGAGCTGCCGAGACGGTTCAGTACTCTTCCTGCTGCTGGGCCTGCTGTTCGTGGACTTGTTCCTCTGCTTCCGGCTCCTCCGGGTGGCCCTCCTGCGGGGCAGGGGGAGAGGTTTCAGCTGAAGCGGTTCACTGCCGGCAGCCCTGCAGCGTCCCCAGCCCCACCATCGCTGCACAGCACGGCATCGCCACGGCTTTTGCCACGCAAGTGCCTTCCCGCTCCCAGGAGCCCAGGCACACACAGGGATGCCTTCACCTTCCCGCCCCATCAAGGAACGGCCCATTCTGGAGCGCGGCCAGCAGGCTTTAGGCACCACGTTTTCCTTCTGACCATTTTGGGAGGACGTCATCACAGAACATACGACATCCTTTCCCACCCGCTGTACGACAGTAAATCAGATGCAAGGACTCAAGAGCGTCACGATAACCACGAGTGAGCCTGCTGTGACACAGCACAGGGCCCCAGGCCCCTGCAGTGTGTCCGACGGCTTCCTGTTTCCTGCCCTGCTGTCCTCCTCCTCACCTGGTAGCATGTCTGCTAAGCAGACCCCTTGTTATAATGTTACTCATCTGATGCAGAGAAGCAGCCCGTTAGAGTGGGTAGGTAAGGAAAGGACAACAACTATGGTTCTGGGTTGCCCCCAGCCAGACGGCGTCTCCAACAGGGGAGCTTGGGAGCTTGTGCTCAGGGACTTCGGGACATCTATTTTGGGTATGTGAGGACTTTTTTTGCTTACTTTCTGATGGTTGAGGTGTTCCTCTACTTGGCTTCAAATGACCTATTTACTCACTTGTGTATAACCCGGGGAAGCACGTCACGAACACAAAACTCCAGGGAACATAAACCCTGGTCAGCTATATCTGCCAATTCTTTTTTTCTTTTTTTAATCTCGCAAAGGATAATTAGCTCTTTACTACCCAAGCAGAGGGAGCGTAGCTAATCAATAGGGCCGACTGCTCCCTCCAGAATGCACAACGCTTTTGCGATGCAGTCGGGAGCGTACGCTGGGATGTACTTGTGTTCTCTTGCACTTTGCACACTCCCTTCCTGTCTGGCCCGTATTCCCTTTAGCCAAGGACACACCCGTCAAGATCCAACTCAAATACAGCAGCATCATTTCCCCCGATCCCTGAGCCAGGATTCTCTCCCTCCTCCTGCATTTTGCTTCGTCCTTGGCCTTAAAAGCTTTTGACTTGTAATCTTGTTTGTCTTGAACCTTCTGGCCTCATCCACTGGATCCTGAGGATACTGACGTCGGGATAGGGCCTCATCCATCTGTGTCAGACCTTGCTTACTGTACAACTCAATGCATGTGTGTCAGGAAGAAGACATCAGAAGGGGTGCAAGAACAGATGACCCAGACTATCAGCCAAGGTCACGTGCCACTTGTCTTCTGAGAAGCAGCGTAATGTCAAGGTTATAAGCATGGAACTGGAGTTCATCTCCCAGATCCATTATTTACAAGCTGGGTGACTTAACTGTTCTGTGCCTCGGTTTTCTCATCTGTGCAAGTGGGAGATAGGACAAAAGTGCCCATTTAACAGAGTTTTCAATGAGTGTCACTGATCAAAGAATCAATGGAGTCACTGAATTCAACAGAGAACTCTGAGTTAAAATAGGTGAAGTGCCTAGAACAGTGTTTGGCACATAATATAAGTGTGAGCTGTGATTCTCTTTTCTTGGTAACTCATTGGAGTATGTTCTAGAAGTAAAAATAATTTTTTAAAAAATAGTCTTTTCTATGACAAGAGTAGAAAATGGCATCGTATTGAAGACTTGGGCTCAAATCTAGCACCGTCCCTTACTGGCTTGGTGTCTTCAAGAAGCACGTTATTTAATTTAATAAATATTAGCTCACCCCATGACCACACCCTGTCGTCATACCTAAAACTGCTCCACCTCTGAAATGTGAAGGCCCAAATCCTACTCTCTCTGCCCACATCCTGCTGTCCTTCGGGGCACCTCGCTCCTTAATTCCTTAACCACGATGTCCTTTGACCTCAGAGCCCCAAGCCCCCCCTTGCTCCAGGCTCTGCCAGCTCGTCCCCGGGCCGGCCCTGCAGCGTCCCCCACAAGCCTCTTTGCCCACCGCTCAGCACACGTGAGGGTGGTCCTCTCGGCTCAGTGCCTCAGGGACAGAGGTGCCCTCCTGGGGGCAGGAGAGCACCTCTTGCTGGGATAGAACAAGCGAGGAAGAGCCACCAGCCTCCCTCTAGTCCAGGGGCAAAGAAGGAAAGTCACGCTCATGGGAATTGACCAGGATGGTGGACCAGGAGCTCTGGGTGTCTGCTCTGCCACACGCTCCTTCCCACGCCTTTCTCACTGCCTTCAC
This sequence comes from Phocoena sinus, assembly GCF_008692025.1. Lineage (NCBI taxonomy): Eukaryota > Metazoa > Chordata > Mammalia > Artiodactyla > Phocoenidae > Phocoena > Phocoena sinus. Next base: position 40,037,178 of record NC_045776.1, read on the forward strand.
CCCAGAACGGATCACTCCTCTGAGCTTTACATCCTCGATTCACGCTCCCATCAGGTTGCACACTGCAGCCCTGTGTGTGTATGGGCGTGTGCTCGTGCGTCCCCACTGGCTGGCTCCACGGCTGCCTCTTCAGCCAGGCTCTGAGCCTCTGAGTCCCTTAAGAGGTAGAGACGTTGTATTCGTCATCCTAACCTTTTAATGCCAGTGTGGTGCCTTCCATATCATATTGCCCAGACTTCAGCTGGTCTGAAGTGCACTTTTCTTACATAATCGTTTCTGTGAGTGTTAGGCTGCTGATGCGAAGATCGTCAGAAACGAGGATCTGTTTGACATTTTACAGAGAATCTTATTTGCTCACATCATGGACGGTGAGTTAACTGTGGGATAACGGATTTAATTCAGGACTCAAAGTCAGAAGATTTGGATTCAAGTAACTGTGGGCCTGTCAAACCAGCTGCGGGACTAGAAACGCACTAGATAAGGCTCCCCCTCGGGCCTCCGTTCCATACTTGATGAGCCGGGGGTGGGTGTGGTGCCCTTGTCTCCAGCTGGCCAAGGGCAGCTCCCTCATTCACGGTGCACCGCTGTGAGGTCATGCATCTCACCTGCAGGAACTGCGGACCCCAGAGCACTCTTATTGGGTACCGTGGCTATAAAGAACAAACGTCCTGGGTTACCAATGGATTGCTAATGCTTGGGGTTCAAATTAAGGTGCTCTGAAAGTCTGGCAGGACGCACCTGTAACTCTGAGGCAGCTGTAGCACATCACCACTGGGAGCTCCCCACCCACGCGTGGAGGCACTCACACACCAAAATGATCTTTCTCTTATGCCCCACGCAAGACTGAAGAAGAACTTAAACGCACAGGTGAGGAGGAGGCCAGGCGAAACCTAGGCCAAACGTGTGACTAAAGCACTGGGGCGCCACCTACTTAATTAAGTCTAATATTTGCATATAAATCCACCCACAGCTGTGAGTGACGCTTTGGAGTTCCTTATTCTTATAATAATCATTAGAAGGAGAAGCAAGCAGGACAGTACTGAAGAATGCTCTCGGCTACTGTGGGAGGAGAGCAGGGACAAAGGAGGGGAGGAGGGGGAGGGCCGTCAAGAAGCTGGGCTGCAGGGAGTGGGGAGGGGGCATGGCTCCCACCTTCCCAGATGTAGGAGGTAGCGCACAACAGGCTCATCTGCCGCCACTCACACCAGCGAGTCCGGCTGTTCCTTCCTCTCTGCTTTGTTCCTGCCATTTCCTCTGCTGAAAAAATACTCCCCCGTCTCACCTCTGTAACTGCTGACGTTCCTAATCATCTTTCCACGGCCAACACAAATGTCATCTTCTCTGTGAAGTCCTTGCCTGTCCCTCCAGGCTGTCTTTATGTGCTCCCCACACAAGTTTATTTACGTCTCTATTACTGCGTTTATCACAACCTGACAAATTCCAGTTAGTGGTGTCCCTGTCTGTCTCAAGGGGACTGTGAGCTCTTCTAAGGCAGGGGCTGTGTCTGTTTTCTATAAACCCAATGCTGCGTCCAGTGACAGAAACGCAGGCTGAATTCAAAAGATGTGGGCTGAAGGGGGGAGTATCTTTAGGTCATTCGACAGTGGCTTCCGTGACAGGACCTCAGGAAACAAGTGTCTCTGTATTAGCAGGTGACCCTCAGCCTACAGATCCACAGGGCAGCAGCTAACCAACGACGTTAAGCCCAGACACCTGTGGCCCCTAGTTAAGTAGTGAAGATAATGAGAATCATGATGAGAGGCACTGGACGGCCAGCTGGCCATCTGCTCTGGAAACTTCCATTAGGTTTCTGTGACTGCAAACTGAACTGCCTCTGTTTACTTCCACACTCAAAACTCTCATCTGGATTTCTACATCTTCCAAACATGGATTGCTTGATCAAGAGAATCAAAGACCAGACATCACTAAATAAAGACTGAAGGAGGAGGCCTCTCCAGCGAATGCCTCCACCTGAAGTGTCAGTGTCGGGTCCACCTGTGGTGAACTGAAGAGCAGGCACTCACTGCAGCCTCTCATTCCTCAGCACCCCTCTCATCTCCAGGAGGGAGGCAACCAACCAGAAATCTCTGCCTCTCAGATGTGCACAGAAGTCCGACCGGCGGCATCATGCATTAAGTACCGGCATTTTTTCCCAGACATCATGCCCCCCGTGGCTGCACGTCCACCTAGCACTGAAGTGTGTGAATGGCCTGAAAACAGGACACAGTGTCAGGGTCAAGCACAGCGAGGGAAAAAGGAGGCTCCGAGAGCTTGCGGGTGGGTGCAGTGGCCCAGCAACCTCTGAGCACATTTTTTTCCCAAGTGATGCCTTTCCTAGGCAAGCGTGGAAGCTTTTTAAAGGCTCACTGCCTCAATGGTAGAAGCTGGATAAGCTGGGAGGCTACCACAGAATCAGGACTCGCTACGCTTAGGGAGGGAGGCAAACGCTTGCGGCTCTAAGGTGTCTAGGACGGTTCCATGAACCTCCAGGAAGGGAAGCAGAGAGCAGAGCAGGCCAGCCGCTCCTGAGCGTCTCGCCATCCGCCTCTGTAAGAAGTGTCATGTGTGTGAGTGTGCAGCATGGAAAATACCGTGCAGTGTCCAGGCACGTGGCAGACAGCCTTCGCCTTCTCTCTCTATAGAAACCGAAGTTTAAAAAAATGGGTCTTGTCACATTCTAAACAAGGATGCTTGGCATATTCCAGCTTATTCTCTATAGAAAACTCAGCATAGCCTGATGTGTTTCTTTTGGAGCTGTCCAGACAGAGTTGCATTAGAAGTTATCCTGGAATGAGAAGAATTAAGGCAGCAGCTGCATTTGAAGACTTTGCACTGGTAACCCACACGTGTTACGTCTGTGTTAAGTCTGTTTTCCCTTCCAGATTCCAGTAGCCTGGTTACTGCCTCTAAATCTCTTCCTGGACTTTGGATACTCCTTAGCTTACACTCAACAGTGATGCCACTGTCTCTCTCTCCTCCCTGCCACGTTTCTCTCTATTTGATGACATCATCACAGTGCCAGTCAGAACAACAAAGGTGGGTTTAGTGACACCACCCGCCAGAAAAAAATGGAGGTTCTTGGCGGATGCTGAATTAAACAGACTGCCCAGAGAAAGAGGCCAAGACAATACTTTTGAAGGTGTCAAACAACAAAACAAGATGAAGGGAATTATTTGGAGAAAATCCAGGTAGGAATTTGACTACTCCCTTCTTCACATACAGAACACATGCAACTCAGTACTGTCAATTAGACAAAGTCTGTCCTGCAGTTTCCCCCAAGAGGTACCGCCTTTACTTTTTCCCTTCCCCATGGCACCCAATATACTGAGAGGCAGGGAACATAGTCCTTAAGATTCTGGGCTCTGAGTTAGAGAAACCTGGGTAGTGACGGAGCTTATTAAAGATGGGTCATCGGGCTTCCCTGGTGGTGCAGTGGTTAAGAGTCTGCCTGCTGATGCAGGGGACGCGGGTTCGTGACCCAGTCCGGGAAGATCCCACATGCCATGGAGTGGCTGGGCCCGTGAGCCATGGCCGCTGAGCCTGCGTGTCCGCAGTCTGTGCTCCGCAACGGGAGAGGCCACAACAGTGAGAGGCCCGCGTACCGCAAAAAAAAAAAAAAAAAAAAGATGGGTCATTGAGCAAGTAATTTTTATCTGTAAAGCAGAGATAAGTAATAGTACACCACATAAGGATGTGGTGAGAAATATATATATAGAACATAAACGTAATATCTAGCACATGCTAAATGCTCACGGTTAGCTATTACTCCTATCATGTTCCCCATTTAAAAGGTGGCTCAGGCTTGGAGAAGGGAGGGCACGAACTCAGGACTGAGTTCAAATGCAAATTACGCTGCTTATTCACTCGGGAACGTTATTTAACCTCTCGGCTGCCTTAGTTTCTCTCATCTGTAAATGGGCTAACACACATATCTACCTAATAGGATCCTCCAGACAATTAAAGGAGCTGATACAGGTAAAGCCCTCGGCCTTCCCCCTCATCTCCCATCCCAAGAGTTTGAGGAAAGGACCTGCTAAACCCATTAGTCTTAATGACTGATGATACTCTGAAGTATTACTTCTTTGAGGGGCGTGTGCGTTAACTGCCCATACACTGCAAGAATGGCTCTCTGAAGCCAGGCCGCGGTAAGCTGGTGCTGGCATGTGTGCTGGGGGTGTTGGAGATATCAATGGTCTAACGGAAGCTGAGTGTAGTCATCCAGGAAGACACTCCTGAACTCTCAGGAGGCAAGAGCTCTTGCCGAAGGCCAGCCCCACCTGCCATTAGCTAGGAATTCAGTGGCCCTGCCAACCCTTAATTTGGAGTTCACCTAACGGCGTTACCTCACAACGACTCCTCCTTTGGGACAAGATCTGGCTCGAGGTTAGCATCAGAAGGCTAGAGGTTAGCATCAGCAGGGAGATTCCATCCTGCGAGCCGCCTTGCTCCCGCGAGCGGGCACCGTCCCGGATGGGCAGCAGCACGGCTCACTCGGGCTCACGGTGCTGCTGCACAGACCTCATCGAATTCAGCCTCAAACAAGCTTGTGAAGAGAATAACCATAATTCGTCTAGCGCTTGACAGATGACAAAGCACTCTCTACGTACAGAACGTCATAAAAATGCCACTTTGGGTGGTGCGGATACACACACTACAGACCAACCTGTGGTTTCTTCCGTCAGATCTGAAAATAGTGAGAATATTTTGTAAAGCCGCCGCTATCTCTGGGACCTGGGCAGGCGGATTCCCAGGGCTTCAAGATCTATAGTCTGAGCTCACCGAGAAAGAGGTTTAAGAATATACACGTATCTGGGGGAGACAAAAAAAGTGCTGGAGAGTCCCCAAACTCCAGACAGTTTCTTACAGTTTAGGAAAATTTCAGAGCTAGGATTTTAATCTTACACGGAGTAAACAACTGCCTGGTATTCGGCTGAAATAAGATAAAAGTAAACTTGCTCGTGGCTTCCTATGTTCTGTGGAAATACCAACACACGTGCAACTCGACCACAGAGCCCTCAGGGCACCCGCAGGCCTCCTAATCACACCTACCCAAACACTTCCTCAGCCCCAACCCGGCAGCAGGACGCCTGCAAGCCTGGCCCGTGCTCTCCTGCCTTTCACCGCGCCGCCCTCATGAAAGTGAAGCCCCACGGGGCTCCCACTGCGGCTGCCAGGGCCTCGCCCTGCCTGTCTGGGCGGACTTGGGGTGACCTGCCTGGGGCCCTGCCGTTTATCCTGCCCCTTCCCCTCCTCGCTTCCTGAGACTCATGTTCCTCCGCTGCTCCTCATATCGGCTTTCCACGCGCGGACGGAGCCACGTCCTGGGTCCCCCCTCGGCACATCCACTCGTGGGGAGCAACCCTGGTGGGCGGGGCCTCCACAGAGGAGGCCTTCCAGAAGTGTTTTTCCACAAAGGGCTGTCACACAATGCTGCTCTGTACTGGCAAAGCGTAACCGAGACAACCAGCTATGAAGGAAAAAACAGTTGTGGGACTTCTGGGGGTGGGAAATGCGTCTAGATGAATCTTTCCTTTAGCCACATTCTGACCTGCGTGAAGAATCTCTGCACACGTTCTTACTGCTTATCTGCTCTGAGAGTGAAAACCACTTGAGACTTGGCTGTGTAAGCCTCTCTTTCTCAATCGAAGCCCCCCGGTCCCCTGCCCCCAACAACTGGCAACCATCCGCACATCTCTTCCCAGATTGACGAATGCGGGTCCCATGCGCCTGGGTCAACGGATCACGACGATCGTGTTTATTCCTCTGGGAACATCACATGCACTGGCTGAGCCGCAGGCCTCACTGAGGTCCCAGGGCAGATATCTGAAGGCTCGGCACCACTGCACTCTGACCAAGAGCATCACTCTGGGACGCAAGCCTCAGGGCTCTGCTCACACTCACGTGTTCTTCCGAAGCGTAGAGGACTTCCATGAGTCGCTGCACGAGGTCATCGTTTTCCTGCCCGTGTTCCTGGCAGAGGAGCTCAATCTCTCTCAACTTTCCGAAGTAGAAATCCCTCTCCTTTTCCATGCCTTCAAGGGCAAGTTTTAACGAATGTACCTGTGAGGGAGGGAAGGTGGAAAAGAAAACCCTCAAACTACAGCATAAGAAATAAATGACCAACTGTGCCTGTGTATAAAGATGCGAAACAAGAAAAGACAGATGTGCAAAAATAACCGACGTGCAGGTCCGGGGAGAGCCAAGGGGCTGCTGCTGGGGCTTGAGCCTGGGCCCGAATGCCCAGCTTCAACAGCACTCTTGTCACTCCTGTCAACCGACTGTTTATACCCAGAGGCCTGGGGATCCTTCTGCCCGAGACAGTTCCACCCGGGCTCCGAGTCAGCCTTCCTCTCCTGGTAACTAACCTGGGCTGGGGCACATCTTTCCCCCAACTCGTTCATCCTCTACAGGGAAGGGAGAGGCGAGAGCGGGAGGAGGGAGGGGCTGGCACTGTGGTCCCTTCAGACGCGCTTTGCGGAACCTCCTTTCTTCACGTCACTTGAGAGCTGCCCTCGACTTTGGAGCCCTTCATACATGTTCCCGAACCAAACTAGACAAATGCTCCTACTGAGGGACTGGGGCGTGGCTGCACAAGGAAAACTGGGCGAGACTAAAAGCAGGCTGAGTGGACCTGTCTTAATTGCTCTAGTTCTGGCTTCGAGCTCATCACATGAAAGGCAGGAAGATGTGGAAGCTCCAGTCCCTCAGCAGAACAGCCCTCATTCCCTTTTTTCTCCCTTGACGCGGGTTCAAGGGTCTTGCAGCTTCTCACGGTGGTTGCGGAGATGGCGCTGGTGAAGGGAAGAGGGCAAGGGTTGAGGCTGGCAGAGCCGTCACCTGGGCTGAAGAAACACCACAGGCAGTGTAGACAGATCTAGTCTCAAATTCCAGGCTGCAGGCCGAACAGCTCCACACAGGCCCAAACCATCACCCGCTTCCTGCTCTCGGAGAATCCCTCAAGTTTTCTGAACCCTTTGATCATTTATATTTATGCAGAGACTCTCTTTAGGGGGTGAATTAGGTCTCTCATGGTTCTCCTCAGGAGAAACCTCTCTTTCAGTATATGAAAAACCACCCTTCACAGATTTCCAAAGATTACATTTGGAGTGGAAAATCTCTCTGTTTCTAGTAACTCCGGGCCTTGGTACATGCTATTTATCTGTCTGGAGTTATTGACTCATTCAAACAGATACTCAGCACATGCAGTGTCCATCTCCTTGTGCACCTGGCAAACTTGTGTCCATCCAGTAAGACTCAAGGATATGGTTCTTCCTCAGAGTTAAACCTCACTGATGCCCTCATGGAGCTGGTTACAAAGCAAAGGAGGATCAGTCGCTAACTATTCTTTTTTTTGGCCACGCCTTGCGGCTTGCAGGATCTTAGTTCCCTGACGAGGGATTGAACCTATGCCCCACTGCAGTAGAAGCACGGAGTCTTTAGCCACTGGACTGCCAGGGAACTCCCTCAGCCACTAACTTTCAACTCTTGTTTCTGATAATACTATGGCTTGGACATTTGTAAAAACTGAAGGCAACCCAGTTGGCTGAATTCCAGAAGAAAGAAAACTGTTTATTCTAGAACCTCCCCCCCACCCCGCCCAGACTCGACCACAGACCCATCTCAAGCCTGCACTGGTGCCACCAGCGGATCTGTGGTAGTTTAGGTGTCTGCTGTCTGCCAGCTCCCCTTCCCTGTGTCGGGCAAGAAGGGTCTCTGGATGCCTCTGACCCATGGAAACCAGGCTTGTCAGCCTCTCAAGTGCTGTGGTCTGTACAGTGAACCAAGAGCTGAGGCTTTGTAGAAACACCCAGCCCAGGTTGGCCTGTGCTGCTATTCCAGATGCATGAGGTTAACAGACGCACAGCTATAAACTTTCCTTGGTAAAAACCAATAGGACCTAAACTACTTGATGAAAGATCCATTGGCAAATGGGATGCCATTTTCACAGTCCCGCTCCGATGCCTCCTTGCTCCCGCACATGTCAGAGCAGGAGCCTAAGCAGTGGAGGTGATGCTGGGGATGGACCCTTGAGAAAAGTCAAGGGGAAGTTCTCTTCTCCCAATTCTCCACCGCTCAGGTGTCCACACGCTGTAGATCCGCCCAGCCTTCCAGTCCGAGCCACGGACAGTGTCTGTGAGGGCTAACCAGGCCCCACTCTTCAGCCCCCGTGGTCCCCGAGCACAAGCAGGGACCCCATGCCGCCACCTGTTTGCTCACCTACTCTCCAGAAACAACCCCTGATTATTTTAGTCATGTCTTTTCCTCCCCTGTGTCTTTTGGTTCATTTCTATCATTGAAATTCTCTAACACAGTGGTGCTTTCATAGCATGTCGTGGGAGACTGCCCAAATCAAGGCATGAGGCCAAGTGAATGAGAATTCTTAAAGTTTACGGCACTGGTCACTTTGTCTATTACCACTGTAATTCAGTCTTTGGTCCGGGCATTTTTACTTGGCCCTTCCTCGTCTTCGTGTCCTCAATTCCAACACAGTGATGACTGTGTGTGGCTCCCCACCAGTTTTGGGGGGCACCCTGTAGGCTTCGGGGACAGAAAATGGAGGGAGCATTAACATAGCCTTGGAAATACAGCTGAAGGAGGCGCTCAGTAAACAGCTGGTGAATGAAGGCTTACAATGTAGGATGTGTCCGACCTTCCCTCTGGGGGACAGATGGAGGTACGGGGACACTCTCCTCCATGTGAATGCATGGGGGGACAGCCTGGGAGTGAGGCCTTTGGAAGTAATGAAGGAATTACAACCAGGAGGAGGAAGGCCACTGGAATGTGCTTCTCTGTGTCTTCTCTAGAGTGGCATTTTGGATGGGACAACAGTTTTAACTGAAGCATCGTAGACGGCTGGGGCCCTTGGGGCTCTGTGTGTGATTGGAGAGCTACTGGGAGCCCAGAGCCAGCCCCAAGGAGAGGAAGTGGGGCTGGTTGGCGAAGGCCGTAAGCGAGAGAGGGGCAGGCAGGATCTCGAGGTTCCAATGTGTTTCTACTTTGGGTTGGTGGTTTGGGAAACTGGGTGTGGTAGGGGTAGATGAAGAAACATTTGATAATAAAGATATCAAAAGAATTTGAGTCCTACGGAGAAAAGGGTTATAAATCTAAAGTATTACAGACCCACACCCGACTCTCTTCAGGTCTACTTTGCTTAGAGCCTCAGGCATGTGTCCCAAGGCTAATTAGGGCTGTCCTAACTGCCTTTTTCTTTTTAAATTTTATTTATTTATTTTTGGCTGTGTTGGGTCTTTGTTGCTGCTTGCGGGCTTTCTCTGGTTGCGATGAGTGGGGGATACTCTTCATTGCGGTGAGCGGGCTTCTCATTGTGGTGGCTTCTCTTGTTGCAGAGCATGGGCTCTAGGCACGCGGGCTTCAGTAGTTGCGGCACACGGGCTCAGCAGCTGTGGCTCGCGGGCTCTAGAGCTCAGTCTCAGTACTAACTGCCTTTCATTCTAGGAGAACTCATTGCTGGAAATTGTATAAGGGCTCAAACTGAGGATCAGCAGGTAATTAGAACATTCCACAGTTTCTAAATCAAAGTCCTATGCACCGGATGACTTAAGGTTTTACCTTTTTCATTGAAGTGTTCAGAATTGTAAAGAAACACCCTAGTTAAGCAACTGCTTGCTTTTTAACTAGATTCTTGTTTGCAAATACACAACTATCTCAAAAACTGTTTCCAGACTCTTGCTGGCTCATCAAGAATCAGATTAATCACCGGGATCTGCCCATGCCCAGTGAGTGGCTGGGAACAGCCTGGGCACCTGGGATATTGGCTCTTCTCCCAGGGGTGGGAGTGGACAGGATAAAAGACTCTCCTCCTGGGCTTCCCTGGTGGCGCAGTGGTTGAGAGTCCGCCTGCCGATGCAGGGGACATGGGTTCGTGTCCTGGTCCGGGAAGATCCCACATGCCGCGAAGCAGCTAGGCCCATGAGCCATGGCCGCTGAGCCTGCGCATCTGGAGCCTGTGCTCCGCAACGGGAGAGGCCACAACAGTGAGAGGTCCGCGTACAGAAAAAAATAAAAGACTCTCCTCCTAACTCAGGGCAAGGGTGGGTGGTTTCTGCGCTGGGCCCTATGCTACCAATTGTTTTATTACTTTTAAACTATGTATACTCTTGGGCAAAATTAGCTATTGTTAGAAAGCGTACCTAAGCTTTTATATTGAAAATTTCGAAGGCAGTAGACCTAGATTTACTGCAATCCTAGGGATATTAGGTAAAAAGGAAAGTTCTATTTAACTGTGGCCTTTCTGATGCCCTATTCCTGGGTTCAGTGCTCCTGTGTACTTTCACTCTTGCGGGAAGTGTTCGGCCGTTTGGCTTTTGCTTGTGTAATAGACAATGGTGTGTGGTTGCTATCTGTAAGTTCTATGAGGGAAGGGAAGCTCTCTATCTTGCTGCCATTATATTATCAGCATCAAGTATAGTGTCTGTCACATCGAACAGGCTTAACAGATAGCTGCTGAAAGAAAGGAAGGAAGGAGGGAGACTAACCCCTGATGCCTTTAACACAATCTAGACTGGCTAGAAGTGGCCATGGTCTAGCCTGGAGCTCCTAATAGGCACTGAGGTGTACGGGAGGGGGAGGCTGGCCTGCACACCTGCATTTACCTAAAGCCGAGTCATCTGTCCCTCTGTCTCAATGTATAGCTTTGAGATTTGTGACTTAACATCTTTTATTCACAATGGGCCACTGATTATCTGCCCCAATAGTTCCTTTCATTCTTACTTGCTTGAAGCCACTGATTCCCGCGGCTTCCCTCCCCCTATCCCAAGCCCATAGGAGTTTGCTCATCTCACCCCCTGACACCTGTCACTGCTCCTAGAGACAGAGCTGGGGATGCCAAGTTACCTGTTCATTAAGCTGTATGACCTGTGTTTCTAAATCTTTATCAGATTTGGATGCTGAGCTGCTGGACGAAGCCCTTTTGGCTGATGAGGGACGAGAAGGTGTGGATCCTGGTTTAGATGCTGGACTTGATTTAGCCGCACCTGAAAGGACCCAGAATAAATTATGAATATTGGCAACATCGGAAATGCTTCTTAGGTATGCAGCAAAAGTGTCATATAAAAGGAATTTACTAAAACACAGAAGAGACACTGCCAGTGATCTCTTGCCAGCACAGAAGTAGCACAGATACGCTTAGAAAGAGTGTACTCGATAAAATGACAGAATCATCCTGGGCAACTTACTTAACCTTTCTGAGCACTGGTTGTTTTTCTCAAGTGACATGAGATTAATGCGGTTGTCCCTTCTCCCTCCAGAGAGATGAGAACAGATACAAAGGGATTTTAAGTTTGTTTGTTTTTTTTTTTTTTTAAAGAGGAAAGGTTCTTTGATAAGCTCAGAGCATCACCATAATTGAATTTCTAACACCGACCTTATAAGAGAATAACACTTTAGGAGAAATATCAATGCACATGTCTATTTTTTCCTCTTTTAATGTATTTCCTCGTTTTAGCCATTAAAAGAGTCTAGGAGCCATGATATCTCTGTAGCAACAGGCACTCCTGGTGCCCAAGTCCTGGTTTCTAAATGTTATTCTGCAATAAAAGGGCTTCTTGAGATATGATATGGCTGATTCCGGGGCTGGGGCAGGGAAAGGACAAGGTGGGCCTGGGACATCTCATGTAAAAAAGCAAGGATGTGCTCAAGGATTAATGAATGTCAGGGGCCAGCCCAAAGGGGCTCCCAACTGGCCAGACTTGGACCATTTGCATACCAAAAAGAGTGATGGCTGTAATGTATTACAATGCACTGAATAAATAAAAATCTAGTCCATAATGAGGGTAGGGGAGAGGGAGAATCCAAATATCTCCACAGAACACCGACAGCCAGTAAATGCTAAAGAAATGCTAGAAAAATCACAGTTTTGCAATACACATAACTGATTCAGGAAAGTTTCATCAATTGACTCTAAAACACTGAGAAGTGTTTGGAGGACGGGATGTTTACACATGTCAAGGTGCTACCCTATAAGTTGCTTATAAAGGGTGAAAGATATGCCTTTACAACAGGGAAGCCTGAGGATTGGGACCTTAACCAAGTTATTCAGTAGCATCACTAATAATGATAGAAATTGGCCAAAAAAAAAAAAAAAAATAGGACCATTGATGTCAGGTAAGACCTCATCTACCTGAAGCTCAGCTCATGACAGGCTCTCACTATCTAGAACTTGACAGACACAGGAAATGGCCTCTGCAGGCAAAACAGATGGCACAAGATATATGCAGTGAAGTTTATACTCCATGGGTTTAGAAATTCAGGGTCATTACTGGGGCCCAGCCATTCCCTCTTACTCAGAACAGCTCAGTCTGGTGTAGGTGCTCCCGCTGGCCCAATTCTCCACCACAGTCCCCCCACACTCTGCTCCTCTGGTTCTTGGAGGGCAAGGAACTCCTCATACTCAGCTTTGCAACCTCAGTGCTTAGCACAATACTTGGCGGAACACATATTCGATGAAGGAACAAATGTTTAAATACATGAACAAGTAAATAAAACCTGGTTGTATGGTTTCCAATTTTACAGTTTATTGGTACTAAGAGATCAGAAAAAGGCAAGCACCCTGGCAGCAGTTACAAGTTTCAACCAATCTCCTAATTACAAAGCAGCAAGCAGGAAGACTATAAAATTCCTATCTGTATGTCTTCAGAGTCATGAGAGATACAGTCATACACACCCTCAAGAAGCACTGACAGTAACATACCGTTTAAAATACATGCCTGTTATAAAGAAAGAAAGAATTCTTCTAAAAATACAGGGAAATGCCTAATATATGTAAAACTGAGGATGCTTAAGTTAGGAATGACTTAAAAAGTTTGAGTATTCAAACCTTCAGTGACCTGGAAACCTCACCTATGCAGCGGAACTTCCCAGGTTGTCTAGAGAGCGGATGCTTTGCTTTGTTCAACAGCTGTGAGGAGGCTTCATCTCTGCAAAAGCCCAGAAAACACACTCCTGGACATAGCTTCCGTGTCCCATTGGCCGGCTTCTCTAACTCCACGCTAAGCCAACAGGGTAAAGAACACAGCGTGGAAAACAGCAGGAGAGGCAGGGCGAGGACGTGCTGACCTGACAAACAGCGTTCTCCAAGGGTGGCCACCAGCCAGCCTCGCTGGGGAAGCAGCTTTTGAAAAATCAAGTTACTTCAGACCTTTTCATGAGCAATCTGTCGTATTTTAATATAAAAATAGTCTAACAGAAAGTGGCTCAAAGACTGTCTATGACCAACCCCTCTTATTTACTAAATACATATTTATTAAGTGCCTACCATGAGCCCTGTACTGGAAGTCCCTGCTCTACAGGAGCTCATGACCTGGTGGGAGTGGGTCATTTAAGAATGCCCACAGACAGAAAGACAAATACTCTATGTTATCACTTACATGTGGAATCTAAAAAATAAAGCAAATGAATGTATATTTAAAAAAAAAAAAAAAAAAGCCCAGGCATGGCCACACTCAACATTCTCAGGAACAAGGCAATGTTCTAGACACGACCACGGATTGGGATCGGGCTGTGTTCCCTCTGCCTGAAATTCTTCCTCCCCTCCTTTGAGTGACTATGTCTAACAGCCTTCGGGTCTCAGCTTAAATGTGGTGGCTCACACACCCTTCACATAGCACCCATCAACGGTAATGGTACAGTGATTTATTTAATGCCTACTTCTCCCATTAGACTTAATCCCCACGAGGTAGGAGTTGAGTCTGTTCTGTTTACTATTTTATGTTCCCAAGGCCAAGCACAATGCCTGATCCAGAGGAGACACTCAATAATAACTTTTTATAACTCATGAAAGAACGCCTAGGACAGGCATCTATCCAGGGTAAAGATCCCAGGGGAAGCTCGAGGAGCTGATGCCAACCTCAAAGTCACTGACAGCAGGAGCCAGCAACACCTGAAGGAAACGAAACAAAACCCACCAGCCTCCCAGAAAGAGATCTCTTACTTGGTTTCAAGTTCACCTTCCATTATTACTTAGGTCCTGTATAGATGGAGTCAAGACAGTAGTTCATGTGGGTAAATTCAGTCAGTAAACAGTTAACTCTGAGTAGGGAGGAGCAAGATGGTTTGTGCTGGGCTGTCCTATCCAAGTCTCTGCCATGCTTCCATCCATGCCTCTTCTGAAGAGAACAGCTCTGGGGAAGGGGCTTCCCTACAGAGCAAGTGACCCACCCACCCAGCCTGGGCAGGCCTCCCTAAGCAGGTCAGCAGCTATGATGTGGCTGGTTGCAGGAGGTCCACCAGACACACTCATGTTCTTATACTCTGCCTCACCCAGTCTCATGTAAATTTTCAAAGAAACGCATGGAAGGAATAGAAGCTGATTGCTTGTAAAACAAGGTTATCACTGATTATATTATCAGGACATCATCAAATGCAGCTTGGAAAAACCTGAAACGTTTGATACGAAGTTAAAGTAGAAGAGGTCATGGCAAGCCAAAGCCCCATGTAAGACCAAGTTATCAGGGAAAGAAAGCCTAAAAATACGCAGAGGAAGCTGGCTGGGAGGGAAATGGGGTCACGGGAGATGCCGGGTGGCTCACGGCAGAGGCCAGAGCTGCTGCAGTTACTGACGCTGTCCCAGTTCCAGCTTTTTCCTGAAGAAACACATCCCTTGCTACTGACAGAGTCCAACTTTACTGTGGTTCACAGGGTCTCGGCATTAAAGTGGCATCTGTGTTTCACGGATCCTGTAAAGGTCAGCTGGGGTGCAGAGCCCCAGGTCCTTCAAACTGGCACACGTGCATGCAGGCTGTGGGTCTCTGAGACGAGAAAGATGAAGGCAGTGAGAGTCAGACCTGGCAACCCCCTGCTGCAGGGCAGGGAGGGGACAGTGGAGAAGAGGGGGTTTGGTCCACGCTCTACCCGCTATGCTCCCTACACGGGGGACAGAAGAAAAGCTTCTGCCCCCAGAATATGGACAAAGAATGGAAAACAAATTTGAAAAATTTAATAGCTCAATTAAGTAATTAGAATTTGAAATTTAAAATGAGAGGGGTTTTGAAATTCTGATTAAGTTGTTTGGAAAGAAACTGATAATCGAGGGAAATGCATGTCTGATGAATGAGAATACAAGAGGTCAGCACCAAGTTAACTGTACGTTTCTACCTTCTAACGAATAAACGCAAAGAAATGAAAGACCAGGAAAGACAGAGGGAGATCTTAGTATCTTCAGAGGTTAAAAGTTTTTAAAAACCACACAAAGCTCCTTTTCAAAAGAATGTAAACTGAGCTCTTTAAATCCTCACAGGCCGCAATTTGATATGAACGTAATTGATCACTCACGGCTATCACGTGATTAAGGCTAAAATACTAAAATGTATAAAGATGAAAATGCAACCTTTTGTTCATTGTGTTGAATGATTTCATGGTTTAACTTATTAGAATAAATAATGATAGACAATATCCTATATTATATCATGCTCATTAGTCAGTTAAAAACTAGGCTTTTGTTTATTTGTTTTACAAGCCTTGCTACCTTCTTTCAAAACACCATACCCTAAGGAGTACCCAGCTTCTGGGGTGACAGATATTCTTTTTTCACTCACCCGGGCTGCTATAAGGATGTTATCAGAAAACTGTACTGTTATCAATGTCAGTAAATTTAACACTGATATAATACTTTTATGTAAATTCATATTCCATTTTTGTGAAGTGACCCAATAATGTCCTCTATAGTGTCTAATCCTGGCTTTAGACACTAAGGTTCTCAAAAGCTGCCTTCATGCTTCCCTAAATGCCTCCAAGTCCACTGGTGATTTCACTACTGGGCCTTCCCATGCCTCTCTGCTCAATGATGCTTACACGAAAAACATTTTACATAATAGCTTTTAAAGGGAGTACAGCTACTTTGGCAATAATAATAATAATACAGATAATAGATTTTTTTTTCCTGCAGCTATCAAACATTTCAATTTTTTTGTCGAGCTGCATTTAATGATGTCCTGAAAATATAATTAGTGGTAGTCCTGTTTTGCAAGAATCATTTTTCCCTCAAGCTTTTCTCTCTCTCCACTAATTTCCCCTTTCAAAATAAAAAAGGAGTTTCAGAAGCGGCGGAAAGTAGACATAAATTCCTTGCAAGTCCCTATAATTCTCTGACTTTACCCATTGGATATGGACATGATTTACAATGCTAGTCTTTGAGCAGTTGTCTTAATTAATGCCTTCAGGAGCTGGGGTATAAATATGATGCTAAAACATTTTAAACCATAGTTGTAAAATACGAAGAGTGGCCTGATTCACTGCCTTAGTGAAGCCAGAGCACTGCTGTGTCTAATGTCAATAATTAGTAGCTTGCTTAATGTTTATGGAAAACGTGCCAACATTTTGGGCCTATGAGGCCCAATGAATTCATAACGATGAAGCAAATAAAAGCACTTTATCCTTTTTTATACTTGGCTTTATCCTTCGCAGCCAGGGCTCTGATGGAACTTAGAAATTCTTCTCACATAATCTGCCGTATTCTTTCTGCCAAAATCATAAACAGAGGAGCTAAAAATATGACATTAATACTGTTGACAAGAACCACAGAGACATTAAGAACACACACACACTCAGGGAGCAACCACGCTTCTGGTCGTCCCCAGCTTCTTCCCTACTTTGAGAGCATCCCCGCAGGCCGCCGCCACTGAATTAAAAAGCCCATGGCGGGGAGTGGGAGGGATGAAATGGGTGAAGGGGATCAAAAGGTAAAGCTTCCAGTTATAAAATAAATAAGTCCTGGGATGTAATGTACAGCATGGCATTACACAGTTACAGTAATAATACAGTTAATAATACTGTATTGCATATTTGAAAGTTGCTAAGAGAACAGAGCTTAAAAGTTCTCATCACAAGAGGAAAATAACTTGTAACTCTGTGTAGTGATAGTTGTTAACTAGATTTGTTGTGATGATCATTTTGTAATACATATAAACATTGAATCATTGTTGTACACCTGAAACTAATGATTGTTTTGTTTTTTTAAATTTATTTTTTATACAGCAGGTTCTTATTAGTTATCTACTTCATACATATTAGTGTATATATGTCAATCCCAATCTCCCAATTCATCCCACCACCACCCCTTACCCTGCTTTCCCCCCTTGGTGTCCATACGTTTGTTCTCTACATGTGTGTCTCTATTTCTGCCTTGCAAACTGTGAAACTGATATAAGTTTATATGTCAATTATATATCAATAAAAACAAACCTAAACCCCACAGAACTGAAACATGACAGAAGATACCTTGTACCTACACTGATTAATCATTTGTGGATGGACCTGACATCATTTCCTTATCCCCTTTACCTTGGCAAACAGGTTTTATTGTTTAGCTGAGATATGAACCAGGTTAAAATAAATAAGTAAGTAAGGCCACTGCTGGGGGAGAGGGTATGGGGTTGGACTGATGAAAAGAGACAATTCCCACAGGAAGAGGGTTTCCTAAGTGACTAAACTGACACCAGAGCTGTCACACTGCGGAATGACTAACAGCTCCCACACAACCCTGACCATCGCAAATTCAAGATCTCACACTTTCCTTCGAAAATGCCTCCATACCTTCACTTTGTAGGTTCTGTAGTCTGCTCTGCCCTGAGAGCAAAAACAACAGCAACAACAAAGAAAACCCCACCTCAGGGCTTCCCTGGTGGCACAGTGGTTGAGAGTCCGTCTGCCGATGCAGGAGACACGGGTTCGTGCCCCGGTCCGGGAAGATCCCACATGCCGCAGAGCGGCTGAGCCTGCGTGTCCGGAGCCTGTGCTCCGCATCGGGAGAGGCCACAACAGTGAGAGGTCCACGTACCTCAAAAAAAACCAAAAGAAACAAAACCCACCTCAGAGGCCAGTGTTGTGTCCAAATGGAACTTTAACAGGGGTTCTGGGATGCCCTGATTCATGAGGTCATTAAGAGGGTGGCTCTTTTACTCTCAAATTAGTAGTTCAGAGCCCTTATGGCTTCTGTCCCACCAGAGCAGCCACTGGCAAAATTGGGCTCTTCCTTTTTGCCACTTTGGTGTCAGCTTATAAAAGTGGGCAGCTCCACTTCTAAGCAGCTTGGGGAAGGGCTCTACACAGCCGAGACTGAACCACATCAATCCTGTGGGAATGAAGACCTGGTATGAACTGGGTGTCCTTCGTCTTCCCCGAGGGAGGCAGTGGTTAAGAGCGGGGGCGCCCTGCAGCCTGCAGCCTTCGTAGTAATCCTGGCTCTGCTGCTTGCTTGGTGGCGTGACTTTTGCTGCCACCCGGATTTCTTTATGTTCTACAGAGTCAGTAGCAGTGCCTCCTTCCCAGAGCTGGGAAGAGTACCTGAGTTAATACATGGAAAGTTCCTACACAACAGCCTGGCACACAGTAAGTGTACCCGATCATTATTACTCAGCAAACGAGGCCTGATTCAACTAATGACGAGAAAGCACACGGGTTTCCCATTTCTAGACACTAGCAAAATAAAAACTAAACTGCTGAAATAATAAGGAAATGAGACTCATTTTATTTAAAGAAAATCTTTATAAAGAAAATCTTTATAAAGAAAATCTTTATAAAAACTGGTTAACCCATAACCCACCAGTGGGCTCCCAGGCTTCGGTTCCCCCATTCCGCACTGTCTGTCTTGAGAACTGGTGGACTGTCACCCAAGTCTCTGTGCGCCTTCTGAAATTTCCCCAATTCACTCATTCCTGCCGCAAGTATTTACTGCACCCCTACTGTGTACCTGGCAAGCTACAGGCACTTGGGATAGAACACTGAATGAAACGCAAAAGACGCTGGGCCTTGTGGAATTTACATTCTAACAGGGAGATTAGATAATAAACGATAACAATAATAAATTAATAAGTGACATAATAAACTAGAAAGTAAATGCCATGGAGAGAGGCAGAGCAGGGCAGGGGTAAGGAGTGCTGGGTAGGGCTGGGTGAGTGACGGTTTTAAACAGGAACTTCAGGGAAGGCCTGAGCACCCATCATGATCCCCTCCAGTCTCAACCCCTCACTCAGAAGGGTCCACCCAGAAGGACAGGGGTCAAAATGCCCAAGTCTCCTTGGTGACAGTCGTGCAGCAGCCCAGCAGGGATGCAAGGAGGCGAGATCCACACCGGGTGTGCGTGGGGCTCACCCCAGCTCACAGCCTCCCTTCTCACAGAAGACGACGTGTGTTGTAACAGCTCCACAGTTGCAACTTCCAGGATCCCTGCAGGGGACATGCCATTTGCAGGAGTCACCTTGACTTCTTCAAGGCCTCGTTGGGAAAGTGAGATCTGAGCGAAGACCTGAGAGAGGTGAAGCTGGCCTTCCGGACAGCCAGGAGCAGAATATTGCAGGCAGAGGAAAGGCCCAGCGCCAGTGCCACGGCGTGGCCTCGCCTGCTTGGCAGCCAGTCTGGATGCTGTAGCAGAGGGAGCACGGGCGCTGCGGGAGGGGAGTGCAGGTCACCAAGGACCTCACGGGCTACTGCTGGAGGCCGGCTTTCATTATGATGGAAAAGGGCAGCCATGGCAGGGTCCTGAGCAGAGTGACATGATCTGACTTGGGTTTTAGGAGGCCCCCCTCTGCCAGCTGGGAGGCTACTGCAGTCATACCCCTGGGGATGAGCAGTTGAGTGCTCGAGATGAGCTCTGGTTTTGGGAAAGCATTTACAAGGCTACAGTTTAGAAAACCCTACGATATACCCTATAGGACAGGCACCAAATATCCATACATTTATCACCACTTCAGTTGTGCAACATCAACAGCAACATTCTGGGATCAACAGCATCTGCTCTTGGTCCAAGGGGGACGGCTGAAGGAGGACGAGGCGGTGATGAGAGCTGTGAGTCAGCCGGTGTCCCTCCCAGCCTACTCCCAGCTCGGGGTCATCACACAGTGTGCTGACCGGCTCTGCGCTGCAAAAATATGACAGGGAACAACACCGACAGCCAGGGCTCAGAGCCCCAGTGCCGGAGGCTTCCCTGACCGGTGGCCACTGAGATGGGCGAGTGGGCCTGACTCTGCCGAGCATGTCCAGCCAGTGTGAGCATTCAAGAGCTGAGTTACTTCTGCCCTGGTTACTGTCCCTGCTGGAGAGGATGTGCTTATTTTTAGCCATCATGTGATTCTCCAGTATTTTCCAGGCTCTGCTTGAGTCACTCTGGTTTTGGAGAATTTTTCAGAGGGGGAAAAAAAAAATGCAGGAGAGAACTCCTCATCTTAAAATTAGCTCAAATATTAAAAATTCTGATGTGTAAGAAGTTACTTGAACGTGGTATATATTTCTTTCGATAAGCTGACTTTTCACACCTCTCACACCCTGGTAGAGAATTAAGTGTGCTTTGAAATGCATTAGGTGCCAAACAATTACTGTCTTGGTTCAAATTCTTGTTTTTAAATTGTTCTCAGAGCAATTCTTCTCTAGAAGCGGTGAGGTTCCCTCACCCCCGTGAAAACAAGATGCACCAGAATCCCAGCAATAATTGAGGGGAACACTCCCTTGCCTGTTTGCTGCAGCAGTAAGGAAAGCTGGTGATTGAAAGAGTCCAACAAACTGAGACAGCCTGCTGAGAATAAAGACACACAGGCATCACCATGACAACAGCATCACTGTGTCACGCATTCCTGGCATACATCAGTCATTTAAGCAAAAAGCTTACGAACTAAGACGGCCATTTCAGGGGAACACAACTATTTAGTTCCTTTACGATGTTCAGAGTCCTGCTGATTCCATTGGCAAGACCAAGTGTTTCAGGTTGTTTTGCTGATGGTGGTAAGTCTGCTGTGCTCCATTAACACTACCTTACCGGGACTCCCTTGCAAAGAGAGACAGTCTGAGGCCACAGAG
Source organism: Phocoena sinus (assembly GCF_008692025.1). Taxonomy (NCBI): domain Eukaryota; kingdom Metazoa; phylum Chordata; class Mammalia; order Artiodactyla; family Phocoenidae; genus Phocoena; species Phocoena sinus. The sequence continues at coordinate 40,057,980 of NC_045776.1, forward strand.
CCGCTGGAGCTCGGGGAGGTGAGAATCAGAGCTGAGCCCCACTGGAATCATCCACTTTACTCTACTCCAGCTGGCTCCCGCTCCAGGTTTTCTGCTTCCCCCAACCATTGACCAAGCCAGAAACTGTGCATCATTTATCCTTGGCTTCCCCTGTCCTTCACCTCTCATATCCCATCACCATCAAGTTTTGTTGACTAAACCTCCTTAAAGGTCTCTATAACCCACATGGCCATGACCTTTATTCAGGCCACCCTCCACTCCTACATGTTTGGCTGCAACAGCTTCTTAGCTGTTGTACTTAAAACCTTTCAGTGGGCTTCCCTGGTGGCGCAGTGGTTGAGAGTCCGCCTGCCGATGCAGGTGACACGGGTTCGTGCCCCGGTCTGGGAAGATCCCACATGCCGCAGAGCGGCTGGGCCCGTGAGCCATGGCCGCGGAGCCTGTGCGTCCGGAGCCTGTGCTCCGCAACGGGAGAATCGGCAGGCGACACGGGTTCGTGCCCCGGTCTGGGAAGATCCCACATGCCGCAGAGCGGCTGGGCCTGTGAGCCATGGCCCCGGAGCCTGTGCGTCCGGAGCCTGTGCTCCGCAACGGGAGAGGCCACAACAGTGAGAGGCCCGCGTACCGCAAAACAAACAAACAAACAAACAAAAAAACCTTTCAGTGAGTCCCCAGAGTCCCCATAGTAAACTGTAAACTTCTGTGACTATAGAACTTAAGGTGACTGCTACATCTTCACCTCCTGCTATTCCCACCTTTGTGCAGTCCTCTCCCCTGGAATGTGGGGGGGAACTGTGGCTTGCTTCTAACCAACAGAATATGGGAAAGGGGATGGGATGTGACTCCCCTCATACGGAACCCAATTCAAAGGGAGTATAGAAAATTCTTCAGGTCAAAACTCTTTTCTATTCCTGCCCAACATACCAAGGGACAAAAAAAGGCACCAATGATAAAGAAAAATAGGCTCACTGGTGATCTGTGATGTTCTGCTCATGGAAACTGAAATAAATGGTAAGTCATGGCCTTTTGAGGTTTGACAAGTTTTATGGTGAGGCTGAGACGCTAAATGCCAAGTTATTATATCTATGGAGAGAAAAGGAACGATCCATCACAGGAACACGTGCGGTTGAGTTGAAGAACTGATTAATATTTCAGCATGTAGAGGGAGCAGCTATCTAAGAATGACCCAGTGCTGGTTATGAAAGGACCCAGCATTGTTTAAAAAAGGGCTAGGATGGCTTGCTTCCCAGGTGCAGCTGGGGCAACAATGGAGGCCCTTACCCTCTTCTGCAAAGTCTGCTGTGAGGGCATAGAGTATGACATGCTGAAATTCGGGCCAGTTTTGTCTGAAGCACTTACTCTTCACTTTGTAATCACCCAGACCATTAACTCAGAGAATTATCTGAATTGAAAGATTAAGAAATCAGAGATAAGTAATCCCACTAACCTAGGGCTCAGTTTTCTGGGCCTTATACACATTTCTACTTCGGGGCTGATAAGAGGCCTAGAACAAGTGGCTTAACGTTTCCTGCATTTACAAACATACATCAAATATAGTGACTCTCACTCAAGAGCCTATTGCAAGGATGACGGGAATGTTTTCGAACATTTAAAAATTATTGCTCTTGGGACTTCCCTGGTGGCGCAGTGGTTAAGAATCTGCCTGTCAATGCAGGGGACATGGGTTTGATCCCTGGTCCGGGAAGATCCCACATGCCACGGAGCAACTAAGCCCGTGCGCCACAACTACTGAGCCTGCGCTCTAGAGCCTGCGAGCTACAACTACTGAAGCCGGTGTGCCTACAGCCCACGCTCCTCAACAAGAGAAGCCACCGCAATGAGAAGCCCATGAACCACAACGAAGAGTAGTCCCCGCTCACCGCAACTAGAGAAAGACCACGTGCAGCAACAAAGACCCAACGCAGCCAAAAAATAAATAAATAAATTTATTTTTTAAAAAACCCTTAAAAAAATAAAAAATAAATAAAAATTATTGCTCTTTAAAAAAATAAATGCCGTTTGAATAGAACAGCACGTGCTCTGTTTCAAACCTTTACAACAACGGTCGCCAACTCTTTTGGCACCAGGGACCGGTTCCGTGGAAGACAATTTTTCCACGGACTTGGGGAGGGGGGTATGGTTCAGCAGTAATGTGACACTGGGGAGCGATGGGGAGCAGCTGTAAATACAGATGAAGCTTCGCCTGCCTGCCGCTCCCCTGCCGCTCACCTCCTGCTGTGCGGCCTGGTTCCTAACAGGCCACGGACTGCTACCAGTCTGTGGCCCGGGGGTTGGGGACCCCTGCTTTACAACACTGGAGGGCCTTTTATTTCCTCCATTCAGTATGCAATTTGAATTTCGTTTGTGAAAATTTACGCAGTTCAGTATAGTGTGGGGAGCAGATAAGAACATAACATAAGACCATATCCATGATATTTGAGAGAGGCAATATAATAATATAATGGTTAAAGAGCATCGGGCTCTGGAATCACAGGGTTCCCTATTTCCAGTGTGTGACCCTGACAAGTTGCTGAACCTCTCTGTGCCTCAGTTTCCTCAGCTTTAAAATAGGGGTGTAATGGGAACTCTCTACCATTTAGGATTGCTGTGAAGCTAAACTGAGCTAACACAGGTTAAGTGTTTAGAACAATAGCTGGCATTTAGTATGTATTCAGTACTTACTCCCTCTATATTTGATGACTCCCTCTACATTTTAAATGTTTTCCTTTTCCCTAACTTCCATTAAAAATTCTATTCATATTAGATTTAGATTTTGAGAGTTACACAACAGTAACACCACAACATTTTGTAAGTTTTGATCTCCAAGCTTGAAAAAATTCCGGTTTTGAAAAAAAAACAAAACTGTGACGTATTTTGATCCCCCAAAGCCAAAACAATTAAAAATTATAAACTGAATCAGTAAATTGTCTGTCAAAGGTGCTGTTTCCTTAAGCAAACACATTGTGATGGAAATGAAAAATGCAGGGCTCTTCCTTGGAAGAAGCCCTTGGCCTCTTACACAGGCACTGCCAGAAGATTCCTATCTGAAGCTCCTGAATTCTTCATGACTCTTTGCTCCTCTCTGTGCCCAATATTCCAAACTCATAGATACTCAGTCTCCTGGCAAGGCAGAGCACTGCTCATATGTGATGCTGTGGTTTTATCAGTGTTATAGATACGGAAATGCCGTTTTAATTATTCTTCGAGGAGAAAAGTATCCCAACGCCTATCTTACATATTTCACATACGATAGATGTGTAACTGGAGGAACAAAACCACCAATACCCCTCTTCTCCTTCTAGGGAGTAGGGAATGTCATCTAAGAATTTAATTAATTGGACCATCATAATTTTTTCCCATTTTCTCCAGGCCTACTTGTAGCTAAGGGTGTAGCCATTAACTGGTATGCAGCTTAGCAATGGGATGGTTTCTCAACATGAACAGGCCAAGGACATGCAATGCTGATATAGGGCAGGGACTGAGTGAAAGATACATTGTTCAGATAATAAGGAGAAGTGCTAACACCTATTTGAAAAGAAGTCTTGTTAATTACGGGACTGGTAAGAAAAATGCATTTCTTCCTTGTTATGAGTTGATATTGCATGATCTTTTAAAATTAACATTGGATCCTTGAAGTAAGTAGGTATAGGAATAGTACAGTATGTGGTTAGGTGACTGGGGACTGTGAGGCAGCAGTACCAGGCAGATATACACTGGGAAGTTGTAAGAATAAATAGGCCTGAGTTCTCTTTGATGGAGAGATCATGAAGGGACCAGAAAGGTGGCACTGCCTGTGCCTATCCTAACAGAGTTCTGGAAAGTAAATGCCATTATGGACTGCTTAAGTCTAAAGAGAAGACATGGGAAATATTCATTTCTTAGAGTAAATGACAGCTTTGGGGTGAGACTAACATTTATGTTTAAAGGGTGGAGTTTCTCAAAAGATAAATGAAGATTTGCATCCTGGCAATAAATAAGGAAAAAGGTCTTGTATAATGGTACAGGCTTGAGGCCAAGGTTAGAACCCTTGAGTGAAATATAACTTTTTGAGTACTTTTTACTTGGACTCTGAGTTAATACCTGTTACGTCAGGAACATCAACACCCTGCAGAGCAACATAACAAAATCCAGAGTCTCCATAATATAACATCACAATGTCTAGGACACAATCCAAAATTACTCAACATATGAAGAGTCAGGAAATGGTGGAATTAGCAGACAAGAACTTTAAAGCAGCTATCATAACCATTCCCAGTCAGGTAAAGTATGCTCATAATAAATGAAAGATAGGCAATCTCAAGAGAGAAAGAAAAAAAATTAAAACTGAAAAAAAATGTTGAAATTTAAAAAATGCTCAGTAGTAGAATGTAGATGACAGAGGAAGAAGAGGGCTAACTTGAAGATACATTAATAGAAACCATCTAAAGAATAGAGAGAATACTGGAAAAAAATGAGCCTCAGGGACCTGAGGGATAATTTCAAAAGCTCTAACATATGGAAAAATGAAGTCCCAGAAAAATAGGATAGAGAGAATGGAGCTGAAAAAAATTTGACAAAATAGTGGCTGAAAATCTCCCAAATGTGGTAAAAGACATAAACTTATAGATTTAAGAAGTCTAATGAACTCCAAAACAAGATAAGTTCAAAGAGAACATCATAGCCACACTACTGAAACCCACAGATAAAGAGTCTTGACTGCATCCAGAGAAAAACAACTTATCATTATAGGGGAAGGTGATTATGAGTATGCATTTCTTATCCTTAGAGGTCACAGATAGTGGAAAGATATCTTTAACAGGAGGGAGGGAGGAATAAAAGATCAGTCTGAATTCTTTACCTAGGAAAATTTTCTTTAAGAATGAAGGTGAGGGGCTTCCCTGGTGGAGCAGTGGTTGAGAGTCCGCCTGCCGATGCAGGGGACGCGGGTTCGTGCCCCGGTCCGGGAGGATCCCACGTGCCGCGGAGCGGCTGCGCCCGTGAGCCATGGCCGCTGAGACTGCTCGTCCGGAGCCTGTGCTCCGCAACGGGAGAGGCCGCAACAGTGAGAGGCCCGCGTACCACAAAAAAAAATAAATAAATAAAAATATGAAGGTGAGGGCTTCCCTGGTGGCACAGTGGTTAAGAATCCATCTGCCAATGCAGGTGACACAGGTTCAAGCCCTGGTCCAGGAAGCTCCCACATGCCGCGGAGCAACTAAGGCTGTGCCTCACAACTGCTGAGCCTACGCTCTAAAGCCTGCGAGCCACAACTACTGAAGCCCGCGCTCTGCAACAAGAGAAGCCACCACAATGAGAGGCCCGTGCATTGCAACGAAGAGTAGCCCCCGCTCACCGCAACTAGAGAAAGCCCGCACACAGCAATGAAGACCCAACGCAGCCATAAATAAATAATTAATTAAAATTTTTTAAAAAGTGTACTTTGATGCACAGAAGTTTAAAAAACAAAAGAATGAAGGTGAAATAAAGACATTCATAGAAAAAGGAAAGCTAAAAGAATTTGTTGCCATTGCACCTGCTCTACAAGAAATGCTGAAGAAAGTTATTCAGTCTCAAGAGAAATTAAATTATAGGGAACTCAGACGTTCAGGGATGAAAGAAGAACACTGGAAATGGTAAAAATATGAAAAATAAATAAGTTTTTTCTCTTAATATCTTTAAAATTCATGACTATTTAAAGAAGCATTGCCTAATAGAAATATAATGGGAACCATGTAAGTAAACATTTTCTAGTAGCCACATTAAAAAAAATCTTGAGATTACTTTTAATATATATATGCAAAATGTATACAATATATGCAAATTACAATTTCTATGTGTAATCAATATAAAAATTATTAACTAGTTTTATATTTTTCCCATACCAGTTTTATATTTTTCCCATACTTCTAAATTCAGCACGCATTGTATACCTGCAGCACATTTCAAGGCAGAATAAGCACATTTCAAGTGCTCACAAGCCACGATATCAGACAGTGTTGATTTAAAACAATAGTTACAACACTGTCTCGTGGGGTTTATAATGTAATACATATGACAGCCAAAACAAACGACAGTGGAGGGAAGGGTTGCCAGGGTTCCACATTTTACATGAAATATTAAGTACACTGTGAAAAGGTAAGAATATATACGGTAATCGTTAGAACAGCCACTGAAAAAAAATCAATGCAAAGCGGTACCGTTAAAAAGGCAATGGATAAATTAAGATGGAATGCTAAAAAATATTTTTAAAATTCAGAAGACAACAGGAAAAGAGAAACGGAGAAACAAAAACAAAGGGGACAAGCAGAAAACAAATGATAGATCTAAATCCAACCAAATCAATAATTACATTAACAATGGACTGTACGCTCCAATGTCCAGAGATTATCACAATGAATAAAAAATGCAAGACCCAATTACATGCTGTTTATAAGAGACACACTTTAAATATAAAGACAAAGATAGGTGGAAATTTACCTGCTATGGAGAAAGATACACCACGCAAACAGTAAGCATAAGAAAGCTGGGGTGGCTATATTAATAATTAGATAAAATAGACTTCAAGACAAAGAGTATTACCAAAGATAAAGAGGGAAGCCTCATAAAATACAAAGGTCAGTTCATCAGCATGACTCAACAATCAGAAATATCTACGCATCTAACAACAGAGCCCTAAATACAGGAAACAAAAATTGAGAGAATTAAAGGGACAAACCGGTAAATTCCACAATAAATGTTAACACTCTCTTTGCAGCAATTGTTAGAATGAGACAACAACAACAAATCAGTAAAAACAGAGATGATCTGAATAACACCATCCACTACCTTGATACTGATATTTCTAAAACACCATACGACCAACAGTTGCAGAATGCATATTCTTTTCAAGTGACACTGACCAGGGGAGACCACTTTCTGGGCCAGAAAATCAAGATCAGAACAAGGATAAAAAAAACCCACTGTAAACTGCTACATTGCATTGCTTCTCCTAAAAAACCCAAAAAAACCCCCAAACTTTTGGGGAAAGTAAAAGCAACTCTTCTTTCCGCAAAGGTGATAGGCGATGCTCACTTAGATTACAGGTACTCAAAGAATATGCAAACACTGGTAAACAAATAAAATCAATAAACATAATCACTTTGTTAAGGTTGTATGAACAGCCTTAGAGAACCCAAAATTAAAGATAATTGAGAGTGAGAGTATTCAAATACTCAATACAGTTTTTGAAAGTCACTGTTAGGATTTATTTAAATCTCCATTTAGGAATTTAATTATGATCATTCAAATGCTTTATTCTATTCAATTCTACTTCTTAGGTTGCTTCCTTTTTGAAATCATTTTTCTAGTATTTCTACTAATCTTATTTTGAGGCTGCAATGCCTAAAGGAAAGTCCCTAAGGAAAAGAGAAAGCTCAGAATCAATTTCCATAGCAACTCTAAATCCATCACACTATATTTGTATATGGGAGTTTGATTTCAATGCATTAATATATGTGGGTTTGCAACATGTCTAAGCTGTGGTTGCTATAGGAACCGCAACCTCAAATTTCGTTTTAAGTTTAGTTAAGTGCTCACACATAAAAACTGATCCTGCTGACAGCTATCTCGAGTTGCAGATATGGCTCATAGCAATAAATTTATAAACATCATGACTCACGATGACATATGCACTTAATAGATATCTGTCATTATAAAAATGTGTATTTTAACATATGCTCCTTGTTGGGAGATCAAAAGCAATTCAAGATGCAATTCCTCAGGATGTAGATAGAATAAGACTTGCCAGGCAGCCATCCACCCTTAGCGACAGCCTCTGCTCGTGCTGAAGCTTGTTACGGCCCAGGTAAGTCACCCAAATATACACAGACACCAACGGGTTCTATGGCTTCTCTGAATCCACGGAATACTGGTGTCTATACTGAGATGGCAGAAAAATCTAGCACGTTTTATAGTCAGGACATGCAAATTACTTTTAATATATTAGCTTAAGGATATATTTGGAGAGAGATAAAGCCACTGCAAAATGAACCAAATATCCCAAAGCCAAAATGAAAAAATAATTAAAGACCATCTCCTGTTTTCGATTACACCAGATGTTGCTTGTTTCCACTAATACAGATGATTAACGGCCAAGGCCTAGAGATGGGCACAGAAATTACTGCTGAATGCTACTGACCTGGCATCAGACTGGCATAGATATGTGAATTCCCAGACAGCTGACCCTCACCTCATCAAGCACTTTAATTTGTCTTAAATTTTGGATGGACACAATTAGACTTATGTACGACGAGGATGGTCTCGAATGGTTTCAGACCAGAGGCAGACAGGCTAGTTTAGAGACTGTAAAATAGTTCATGGGAGAGATGATGATAAATAGAAAATTTAAATCTTAAGAATTAGAAGGGAACTCTGAGTGTATCGATTAGTGCATGCTGGTGTCATACAGATCGTGAGGGCTACTGAGAGACATGGAGCTCTTTCATTCAGCAACAGAGATCTCAGGCTGCTGGACTATTTATAAGGTTTCATTAAGATTTTCTGGCTCTTCTTTTACTGATGCTCACACTTTGTAGTGCTATCAGTATACTCCTTGCCCTAATAAGATACACGCTGAGAAATCATATCCCCATGTTTGTTATAATTATATCCAAGTCAAGAAAGAGCAAATTAAGGGGGGTCGAGAAGTACAAATTTCCAGTTATAAACTAAATAAGTCATGTGGGTGTAAAGTACAGCATGGGGAATCTAGTCAATAATATCGTATTAACTTTGTATGGTACAGATGGTAACTGGAATCACTGTGGTGATCATTCTGCAATGTGTACAAATGCCAAATCACTATGTTGTACACCTGAAACTAATATAACGTGGTGTGTCAATTAGATGTCAATTTTAAAAATAAATAAATATATATAAAAGAAAGAGCAAACAGACTCTGGGTAAGTACTCTAGGAACTCTCCCTTGTGGAAAGAGTAAAGTGTATGAATTTTATAGCACAGATTTTACAACACCTATTCTGACTTTTAGAAGACGTTTTGGCTTACACTTTCTTGGCTCTTTTCCCAAGAGTTGGATACATGACCTCTAGAAAAAACTGAGGTCTCATTGTATTTATAGGAGCCTTTCTCCTATTATAGCTTTTAAAACAATGTTCTACATGTGATGTATACCTTGCTATAATCTTTTCAGTATAGTTTTACTACCCCACCATGTCCAAGAGTCAGAACATGTCTCATAAAAAACCGTATGACTGGTTTGACTTCTGGAAATATCCTTCCTCCTTGATTAAGACCGATGAGGTAAACGTGGTCGAGGTATCAGGAACACAAGCCTTGGTAATACTGTCTTCCAGAACATTAAAAACCAAATTTATGATCTGCTGACTTTAATGTGTTTCCTGAGCTTTGTCACCAGAGAAGTTAAGCTCTGGAAACAACGTATTTCTTTTCCAGGTTCATGGACATTCTTTCTATCAAAATGGCACAAGTTTCTCTGTGGCTTTTGTGAAAGACAGATGAGGGAATTCCTTGAAAATGAGGCCAGGGTAGCATAATGACAGTTCTGTTTGGGGGTGGGGTGGGGTTAGAATGGTTGGTGCCAATTTAAGGACACGTTATGACTGTAGAAGAAAAATGTTCTGAGGCCTTTCCGGTTCCACTGCTGAAAACTTGAAAAAGTAGCAGCTGAGTTTCAAGATGGATCTGTACATCATTAGCAGCTGCAGAAAAAGAGCTTGCGGTGAGAGCTACCAGCTGCTCTTGGTTTTCGTACCTTCCTGTCCCCCAACTCCATCTGCCTGTGTCTCCCCAGCTCTGAAGGAGACACACCACTCCCCTTCTCTATCCTGGTCCTAGAATAATGACACTTTCTGACAAAAGCTGAAGGCCTGTTTGAACTGCAATAAACGTTTGTTCCCCAAACTCCCTGTGGCTTCATTTTTACCCAAACTCTTCCCAGCACTTCTGTTCTGAAAAAGGTAAACATTCCCTTTCCTCGCCAAACCTCCTGCGATGCCCTTGACCCCAGTTTTTCCCTCCAGCCTCAGGGTCATTGTTCCACCAGTTTCCCCTCCTTTTTCCTATTATTCCTTCTCACGGACCTTTCTCCCATCTTACAAACCTGCTCCTTGCGCCGTGTCCTAAAAGCAAACAAAATCAAATCGAGGACAAGACCATTCTCTCCCCAGTCTTACTTCCTAAAGCAACTGTCAGCTTTTTCCCTGACACCAATAAAATGTTTTTATTTCCTCCACTTATTCTCCTGATTTGGTGAAGGTGGAATCTCCTCTCACATCACTTTCACGTTTGTGTGTCATGCCCTTGTTAATAACCCGCTGCAATCTAGGTGTATGGATTCAGCATTTCTACAGACCAGTTCTCTAAAGAACTCTTAATCACCTCCCAGGAGCCAGATTTCTTTCTTTGGCCTATTTTCAGGCTTCATCCTATCTGATCTCTCCAACAATTAATACTCAGCGCTGTTGGTGATCCCTCTTTCTAAAAATGTCCTACTGTTTGTTCTCTGATGTTGAGCTGGTTTTTCCCCGATGTTCCTCCTTTTCTCAGCTTCCTCTTTTTCCTCTTGCCCCTTAAATGTATGTATTCCCAAAGATCTGTGCTTCGTTTATTTTGTTCAAGCTTATTTATTCTATGGCTTTGAAGCTGGATTTTTATGCTGTCTCAGTTTCCTTTCTCCAATTCCTCAGCCCCCTCCTGGACCCATCATTCCACTGAGTGACCCCAAAGGATCCTTCCAGTCCTCATTGTACTTGACTCCTCAGCAGATTTAGACACTGGTGACCGTTCTGCTCCCTTCCTTCTATTTCCCTGACACGTCATTCCTTCATTTCTTTCAATCTTTCTGGTGTCTTCCCTGCTCCTATGTAAGCCCTTCCTTTTCTACCCAAACATTAAATGTTCGAGTTCCTCAGGGACTCTATCCTTCTCACTGGGGACTCACTTCCAGCTTCAATTACCTGGATATGGAAGACTCACCAATGTTTACCTCTAGCCGACACTTCCTTGAGTTCCAGACACATGTCCACACAGTTTAGTATTAGTCTTGTTATAATCATTTCTAATAATTCTCATTGGAAGCTGGGCATAAATAAGGAATTTGCATTCTTACAGAATTAAGGCTGTTGACTTAACAAGTGTGAACACTGGTGTTCAGGATGGAAACACATGGTTTCTGAGGATTTCATCGTTTAACTCTGTAGTATCACAGCTGATGTTTATAATAATGACCCTCATTGGACAAGAACACATTCTGCTAGGTAAAGTCTGTTCTCTAGGCAAGAATGTTTGTAATGTATTTTAGAAAGATTTTTCTCCAAAATAGTTAAAACATTTTTTCAAGTTCTAGGTATTTATCCTCAGTGACTTCACTTTGGGATGAAGTTGGCTAAGTGAGGTCTTGCTGAATGTTGTCACATAGAAATTGGCACTGCCCACACAGGAGACAGGATGGATATTTCATGAATTTCCTCTGAAGGATTATAGATGATGATCCATATTTAAAAGTGTAAATTGGTTCACAGTACGGCGCAGGAGGGCCTGTGAAAGTGACTCTAGGATTTCATTGTTACGGTACCTGCTGTCGGGGAGTTTGCATGGTGAGACTTCTTGGGCAGGTTGAAGATCTGTTCGCCGGGGTCGGGAGGAGGAATTGCATCTTGCCCTTGTCGTGCTTCTACGGGGTCATACTCCTTGCCATCGTAGTTAGCATCATAGAACTTCTTAAACCACTGAATAAAATCCAGGTTGTCCTGGAAACGCCCTTTCACGAGCTTTTCCACTGGAATTACCTGAAATATAAAATCACCTGGTGAGTCACGACCCTCAGCCTTGTTTGTATTGAATACAACTGAAGTGTTCCCTAAATATAACCTTACATCTGCAATTCATGTCTGCTGGCCTCTCCCCCAGTGTCTTAGCCAGTGGTACTCCAGAATTCATATAATTTTTCATTACATTAAAGAAAAATTAAAATGTCGTAGTTGGTTCTCCTGGAATATTTAATACATCTGAACAAACCATACGAAACAAGGAATACCCTGAGCTGTCAAGGGGCTGATCCTCTTCGTAGAATGTTTATTGCCAAAGCACATCCCCCCAAAAACATGGGTCTGGGATGTTGTGCTGTTTCAAGGTTGAAAGGTTTTCCTATTTCTTTGTAACACTTGGTCTAGCTCTTAAAAGGACTGTAGCTATTAGAGAGTACAAATGAATAAGACTCAAGTCAATGAAAACTCACACTAATCTAACGGTTCCTATGAAACAAAATGAGCTTTCATGGAGTGTATTTACAATGTAGAGAGACAAGCATAAAATAAAAACAACTAACCACAATACAGGGCTCAGTAATTCATGGGTGACACTGGAGCACAGTTAATGTGCCAGGGGGGTACATGTCTTTTTTTTTTTTTTTTTGGTGGTACGCGGGCCTCTCACCGCTGTGGCCTCTCCCGTTGCGGAGCACAGGCTCCGGACGCGCAGGCCCAGCGGCCATGGCTCACAGGCCCAGCCGCTCCGCGGCATGTGGGATCCTCCCGGACCGGGGCACGAACCCGCGCCCCCTGCATCGGCAGGCGGACTCCCAACCACTGCGCCACCAGGGAAGCCCTGGGTACATGTCTTAAACAGGTTTCTTTTTGTATTTTGTAACTGTCTTATCAAGACTGGGTGTAAATTAAGTGTTTTTAAAGGGCAGCCTAAAGATCCAATCAGTATTCCCTTTCGAGGTCTTTTCATTGTACTATTTAAGTATTTTCATGTTTTCTGACTTGTAAGTTTTGTTTATGCTGGTATTGTGATTGTTTTAGAAAGTGCCTTCTTGGAGCATAAGGCCCTCTAATTAACATGCTACTGTATTTTGCTCTCTGCCAAACGTGAACATTTATAAACAGTTTTAGATGATGATGATGCATTAGCCATTCAAAGCAGGCACTTAACTTCTGTTGACTTAACTTAGCAATTCCTATCAAAATGAAAGTTCCGGGGTCATAAGTTCAAAATCTGAGGTGGCGAGGAAATATTTGTGCATGTGCTTCTCCCACGTGCTGTCACAGGCTATGACAAACATGAACAGGGATCACTGTCTCTATACCAGGATCTTTGGGTAGAATCATAGCATATTAAGCTAGAGAGGCCAACAAAGGTCATAAAGGTCAGTGCTCCTCCAGTACAAGAATTTTATCTTCAAATTTCTTTTTTTTTTTTCTTTTTTTGGGCCACACCGTGGCTTGCAGGATCCTAGTTCCCTGACACAGGATTGAACCTGTGCCCTCGGCAGTGAAAGCTGGGAGTCCTAACCACTGGTCTGCCTGGGAATTCCCTATCTTCAAATTTCTTAACAATGGCTGACCCACTCTCTTGAGTGTACACTTCTACGGAGATATGGAGTCCCCAACTTTGTTACATAGCAAGTTCCATCAATAAACCTATGAATGGGTGTTTCTTTCCTTTTTGATCTAGAAGCATGTATAGAAAAATGATACAGAAGTATACAGAGAAGTGATGCTAATAGGAAGAAGAATCTATATAACTCTGGTTTTGAATAAATACAGAAGGAGCTAATTGGAAATTAACCACAGCAAAGGATATCAAGTTGAAAAGGAGTCAAAAAATGAAAATGTTAAAGAGGATATATGTTTTGCAATAAAAATTGTGAGAAAATGAGAAGCCAAAATTTTCTTAATATTTTGATAAGAATGCTTTGATTTAGGAAGATATTAATTGCATAAATTAAAAAATATATACAGTTCAGCAAACTATTCTTTCCTTTTTAACCTCTATCTCTTATAACCCAAAATTTTAATTTTTTTTTTTTTTTTTTTTGCGGTACGCGGGCCTCTCACTGCTGTGGCCTCTCCTGTTGCGGAGCACAGGCTCCGGACGCGCAGGCTCAGTGGCCATGGCTCACGGGCCCAGCTGTTCCGCGGCATGTGGGATCTTCCCGGACCGGGGCACGAACCCTTGCATCGGCAGGCAGACTCTCAACCACTGCACCACCAGGGAAGCCCCAAAATTTAAATTTTTATTTCCATAGCCTATTTACTGCTACTATCTATGAAAAGAAAACTTTCTATTTCTCCCCTGCTGTTTTTTCTCTTTTCCCTTATTCAAAATTCATTTCTTTCCAACCTGTTCTCTCCAAGAGCTATATCCTAAATAAAGACTACGAATGTAATATGTATTGGAATAGCAGGAAACATGCAGAGCCTGAAGGGGCTTCAGCAATAGACCTCTATGGGGGAAAAAGGACTCTAGTCTAACTTCATTTGTATCACTCTAGAATAAAATTATGAAGTTCAAAGTGGGTGAAAGAATATTTTACGGACATTGAGTGAGAATCTGAGTATATATATTGGACACTTTAACATGCAGTCCTCGCTTTAATTTCATAACCACAGGGAAGGGGGTTTTAGTCCCATTTTACAGATGGGTAAACTCAGACTCAAATAATTTAAATAACTTGCTCAAGTCATGGTGCTGGGATTCAAACCCGTGCCATTTCTACCGTACTATGCTATTTCTTTAAAGAAACAAAACACACAAAGAACCACAGTGGCATCTGGCAAACATAAAAATTTCTCATCTGCAATGCTAATACAGAATAACAACATTTCAGCATTCATAATTTCTGTTAGCGTTTTTAGTCTAATGGCTACAAGTTTAGAAATCTCCTAAAATAAAAACCTCATGCGAATATGGGAAGTGAGGGCTGGTGCTTTATGCTCAGTACAGGACCCAACCTACTGTAGTGATGTCAAGATATATCCCATTGACACATTTTTGGATTTTTGCATCTCTGCATAAAAACCATTTTAAGCAAAGACAATGCATTTTATGGAGGTACAAGTGTGTCTCCTACCTTATCAACATTCATTCGCTTAAACGATGCTTGCAGAAGCTTAAAATTGTGAATGTACTCATGTTCCAACTTCGCTTGAAATTTTACTTTCTTCAAACTAATGCAGCCAGGAAAGAGCATGTCCATGAACTGGCAGTAGGCTGCTCCTGGAAAGAGACAAGAAAAGGACCAGTGTGAGTCAGACTGTACCACGTGCGACTGAGGGTTGCTGGGCAGGAGGGAGCTGGGAGCCCAGAGCCCTCAGCCCTCCTGCCGTGTGGGCTCCTCTCCTCATTGCACCCACATCTCCTCATCCACCAGGGGAGGGTGCTGGTGGGCAGGGACGTGCCTTGACGCAGCTCCTGCCACTTCCCCATCCCTAACCACTGTGGTACCGACGCTGTTCACCAGAGCATCACCAGATTCCACAGTGAACAGAACTTCATCCTTCAACACCAAGGAAATCAGTGTATGAACAACTCTTCTTAGCTTCTATCAGAAAAAAAAGGAACATATTTTTCCTTCCATCTAGCTGCTACTGGCTCCAAATCATTAAAACACATAAGAGAAAAATAGCAGAAAATTTCAACATGAGCAAACTACATGAAATATGGAGCTCAAAAAAATATGCATACGCCGCCCAAGCTGTTTTATGTCCACCCTGCAAAATGACTGAGGTGAAACCGTTTAACTAAGCCAACTAATACAAAAAACCGTTGTATACCAATTTAATTTCAGTCCAGAGCAATGAGGTTCCTATATTAACGTGAAGGATGGAGACATGGAGACTCTGAAACTTACAGAAGTTCAGAGTCATGCTATTTATGACTGAGAAATAAAAATAACAGACATGTTCAATGAGTTCCCTGAGGAAACAGTCATAGAAAAAAGGATATTAGTAAGTCTTTCATATATATATATATATATATATATATATAAATTTTATGCAGAACTCTTAGATCATAACAATATCAACTAGAAAATCCCAGGAAGATCATACATATCGACTCACAAAGGCTAAAGGCATTTAGAAATTCCAAGCCAGAATGATTATTTTTCTTTTACAAGTAGGAAAAGCAATCGAGTGGTGAGAATGGAACAAATGGCCATTTCTGTGTTCTTTCTTTCTTTGCTTCTCCAGATCTCTTGGTCTGTTTCTGTAACGTGTCAACGATATGCCTTTCTGAACATAAAGGGTTCTCCTCCATCCTTTGGTATCAAGGTTTCTGTGAGGAGCCTTTCATTCTGTTTGGGCGACTCACCTTTACACAGGAAGAGCCCACTTGGTCTCTTATGTCAAACAGATGTTGAGCATCCTTTACTGAGATAGGAATCCCAGGAAAGAGGGAACCAGATATTAAGAATCTAAAGGCTGCTACAACAGGAAATGGTGGGGCAACTCATTATTTGTAGGCAAGAGTATAAAGTGATGAAATATAGGCCACAATAAACATCACCTCCAGAATCCTTATATCTGTGGATGCTTCCTTTAGATGCCAATACCCTAAGTACAAACTGGTACTTCTGTAGTCAAGCAGATGGGTTCTCTTAAAAACAAGACAAAATAAAACAAACCAAAACAAAAAACACTGGAGGAGGTGAGAGAAGCATCATGATCTTGGGGGGCATTCTTACAGTCATCATCCAATTATTCAGGTCCTCCTTTTGAAGTGCCACCAGATGGAGCCAATACCAAAAGCCATTCAACATGATTTTTATACAGATGGGGGTGTCTACACACAAGTGTCTCATTACCTGCTCTTTAAAGAGTTATTTTCACTTTTGTAGTGGTTAGCATAAAATTTACTTATGGAGACACCGGTATCTATGTGTTCGTACAAATCCAGCAAGCAAATCTTCCAAATTTAAAAAGCAATAACAGCTTTTGAAACAAACAAAAAAACCCCACCAAACTCGAATACAGAGCGTGAAGGAAGAAATGAAAAATCATCTCTGGTCTCATCATCCAGAGAAAACCACTGTTAATATTCTGGCATATAACATTCTATTTTTTTAAAAATTTAACAGACCATGGTTCCCTTTCTGGATCATTAAATATTCGCTACTGACATTTTTAATGGCCTTCTGATTTTATATCATGCTTAGCAACTTTCCCAAGCCAAGATTACATAAATATTCATGTGTATTTTCTTTAAGTACTTTTATGGTCTCAAGTTTCACATTTACATTCTGAATAGACGTGGAATTTATTTTGGCCTATGATATAAAGGACGGTTCTAATTTTAGTTATTCCAAATGTTAGTGGAAATTTTTGGCTCCCCAGCATTTGGACACCTTCCTATCTGACTTGATGCACCAGGGCCCTGCCTCTCACCACAGTACCGAAAGTGGGCAGATATCCCTTTCCCAACACCCAGGGTAAGATGCAGGCCTGTGACCTAGGCTCTGCCTTTGGATGCTCTTGCCCGGGTCTCAGAGTCTTAAGGGAGTGAGTGAAACATGCAGGGATCATTAGAATTTGGTCATGGTGGCAGCGGTGGGATCTAGCAGATGCTTCAGGAGCACAGCGGCATCCTAACCATCCTAGTCCAGTGGCTCAAGGGAGGATCTATTCCTAGTTTCTTCACATCTTTTGGATGCTGTCACCTTCTGAGCTTGGTTCCCCACTGACTGTGAGAGCTGCCCAATGTGATTTCTGTAAATCTGTCTCTGCTTAAACTTGCCAGAATTATTTTCTGCTATTTTCAACCACAATTGCTGACTGATAAAGTTAGCTAGGTGTTGAAAACCATAATTTCATAGATAATCTATACTTTTCCCACTGAGGAATCACTAATTTTACTCTCTCTCTGACTTTCCAAATACATGCATTTAAAGTGTCTTCAAGGTTTTTTTTTGGGGGGGAGGCAGGTCCTGTCCCCATGATAGGTTCACAGTCTTCATTATTTAAATACATATATAATATGTATTACTATCTGTAGAATAATTTCTCCTCTCCTTTTTCTCAAAATTTTCTTAAATTCTGTAATGCATTCGTTCTTTCCATTATAATTTCGAATTATACTGGCATGAAGAAACTAGATCTTCATTCATGGCATGAAGAAACTAGATCTTAAAAATTTAGTCATTTATTGAGATAGCCTCATCCACCAGAGGGCAGACAGCAGAAG
Source organism: Phocoena sinus (assembly GCF_008692025.1). Classification (NCBI taxonomy): domain Eukaryota; kingdom Metazoa; phylum Chordata; class Mammalia; order Artiodactyla; family Phocoenidae; genus Phocoena; species Phocoena sinus. The sequence continues at coordinate 40,075,944 of NC_045776.1, forward strand.
CAAGAAGAACTACAATCCAGCAGCCTGTGGAAAGAAAACCACACTGACAGAAAGACAGACAAAATGAAAAGACAGAGGGCTACGTACCAGATGAAGGAACAAGATAAAACCCCAGAAAAACAATTAAACGAAGTGGAGATAAACAACCTTCCAGAAAAATAGTTCAGAATAATGACAGTAAAGATGATCCAGGACCTAGGGAAAAGAATGGAGGCAAAGATGGAGAAAATGAAAGAAAGGTTTAACAAAGACCTAGAAGAATTAAAGAACAAACAAAGAGAGATGAACAATACAATAACTGAAATGAAAGATACACTAGAAGGAATCAATAGCAGAATAACTGAGGCAGAAGAATGGATAAGTGTCCTGGAAGACAGAATGATGGAATACACTGCCGCAGAACAGAAAAAGGAAAAATAATGAAAAGAAATGAAGACAGCCTAAGAGACCTCTGGGACAATATTAAATGCACCAACATTCACATTATAGGGGTCCCAGAAGGAGAAGAGAGAGAGAAAGGACCAGAGAAAATATATGAAGAGATGATAGTTGAAAACATCACTAACATGGGAAAGGAAATAGCCACCCAAGTCCAGGAAGTGCAGAGTCCCAGGCAGGATAAAGCCAAGGAGAAATACAACGAGACACACAGTAATCAAATTGACAAAAATTAAAGACAAAGAAAAATTATTAAAAGCAACAAGGGAAAAACAACAAATAACATATAAGGGAACTCCCATAACATTAACAGCTGATTTCTCAGCAGAAATTCTGCAAGCCAGAAGGGAGTGGCATGATATATTTAAGGTGATGAAAGGGAAGAACCTACAACCAAGATTACTCTACCCAGCAAGGATCTCATTCAGGTTCAACAGAGAAATCAAAAGCTTTACAGACAAGCAAAAGCTAAGAGAATTCAGCACCACCAAACCAGCTCTACAACAAATGCTAAAGGAACTTCTCTAAGTGGAAAACACAAGAGAAGAAAAGGACCTACAAAAACTAACCCAAAACATTTAAGAAAATGGTAGCAGGAATATACATATCGATAATTACCTTAAATGTGAACGAATTAAATGCTCCAACCAAAAGACACAGGCTCACTGAATGGATACAAAAACAAAACCCATATATATGCTGTCTATAAGACACCCACTTCAGACCTAGGGACAAATACAGACTGAAAGTGAGGGGATGGAAAAGATATTCCATGCAAATAGAAATGAAAAGAAAGCTGGAGTAGCAATACTCATATCAGATAAAATAGACTTTAAAATAAAGAATGTTACAAGAGACAAGGAAGGACACTACTAATGATCAAAGGATCAATTCGAGAAGAGGATAAAACAATTATAAATATATATGCACCCAACATAGGAGCACCTCAATACATAAGGCAACTGCTAACAGCTATAAAAGAGGAAATCGACAGTAACACAGTAATAGTGGGGGACTTTAATACCTCACTTACACCAACAGACAGATAATTCATACAGAAAATTAATAAGGAAACACAAGCTTTAAATGACACAATGGACCAGATAGATTTAAGTGATATTTATAGGACATTCCATCCAAAAACAGCAGATTACACTTTCTTCTCAAGTGCACATGTAACATTCTCTAGGAGAATGTACACACATCTTGGGTCACAAATCAAGCCTCAGTAAACTGAAGAAAACTGAAATCATATCAAGTATCTTTTCTGACCACAGCGCTATGAGGTTAGAAATCAATTACAGGGAAAAATAACATAAAAAACACAAAGACATGGAGGCTAAACAATACGTTACTAAATAACCAAGAGATCACTAAAGAAATCAAAGAGGAAATAAGAAAATACCTAGAGACAAATGACAATGAAAACACGATGACCCAAAACCTATGGGATGCAGCAAAAGCAGTTCTAAGAGGGAAGTTTACAGCAATACGATCCTACCTCAAGAAGGAAGGAAAATCTCATATAAACAATCTAACCTTACACCTAAAGGAACTAGAGAAAGAAGAACAAACAAAACCCAAAGTTAGTAGAAGGAAAGAATCATAAAGATCAGAGCAGAAATAAATGAAATAGAAACAAAGAAAACAATAGCAAAGATCAATAAAACTAAAAGCTGGTTCTTTGAGAAGATAAACAAAATTGATAAACCATTAGCCAGACTCATCAAGAAAAAGAGGGAGAGGACTCAAATCAATAAACTTAGAAAAGAAAAAGGAGAAGCTACAACAGACAACGCAGAAATACAAAGCATCATAAGAGACTACTACAAGCAACACTAAGCCAATAAAATGGACAACCTGGAAGACATGAACAAACTCTTAGAAAGGTATAACCTTCCAAGGCTGAACCAGGAAGAAACAGAAAACACGAACAGACCAATCACAAGTAATGAAATTGAAACCATGATTAAAAACCTTCCAACAAACAAAACTCCAGTACCAGATGGCTCCACAGGTGAATTCTATCCAACATTTAAAGAAGAGCTAACACCCATCCTTCTCAAACTCTTCCAAAAAACTGCAGAGGAAGGAACACTCCCAAAGTCATACTACAAGGTCACTGTCACCCTGATATCAAAACCAGACAAAGATACTACAAAAAAAGAAAATTACAGACCAATATCACTGATGAATATAGATGCAAAAATCCTCAACAAAATACCAGCAAACAGAATCCAAATACACATTAAAAGGATCATACACCATGAATAAGTGGGATTTATCCCAGGGATACAAGGATTCTTCAATATACGCAAATCAATCAATGTGATACACCATATTAACAAACTGAAGAATAAAAACCATATGATCATCTCAGTAGATGCAGAAAAAGCTTTTGACAAAATTCAACACCCATTTATGATAATAACTCTCCAGAAAGTGGGCACAGAGGGAACCTACCTCAACATAATCAAGGCCATATATGACAAACCCACAGCCAACATCATTCTCAATGGTGAAAAACTGAAAGCATTTCCTCTAAGATCAGGAAAAGACAAGGATGTCCACTCTCACCACTATTATTCAACATAGTTTTGGAAGTCCTAGCCACAGCAATCAGAGAAGAAAAAGAAATAAAAGGAATACAAATTGGAAAAGAAGAAGTAAAACGGTCACTGTTTGCACATGAAATGATACTATACATAGAGAATCCTAAAGATGCCACCAGAAAACTACTAGAGCTAATCAATGAGTTTGGTAAAGTTGCAGGATACAAAATTAATGCACAGAAATCTCTTGCATTCCTATACACTAACAACAAAAGATCAGAAAGAGAAATTAAGGAAACAATCCCATTCACCATTGCAACAAAAAGAATAAAATACCTAGGAATAAATCCACCTAAGGAGGTAAAAGACCTCTACTCAGAAAACTATAAGACACTGATGAAAGAAATCAAAGATGACACAAACAGTTGGAGAGATATACCATGTTCTTGGATTGGAAGAATCAATATTGTGAAAATGACTATACTACCCAAAGCAATCTACAGATTCAATGCAACCCCTATCGAATTACCAATGGCATTTTTTACAGAACTAGAACAAAAAATCTTAAAATTTGTTCGGAGACACAAAAGACCCCGAAGAGCCAAAGCAGTCTTGAGGGGAAAAAACGTAGCCAGAGGAATCAGACTCCCTGACTTCAGACTGTATTACAAAGCTACAGTAATCAAGACAATATGGTACTGGCACAAAAACAGAAATGTACATCAATGGAACAGGAGTGAAAACTCGGAATAAACTCATGCACATATGGTCACCTTATCTTTGATAAGAGAGGCAAGAATATACAAAGGAGAAAAGACAGCCTCTTCAATAAGTAGTGCTGGAAAAACTGGACAGCTACATGTAAAAGAATTAAATCAGAACACTCCCTAACACCATACACAAAAATAAACTCAAAATGGATTCAAGACCTAAATGTAAGACCAGACACAATAAAACTCTTAGAGGAAAACACAGGAAGAACACTCTGACATAAATCACAGCAAGATCTCTTTTGACCCACCTCCTAGACTAATGAAAATAAATACAAAAATAAACAAAAGAGACCTAATGAAACTTAAAAGCTTTTGGACAGCAAAGGAAACTATAAACAAGATGAAAAGACAATGCTCAGGATGGGAGAAAATATTTGCAAATGAATCAACAGACAAAGGATTAATCTCCAAAGTATATAAACAGCTCAGGCAGCTCAATATTAAAAACAAAAACAATGCAATCAATAAATGGGCAGATCTACACAGACATTTCTCAAAAGAAGACATACAGATGGCCGAGAGGTACATGAAAAGATGCTCAACATCACTAATTATTAGAGAAATGCATATCCAAACTACAATGAGGTATCACCTCACAGCAGTTAGAATGGGCATCACAGAAAATCTACAAACAACAAATGCTGGAGAGGGTGTGGAGAAAAGGGAACCCTCTTGCACTGTTGGTGGGAATGTAACTTGATAGTAGCCATTATAGAGAACACTATGGAGGTTCCTCAAAAAAACTAAAATAGAATTATCGAATGACCCAGCAATCCCACTACTGAGCATATATCCTGAGAAAACCATAATTCAAAAAGACACATGCACCCCCATGTTCATTGCAGCTCTATTTACAATAGCCAGATCATGGAAGCAACCCAAATGCCCATCAACAGACGAATGGATAAAGATGTGGTACATATATACAATGGAATATTACTCAGCCATGAAAAGGAATGAAATGGGGTCATTTGCAGAGATGTGGATGGACCTAGAGACTGTCATACAGATTGAAGTAAGTCAGAAAGAGAAAAAGAAATATCGAATATTAACACATATATGTGAAATCTAGAAAAATGGTACAGATGAACCAGTTTACAAGGCAGAAATAGAGACAGAGATGTAGAGAACAAACGTATGGACACCAACGGGGTAAAGCGGGGGTGGTGGGATGAACTGGTAGATTGGGATTGACATATATACACTAATATGTATAAAATAGATAACTAATAAGAACCTGCTGTATAAAAAAATAAATTCAAAAAAAATTTAGTCATTTATTATGTAATGATAAAGGTTTATTGAAATATAATTCATATACCATAAAGTTCAATCTTTTAAAGTTTATAATTCAGTGGTTTTTAATATATTCACAGAATCATGCACCTATCACCACTCTCTAATTCCAGAAGATTCTCATTAGCCCCCCCCTCCCCAAACAAACCCCATACATATTAGCAGCCACTCTTGATTCTCTCCTCCCACCAGACCCTGGTAACCACTAATCTATTTTCTGTCTCTACAGATTTACTTATTTTGGCCATTTCATATAAATGCAATCATAAAATACGTGGCCTTTGTGTCTAGTTTCACTCACTTAGCAAAATCTTTCCCAGGTTCATCCATGTTGTGGCACATATCAGAACGTCATATTCCTTTTTATGGCTGAATAATATTCCATTGTATGAATGTAACACACTTTATTGATTGAATCATCAGTTGATGAACATTTGAGTTGTTTTCACTCTGGGCTATTATTAGCAATGCTGCTATAAACATTCATGCAGATGATTTTGTGTGAACATAATTTTCAATTCTCTTGGGATATACCTAGGAGTGGAAAATGGTACCACTGTGTTTTAACATTTTGAGGAACTGCCAGACTGTTTTCCAAAGCAGGTGCTCCATTTCACACTCCCACCAGCAATATATGAGGGTTCAAGTTTCTCCAGATCTTCACCAACACTTGTGTTTTTGATTCTAGCCATCCTAGTGTGTGTAAATTTTGATTTGATTTCCCTAATGGCTAATGATGTTGAACACCTTTTTCATATGCTTTTTTACCATTTGTATATCTTCTTTGGAGAAATGTTTATGCAAATCCTTTGCCGATTTTTAAAGTGGGTTAAATGCCTTTTTGTTGGTGAGTTATTAAGAGTTCTTTCTACATTTCGGATACAGGTCGCTTATCAGATATCTGATTTGCAAATATCTTCTCCTGTTCTTGTGGATTGTCTTTTTCTTGATGGTATCCTTTGAAGCACAAAACTTTTTCATTTTGATGAAAAATTTATCCATTTTTTCTTTTGTTACTTGGCTTTCGTCACATCTAAGAAACCACTGCTTAATCTAAATGCATGATGATTTCACATACATTTCTTCTAAAAGTTGTATAGTTTAGTTCTTACATTAAGGTCAATGATCCATTTTCAGTTATTTCTTCTACATGGTGTGAGGTTTGGATCCAAACTTCATTATTTTGCATGTGACCATTCAGTTATCCCAGCACCATTTAATTATCTTGGCACTCTTGTTAAAATCAATTAACTATAAATATATGGGTTTATTTCTGGACTCTCAGTTCTATTCCATCTATACACCTATCCTTGGGCCAGTAACACTGTCTTGATTACTGCAGGTCTGTAGTCAGTTTTGAAATCAAAAGTAGAAGTCCTGGAACTTTGTTCTTCCATCTGAAGATTGTTTCAGCTATTCTGGGTCCCACGAATTTACCTATTAATCTCAGAATCAGCTTGTCAATTTGTGTAAAAAGGTAGTTGACTACGTCTGCATCTCTATTCCTGCCCTGCAAATAGGTTCATCTGTACCATTTTTCTAGATTCAACACGGACACGGGGTGGGAGGGAAGGGGCGAATGGGGGGAATTGGGAGATAGGAATTGACATATATACACTACCATGTGTAAAACATAGCTAGTGGGAACGTGCGGTATAGCACAGGGAGCTCAGCTTGCTGCTCTGTGGTGACCTAGATGGCTGGGATGGGGGGTGGGGTGGGAGGAAGGTCCAAGAAGGAGGGGATATATGTATACATATAGCTGATTCACTTTGTTGTACAGCAGACACTAACACAACATTGTAAAGCAACTATACCCCAATTAAAAAAATAAAAAGAAAAAAAACCACAGAATGTTCTTTGTGGGGAAAAAAAAAGTAGGTGAGATTTTGACAGGGACTGAATTGAATCTAGAGATTAATCTGGGGAGTACTGCTATCTTAACAACATAAAGTTTTCCAATCCACGAACATGAGATAGCTTTCCACTTAAGTTCCTCCAGTGATATTTTAAAGTTTTTAGTATATAAGTCTTATACTTCTTTGTTAAATTTATTCCTATTGTATTCTCTTTAATGCTACTTTAAGTGGAATTGTACTCTTTATTTTTGGATAGTTAATTAATGTTAATAAGGTGGATTTTGGGGTACTGATCTTGTATCCACCAACCCTGCTTAACTGACTTATTAGTCGTACTAGTTTTTTGTTGGTTCCTTAGGATTTCTACATACAAGATCATGGCTCTGCAAACAGAGATAGTTTTACTTCTTTCTTTCTAAGCTGAATGCCTCATTTCTTTTTCTTGCCCAATTGCCCTGGCCAGAACCTCTAGTAAAATGTTGAATAGAAGTGCCAGGAGTGGACATCCTGTCCCGTTCCTTGTCTTAGTGGGGAAGCATCTATTCACTGCTAAGTATGGTAAAAGCTATGGGTTTTTCATAGATAGCATTATGATCACACTGAGGAAGTTTCCTTCTATTCCTAGTTTTAGTGTTTTTAATCATGAAAGGGTATTGAATTTTGTCAAATGCTTCTTTAAATATCCACTGACAGTGTCATGTGGCTTTTGTCCTTTATTCTATTAATATGGTGTATAACACTGATTGATTTTCATATGTTAAGACAACCTTGCATTAATCCTATTTGATCATGGTGCATAATCCTTTTTATATGTTGCTGGATTTATTCTGCTAGTATTTTGTTGAGGATTTTTACGTCTATATTCATAAGAGATACTGGTCTATAGTTTTCTTGTGATGTCTTTGTTTGTTTGTTTGTTTTGGGCCACTCTGTGCCACATGTGGGATCTTAGTTCCCTAACCAGGGATCGAGCCCATGCCACCTGCATTGGAAGCATGGAGTCTTAACCAATGGACCGCCAGGGAAGTCCCTGGTTTTGTTATCAGGGTAATATTGGCCTCACAGAATGAGTTGTAAAGTGTTCCCCTCTCTTATGCTTTTTGGAAGCGTTTTTAAAGGATTGGTGTTAGTTTTTCTTTAAATATTTGGTAGAATTCACCATTAAGTTATTTGGGCCTGGGCTTTTCTTTGTGGAAATTTGTATTGCAATTACTAATTCAATCTCTTGTTTTATAGGTCTATTCAGAATTTCTATTTAAGTAGTTTATGTCTTTCTAGGTATTTATCCATTTCATCTAGATTACTGAAAATTATTGATTTTTAAACATTTACTTCTATTGTTACAGAGTTATTACTCATGAGTGCTAATAAATTTTCAGTTATGTCTCTGGTTTTTTAGGGCGAAATCAATGCAGAAAGTAATGCCTTTGTTATACCATATATACATGTATATGGTATACAAAAAATATGTACCAACTACCTTTCCAACCACCATGGAGATAATAAAAATGGTTTCCTTCTCTGATTAATATGATCAGTCATAATCATTGATTTCCTAATGTTGAATCATCTTTGCATTCTTAGACTAAGTCCTACTTGGTAATGTTTACAAAGTCTTCTTTACAGTGCTGGTTTAGATTTGCAAACTCATAAGTGAGACTGTGTGCAACATTTATTGTGTGCTTTTGTCTTATTTTCTTATAGTTCTTTTAAGTTTAAAAAATAAATATAAAATATGGGAGGGACTTCCCTGGTGGTGCAGTGGTTGGGAATCCGCCTGCCAATGCAGGGGACACAGGTTCGAGCCCTGGTCCGGGAAGATCCCACATGCTGTGGAGCAACTAAGCCCATGTGCCACAACTACTGAACCTGCGCTCTAGAGTCCGCGAGCCACAACTACTGAGCCTGCATGCCACAACTACTGAAGCCCACGCGCCTAGAGCCCATGCTCCGCAACAAGAAAAGCCACCACAATGAGAAGCCCACACGCCGCAATGAAGAGTAGCCCCCACTCGCCGCAACTAGAGAAAGCCTGCATGCAGCAACGAAGACCCAACGCAGCCAAAAATACATAAATAAGTAAATAAATAAATTTTTAAAAATTAAATAAAAACTTGAGTGCTAAAGTTAAAAAAAATTTTGATTAGAATCCTAACTGCACAACTTGCTACCTGTATGTCCTTTTCACACCTTCCCTATGCATTTCAGAGCCCCATGAGCATCAAATAAGCTGACTAATTTTTTCAATAAACAATGAAGAAAGGGTGGATCACATTAAGATTTCCAATAAATGGTATGTTATATGATCATCTAGGTATAATATCGTATGCCACCCTCTAGAGTCAAAGGAGCCTCTGAGAATTTTTAAGAATTATCTTACTGACTTTGTGAACTATGCTAAAGATTTCTTGCTATTGCCTCTGGTTATGTCCATTTGGGTATTTTCAACTTCCATTCCTCAAATATCTAGTGCTTAAAGAGACATCAGGAAAAGGATACCTTGACATTAATTTTTGCTACTAAGAACATCATCAGTGGTTCTTGTAGAGCAGGAAACCACACTCAGGCATAACCTGAACAAGGCTGCCATGTTCTGATTCCCATCAAAGGTCGACCCGCCACCTCTTCTCTGGATCACGTCTCCCCTCCCGTTCTCGTTGATGTCATTCCTGCAACTATCCTCACTCTCTCTTGCAATGTCAATTTCTTTCCATATGGACTGTTCTTAACATGTGCAAACATGCTCTAGTATCATGTGACTTTGACAAAATAAGATAAAAGGCTTCCTTAACTCCACGTGATCCATTAGCTATTATGCTATTTATCTCCTCCTATACACAGCAAAACTTGACAAAACTGTCTATTTCCATTGTTTCATCTACCATTCAAATCAGTTCTGTTGTCTTCCAATCTTACCCTGTTCTGGTCGAGGCCATCAACAGCTTCTCTGTTACTGAATCTAACAGTCACTTTTCTTTCTTCATCTAACTCAACCTCTGAATAGTATTTGGCTCTGGTGACCACTCCCTCCTTGAAATTCTGTATTTTGTTCCTTAATTAGACAAAATGGGTACCAACTAACTTGAAAATTCAGGAATCACTGCCATTGTCCTGAAAGTCTAGCCAGCCACAAATTAGAATGTTCCTCATTGAGAGGTGTAGAGATTTTGGGGTCATTTCATTAATCTCGCAATGATGTGGGCCTACATTTTACACAGATCCCACTTTCATCGAATTATGCCAAGGCTGCCGTTATTCATGTACTGCCCCTTGCTAAGGATTCCACAGTGGTTCCTATGAAACCACTACAAAATCCAAACTCCTTCCCTGGCCTGCAGTGTCCTGTGACCAGGTCTCTGTCCACCTCTCCCTGGAAGCTCCTTTCACACTGGCTTCCTTGTTACTCCATGTTCTTGCTATTCAGATCAAGGCTTGGACGTCACTTCCTCAGAGAGGTCCTTCCTGACCATGCCATCTGAAGTCACCCTCCAGTTACTCTACCACCTCATCTAGTTTTATGTCTGGTGTTTTACTGTTAACTCATATGTTGGTTTGTGGTTTACTGCCCCCCTCGCTGGAATGTAGGTTTCAAGAGAGTCTGCACTTTAATCGATCTTGGTCCCCTCTGTATCCAATCCTTTACTGCAGTACCTGCCATAGTGTGGGCTTCAATAAACATCCGGTTAATGAATGGAGGTCTACAGGTTGTGTAGCAGTTGAACCACAACAAGGGATGGTAAATGATAAAATTCTAATGTTACCAAAGTCCCAAATATGAGGTATTCCTGGAAGAGTTGCTACATATTCTTTTAAAAATTGATGGGGTATGAATACATTAAAAACAGAACAAAATAAAACAAACAAACAAAAATCTAACCAAAACAAGAGCCACTCTGGAAATCAGTCTTCAGTAAAGTGAAAAGTAAGCTTCAAAAGGCAAACTATTAGATATCACACCAAAGTAAAGGCATTCCAAATTGTAGGATGTTGTGTTCACCAAGAGATGAACTATGATGGGCTATGCTCTAAGTCTATCAGCTCAAGGTGCTATGCAGTTATGAAGGTCAGCAAGATTCTGGAAATAATCAGGAAATGAGTAGAAAAAGGGAACAGATTCTGTCTTTGTACAGTGCCATGCTATGCCTGTGCCTATAGTCCTAAGGATGGTTTCAGTTGTTATATATCAAAAGTGACATAATGGAGCTGAAAAACTTGGGGACAGAAATCTAAAAGGAACAGCTGGGACACTGTATAAAGGCAGAACTCAAAAATGAATCTCCAGACTCAAAAGATCTGAGGATGTATGATTTCCGTGTATGAAATCATGAAAAGCATGAGAAGACAAATCATCTCATTTTTACCAGATCCCAGGACCTCAGGAGAAGAATATCAGGATAAACTGACATTTTTAAAAGGAAAATTTCAGATAACAAAAGGGAAAGGAAATATTACTTTATAAGTTTATGGACTGCATTATGCCAAGAAATTTAAGAAATGAAAACACCTACATTTGTATAAAATCTATTAAAGCTTGCATATCTATTTTAAACATTCTGAACCCCACAGAGATAAGTATTTTTAATTATCATCATCCTATTTTAGAGACTTGGGAACAGGCTCAGAAAGTCATTCAGCTAACAAAAGTAACAAAAGTAGAATTTACACTCTGTTCTGAACTCCAGTTAAAAATTTTCTTTCTTCTTCTCTATGCTGCTTCTAGGGATCATAAAATTTTAGGGTTCAAAGAGAGTTTAGAAAATTTGCTAGATTATGATTTTATAAGGAGTCACAAAGGAAACTGCAAGAGAAAATACGAACCTTTCAGAATGACAGGAGGAGTGTCAGCCATACGTTTCCTCCTCATAGAACAATCCTGGGCTAGACAGATAGCTCATTAATCTGCTCCAAGGTCATGGTTTTATATTTTAGTATATATACTCATAATAACTTTATTTTACATATATAGTGTATATATGTAAATATAATAAGCACAGCCTTTCTCAATAATATATTACTATTCACTTTGTTGTACACCTGTAACTAATACAACATTGTAAGTCAACTATACTCCAATAAAAATTAAAATAAATAACATTCTATATTCCTTGAAAAAAAAAATATATTACTGCTGTCAAGATTTCACAGTACTCTCCCAGAACTGGGACACAATCTGTGGAGAAGATATCAAGCTATTTTGGGTTCAGCCATGAACCGCTACTCAAATTACCCATCTGATTTTCTCCCAGGCCAAATAAAACGAACAGCAGCCCTTACACAGAAAAGCCTATGTCACTGAGGTCTTCAGTTACTACTTTTCTACAATCTTACTTGGTACCGATGAAGGGTCAGAAGAAAAGAACGACAACGTCTATTCACTGGACACATCTATGCCATTATACCTTTAATTACAGAAATCATTACAGGCAAACAACTTTTTTTTTTTTTTTTTTTTTTTTTTTGCTGTACGCGGGCCTCTCACTGTTGGGGCCCCTCCCATTGCGGAGCACAGGCTCCGGACGCGCAGGCCCAGCGGCCATGGCTCACGGGCCCAGCCGCTCCGCGGCATGTGGGATCCTCCCGGACCGGGGCACGAACCCGTGTCCCCTGAATCGGCAGGTGGACTCTCAACCACTGCGCCACCAGGGAAGCCCGGCAAACAACTTTTTAAAAAGCTTATTCTCTCAAACTAATATCAGTGAGGACCAGGGAGGGAGCGGGAAGGATAGAGAACCAGACTGTCGGAACTTGGATCTAAGCCTCAATCATCTTGAACGGACTGTGACATGTCATCACACCCTTCTAAGCCAACAGTATTTCTAGCTGCAAAATGTCTGGTCTGGACAGATCTCTAAGCTCTAAAATTAGATGATTCTCTAACTCAAAGTCCATCACCAACTTGTCTTTTAAGGGATACTTGATATTTCTGCTAATTAGGATGCAACAATGTCTTTCATCCTCCCATGACTAAGACTTTTGCCAGCGCGCCTGCTTGTAGCCATCACCGTCCTTTGCCACAGTTGCTGTAGGAGCCAGGAGTACACAGCTGCACCTGGAGGGATGCTCCCAGGAGCACCCAGTCATGCCCTTCCCAGATTATATCTTCCAGGTACTCCTCTTTGAGCTCTTGATATTAATACACTCAGCAACATAACCATATTTTCTGTCATCTTCAGCAGCTGACTATTAAATATCTTTCCTATTAGAATATTGTTTTTACACAATAATCACAAAATCATTCCAGCTCTGTTTTCGCAGTAAGCCCCATCTTTCCTGGAACTGATCTCACTGCAGAACTGCATATGTTACCAAAGCCCAAACCTCATGCTGAAGGCAGTATTTCCCTTTGGGAAATCAGGGCTTCCTAAGGAGGAAAGTGAGGCTGCAAAACACAGGGTTACATATTTCCAACACATCAGCAGAAATCGCTCTACCTACACAAACAGAAGGCTTGAAGAGCTTAATGGCAACTGTGAGATAATAATGCTTTGGAACATTAACATTTGAAAGGAATTTAAAATCCCAAACTTCAACTGCATTTTTCTAATACAACAAAAATATGCTGAAGTTGGTAGTAGCTCTGTGCTGTTTTTATAGGCATCTTTCACATTCCTGGCATGAACAGCAGCTTCATAGCTTCAGTTACCACAGTATTATTTAACTCTGTGAAAGTGAACTTAGAACACTGTCTACTTCACCTGCCCCAAGTCACAAATGCAAAAATAAAGATCTGCAGTTCAGAAACATGGTTTCAGCTGAGCTTCTTGCCGGGAATTCCCACGGTCCTCAACTGGGCTTCCTACTTCTTCTCACTGCTTGGAGTTATGTCAGAAACTTTTAATTCAAATTTTAAATGAGTCTCAAAGACAAATAGCTTTCAAACCAATTCCTTGAAGAGGAAAAGGAGTTAGAACCAGCAGGAAGATTTCAACTCCCGCAGACCTAGACACAGAAGGCTTCTGTGGCTTGTGCCGAGTGCTGAAAGCATGCTATCCGTGCCCTTCTCCACACTCAGAGGAAGCTGTCAAAAGACATTTTCATCACCTTTCTTTTATAGAAAAAGAAATAAGCCAGCAATCATTATTCCGGCAGATGGATTTTTAAGAGTATCAGCAGATATATTAAAAATCCTTGTTAAACCATGTGGCTGGGCTTTCATCTGATACATGCCCTCAAGTTTTACTGATTCATACGATATCAAACCTTTTTAAGAATCTTATACGGCTGCAGCAAATTGCAGTTAAAGATACCAATGTTCCCTGTTCACAACCTGCCTTCAAAACCCAGGAGTCCTTTTTAAAAAGTAACGTTACCTTTAAATCAGATTTTTATTAAGAAACTTGCAGAACAATGTTAAAAGTGACACCTTCCATAGAGATAATCGATCAGATATTAAGATCAATGTACTGAGTTGATTTAGTGCTTCTTCATCAAAAAATCATGGAAGAATGAAGACTGTTTTCCTCTATCTTTCAATAGGAAATTTCAATGTAGTAAAAATCTACATACCAAATAGCCCTTGATTAAGATTTAGGTACCCATATTTTTATTTAAAAAGTAAATTTTAGAGAAATAATTAGATGATAACAGATAGAAATACATGATACTCAGAACAGAGCTGGTACTTTAAGAGTGGTATTTGTGAAAATAATTTTCATAGAAATTAACTGCAACTCTATCTGTGTTGAAAACTGGAATGCAAAGCACGCTAAAGTCTAACTGGACTGTTTACAGTTGCTTTATTCAACGAAATCATAATTACCCTGTAACTTATCATCTTGCATTTGAGTGCCTTAGGGAAAAATATAAAACTCCAAATGTGCCTATGGATGCAGACAAAGATTCAGTCAATTGAAACAAGAAAGAAATGGCAGAAATACGAAATCATCATATTGGTTTGAAAGATTTCTTTGTAGCTGCTAATTGACGACCCAGAGCTGGGTGTTTGGTTTCACTTCTAGTTTCTAACACCAGTGATTTCCTTTAGGGTAACGTGCTCATCAAATTTTACCCAAACAAGCTGCCTGACATATGCAGCTTCGTACCATAAGATCTGGCTTCTACGTGGGAATCATGAATGAAGGAAGGGGGAGAGGCACTTGGAGCGCAGGCAGGAATGGTGTGCGGGACAAAATGTCACTGGCTCCCAGGGAGTCTGATACTGAAACTGGCAGCGAGACATACCGAAGGCTGAAGGCCTAGAATAGAGCTGAAGTTAGAATTTGGCATTCCAGACAGAGAAGGACAAGGAGGCACTGAAAAGCCTTTATTGTGAAAAACAAGGAAGAAAGGTACATATGAAACCCATTCTGAAGGGGTCAGTTTTCTCATTAGGGTGATCAAAATAGAAAGTTCTATAAAGCTGTAGTATCAGAGGATATAAACAGTTTCTCTGTGTCTCCATGCAGGTATTTTCACACATTTGTTTGTATTACCTCCTCTACTTGAATGGACAAAAAGTTTTTTCTTTAAGTACTGAAATTACATGTGTGACTATGTAAAAATGCAAGATTTAAATTAAGGAAAGCTTGAGGAGAAGGTAAGAATCTGAAAAGATAGATTTCCTATCTAATTTCTGTGGTTACAGGCTAAAGAAACACCCATCTTTAGGTGGCACAGAGGGATGTCGCTTTGTTTATTAATCAATGAAAAACCAATAAACCAACAACTACTTATTGAGGAATATGATTTTACTCTTAAAGGACCAAGGAATTTAGTTTTGAGAGACCAGAGAAACACACATGGAACAACTAGCAAAAGTACAAAACAACTCTAAGTGTTAACCTTTGAGACACAGAAATACTAAAGGAGTTAGTTCAAAAATTCTGCCCAATAAACTCCCCCAAAGGAGTAATCAAGATTAACAAATGAAGTCAAGTCAAACTTGCATGGTCATTTCCAGTCCTCAAGGACCTTGACCTCTAATGTTGAGGTTACAGGTACTCAATGACCTTAAGACTTTAAGAGGGAGCACACAGAGTTTGTTGAAGGAATGGGCTGGAAGGTGGCATTGGAGATGGTCCTCAAAGGAGGCATTCCAAGCAAAAGTGGGGAATTACAACATCTGATGAAAGATGAGTTTGGGCAAATGCAGGCTATGGGTAGGGGAGTCATGGGGGTAGATGCTAGAAAGATGGTTGCAGCCAGACTGTTCAAGGCTTTAAAAGCAGCAGCTTAATTTAATTTGGTAGGTAGTGGGGAACCAATGCTTATTTCTTGGCACAAGTACCTTTAGAGAAGAGTCCTAAATTGTGCCATTTTAAAGCTCCAATTGTAAGAACGTATCTATTTTAGGGACAAATGAGATTACAGATTAGTAAACTAAAGCTGTCCATCTACAGGTGAATGGATAAAGAAAATGTTGTGTACGTACACACACACACACATATACACACACTGGAATATTACTCAGCCATAAAAAAAGAATGAAATAATGCCATTTGCAGTAACATGGATGGACCTAGAGATTATCATGCTAAGGGAAGTAAGTCACAAAGATAAATATCATATGATATCACTTATATGTGGAATCTAAAATATGACACAAATGAACTTATTTATGAAACAGAAACAGACTCACAGACATAGAGAACAGACTTGTGGCTGCCAAGGGGGAGGGAAGGATTGGGAGTTTGGGATTAGCAGAGGCAGACTATTATATATAGGATGGATAAACAAGGTCCTACTGTATAGCACAGGGAACTATATTCGACATCCCGTGATAAACCATAATGGAAAAGAATATGAAAAAGAATATATATAACTGATCACTTCATTGTACAGCAGAAATTAACAGAACACTGTAAGTCAACTATACTTCAATAAAGTTTTTTAAAAAATCCCTAAAGGTTATAAACTTTTCCCAGTTTTTCAGGGAATTTCTACTGAATCATTGCTCATATCATTCTATCAGCAGTTCTATATGCAGGCCACTATGTGAACTCTGGGTATCATAGCTGATGAAGAGGCTTTTAGTATAGTGGAAGATGCAGTGGTGTGAACTGACCAGCATAAACCCGCAGTCCATTTCTACACTATGGACCACTCACTCAGGTTGCCTTTTGAATGGCTAAAGTCACTGTCCCTGGGACTGAGAGCTGCAGGGTTCTTCCCAGATCAAAGCCATTTCACCTGCTTTCCAAGGCTTGCAGGTGAGGGTTTCTTCTCTACTGCCACTCCCCGTCACATCCAGTCTACTGGCTCTCACCAATACCAGTACCAATACCAATACCATCCCCTATCTTCCAGAGGTAGGCACTCTTCCCCACAGCTCCCTGAGAAGAGGCCTAGAGGCCACAGAAAGCCCAGAAGGCCAGGGGTGGTACCAAAGGTGGTACCCCAGCAATTACAGAGGAACTACCACGTAACATTCACGCAGACTGTGATACCTAAGACAGTATTTTTCTATAAGAAATTGCTTTCTGTATATTTTGCTGGTTAACCCCAGAACACTTTGCTTTTCTAAGCACAATTCTAGTATTAGGAGGAACCCAAATTAGTATGAGGACTGTATAAGTATTTACTTCTGAGATTCAACCACATGATCACAGAATAAACAGAAAGACTGGAATTTAACTTTAGTTAAAAAAGAAAGAACAAAAAAGGCAGGAAAGGAGTTTTTTTAAAACACTGAATTTAAACACAATTATGTGTAATTTTAAAGTTGCCATACACCATGAATTGTCATACAAATGTAATCTAAAAGAAATCATAGTGGAGAAATGATCCTCCTTATGGAGGATGTCAAAGAGAAACTGCAGGAAATTGTGCTGTCGTGAGTTTCACATTTACATGCTTCTTATTGTCAAATAATTTGGTCATAAGAGCTTGTGAGTGTTGATACTTGGATAAGAACAAACTTGCAAGGGAGGGGACAAATAAAGAGAGGTGACCTGCAATCGGCCTGAATTATGGAATGGTTACAGGGTGGAAAAAAATCCAATCTGCGGAGTGATGGTTATTTTAAGAGGTGCGAAGCAATTCAATTCTTCTGTTTCCAGGTATGTAATTCTAACATGCCCGAACATTGGACAGTGACTTCTGACACTCCTTTTTTAATAGTGTTTACATGGCTGATAAACTGTAAATTTAAAACACAATTTGGGAAAAAACAGGTTAGAAGAAATATTTCCTTTTGAAGAACAGTAGAACTCGAAGATGCCTGGCTTCATCATCTCAGTTGTGTAGACACTGGACGGCCTACTACTGCTTCAGATATTCAGAGCACAGACTGCCCATTCGTGTTGTAAGGCCATCTGATGGTGAGACAGGCTGGAGGACCAGGACTTTTTGTTCAGGGACCTTGCTCCACCTTTGCTTTGCACTGGGGAAAGCTGAGAAAAAGGATCTTGAATGCTCTGGATACAAATGTGTCAAAGGAGAACTTTGGTAGTAAAGGAATGGGTCCTAACTCAGTATAGTCTGTATTGCTTTTCGTACCTAGCTGTATCCCCAGATCCTAGCCCGCCTTCTGACACACTGTAGGCACTCAATAAATATCTGCTGACTTTAGGAATACATAAAGCGATATGTTAGAACATCAAAAAAATATCTGAATAGTACCTTTACTTGAAATCCCCAACTTTCTCTTCTCAGCCTGAATCTTATCTGTATGAAAAACCTAGTTAGGAGAGCATTTCAATTAAACTCCATTTCATAAATATTTATTGACCATCCACTAAATCTGCACGGCTGTTTGGCCAAAGACCCAAGAAGCTTTTTTAGGCTGACATCATTTCCCCTTTCTTCGAATACTACGGCATTTATTACCTGCCACTTCACTGCCCCCTCTCCTGCTGCCTTGAATCCTAACTTAGGTTTCAGAGTCTCATGAGTGCAAGTACGTGCATAAAATGCTGCACCTTCTCTCTGCCTTGATCAAACGTTTTCTGCCTAAAATGTCGTTTTGCCACCTTTTACATTTGAACAGAAATTTCTCTTTGTTAAGTTTAGCCCAAACATCACCTCCTCTGTGGAGTTTTTCTGTTCCCAGTGCAGAATTAACTGTTTCACTCTAATAGCTACAGAAGCCCAGCAGTAAGTTGGACTTGCATTTTAATTAGCGATCTCTCTTAGCTGACTGCTGGGTAACTCTTTAAGACCGGGGATGGGGTACAATTCATCTCTCTACTGGGCTGGCACAGTGTCCACTATAACTATAAACCACTGGCAGCTCTAGAGTTTCCTCTATGGCAAACAGATACGGTAATAAGGGGACAGAACTGGATGGGAGACAGATGACTATTCTTAAATGTTGCACCAGCATGTCCCTTTGTACAAGACTGAGAAAACATCAACTTTTCATATGAAAGGAGTTGGAGAAGTACTGACAGAGGTGCTCAGCACAGCTACAGCAAACCAGGTTCACTGAACAGGATGAAATATGTGGGAAACAGTGATTCCTTGAGTCGTAAATCCTTTGGGGGACCAAGCTGACAACAACGTTATCCTAGAAGATGTTCTTTTTTCTCAGTAGCATAAATATTGAAGAAATGAGGATGTTAATTGTCCTCTAAGGTCCAAGCTTATTAAAATAAGCCTGGGTTCAGCGTGAGGAAAGGGCCACATTCTTGGGCTTCAAATGTGCACATGTGTCTCCAAGGAGCCATTATTTTGGTTACTGTTCCACTGACCAGGGATTATCCTGAGAGAACCGAATCGCTGCAGGTGACAAACTTTCAGAGCCCCCTCATCTTGCTTGGAGGGCAAGAGAGTTTAGAGTAGGAGAGGAAGCAAGAAGAACAGACGGAGAGAAGGGGAGCCTCTTCCCCCACCCACTCTCAGCACGTAGAACTTGATAAGAGCGGGAGCAAATGTATGTTTCTACTAGCATCTCGGCTACCTTTGGTAAGAAAGTTCTTGATGATGATACTAGGTCACAGTGTGCCATCAGCCGAATTACCAGATGTGTCTCATTACCTCAATTAGTAATTTAAAGGGTGGGGATGTGGACTTCTAACTCCTCTGTTCCTAGAGATGTTCAGTGAGCTCCTGATAAGTGGATATGGAAAAAAATCAAAAACGTGCACACGCACACACCCCTCTTCCACATCTACAGCGGCTGTACACACGACGAACAAGGAGAGCGTAAGGCTGTGATCCAGGGAGGCCCCAGCTAGCATCAGCCGTGAACACTTGGCTTCTCTGGGCTTTTATCCTCTTATATAAAATAGGAATAAAAAAGTCCTATTCTTCTTCTGCACACAGTTGTTATAAGAATTAAAATAAATAATAAATATAAAAGCACAATAAAAATGCTAAAGGACGATACATAAAAGTTGAGGTCCTATGACATCATTTTGCCCCTAATGTACAAAACCATGTATTATGTGGCTGGTTAAAATAATTGGAGCTATAAAAATGAAGAGGATGGAATGGGATTGTTTCAGCTATGAAATATGAATCTCCAAAATGCATGTTTGAGATTCAAAGGGCAAAGAACCAAAGAACAAAATGAGGTCCTTGGCCTCTCCTGCTAGCAAAGAAAGGGGATGAACACATTCCTAAGATCCTCCAGTTTATCTACTGAAAAACATTTGAGGGCTTCTCCAGTCCTTAAGTCTTTTCCCCAGATAAACATATGAGGTGCTTAAGTAATCACAAATTCATTTATAAAAGGAAATGACTATTTTCCACCAATTTTCTACTCTTCCTGTTAAAGTCTTTAGATGATTTAAACTGAAGGGGAGAAAAGGGAAAGAAAAAAAATAGCAATATAAATACAAAATAATGTTTCATAAAGAATATATCCATCACATAAAGTAATAACATCTTTAGGAAAATCAAAATAACTTACAATGTGTTGGCACATACCTTTCTTTTTCCTTAAGATACTTGTTTTTAAAGATCTTGGTGAATGATTTCAAAATAAATGTATCATCATACGCTAAGCATCTTATCATAAAGCAAAGACAAAATCAGACGAGAAGGAGCTCTAAAGGTTTCTGAAATTAGAATTATGAATCACAAAACCCAACATGTCCCTGGGCTCCAGCCCTATGATTCCCACACCCTTCACCAATATTTCTGGGGCCGTTGAGTCAGGGCTCCAGGCATAACACTAACGGAGTCAATGTTGGGGATTTGGAGATTCATTCCTTGGTCTAAGCCCTATACTCTCATCAGTATCATCTTCATCACCTGGACACACCCTACACTTCTTTTGATGACCTGCCCCCAGGACAACAATTCTCACTTCCAGACTCACAACCAAGGACCCATTCATGGTTTTGGAGCAGGTGAAACCTGGCAGAGTCTTACTATAGTAGATTAGAAGAAAAAGAACCTGAACCCAAGGGGAGACTGCATGATAAAGATTTTGCGAATTAGTGATATACGTAAGAACCCTGAAGACAGGATTCATCTATGTCGTCTGGGAATTCTCCCAGATAAGGGAAAACAGTAAAAGATGAAAGTCTAGGATTTAATTAAGGGTACTGCCTTGTATAAATTCCTGCAATTATTAAATTTTGTGACTTTATTGAGAATTCTCAAAGGCAATCATTAAAATTTCTAATAACATGTCACCAGTTTGCTTTGTTCCTGTTAAGACACAATATTAAGCTCACAGTGATTACATGTTCCTTGATTTTTTGTTAGTATATAAACTGCCAGTCTTCATTCCAGGTGATCTGTTTTCCCTGTTTTCCTTCCCCTAGTTTATGGCATTCATCTCTACTTAGGAGGGATTCCAGTAGAAATGGGTAAGAAAAGAAACGACACATCTGTAGGTCTGTCCCTCTGGAAAATACTAACGGAGTTGCCCGACACCTATTCCGTTAGAGGCCTGTCCAGTTACTGTATCACTGAGGACTGGCTTTACGGAACTGAAAATATTTGTTGCACTTCTTCCAAAGAACCGAGCAATTCTATGGTTTCCGAGAAAATCCCAGATGTACGCACAGTTTCTTCAAAGAAATCGAGTAAAAACAATTTTCACATACTCATATGATATCATCCGGAAAAACTCTACATTTCTCTTAGAGAAACAACATACTTCACGTATTTAAGGGCTGGACCTAATAAAACACACATTATCCTGCGTCCTGGTTACTCCATGTGACTCAAGAGGAGGATTTCTGAGGTGTTTCACAAACTTTGGCCATTCTTCAGCCATTCTAAGGCAGCACCCACCAACTCCCAAAGAATCTGAAGGAAGGTGTTTCTCCACAGACTCGCTGTGTTCTCCACCTCTCCTTTGTAAGCTCAAAGCTCTTCCAAATCAGCACTGGCCACAGTGTGCTTTCTAGTTTTCTGCAGGACACTGCCTTGCCGTACTGAACTCTTAGAGGACCACGACCCCATCTTATTAATCCAGATCCCCGGGGCCTAGGCCAAAGAAGGGCTCCAAACATGTGTAAATAAAAGTAAATTGATTGTCAGAACTTAATACAGTAATGAGACAGATGAAGAGATGGCTGACTGCTTTCAGCATCAATACATATACGTGTGTGTGTGTGTGTGTGTGTGTGTGTGTGTGTGTGTATCAATGCATATATCATCTATGTAAAAAAACAAAATTTATAGGGGCAGTTGGATAAATGGAGGTGAATGCATACATTTTTTCCCACTATGGTATTTAGCATTACAAAATGCAGTAAACCACAACAGAAACACCAATTTATGTTTACTTTTGGTAACAAAGTAGCAAATATCTATAAACAAACATGTTTAGAAGGAAAAATATACTACTGTATCCCATATTCTGCTCAAAAAATAAACTCCCTTTCGATAGGTACATTAGTGGAGACACAGGAGTGTATTATCCACTGCAACAACTGAACCCAATGCTGGACTTCCCTCCCCACCTTTTTCCAGCTCACTTTTTGCCCACCCCCCCCTCCCCCCCGCCCAGCTCGCCAATTAGTTGGTTTGCTGAGACCAAGCAAACGCATTTTAAAATTAACTTCAGCAAAATAAAATCAGAGAAAACCTGTCAGCAAAACCCCTAAAACCCCACCTCTCTACATAGTACATCGCAAATATGAATAATATTCCACTATAATACAATTACATCTGTAACAACAGTAACACAATCCAAGATGACTTAACTTTCTGAAAGCAAATAACAGTCTAATGATTTTATAAAGCTAAGTAAGCTCTGGAGCTACCAGACATCGACGAAATATCCTTACTTGGTTTTAGTTCAAGAGAGCCAACTCTCTTGAGAAGGTCTACTAAATTTAGACTCTGAGCTGATTTCATCACTAACCTGTCCTCCTGACAGAGGTCTCTGTGGACAGGAGGAAGACGGCATGGGGACCCCATGCTAGGGTGAGATCAACCTATTTCACAGGCACAGATGGCAGCCAAAAACGTCACAAAGCACGCTCTGCTGGGCTCAGAGCACCTGTCCTACAGGTCCCAGGCACGGCTGACAACCACACCTCTGAATCTTGCAGTGTTACTGTAAAGCCTAGCCCCTTCTGGGAGCCATGAAGGACTGAGAATTGTCATTTTTGACTATGATGTGACCAGCTGTATTCAGGAACTTTCCTGGAAGAAGAAAACACCAAAAACTTGATCCAAGACAAAGCTTGAAACAATGTGGAGAAGCACAAAATGAAGCTGAATCGAATCCTGATTTTTCTTTTTTAAAAAATTATTTATTTATCTAATTTATTTTGGCTGTGCCAGGTCTTAATTGTGGCATGCAGACTCTTAGTTGCAGCACGCATGCGGGATCTAGTCCCCTGACCAGGGATCGAAGCCGGGCCCCCAACATTGGGAGCACAGAGTCTTACCCACTGGATCACCAGGGAAGTCCGTCTGTCTTTTTTTTAAATGCTAGTCAAGAAAAGATCTAAAAATTTCCATTATAAAAAAATGGTTTCATCCAAACCAAATTTTATTCAAATACTAAAATGAAAATCACTGAGCTGTTATAACTAGCCTAGTGACAGTACTGGAATCTGAGCATCAGTGGTTTGCTTGTGCTGTGGACAGAGCGGGGAGGAGGAAAGGAAGGTGGCACAGAGAGAAGGGCAGGCTGCCTCTCTAGCCTCTCTCTCCCATGCATGGGAGAGTCGCTCGTCAGGTGCCCACTGGCCAAGCTCTGGCAGCGACCCAGCAGTGGACCAATGGCTCTGCTGCCTGCATCCCAGTTGAGGGGAGAGGACTGGGACACAGAAAAATGGATGTCAGAAAAAAGTTTCCAAGGAAGTTTGTATGTTAGAGCAGAGGATGGGGGGTGAAGAGGCAAAGGAAAGGTACATTCCTTCCACTCCCAACCAACTCCCTGCCTCATTTCTTTTCACTCTTCTGCTCCAGCTAGCTCACTACCTTTCCTATCATCTCCAATATGGTACCTCGAGTCACTAAAGTGGATTTATAACCATATTGTCCATTCTCTCTCTCTTTGAGAAAAATTTTTTATTTAAAAATTTTCATTTTTTCTCTTAACTATATGTCCATTCTCTCTCTTGAATCCCTTATAAAATATCTGGTAAACTGGTTTGAGCCGGTACTAAAGTAAAACCAAAATGTGTCACCCCACAAAAAGCCCTAAACATTTTATTAGGCAATTGAACTAAACACATAATATATTTTTAAGCCAAACAAATCTGGTATTTCATGTGGTTCAATCCCCCATCCCAACGTGGGAAATCCACAAATATTCATTTTCAAATCAAATGTAGATGAGCCGTATACTGTCATATTATTACAGGCAGTATTCATACCCATTGACAGCCTGTTCATTTATACAGTCCAGCTTTTCACCTGAAACATAAAGGTTGCTGTTCACAAGAAATGAATGCGAACTAAATATGCATATGACTGTATGACCCAGATTTCATGTCCAAAGACAATTTCATAAGGTTACATCCTTGGGATAAAATTAAGAGGAGAAAAGAGTGAGTCAGTTTCATTCTTTTGCAACTTACGGCAACGTGTTTCTAAGTGTTAAACCTCATACCATCTCTCCTTTAAAAAGCTTTTAAAATGCTTAGATGGAAACAAATGAGATGTTATATAAAGGCAGAAATTTCTGCAGAAAAGGGCACACACACGTGAAGCAGTATTTCAGTTCTTTATGAGCTAAAGGAAGCTGATGTTAGTTTTAATATTAGCTGGAGGGCAATCTCTTAGATGGAAATTTTAAAAAAAGAAATAGGAAATAATGCAAATGGAGGAAAAATGCCAAAGGGGGACTGCTAGGATTGGAACATAAACATTTAGGAAAAAGAGTAAGGAACAATTTTATTGAACAAGAAAAAAAATCAGTTAAATACGTGAAGGTATTTTGTGTATGTTTTTCCACAACACACTGCTAAAATAATATCACACAGAGTAAACTAAAGAAATTAAAATGAAACTGAAAGGAAAAGGTATTTTCCAAGAAATCTGACTGACTACTCATTAAGTATGCTGAGGATAAATCATTTAGGTCACCAATATTTGGTTTTGTTCTTATCCTAATAGCATTGTCCTAGCTGCCTTCAATGTCTTCTAGAACAAAGAAGGGTATAAATAAATAAATTCATAAATAAATAAAAAGATAGCACTTCCTGCTAAATGCAATTGCTGAAGGCAAGGGAAAAGTCACAGACTAAATTATGAATGAGGAAATTGTGCCAGATAAATTTTGGATGTTTTAACTTTACTTTTAGTGGTTTGGAGTTTCTCTGAGATGCACTGCAAGCTCTTGGCTGCAGCACAGAAGTACTTGGGATGCGTGTTAGAATGCACATTTTAGGCTTCACACATCCAGAGACACTGATTTAGAAGGTGAACGAACCCAAGAACCTGCATTCTTTTTTTTTTTTTTTGCGGTACTGGACCTCTCACTGTTGTGGCCTCTCCCACTGCGGAGCACAGGCTCTGGACGTGCAGGCTCAGCGGCCATGGCTCACGGGCCCAGCCGCTCCGCAGCATGTGGGATCTTCCCGGACCGGGGCACGAACCCATGTCCCCTGCATCGGCAGGCGGACTCTCAACCACTGCGCCACCAGGGAAGCCCAAGAACCTGCATTCTTTTTTTTTTTTTTTTTTTTGCGGTATGCGGGCCTCTCACTGTTGTGGCCTCTCCCGTTGCGGGGCACAGGCTCCGGACGCGCAGGCCCAGCGGCCATGGCTCACGGGCCCAGCCGCTCCGCGGCATGTGGGATCTTCCCGGTCCGGGGCACGAACCCGCGTCCCCTGCATCGGCAGGCGGACTCTCAACCACTGCGCCACCAGGGAAGCCCCAGAACCTGCATTCTTAAGCAGCTTCTCAGAAGATTATAAATGCACATGGTCCGCAGTTCACACTCTGATGAAACTACTGCCGTAAATAAAAGACATGTCTCTCTACTGTGGACACTGACATGTTTTTGAGCCAAAAAAACCCACAGAAAAACAAAAAAATACCCAAAAAACGTACTTCAATAAAGAAAGAAAACTTCAAATATAATTTAAATAAATATATATTTAAATATTCTTCTGAACCATCAACCTCCTTGTAACCTTAGGTAACTAGTGAGTTATCCTAACGGAAATTATCTATTCTCATGATCAAAATGGTTTCTACAGGTTTCATCAAGCCACGCTAGAGAGCAACATAGCTACATACGACTATAAAACGCACACCAATGCTTTCTTTAAGGAAACTGTACAAGAACTCTTCACAGATGCTACCAAAATTTTTGTTGAATTTGGCTTATGTGAAATTTGAAAGATATGCAAAGAAATTTTACATATTTATATAAATAAGAGGTACATACACACACATATATATGCACACATACACTCCAGCATTTATTACTACTGTATCTAAAAATTCGAATTTGCTTCTCATTTCATTTGTCAGCAAAAACTCCCCAAGTGCATTACATAGGAAGCTCCTCATGGGCTCCTTCAACACTTTAGACCAATGACTGGCAATTTTCTCTGTGACTCTTTCTTATCTCCTTCCTTCCTGTGTCTCTTTTTCTTTGATAACCAACCCCATGACCCTTATCCACAGGTACATACAGCCACTTTACGGGAAAGATACACAGTTTTGTCTTTGCCCCACAGCAGTTTCCAACTGATTTTCATTCATCCCAATATGACCATTTCTGACAGAAGAGTATGTGTCAGGCCCTATGGAGAAACGGACCCACAAGTACAATATAAAGTGGTACTCGCTATTAACAGAAAAGGGATGGCCAATAACAGAAAACACTCTGGGCTGCTTTTCCTCCAGCAAATTAAAAATAAAATATTAGGGCTCCCCTGGTGGCGCAGTGGTTGAGAGTCCGTCCACCTGCCGATGCAGGGGACACGGGTTCCTGCCCCGGTCCGGGAAGATCCCACGTGCCACGGAGCGGCTGGGCCCGTGAGCCATGGCCACTGAGCCTGCGCGTCCAGAGCCTGTGCTCCGTAACGGGAGAGGCCACAACAGTGAGAGGCCCGCGTACCACAAAAAAAAAAAAAAAATTAGAGAGCTCCAGAACACACAGCAAGAATGGCACCAGAAAACTTCACTGAGTGGAGATTTTCAGTTGAGGAGCGTGCAACAGGGGCTGTTTCTGTCAGTAACTTTTAGAAGTCATTTCGAGAGGCCAACAACACATATCTGGGGTGTCATCATATTCTAAGTCAGCTTTTCTCTAGCTCGTACTGCAGGGCAAAGAACTGGCCGGTTAGCATCCATTATTGACCTCACAAATCACAGTATTGATCTTAGAGGCCTGGGCGCAGAAAGGGTGGGTGAGGCAATGCCTAGGTTCTGGCCACCCTCACCTTCTTGCTCATGAGAAAATGGTGATGGGAGAAGAGGTGTCAGTAGATGGGAAGTTTGTCCGCTAGTCGATTCTAATCCAGTCTAGATGTGGAGAATGGAGAGTGTATTCACTGGGGGGTTGGATTCGGGCACATCTGAGAGTGACTAGTGCGGGCGTTCCAAATTCTGATGGCACCGCATGAAATCCTTCTACACATGACCCACTGAGAAAGCCAGCAGAACGCCCTTCTGCTGCCCCAACACCACTGCACCAGCTCTACCTGATGACTATTTTGTACCTATCATGTCTCGTGGGATTTCACATGAATACATTTCAGTAATATTTTCTAGTAACACCATTTCCGGTCAGAGCCAGAGGCAGAGAGGAAATCTCTTACCTGTTAGTTCACAAGAAGAAAATACTTCCTGTTCCCAAAGGAAGACTATTTCTTTGATAAATACTCTAACCTAAGAATGAATTAATTTTCTAGTGACATGTTCTTTAACAAGCCCCTACTTTATCATTAAAGTCAAATCTTTTTTTTTTTTAAAAACAAGTTTAGCTCAATACGCATTCCCTGCAGACCTACGTTATAGCAGGCAGGCAGGGTGCCACCGCAGACACATGACAAAGGATGAAACACAGTCCTGTCCTCAAGGGCTCTGGGTACCTTCAGGGGAGTAAGAGCTGGACCTTCCAACACAGTGTGGCATGCATTATTCTGCAAGGGTGGGCACAGTGCTCCATGAACACTGTGGAGCCTGGGAGATCTGGGGAACCCTTCGGTGGGGGGGGGGTAACAACCGAGTTGGATTTTAAAGTGTGAATGAGATTTTACTGCAAATGAAAAGAAGGGCAAAGGGAGCCTGAAAAAAAGCTGTGGGACGCAAAAGGGAAGGGGTCTTTAGGGAACAAAGAGTATTTTGTGGGACTGAGGCACAGGGGAGAGAGATGTGGAGGATGATGACACCAAGGAGATGGGTTGCAGCCAGAACAGAAAGGACCTTATCAGCCACATCAAGGAGTGGATTTTATCCTGTAGGAAGGACAATGTGGAGCCTGGAAGGTTTTTAAGGAGAGGTGTTGCAGGACCCAATCTGCATATTAGGAGGAGACATGTGGTGGCTGACAGTGGGTGACGGAGAAGAGGCTGGGAGACCAGTTACAGAGCTTAAGCGAGACCATTCATAACATGTGTCGTGGAGGCTCGATGCTCTTAGGTGGTCATCATTTTCCCCATATGTTCTTCAATTATATCTGGGCTTTCCCCCTTTAATTATATATCAATACGGATACATATATTTTTTCCTATCCAAAATACATGATCTGTGGTTCATAAAATCACATTCCACACGACAGGGAGTAAATGTTTATGTAAAAGGATCTCTTACCTGAACAAAGCTGTTCCACTTTCGTGTAGTTTAGAGATACTATGTCATTAACCCAGGCAATGATGTCATGTCGGCTCATAGTCTCCTGGGTTATCGAGGTAGAATACACGTTGACTGCCATTCCCCAGCTAGAAAAAACAAACAGTTTATTTACCTACAAGGAAAAAAATTAACTCAGAAAGATGACAGACATCCATTCAAGCTCTGGATCCCTGACAGAACTCTAAGGCTTGTAAAAGTCCTGCTCTGGCTAAGCCCTTTCTCTTCCCTTTGTCTCTCTTCTATGTGTTTGCTATAATATGGTTAAATCTCATATATTGTTCGTGCAGTATCATTTTTTGTCTCCCTCAGCTTGACTCCAATGTTCTTCAGGTTCTGAGATTCCTAATCTCTCATGTAATTTAGTGAGTCACTTAGAAGGTAAGTTGGGGAATTCCCTGGTGGTCCAGTGGTTAGGACTCCACGCTCTGACTGCCAAGGGCCTGGGTTCTATCCCTGGATGAGGAACTAAGATCCCATGAGCCGTGCGGCCCAGGCAAAAAAAAGAAAAAAGAAAAAAAAGAAAATGAGTTGGGAATATTTTTTATCAGCTTTAGAGAAAAGGAAATTCACTTCAGAAACAGGTTACAAAAACACTCCATTAGAAAAAAAATCCTTGGGACTTCCCTGGTGGCACAGTGGCTAAGAATCCACCTGCCAATGCGGGGGACATGGGTTCTAGCCCTGGTCCGGGAAGATCCCACATGCCGCGGAGCAGCTAAGCCCGTGCGCCACAACTACTGAATCTGTGCTTTAGAGCCCGAGAGCCACAACTACTGAGCCCACATGCCACAACTACAGAAGCCCGCGTGCCTAGAGCCCATGCTCCGCAACAAGAGAAGCCACCACAATGAGAAGCCCGCGCACCGCAATGAAGAGTAGCCCCCACTCGCCACAACTAGAGAAAGCCCGCGTGCAGCAACGAAGACCAAACACAGCCAAAAATAAATAAATAAATTTATTTAAAAAAAAAAAAAAGAAAAAGAAAAGTCCTCACCTGATAGTCTCTATCAGTCTCTAAAAGCTTTGGATAAAGCCTTGAAAAAAAATATATACAAAAAGTATTTGGATAATCTGGAAGTCCTGCCTGACTGCACAAGTCTTCCTTTCAGCTATGATTGTTAATATACTCCTTCTGACCATTTCATGACACTTACTATTTCCCCCAACTTTTCGCAGGAGGAGCACACACTGGCCATAGAAAAGGTAACAGAAAAGGTTTGTTTTGCTTAAAATGCTTTGATAGCTAGAGTTTGGTGTAATTGGTTTCCTTTTCTTAATTAATAAACTTTATTTTTTAGAGCAGCTTTAGGTTCACTGCAAAATTGAGTGGAATGTACAGTTTTCCCACATACCCCCCTGTCCTCCACTGCCCCCCTCCAATCTCCCCAACCGGCTGGTACATGTTAAAATTGGTGAACCTACAATGATACATTATCCCTCAGGTCCCATAGTTTACATTAGGTTCACTCTCGGTGTTATACATTGTGCAGGCTGTGACAAATGTACAGTGCCATGTATCCACCACTGTAGTACCATACAGAATAGCTTCAGTGCCCTAAAAATCCTCTGTGCTCTGCTGATTCATCCCTCCCTCCCACCATTCCTGGAAAACACTGATTTCTTTTAATGTCTCCATAGTTTTACCTTTTCCAGAATGTCACATAGTTGGAACCATAGACTGGCTTCTTTCAGTAATGCCCATTTAAAGTGCCTCCATGCCTTTTCATGGCTTGAGAGCTCACTTCTTTTTAGCGCTGAATAATACTGCACTGTCTCAATGTACCACTCACCTACTGAAAGACATCTTGGTTGCCATCAAGTTTTGGCAATTATGAATAAAGCTGCTATAAATATCCACGTGCAGGTTTTTATAAGTTTTCATTCATTTGGGTAAATACCAAACAGCATGACTAATGGGTTGCAACGGTAAGAGTATATTCAATTTTATAAGAAATTACCAAACTGTCTTGCAAAGTCGCTGCACCATTTTGCATTCCCAACAGCAATGAAGTTACTATAGACTAGTTTGCATTTTCTAGAATTTTCTATAAATAGAATCATATAGTATATACATTTGTATGGCTTCTTTCATAAAACTGTGAGATCCATGCTGCACTGTGTATCAGTAGTTCACACCTTTTCATTGCTGAGTAGTGCTCCATTGTATGCATATATTGAGTTTGCTTATTCATTTACCTGTTGATGGACATTTGGGTTGTTTACAGTTTGGGGCTATTATAAATAAAGTTATTATGAACATTAAAAAAAAAAGAAAGTTCTGGGACTTCCCTGGTGGCGCAGTGGTTGAGAATCCGCCCGCCGGTTCACGGGACACAGGTTCGATCCCTGGTCTGGGGGGGATCCCGCATGCCACGGAGCAACTAGGCCCGTGTGCCTGCGCTCTGAAGCCCGTGAGCCACGACTGCTGGGCCCGCGCGCCTGGAGCCCGTGCCCTGCAGCAGGGGAGACCACCACGGTGGGAGGCCTGCGCACCAGCGGCAAAGGGTGGCCCCCACTCGTCGCAGCTGGAGGGGGCCCACACGCAGTAGCGGGGACCCAACGCAGCCAAAAAATAAAATAAATAAATAAAGGAACGTTCCTATTGCTTCATATCCTCACCAAAATTTGGTATTGTCGGTATTTTGGATTTTGGCCGTTCTAATAGGTGTACAGTGGTAACAAATTCTTTTTAATATTTAAACCTGGTTGAAATTTTGCAATTTTACTAATTTTGTACAATTATACCACATAATTTTTTATAAAATGTGTGTATATATATATATATATATACACACTTTTATTTTGAAAGTTTTCTGATACATGCGAAAGGAGAGAGAACAGAATAACAAATCAGTTGTGTTCACTTCTTGGTTTCAACAATTATCTATACTTGGCCAATCTTGTTTCATTTATATTCCCATCAACACTCCCATCCTCCCACCCTCCATCTCCCAAGCCAGATTACTTTGAAGTAAATGCCAAGCATTATATGATCTCACCTCTAAGTATTTTTGTATGTGTCTCTAAAAGATAAGGACATTAAAAAGAAAACAAAACAACAGCATTATCACACCTAAAAATAAAATTTCTTAATATCATCAAATATGCATTATAATTGTTTCACTTTGTTTGAATCTGAATTCAAATGAGATTCATACATTGTGATTCTTTGATATGTACTTTCTTTTATCTATAGGTTTCTTCTCCATTTCTAATATTTCCCTTGCATTTAAAAAAACTGTTGTTGAAGGAATGGGTTGTTTGTCTTGTAGAATTTCCACAATCTAGATTTTTCTCGCTGCATCCCATTGGTGTCTTTTAACATATTCCTCTGTCCCTTGTATTCCCAGAAACTGGTAATTTGACCTAGAAGCTTGCTCTGATTCAAGTTCTAATGGAGGAGAGGGGACAAGACTATTTCATGCAGTGTTTCAACTTCCATCAGGAGACACATACTGTCTGATTGACTCCTTAAGTGATATAGTTAGCCATTGATGGTATCTGCCTAGGTCCAACAACTCTTTAGAGACTTCAAAGTGATATTCTATTATTCATTCTTTTTTCTTAAATTGAAGTATAGTTGATTTATAATGTATATATCAAAGTGATTCAGTCATACATACATACATATATATCCCTACGTATTCTTTTCAGATTCTTTTCCATTATAGGTTATTTCAAGTTATTGAATATATTTCCCTGTGCTCTACAGTAGGTCCCTGTCATTTATCTATTTTATACTTACTAGTGTGTACATGTTAATCCCAAACTCCTAATTTATCCCTCCCCCTGCCCCTTTTCCCTTTGGTAACCATGAGTTTGTTTTCCATGTCTGTGAGTCTGTTTCTGTTTTGTAAATAAGTTCAGTTGCATTTTTTTTTTTAGATTCCACATGTAAGTGACATCATGTGATATTTGTCTTTCTCTGTCAGACTTACTCCACTTAGTGTGATAATCTCTAGATCCATCCATGTTGCTGCAAATGGCATTATTTCATTTTTTATGGCTGAGTAATATTTCATTTTATACACACACACACACACACACACACACACACACCTGTCGATGGACACTTAGGTTGCTTCCATGTCTTGGCTATTATAAGTAGTGCTGCTATGAACAATGGGGTCCATGGATCTTTTCGAATTAAGAGTTTTCCTCTTTCCTGGATATACGCCCAGGAGTGGTATTGCTGGATCATATGGTAACTTTATTTTTAGTTTTTTAAGGACCCTCCATATTGTTCTCCATAGTGGCTGCACCAATTCACATTCCCACCAACAGTATAGGAGGGTTCCCTTTTCCCTACACCCTTTATTATTTGTAGACTTCTTGTTGATGGCCATTCTGACCAGTGTGAGGTGGTACCTAATTGTAGTTTTGACTTGCATTTCTCTAATAATGAATGATGTTGAACATCTTTTCATGTGCCTATTGGCCATCTATATGTCTTCTTTGGAGAAATGTCTATTTAGATCTTCTGCCCATTTTGTATTGGGTTGTTTGTTTTTTGATATTGAGCTACATGAGCTGCTTGTATATTTAGGAAATTAAGCCCTCGTCAGTTGCATTGTTTGCAAATCTTTTCTCCCATTCTATTTTCGTTTTGTTTATGGTTTCCTTTGCTGTGCAAAAGCTTATAAGTTTGATCAGGTCCCATTTGTTTATTTTTGCTTTTACTTCTATGACCTTAGGAGACTGATCTAAGAAGGTATTGCTATGATTTATGTCAGAGAATGTTTTGCCTATGTTCTCTTTTAAGAGCTTTATAGTGTCACATCTTATATTTAAGTCTTTAAGCCATCTTGGGTTTATTTATTTTTTATAAATTTATTTATTTATTTTTGGCTGCGTTGGGTCTTTGTTGCTGTGTGTGGGCTTTTTCTAATTGTGGTGAGCGGGGCCTACTCTTCATTGTGGTGCACGGGCTTCTCATCGCAGTGGCTTCTCTTGTTGCGAAGTACAGGCTCTAGGTATGTGGGCTTCAGTAGTTGTGGCATGTGGGCTCAGTAGTTGTGGCTTGCAGGCTCTAGAGCACAGGCTCAGTAGTGGTGGCGCACAGGCTTAGTTGCTCTGTGGCATGTGGGATCTTCCTGGACCAGGGCTTGAACCCATGTCCCCTGCATTGGCAGGCAGATTCTTAACCACTGTGCCACCAGGAAAGTCCGAGTTTATTTTTGTGTATGGTGTAAGAGAGTGTTCTAACTTCACTGATTTACATGTGGCTGTTCAGCTTTCCTAACACCACTTGCTGAAGAGACTGTCTTTTCTCCATTTTATATTCTTGCCTCCTTTGTCAAACACTAGTTAACCGTAGGTATGTGGGTTTATTTCTGGGCTCTCTATTCTGTTTCATTGATCCATTTGTCTGTTTTTGTGCCAATACCACACTGTTTTGATTACTGTAGCTTTGTAGTATTGTCTGAAATCCATGAGGGTTATGCCTCCAGCTTTGTTCTTTTTCCTCAGGATTGCTTTGGCAATTCTGGGTCTTTTGTGGTTCCATATAAGTTTTAGGATTATTTGTTCTAGTTGTGTGAAAAATGTCATGGGTAATTTGATAGGGATGGCATTAAATCTGTAGATTGCTTTGGGTAGTATGGCCATTTTAACAATATTAATCCTTCCAATCCAAGAGCATGAGCTACCTTTCCATTTCTTTGAATGATCTTCAATTTCCTTTATCAATGTTTTATAGCTCTTAGCCTGTAAGTCTCTAACCTCCTTGGTCAGTTTTATTCCTAAGTCTTTTTATTTTTGATGCAATTTTAAAAGGGATTTTTTTTCTTTCTCTTTCTGATACTTCATTATTAGTGTAAAAAAGCACAACAGATTTCTGTATATAAATCTTGTATCCTGATACCTTGCTGAATTTGTTTATCAGTTCTAACAGTTTTTGTGTGGAGTCTTTAGGGTTTTCTATAGAGAGTTTCATGTCATCTGCATATAATGACAATTGTATCACTTCCCTTCCAATTTGGACTTTTATTTCTTTTTCTTGTCCAACTGCTGTGGCTAGGCCTTCCAATACTATGTTGAATAGAAGTGGTGAGAGTGGGCATCCTTGTCTTGTTCCAGAATTTAGTGGAAAGGTTTTCCGCTTTTCACTGTTGAGTATCATGTTGGCTGTGGGTTTGTCATAAATAGCTTCTATTATGTTGAAATACGTTCCCTCTATACCCATTTAGGTGAGAGTTTTTATCATGAATGGATGTTGAATTTCATCAAATATTTTCCCTGCATCTATTGAAATGATCATGTGGTTTTTGTCTTTTCTTTTGTTGATGTGGTGTATCACACTAATTGATTTGCACATATTGAACCATCCTCATGACCCTAGGATGAATCCAACTTGATCATGGTGTATGATCCTTTTTATGTGTTGTTGGATCCAGTTTGCTAATATATTGTTGAGGATTTCCACATCTACATTCATCAAAGATATTGGCCTGTAATTTTCTTTTTTGGTAGTGTCTTTGTCTGGTTTTGGTATCAGGGTGATGGTGGTTTCATAGAATGACTTAGGGAGTGTTCCCTCTTCTTCAGTCTTTTGGAAGAATCTGTGAAGGATCAGTATAAGTTCTTTTTTTGCATGTTTGGTAGAATTCCCCAGTGAAGACATCTGGTCCTAGACTTGTGTTTTCAGGGAGTTTTTTAAATTACAGTTTCTATTTAACTTCTAGCGATCGGTCTGTTCAAATTATCTACTTCTTCTTGATTCAGTTTGGCTGAGCTGTATGTTTCTAGAAACTTGTCCATTTCTTCTAGGTTGTCCAATCTGGTGGCATATAATTGTTCATACTATTCTCTTATGATTTTTTGTATTTCTGCAGTATTGGTTGTTATTTCTCCTCTTTCATTTCTTATTTTGTTTATTCGAATCCTCTCTCTTTTCTTCTATTCATTCTTAATTTATTAGCTAGAATAATTCTACAAAGAGAAATTTGCCCTTTGAGATACTGAGCATATAGGAAAGGCAAGATAGATGCCCGATTCTTTCCTTTTATTTACAGATTTTCAAAACAATGAGGTAAGTTCCTAATATTCTCCAAACACCACCAATGAGGTTTTTATTTTTTAAGTGTAATTATGAACTCATGGATTTAAACACATTTGATACGTTTCAATCCAATGCAGTTTATGCCTTTATTCAAACTGGTTGCTAGGTTCTTTTGAGAAGATCCCAGTAGTCTTTGCTAACTTCCCTGCTTTCTGGTATGACAAAATGCTTCAGGCTTGACTTGTACCTTTGCTGCCTTAGACCTAAAACCAGTCATTTCTCCAAGGGTTCCTTATTCCTTTGGTCACAAATGGTATTTAAAGATAATATTTTTAAGCATGACTATATAGGACAGAAAAATCTAGTCTTACGCATTTTACACAAAAATCTATACATTTATGAAACAGCTGTGTTTGGAATTCTTATTAATCCTAAAGCAACAAAAATCTGCTTTTTACTTAAAGTGCTAAGTAAAGATTTTATTATTTATTGATAGGTACAAAAATAAATATCCACTCATCCCCAGAAGCACCCTTGTCTCTAGATTCTCTTGCCCTGAAGATCTAAAAAAACTCATGTCACTGACATCCCAGATAATGTGACTACGGTAACTGCTTTTCCATAACATTATTAAAAGGTTTTTCATTTTTTGGTTAATAACTTCCACTGTTTTCTTTAGTCTATCACTTAGTAAACAAAAACATTTGCTTTTAGTTACTAGTCAATTTTTAAAATCAACTATGTATATGACATAAAACCTCAGAAAAAAATTCAAAATTTTAAGTGTTTTGGACAGTCTGGTATAATTTTCACATACTGGCATAACTTTTGGCAGTTCACGTACTTTTCTAATGGCTTTGCCTATAGGCAGTAGTGAGAAGCTTTTGCTTTACCAGGCGATGTACTGATGGAGGATGAGGCACCAAGGCCCAGAATTGTACCAGATGGCATTAAGCCAAGTTGGGATGAAATTTTTGCTCTAGATGACTTAAAAACAAAACTAAATGCAAAGTGGGACAGACACAATCAGATCTGTGTTTTAGAAAGATAATCCATATATAAGTGAGTAAAGATGTTCTGTGGTTAAATAGAAAGAAATGTACAACCAAAGGGCAGGTAGAGGAGTTATGACAGCTTTTAAAAAATCCATAAGAACAAGGAAGCAAGTCATTTGCTGCAGGTTCTGTCGATGAATTACACTCTTTTCTGCACCTTTATTGACAACGTTCACCAAAGGACAACAATCCTTTCATATCAAGACAGTCGGCTCACAACAGCAAGTAAAACATTATCTGCCTTCAAGGAGCTCATTAAGATGACCAGGTAAACAGTGGAATAGCACCTGATTTTTGCTTTATTAATGCTCCAGTTAATTAGTTACTAGACTCACCACTCTAACCTCTACCACATCCCCATCTCCATCTGACACGACTACAATCCCTAGAAGCCCTGCAGTAAAAACCACCATTGTTAAGGGACCTGTGGGAAAACTAGGATAGAGGACAGAGTAAGGGTGAATCAGTCAAGGTTAGGAATATTTCCTTACATTTTCTAAAATAAAACATTAACAACACATTAAATAGATTTCCATACCTACTTCAAATTAACAGCAATGGACTCAACAGTTAATTTCTATATACCATCCATGCTGATTAGAATACTCTTATCATCTATCTTGTTCCAAATTTTACCAAGATACTTCTAAATTCATTTCACTTTGTGGTTATCTCTCACTCCCTTTATTAGTTCCCCATCCAAATGTGTGGCACCTTCAGATTTTAGGAGGGAGAGCTGAGTCCCGATTCTCTCTCTGCGGAGAGGGAAGCGCTCTTCCCAACCTCTAGTAAGTCAGGGGGCAGCTAACATAGAAAAAGAATTCTATTCCTGCTCTGCCCATCCACTTTTTTCTCCCCCTAATTCCTTCAGAAAAAAGAAAACTTTTTCTTTCTACAGGTGCAACTTCAATACCTTCAAGCGTAAATTATTCAAGTTGAGTCAACAGTTTGTAGAAGAAAATTTATATTTTTCCAAATGTTAAACTCAGGGTTGGTGGAGTTTAACAGTCTTAGCTCTTCTGTAGATATCCACTAGAATCTGAAGATTTCCTTATAATTTCCTGGATGTCAACCTATATTACAATATAAAGGTGAAAGTACTGGTCCCTGCTTATTCTTCAGAAGTGTTGTGTGGATAACAAAAGGAAATTTTCTATCATTTTACAGTTAAAGTGATTCCATGCTTCCATTTTGATTCTTGAAAAAATCCCTTGAGGGGAGCCAGTCAGGAACTGTATTCTTCCCTGACAAATGTGGATTCCTAGTCCTTTTGAAGGTATGAATTAAAACAATTCAAAATATTAATTTTTAAAAAATGTACTGAGTAATTTCCAGAGACTCAGGCAGGCAAAGTAAGTGGCTACGAAAGGTAAGGTAATACCGAATGCTACAGAATAAGGAGCCAATGCACTGTGCATGGTTTATTCTGTTTGGATCTTCAGCATGCCTTTTCCACAGAAATAACTTTATTCTTCGATGACCTGACATCTGTTCTTTAGAACAAGCATTTCTCTCGTTGTCATCCTTGTAAAAAAGGAAGTCAAAGCACCGTCCTCTTATTTGTGGCTTTCAGTCGGAACTTTAACCAGATCACTATGTGTTTAAAACCTGGTAAGTACCAAAGCACTGAGAGCAGTAGGTAAGGGACAATTTTCTGGCATGTCGGTCTCTGGGTCACATATTTTGAAAATGGCATTGAAATTTTATTTTAAAATGAATTTGCACAGCAGAAATTGACACAACATTGTAAATCAACTATACTTCAATAAAATAAATTTTACGAAATGAATTTGCATCCATTGCTTCTCCTTGAAAGTAAACCAATAATCACCATATAGTTTACACAATTTCTGTGAATGTCCAAATGCCTTTCTGGGAAGCTGGCACTATATATATATATGTGTGTATATATATTTTATTTTTACAAGTGAGAGAAACAAAAACACAGAAAAATGAAAATCCGTTCATACCTCGAGCAGGTGAAGTCGTATTTCTGGCTTGTCTGTGGATAGTGACCACTGACACATGTGACTTCAGAACAAGGCCAGCCTCAGGCTGAGGGCCAGTGTGTTGATTTTGCCCCATTTCAATCTTGTATTCAGCACTTGGGGGTGTGGGCAGGAAACGTACAGCAAGTTTATGCCTTGCAGCAGTCGCTCAGCCATAGAAATGAGAAATTACATTTCTGCTACTGAAACAAAAGGAATTTTATGGACTGAGACTTGAGCTCGCCTACTGAACAGAGCCTGGATAAAGACTTGGCAAGGCCCGAACCGTGGAAACCAAAACATGGATTCTACCACCTTACTAGTCATGGGCCCCTAAACCAGTTACAAAATAGTCCACAGTTGTGTCCAAGAACAAACTGGGCAAGGTTTATTAATTATTCCAGAGGAGTGTCTCTTCAAAATGTAGCAAACACGTAAAATGTCATAGCTAGCATTATATGTGCCCTTCAACTGGAATTATTTCTTATGTAATTCATTTCATCTCTCCGCCCCACCCTTACCAATAGACCACAGCCACACTGTGTACATTTAGGGGGAAACGTGACTGATCACTCCATTTGGAGGAAAACGCAGTGTTTTTTCAGCAGGGCTCACAATAAACCAGGTGTCTCAGGATCCTGGCTCTGATGCTGTTTTGGGTGTGTGGCTGTAAGGAGAGGGGCTTGAGAAATTAATTTTGGGAATGAGGCATATGGAACCTATTTTGATTTTGATTTTTTTTTTTCACAACTATCGTCTGAGTTTGCCAGAATTCCCAAGTTTAGACACGACCATCTGCAGAAGAACTGCCTTCCGTAAGTGGTTGACTTCTGTCTGCTGCTCTGTAAGTAGGCTCTGTTTGGCTTTGATTTACCCCAAACGCATTTTGAAGCTGAACCTTTAAAAGCCACCCCCCCACCGCTCCCCTGCCCCACCCCACACACCCTGACTTAAGTTACTTTCTTTATTTCATTCCCTAAAGGAGTCTATACACAACTGGAAATTTCATGTTCAATATAAAATGTTCTGTAAATTCACCCCCCCCCCATGGCAATATACTCTGTTCACACAATTTTGCGCTGACAACTGACAACTGTACTCATGTCTGTGACCATCTTTCTTCTCTCTCTCTCATAACAATCTGTATTTTCACTGGGGGAAGTAATCCACCTCCACCAGCCTAAGACCTACACATGCAATCCACCCTCTACCCAGTTACAAAACAAAGGACAGACTGGAAAAGAGGTATGAAGAATAATGGCATTTTTCTTTCACCTGGGAAACACATCTTTGAGCTTGGGCACATAAGGATTTCTGAAGTCCATTAATAATCTATAATCTGAGTGGTTTCTTAAGTAACGTCTAAAGGTATCAATGCTTCATAGGAAGCTATGTCCTGCTGACCAAAACGGCTCTGAAGTCTCCATATATGTCAAGGTGGAGAAGTACCTGTGAGTCACAAGAACACTTTCTTTACCAATCACTGGACTTACACTTGGTCTAGGTCAAGGCCTCACCTTTAATTCCCTTCCCACAGGGCTGTCCTTTGGTTCACATTTTTTAGCATTGTCAAGGTTGGCCTGTTCCTACATACTAGGTAAAGGGAGGTGCATTATTTCAAACACACTCGTAAATGTGGCTTTTTACTCAGAAAGAATTTGGGGGGGGGGGTCATCCTAACAGAAATAGCCATTTTGCAAACACTTCTATGTACCCACAAGTATTATGATAAGAGTTTAAAAAGAGATCAAGACAATCACTGATCTAAAAATGAATTATTTCCTTCTCTTACAAGTGGCATCTTTCTAAAGTAACCTGTAAATATACACTGAAGAAAAGAAGTGTATATTTATACCCACTGATTAAATATGGAGACAAAGGAAGGAACTCCAAAAGCTGTTCATCAACCTGAGGGGGGGGATGAAGAGATTGGGTCCCAATGGCAGACATTCACTTAAATGTTAGAGTTTTCCTCTGCAAAGCTTTGTAACAACAGAAATAGATTCTGCCTGAGTGTCTGCTTCCTGGCTCCCTCCTCACAAAAGGCTGATGTGAAATCCCTGTGGCTGTCCCTGATAATGAACTGGGCATCCGTTGGGAGTAACTGCTAAGTGTCCCCTGAACCAGAAACTTCTCCGCCTTTCAGCTGTGCATAATTTATTCTCCAGATTCAATACCGTGAGGGGGAGGATTTAAACATCTCACCAAGGAAAGAGTATCTCCAGATAATTCTCGATTCATCATTTGCTCTTTATTTGCAACCCAGAATATGGGGGCAGGGGGACAGTATTTGGCTGGGGAGGGAGATCAGGATGGAGGGAAGCTGGAGTCACAGAGGGTCTCTGAAAGACAAACACTGACAAGATGAAATCTCCCTGGAGAGACATTCTGGAAACTGTATTGAGTTTCATTGAAAATTGGGTATTAAGGCTTCCACTTAACTTGTGGAATAACTGACGGCTGCATGGACTCTAGGGCTGGGAGGGGAATTTAAGGGGTCATTTATTGTCTTCAGGTAATAATAACACACTTAAGCCACCGTGGGCAGATGTGCATCTGTTTTATTTTTACAGGGCTCTACGACTGTCTTATGGGATGAGACAGACAACGCAAAACGGACTCTTCCAGGCACCAACCCTCCCCAGAGCGCTAAGCGGGGGCAGAGGCCTGGGTGCAGTACTGACTTTAGACAAGGACAGCAGAGAAGCATCAAGATACACCCACAATTATAAAATGCATATATTTTATTAAAACACAGGATGTGAGATATACTAATTTTTCCTCGAAATTAGGCTATTCACAATTTAGAGCTGGTGAAGAAAACCAGTGTAAAAGAACTTTAATACTAAGCTGCTTAGAGAAACATTGCATAAAATAGGAGTTTTATCAGAGGGCACATTAGCCTGCTTTTTATTCCAGGCTCTTCCAAGTGGCCTACCATTGCGACTATTAATGTGCCCTTCGTTATCATCCACTGCTTGATGATAATGCTTTTAATCGTGGCGCAAAGCTCCATGTCGTCTCACAATCAGAGGTCCTACCTCCAGCTAATCGTCGCCATCTCCCAGAGAGAATGAACAGAAAATAACACCCTTTTGCAGGGTGTCCATCCCATCTACCATTAACTGTTCCTTCTAAAAACAGAGATCAGGCTCCTTCCTGCCATATCACCAAGTATTCCAAGGGCTATTTTTTAAAAACAATATGATTACAACAGATTTCTCCAACCGCCTGCAAAAGGAGACTCTCTAACTAGCCTTGAAAATCAACCTCCACTTAACCTTGTGGTTATCTGCGTGAAGCCCACCAGGGCTTCATTTGCCTTAGCTTGGCTACCCCCAATATTGGAAGGAGATGAAACAGAAATGCAATTTTCAAGATAGCATACACATATGAGTATAACTGAATCACTCTGCTGTACACCTGAAACTAACACAACATTGTAGATCAACTAGACTTCAATAAATTAAAAAACAAAAAAACACTCCTGCATGGCTCCACCCCCTAAAGTCCAGAGAGGGATTGTTTAGCTTGACTGAGATTTTGAGGTCATGCTGAATGATGAAAGACATAGACGACTTGTGTTCATTTATTCAATGTGTTAAAATTGCATGCTAAGTAAAATATTAATTGATTTGTTAAAAGAAAAAAACCAGCATATAAAGGTTTGGGGTTTTTAAATTCAGAATTAACAGTCAATTGCTACGGCCCTGAAATGACTTGGAAACTTGGCTCTTATCCAAGGAGTGAAGAAATTTGGGAATTCTAAAAGTTTTTTGTGGCATTCATAACATTCACGGACGTGAATGAAATTCAACTGCGTATAACGGAAGCAAAAAGTTTAAAGCCATAAGCACACATACACACACACACACACACACACACACGCGCGCCATATGGTCAGAAATGCAACTGATTATAACTGATTACATTTGCCTAAATGTCCATCTGTTTCAAACAGTGAGTGGCTTGGTCCATGCTCTGAAAATAACTTCAATGACCCAGAGCTCATTCCCATGCCACAGGCTTGGCTGGCCTCCTCAGGGCACCAACTTTTGCCCAGTCCCCCCGCCCCTCCTCAACTTGGCTCCGGGTACATCCACTCAATCTGGACCATATGCCTTCTGTTTAACTTTCCTAGCCCTACTTGGCTCTGTTCCTTCTCACCCTGACCTTAGCTCTCTCCCATGATCCTAAGTCATTTCCAGTCCCAAGCCTCCCCCACCCAGCGTGACCTCGGGTCAACCCTTCAGGGCATGGGTGCTGCTGCCACCATGGTGGGCGGTCATGCTCAGTTGCTAATGCCCCCTGCATAAAACCAGGTGCGTGAGACGTAGCAGAAGAGTATGTGATGACTGCATGAACACACCACCAATACCAGGCAAAGCCGGGTGGGGGGCAAATTTCGTTAGAAGCGCCCCCCACCTCCGGTTCTGAACTATTTTGTGCTCTTGGTGGTGCTGATTCCTCCTCAGGTACTTCTCATCCTCAGCTGTGTGACTTCCTGAAAACTTCACGTAATAAAAAACAAATGAGGGACGACAGCTTCAAGGTTGATCCTTAGGGATAGTTGGGGCTCAAGGTCTTACGCGAAGGAAGGGGTCATTCCCAGCACTTGGCACCATGGGTTACATCTCATGCTTCAGGTTCAGCTCAAATGTCACCTTCTCAGCAAGCCCTCCCTGACCACACTCTAAAGTGGCCTCCTCCAGGTACTCCTCCACCACCTGTTCTTTCCTCCGTGATACTAACACAAGCTGTGATTATCCCGTTAGTTTACTGTCTGTCCACTACCTCTTGCCCTAATGAAGTTAGCTCTATGAAGGCAGGTTCTTTATAGAATACATTTTGTTACCGTGTGTCTCCTATGTCTAGAGCAGTGCCTGGCACATAGTGGGTGCGCAGTAAATAAAACCCGAATGGATGCATGTGAGGGAGAATTTCGTGGGGAGGAGAAAGTTACAGGGTTCCCGAAATCATGCCATGTAAGCCAACTGTCAATACACGTCTCTAGTGCTGTGCGAGATGGTCAGGCGAGGATAAATTAGGGTTGAGTGAACTAAAGGACTCTGGTGTCTGCTGTCTAAAAGAAAGAAGGGAGTAGAGAAACATGCCATTCTTCATGTCTCCAACACCAGGATGAAAAAAGCGCACTCACTATTTGTACACATTTCAGCTTCATGAGACCGCTGATCTGGCTTCTAACCCCAGAGCTACCACCAACCAGCTAGGCGAACTTGGGCACATGTGCCTAACCTCTCTGGATCTCCTTTCCTTCCCAGGAGTACGTAGTTAACACTCATCTTCTCATTTAGTCTTCACGGCAATGCTATGTGACAGCTACTGCATTTA
The DNA here is from genome assembly GCF_008692025.1 of Phocoena sinus. NCBI lineage: Eukaryota > Metazoa > Chordata > Mammalia > Artiodactyla > Phocoenidae > Phocoena > Phocoena sinus. Next base: position 40,120,371 of record NC_045776.1, read on the forward strand.
TGCCACGATGGAGGAGAAGGTACACAGACTTGGGGTGGGTTAGGCACTCACCCAGTCACAATTATTAAATGCAAGAGCTGGGATCTGGACCCAGGGCTGATTCCAGGAATCCTGCCCTCAACCAAGTCCCTTTCTGCTCTCGGGTTTTATGATGTCACGAGAGTAAGTGAAAAGAAGACAGACCTCCAAGTGTGAATACCACTGTGGCCTTGAATAAAAACCATTTTTCCTTTTTTAGTGCTACCAAGTCCTCACTGTACATTTTCCCTTTAACCAAGATGATCTTTTAACATAAGTTTCCCCGAAGAAGAGCCTGAAATGGAGAGATTTGGGTAACTAGTTTTACTCAGTTTAATGCTGGGAATGATTTTTGGCTCAAAAACCTGCCAGCTGTAACATATAAGCCATGCTAATATTTTAGGAATCACCACATTTTGCATTTCTAGTTACTACGTATCTTGGCCTCAAGTCTCTCAATTTTCTTTCTGTGGTAGCTTAGTCAAAATGGACAGAGACCACGTACACTATTACTGCTTATAATTTTTTTCAACTAACAAAAGGCTTCAGATTGATGTCTCGACTATGTGTTTAAAAAAATCAATTTCTTAAAAAACAAATACCAAACACAAATCTCTGGGTATCTCACTCTTAGAGACTGGTGCCTATCCAAAGGTCTGTATTTACACTGTGGCAAAATTCATTTTTAAATTTATGAGAACATTCTGAAACGGAAATGGAAACTGAAGTACCAATAAAATTAAGCCCAAAAGAAAAAGGGAAGTACAGGCCAGTGTTAAAATATGTCCCAGTGAATTTAACTCTAAAATGGATGATATACACCCACATACCCCCAGCCCTGTCCATGCCACCCACCGTTCTTAATTCTTTCCTTAAACTTCTTAAATACCACCTTTAGTTGACAAGGTACTGATTGGCTTTCTACCTCAAACCCACTCCCCAACCCCAGAGGACATCCTGTGAATTACATCCAAGATGGCTGCAAGTCAGGAGCACAGGAAATGGAAATTTCTGTCTAAGATTAGTCACGTTCAGCCAAACTGGTGTAGCAGTGAGGAAATACTATCAAAACTTAGAGCACTATTTCATCACCAGTTCCCCAGGCCATCATTCCCCAAACTTCCTTTCCCAGGTGAAATGATTCATTTAGGCCAGAGAATAAACTCCCTGCTATCTGCCTACAATTCCACCCCAGAGTCAGTGTTCATCCTTCTTTCCCCTTCCCTAGTTTCCTGCTACTCTTGTCTGGGCAACCAAACACCAATCCTATCTGCCTTGTATTGGAGTAGAAGAGTTTTGTCTGTTTGTCTGTTTTAAGCCAATAAACTCATTTACTATTTATTTATGGGAATGAAGAAAGGGCTGATAGACTTGCATCAAAATACCCAACAGCCCCTGACAAAAATCAGTTCACACACACACACACACACACACACACTCACTCACTCATTCTTAACCTGCAGTACCTCTCCACTCTCCCATCTGCTGCCTTTTCACAGGTCAAAAGTTAAAACATTTCCAGCCATCAGTGTAAGAACACTGTGATTCTCAAAAGGAAGTGCAGATACTGAGCATGTGAGGAAAAAGTGGATAAGAACTGTGCCATGTTCAAACCGAATCAGGTACAGAAATACCAGAGGGGCAGATACACAGTCAGACCCTTGGGTTTAGTAAAGAGTTGGATGTATAGCAGTTACTTGAATTGAAGCCTCCTGTTTTGATTCTGCAGTTCTACGGTATGAGGACCCCCAGGAGCAAAGGACAAAATTTAATATACTGTTGTAGTTTAACAAACGTGGGGGATTGTGGTCCCTGCTGAATTTGGAATGTTTTGTTAAACGTGGGATAAAGACAGAAAAATAACAGCTGATTGATGAGCACTCAGAAATTATTAAGGGAAAGGAAATTACTTATGAGAAGACTTTATGAACAACTTGACTAAATAGAGATGTTACTAGAGACAGGAAAGTCTAAAGGCATTCGGGGAGTAAATGACGTGAGTTCCAGAGTGAATATGTATGTTAAAAATTGACCAGTATTTGAGTCAATTTGAATGGATGAAATTTGGCAAAGTGCCTCCCCATCCTGCCCCCATGCCTAGTTTCTAGGTTCCTAAGATTAATTTAACTTAGAGACTTTAAAACATATTTTTAAAATGAATTTGAATTCAGCAACTGCGTATAATTGTAACTTTTTTTTTTTTTTTTGCGGTACGCGGGCCTCTCACTGTTGTGGCCTCTCCAGTTGCGGAGCACAGGCTCTGGACGTGCAGGCTCAGCGGCCACGGCTCACGGGCCCAGCCGCTCCGCAGCATGTGGGATCTTCCCGGACCGGGGCACGAACCCATGTCCCCTGCATCGGCAGGCAGACTCTCAACCACTGCGCCACCAGGGAAGCCCAATTGTAACTTGTGTGTGTGTGTGTGTGTGTGTGTGTGTGTGTGTGTGTGTGTGTGTGTGTGTGTGTGTGGTTCCCCAGACTTAAACCAAAGGTCTGATATTATACTGGTTGACCCAAAGTCTCAAAGACCTAGTTTACTTTACTTCAGTGTTAGTTATTGCTATACTAAGCATAATAAACACAATTAATACCATAAAAATATTAATTGACTCTATATATTTTTGTGTATATATGCTACAAAGGATTAATTCCTATTTTAAATTAGGGTTAAAAAATCTCATAATAGGGCTTCCCTGGTGGCGCAGTGGTTGAGAGTCCGCCTGCCGAAGCAGGGGACACAGGTTCGTGCCCCGGTCTGGGAAGATCCCACATGCCGCAGAGCGGCTGGGCCCGTGAGCCATGGCCGCTGAGCCTGCGCGTCCGGAGCCTGTGCTCGGCAACGGGAGAGGCCACAACAGTGAGAGGCCCGCATACCGCAAAAAAAAAAAAAAAAAATCTCATAATAGTTTGATGAAGCAAAGAAAACAATTTCAAGGTAGAATGCTAGTTTAAAAAAACTACTATTTTTGGGGCTTCCCTGGTGGCGCAGTGGTTGAGAGTCCGCCTGCCGATGCAGGGGACGTGGGTTCGTGCCCCGGTCTGGGAGGATCCCACATGCCGCGGAGCGGCTGGGCCCGCGAGCCATGGCCGCTCGCTGAGCCTGCGCGTCCGGAGCCTGTGCTCCGCAACGGGAGAGGCCACAACAGTGAGAGGCCCGCGTACCACAAAAAAAAAAAAAAAACTACTATTTTTAAAAAGTAGATGTCAAAGTGCTATTTTTTTATTTTTAAAAATATTTTTATATTAAAAAATCAGCACATTTTCTCTAGAGAAAAAGTAGAAAATAAAGATAAAATAAAATTAAAGACCTCTTTTATATGAGTGTGTGGGGTGTGTGTATTTTATACATGTACATTTATAAAAACAGTTATACATACACACACACATACACTAGATTTAATAGTGTGCCCCCTGGAATTCACGTCCACTCGAAACCTCAGAATATGATCTTATTAGGAAAGAGAGTCTTTGCAGGTGTAATTAGATAAGATGAGGTTAGGGCCCTAAATTCAATGACTGGTGACCTTATGAGAAGACCGTTTAGAGACCCAGAGAGACACAGATACACAGGGAAGGAAGTCATGTGATAAGAGAGCAGAGATTGAAGTGATGCGGCTACAAGCCAAGGGACACAGAGGGCGACCACACAGAAGAGGAAAAGAATGAATTCCCTTCAGAGCCTTCAGAGGGAGCAGAGCTCTTCCATCACCTTCATTTCAGACTTCCAGCCTCCACAACTGTGAGAGAATACTTATCAAGGCACCTAGTTTGTGGAAATTTGTTATGGCAGCCCTAGGAAACCAATACAATACATACGTATTTTTGTACTAATCAGCTTACTTCTCTTAACATATTTTGAACATTTTCCATATCTTCTTCATGTGTAGTACTTGCACTACATTTCATTGTTCAGATATACCATAATATACCCGATTCCAGATTTTATGTTAACATATTTAACTCCTAGAACTTCTAGTTTGGTCTAGTTTCCTCTCTTTTTCAGTTATTATTTCAGGACAACAGAACCAGCAGTCACTTAAATGCAAACAATGACCAAATCATTTTTGGCTCACATAAAAAGATCTGGACGTTCGTCTATGTCCTATAATTCTTTTTTTTTTTTTTTGTGATACGCGGGCCTCTCACTGTTGTGGCCTCTCCCGTCGCGGAGCACAGTCTCCAGACGCGCAGGCTCAGCGGCCATGGCTCATGGGCCCAGCCACTCCGCGGCATGTGGGATCTTCCTGGACCGGGGCACGAACCCATGTCCCCTGCATCGGCAGGCAGACTCTCAACCACTGCGCCACCAGGGAAGCCCATGTCCTATAATTCTTTAGGTGATTTTGGAGCGAGGTTTAGTTGTTTGCTAGTTATTGTCCTTAAAGCCAAATGGACACCATCGGTTCTGGGCTCCCTTGTTAATAGGAAAGGAAGCAAGCAATCATCTTATAAAAAAAAAAGTCATGTTCTTGGCCATCGTAAACTAAGGGAATCACAGGATGTCCTGTCGAGTGGTATTTGGCTTCCTTTCATGGAACAACCTCAATTAAAGCAAAAAGAACACTTTCAACTCTCAACTGATCCTCGAGTGGCTATAACTTGCTCAGTCCTAAACAGAACACAGAAAATAATCATCCATGACCTAGACAGCAAGAGATTACTGCCATCATAGAAGCAGTAATTCAGCTGAAATCTGGCCTCACGGTTTTGCAATGAAATGAATAAGTGACAGATGAAAGAAGTTGCACTCAAAATCTACTAGTAGACCTATGGCATTTGTGAAGTCACAAGTGACCTTTATTTTATAGTATCTTTGGGTTTTGAAACATATGTGGTTAAGAAATTTGGTTTTCAGCTGCAAAGATTCTGGGAGCCAAGCATTCCTACCCTTTCAAAAATCACAAGGGCCCTCAGCAGATCCTTTCAGGTAAACCTAGGACTTTACTGAGCTTTTGCTTCCCAGTTTCTAAACTCTACTTGAGGCAATTTCTCCTTAGAGGTTTTGAGAAGTCAGGAGCCAAACTGGCAACAACAACAGAAATGCCAAATTAGACAGAATGAAAAGGAGTGAGCAAGATTTAAAAAAAAAAAAAAAAAAAAAGGGCGGGGAGGCATGTAATGCTTTGATTATCCTGGGCAAAATTTCGAAAGTATGAAAATGGCTCCTTGCTCTCTTTAAAGAAGAAAACGTTTCTACACACATTTTCCTTTTAAATTCAATAGCAGAAAGTTTCATACGGTGTTAAGGGAACACTCAATAGAAAGAAAAGAGTATCTACAGAATTACAGGGTTCTTCCCCACAGAGTTAAAAGAGCATCTCATATCTATCAAGGCCCCAAAGAAAACACAGCTCCAAAATTTAACTCTTTAATATAACTTTTTAAGTGGATTTAGTGGTTTTTCCCTGAGTTAATATAATGATCCTGTTATTATTTTGCAGTCTATTTTAATAGAATCATTTAATATATATTTACTAAGAGCTGGACCTAATTGCTAGAAAAGGCAGTGGGGATAAAGAACACGTAGAAAAAACTATTCTTTTTCTTGAGAGGTATTATATTCAGGTTAAAAACACAAGACTCAAACCCATTAAAATCTAAGTCAAGACTATATTATAATATCTAGGTTATACTTTTTATAATCCTCTTATAACAATAAACCAACTAATTTTTTTAAACAGGCAAAGCATCTGAACACACACTCCACTAAATATACACAAATGGCCAATAAACACGTAAAAGACACTGAACATCATTAATCATCAAAAAAACATAACTTAAAATCTCAACGGTATACCTGTACACATCTGTAAGGATGGCCAAATTGAAAAGACTGACAATACCAAGTGTTGACAAGGATGTGAAGCAACTGGAACTCTCCTACGCTTCTGGTAGAAACGTGAAATGGTACAACCACACTGGACAACTATTTGCAGTTTCTTAAGTTTCTTAAACACCAATGATATTACCCAAACATTCCACTCCTAGATATTTACCTCAGAGAAATGAAAACATTTGCTCCACAAAGACTTATACATGAATATTCATAGAAGTTGTATTCATAATTGCCAAGAACTGGAATCAACCCAAATGTTCACAAGCTGGTAATTGATAAAATATGGTATAGCCATACAGTGGAATACTACTCAGCCACAAAAAGTAATGATGTGCTGGTAAACCCAACGTGGATGAATCTCAAAATCATTACGCCGAGTAAAAGAAGTCAGACACTAAAGAGTACAATTTGTGTGATTCCATTTATATAAAATGTAGTCTAATTTACAGTGACAGAAAGCAGAGCAGTGGTTGCCTGGGGCTGTGGACAGAAGACATATGAACTGCAAAGGGTACCAGGAATCTTTTGGGAGTGATGGCTTCAAAGGCATACATACCATCAATACTCATGGAATCATATACTTTAAATGGATACAGTTTACGGTATGTAAAATTAATGCTTAATAGAGTTGGTAAGGTGGGGGACAGCACAGTATAATTTGTTTGAATTTTTCCCAGACTGAATTTGAACTTTTAATGAACATCTGCTATGTGCCAGGTATTGTAACAAGTACCAACGGCACAAAGGTCATAGCTTATTATAAAGACAGGGTAAAAGGGTACATTGAAATTACAAGCAACAGTACTAGCTAACATTTTTTTTTTAATAAATTTATTTATTTTTTATTATTTATTTATTAATTTTGTCTGCGTTGGGTCTTCATTGCTGCACGTGGGCTTTCTCTTCGTTGCGGTGCGCAGGCTTCCCATTGAGGTGGCTTCTCTTGTGGAGCATGGGCTCTAGGCACACAGGCTTCAGTAGTTGTGGCGCGGGGAACTTGGTTGCTCCGCGGCATGTGGGATCTTCCCGGACCAGGGCTCAAACCCGTGTCCCGTGCATTGGCAGGCGGACTCCCAACCACTGCGCCACCAGGGAAGCCCCTAGCTAACATTTTTAAAGGCATTTACTCTTGCACCATTCACTGCTTGGTATACTTTATATTCCGTATCTCATTTAAGTCCTCATTAGGAACAGTGAGGTTGATGCTATTATTGTTTCCATTAGCACATTAGGAAAATGAGGCTTAGAGAGGCTAAAAAATTCACCCTGGATGACACGGTTAGAAAGGGGTGGCAGAGTGTCTCATGCCAGAGCCCAAGCTTTGCCTGCTACTGCTCCCTGCTTCTCTGAGCAGCAATCTGGGACTTTCAGAGCCCCAGTTGGTCTTACTGGGGGGTAGACTAAGTTTTGAATGGGAGGTGAGGTAGCAGTGACACTCATCACACAGCCTGCAATGCATGTTCACACTGACGTCTTAAAGTCGGTGATGTGACAATGCTATCTGCCTGTCAGAAATTCCAGGGAAAGACAAACCGGCTTCCCAAACACCAAACCTGCTTTTCCATTTACTGTGTGTTGCCAGCCCCTCTAAGCGGTGTTGGAAAGACTTACAGGTCCCCATGCCTTCCTGTCCTCAGCCCCCTGCCTAGGCGGCTGATGACTCTCATCTCTTTTTCCTTCTCCCTGGAGAATACGTGCTGGAGGGACAGATGTACTAGGCCCCCAGAAACAGAAAGAGATGGGAAGCCAGGGGGGAGGAGGAGGGGCTGACACATCCACCCCAAGAAGCCCTCATCCTGCGCTCCCCTCTCCACCCCACGGGCACCCACCAATCACTCCCTCTTCCGCTTCCTCCTTTTCTAGCAGAGCCCTTGGCTCACGAGCTCCGCAAGCTTTCTATTTCGTGGTTGCCGCCGGTGAGCAGCAGGTCCCTATAGCTGGGATAATGTATTCAAAGCTCTCCTATTGTTTCTTCTTAATTGGTCAGTCTCCATGGGATCCACTCAGCCTTCACCCAGACGGGTGGGGGAGGGGCTGGTGAATGCAGATGGCCTGTTTCCTGGCTGGTGTCTAGCACGACCGCGGGGGGTCCCATCAAGGCCAGATATTGCTCAATAACTTCCAGAAGGGGGCGAGTCAGACTCAGAGCTGGGGGCGGGAGGTGGGGCTTGGGGCAGAGGACAGCAGCAGAGTGGCTAAAAAATGGCCATAACCCGCAATCTCACATTTTTAAGGGCCCCTGCACAATACCTGACACTCACCAGGTGCTCAATAAACGAGGAGAGAAACACCCGAAGAGGATACTGACAAAGAATCCTCACAGAAGATTATTTTGCAGTTAGTGCAAGATTCCTGTTGCATACTAAGCAAGCTGGCCGCATCACAAAAAAAGAACGATACTGATCACGCTCCGATGGCCTCTGGGGGAAAGGAAACAAAACATGGACTATGCATTGCTATGTGTGAAACCTCAAGGGGCGGATGCTGTGCGAGCACGTTTCATCTGTGATTTGCGACGTTTTAAAGGGCGGTACTTGCGTTAGGCAAATCTTTAATATCATCCATGTGACTTCAACAAGTCCATGATATTTTGAGATGCTTCCCAACACACTTCAGCACGTACGACTCACTGTTAAAAATCAAAACTCATTTAATTTTTAAAATGCTACTAAGGTGTTAAATGAAACACCACTGATTGATTAGGTAGTGCATTTACATAGGCGTAAGGTTTTTTGTTAAACAAAGAAAGGTACCCAGGGACGGTCTGTACAGTTCCCCTGCGATTAGTCTATACTCCTTCAGTTTCTCCATGCACATCAAGGAAATATGAATATATAAATTTTCTTTACATAAAAGTTAGAATACTGTACTATTTTAAACACAGTGATGGTCAGTACCAATATAAAACTTGGGGGATCAAAAGAGATAAGCCTTTTACTTTTCCCCAAGTGACTACCTTCCCACCACATAGGTCACTCAGCAATGCTCAAACCTGTGCCTGGGGGCTGTATAAAAACTTATACACAGAGGTCGTGGTAGGAAACACACACACTCAAACATAGCTTTTATTTACACGCGCCATTTCTGAGAGCTTCTGAAAATGACAGGAGTGGTAATCTTGCCCCGGCCGAGTATCAGCACACGAATCACAGAATTCCTTTCTTAGGGTCAGAGGTACCTCTTCACCTCAGATCTCTTCCGTCAAGCACTGCCTTCCTGCCTGCTGTCCCCAATACTAGAGGCTTTTCAAGAAGGGGCTGCGCATGATTTATCTCTGAATTCAAGTGCCTGGCATGGAGCCTGGCGTACAGAAGGAACCCTGTAAATTTGCTTCAAGAACAGATCCTTAGACTGCCAGAATTCTCGCTTAAATTTTGTTGTCGTCGTTGTTTTGCGATACGCGGGCCTCTCACTGTTGTGGCCTCTCCCATTGTGGAGCAACAGGCTCCGGACGCACAGGCTCTGCGGCATGTGGGATCTTCCCGGACCGGGGCATGAACCCGTGTCCCCTGCATCGGCAGGCGGACTCTAAACCGCTGCGTCACCAGGGAAGCCCTGGCTTAAATTTTAATACAACAATAATTGTGTAATTATTTAAAGAGTGGAAATTTAAAAGATTTTATTATTAATAACCTGAAAACACGTTTTGGCTTTCCAAAATGACAAAATGGAAGTAGACTGGGGTGGGGGAAGAGGAGCCCATGTTAGTGGTTGCGCCTTCTCCTGATTTGCTGAGCACCAAATGCAAACCTTGTGCGGAACCAGGCGGGCTCTTGCATGAGGCGAGACTACTGTTTGTAACCAAAGTAGAACTGTGAACCCAAGAACGACGCCCTGAGATGTCAATGCCGCTGGCATTTTTGACAAATTACCTCTCAGGGCTTTGCCAGGGTAGGCTGTCTTAAGAACAAAGAATTAATGTGTTATAAAAGAAAAATAAACACTACTTCTAGGAAAGATAAAACAGTGTGCCTCATAGGAAGAGCACTGTCATGTTACGGATGATGTAACAAGCACTGGCTATAAACCTCGGGACCAATTCTGTACGCAAGATCCCAAGTTTTACAGACTTCTGCCAATGCACACTCTATAACGCGTGCTCTTCATTTTCAAGTCTCTTGCCCTACTCCTCTTCTGTTCCACGTCATAACCCAAATCTGGCTCTTCTGGCACATTTTACCTGCCCGAAGCAAATGAGGTCTAGAAAAAAGACAAAGGCTGAGCTCTAGTTACATTTCCTTTACTAGATACATTACACAAAAGCATCCATCACTAAAAGCTGCCATCAACTTGACCATCCCATGCATCTATCACCACCTTCCGCTCCTTTAGAAAAAACAAGATAATGCTTTAAGTAAGTCCTGGTTCAAGTGAGTAAAATTCGAATTAGCCTGGGGAGTTTGGGAGGATCAAAATAGTGTAAACTCTATACAACAGCCATCTCTTTAGCCCGGTAACTATGAAGTGGGCATCTGTAAATACAGAAGCCACCATCTGACCTAAGTACCAAACCCGTTATGGGAAGAAGTTGCCCTGATTGGTTCTACTGAGGGAAAGATGACTTGAGCCAGGAACATCCACCTACACTAGAGCTGGAGAGTTCTCTCTACTAGAGCAAGCTAAGTATTCGCTAGGAAATCTGGGCTCTGCAGGGTGGGGCACTGGAGGATTCCATTTTCCTTTCACCTCTCACTGCAAAACGGGAGATCAATTCCAGCACGCACCTCTGTTTTTACTATGTTGTCTTCCAATTAATGTGCCTTCAATGGTTTTCTATTTTTAAGTTCCGGTCACCTGCCTGCCTTCCAATGCTCCGGCCCTACTCTCCGCTTCTGCCCAATATGTGCCTCGCCAGGCCAATGAAAATTCTGATTCTAAAGCCTGCACTCTCTTTTCACCCAAATTGTTGGTCTCCACCAATGTCTCTTAGCTTCCTACAGCACACTGGCCTTGAGGGTGTCTTTTTCTACTTTGAGTCACTGTGGGCTCAGGAAGTGCAATCCACTTTTGCTATCAGACCAAGCCAAATATTCACAACAAAGTAAACCTGTTACAAAATGAACAGCTCACACATCTGACTTTGAAATAGAACTCAAGGTCCTTGAAGGCGCATCTGGCAGAGAGCTTGGCCAGAGTAAGACTCTCAAGCGTTTGTCAAATTAATTCTCCAAGCCAAACGGAATATGTAGATTAGTCCTGATATTTCCCCCGCCACTGACCTAAGGGATTATTCACTGCAGCTTCAAGAGGTCTCTGTATATATAGGAAAGATACTGCGTATGGAAATCAACCTCCTAAATTCAGAGGACCATCTCAAACCACTGTTCTGCTAAGATAATGCACCGTAAAGAGATAAGACCAGTGACAACCACTGCTGAACAGGGGTGAGCCTCTCACCAAGGGCACCGGGAAGACCATCCCCTTAGCAGACGCCCTGACAAAGGACCCTGAAAAGAAGTCCAAAAATTGGGCACATAATAATCAAAGCATCAAGTAACCCTTTAAAAATACTAAGAAAAATGTAAAGGACAAAAACCACTTTTTCAAAAACCTCCTATGACAGTAGTAAACCCAGATGATACTAATACATACATAATGGAGATGTATGAAGGAGACTTCTGCTGTCTGCAGCTGCTATTCAGGGGAATGTGATCTGAAATCTACATTCTGGTTAAGTGAGGCGTGTTGCAATAGCGTCTATTAAACAGAACACGCTTTCACAACTATCTTTTGTGCACATGCGTGTGCACACACACACACATTTCTTTTTGTTTTCCTTACCACGAGTTCATTTTTCAAAACTGGCAAAGTTGGACGTCAGAGCCAATGTTTTAGGCTTAAGTTTTCGTTGTGCTTTTCTTTACAGTCCATTGCCTGGGGCCAAGTAATTTATTATTTTTTTTTAAGTATTCAGAAACACATGCTACTGTAGTTGCGTGTTCTAACACCCATGTGGAACCAGTCCTCTGGACTTATACATTCATTCTTAAAAGCCTGGAGTATGCAAACAAAGATGCAGCGGGCAGAGGGCCAGTTAATAAATTTCATTTCCTACGAGCATCTGTATGAAACAGAGCTATAGAGAGTCGCCCCTCCCAGCAGAGCAAGAGCTCGACTTGTTCGCTCTGTGAATTAAGCAGTCACCTCAGATGGCCCACACCACATTTATTTTTTAGGCAGCTCTTAAAATATATGGATTTCTATCGCTCATAAATGCAATGAGGAAGCTGGGGCTGAGAAGGCGATCACACAGGAGTAGACATGAGCCGTGGAAACACGTCCAGTCAGCTCTGCTGAGCCATTTTTGCACTTGCTCTTTTCAATTGAAATTGCTAATGGAAGGGTAATTTTCTAAAGGAAACTTGCTCTGCTAATCGAAGTACACTCTGTTTCAACAATGATTTACCACCCCCTCTAGTCCAGTCTGTAAAAATGGGTTCTGTTTATACCAAGAGATACCTGGATCAAGATATCTGGGTTGCGAACCATATTTGATCCTTATCTATAAACAATCTCGTGCAAATATTATGACAATAATGTCTCCTCCTGGGAAGAGTGACCACTTGCCCCCAGATGGAGCCGGAAAGAACAGTCTTGTTCTCTGGGTGTCTGCTTCTCCTCTCACCTGTGCTCCCAGCCAGGTGAGGGGTGTTCTTGTCCTGCAGTACCTGGAAGAGTCCCCTTTCAGTAATATCTGCACTCTTCTTATATTTACATACCTCTTAAGATGGTGTTTGTTTTAAATATTTGAAGTTAACTTCACAAAAACTTTTATAAGAATGTGATGAGAGAGTCTATATGTAATAAGAAAAGGTAGAAAATAAAGCCAAAGATTGAAGGACCTGCTGCGGCCCTACCTAGAAGTCAGTAAAGGAACCACAAAGAGAATTCCCTGTGATATTCCCAGGGCTCTCGGCTGACTCAGGCCCCTCCATGGCACTCCAACAGAACTCTCAAGCTCACCTCATCATTGGGGGCCAAAATGAACCTATAGCCAAAGTAAAACTTATGTGGTTAAATCTCTCCTCTGGCTTTCAAATGGCCTTCCAAGTTTCCTCAGCAGTTAAATGGCAATATTACTCCAGCCTCAGGACGCCAAAATAATTATGGAACACTTCCTGGATAGAAAAACGTGTCACATTTTTCCTTCCCCTCCACCCCTCCAAAAAAATAAGTGGTAGTTATACTACGTTGGTCATCCACTTTGAAAGAAAAACAGACCAAGGAAAATATCAAGTGTGTCTGTCTCCATGTGCACTCTTTACGTAACACAATACAAATGTAATTTTGGAGTCTTCTTTCTTCATTTAACCTATGACATCTCTCACTATAGCATCCAATACTCCTATTATATTAAATACAAAGGAGATGATGCTCTCAGTGACTTAAGATTGCGCTCAGTCAGATCTTTATTCAAATTCAGTTTTGTTTTTCACATAATTTCAGGTACCGTACAGGGACTCAGACAGCAAACTGGAAATAGTTCAGGAAATGGAAATAATAACTTGGACTGAATTTAAAAGGTGAATAAATTTTTATTTTAAAGCAATAATTCATCAACAAGAGGTAGCATTTAACCTTTCTACCAAATGATTTTTCCACTGCCATTGCAAGTTCGCTCATATGATTAATAAAACCCAACCAGGCGACTGCCTTCGTTTGGCCCATGTGGTAAAATTCGAACTCTTGTCTTAAAAACAACTGCTACCTAAGTGCCAGAGGTGAAATCACTGAAGAAATAGGGGCTTCAAATTTATCACCTATAAGAGCAGTTTAAATAAGTGTGGTTTAAAAGCAACTCAGAGTTTTTGTTTTTGTTTAATTCTACTTTAAGCTTTGGAATGTCCAGAGAAAGGTGGAGAGAAGTAAAGGAGAGAAGGGACCCAAAGTTCCAGTCTCATGGGTCTCCAAAAGGAGAGTCCCAGAGGTTGTGGACCAATTTTGGTTTATATTAAGCAAATTTATATTAACCAATTTTGGTTTATATTAAGTGCTTGGTTTAACCAGCACTTGGAATCTCTAAGGATGCCATGTCAACATATTACTTGGAACCATAGGCATGAGATTTTGGTGACCTCATGGGCACAGCCAAAATTAACTCCCACTATTTATGTAACTGCCAGAGATGACAGGGCAAAGATTGCTTATAATTTTTTTTTTTTCAGTCAGCTCATAGCATTTCTTTGGTCAAAGAGAGAGGATGTAGGGGTACTTTTGGCTCTATTTTTAAAATATGCAATATTTATACACACACAGACTAGTCTGCCCATAATACCATTTGAATGTTTAGATGAAGGCATTAAAAAAAAATAGTTATTTCCTGTTGCTCGCTGAGAGGATGCATTTCAGAGGTATGTGTGCTCTGCCTCAAAGCAAAAGCATTGTTAGCGGTTATCAAGGTAACATTTAAAAATAACTACCCCAGTACAAAAGAACTTCAGAGGAAATGTGAGCGAAGCTATCAGTCTCCCTTAAAGTCTGGCCTTGAGCTGCATTAGACTCGAGCTGCATTCTCCATTACATTGTTATCCTTATCAAACAATGCAAACAATTTTAATGAGCTTATCTACTAGAACATATTGCCAGATATGCTAATGTAAAAATGATGCCAACCGTACAGGCTGCCTCATTAATCAAAAGGCTCACAACACAATGACCAAGATCAGTCCCATCCTCAAATCAGACCTCAGCAAAATACCAGGAATTACCTTCCTACTGTAAATAAGAAGGGCGGGCTCCCCCACCCATGCGGAGGCCATAAACTCCTAAGAAAATGCATAACGGCACCCAGTTCTTTTCAGGTCCACTGCAGTCCAGTCTCTTTCTAATAAACCTTGGGTTCTACGGAGAAAATTTTGGTGAATGTCTGACACCGTGACCTCTGCTGTCAATCCTTGCACCAATCAGCGAGCAGAATTCTTACAAAGCTCCATCAATCTGGCGGTTCAACATCACAGACTGCAGCTTAATCTAGAGGATTCCATCTTTCCTGCACACACGCACACCAGGGCAAGCGCAAACCTTTTCCTCACCATCCTCCTGGTTCCCTGTCTTCAGGCACAGCCTACCTCATGGTTCCTTTAAAATCTAAAAAGGAAGGAGGAAAGGAAGTGCTCCAGCCTGTCTCCCTTTGGAGAGGGGGAGAAAATTGCTTGCATTTTGAAACCAATGTGGAAGGAAAGAGATGGAGGGAGACCCCTTGCAGGCAGCAAACCTATTCACAAAATGCTTTCCATCTGCTATCGGGAAGCCTCCGTGCACACCCAACATGACACATGGAAACAGACAGCAAATAATCACAACCGCCTTTACAAACGCCCGTCTGCAGCCGGGTCCGGGGGCAGCGTCTGCTCCATTATATAACGGGCGGACTTCCGCGCGCTCGCCCGCCGCGGTCCCCCGCCCGGCGCCTCTCCCGTGCCAGCCCCATTACCTGTAGGAACGCTCCCCGCGCACTGTGTGCTTCCGGAAAGGAATGATGGTCCCGTTATCCTGGATGATGTCGTTGTTGTTCTCGCCATTTGGGGACAGGGTTTGGGTCGGCCCGGGCATTGGCGCACTCCCGAGGATGGAAACAAACCGCTGTGGGCTGGCTGGTGAGGAAGGTGGCTGCGTCTCGCCTTCCCGCTCGCCTGCTCCTCGCGCAGACCGCGCCTGCCGCCTGCTCGCTGCTCGCAGCTCCCTTCTCCTCTTCGGATCCCG
This sequence comes from Phocoena sinus, assembly GCF_008692025.1. Taxonomy (NCBI): domain Eukaryota; kingdom Metazoa; phylum Chordata; class Mammalia; order Artiodactyla; family Phocoenidae; genus Phocoena; species Phocoena sinus. The sequence goes on from NC_045776.1 coordinate 40,135,927, forward strand.
CCCCGCCCTCTCGAGGCCCGCCCTCCCGGCTGCTGACGTCAAAGCGCCGGCAGCAGCACCCTGGTCACGTGGCCCGGCCCATCCCCATAGCAACCCGCTAACTCATCACCTCGTCTTGATTAGCGCTGGGCCCCGGCGTGACCACGCCAGCGGCTCCAAGCAGGCACCCGGGCAGGCCTACATCTGGCATGTAAAACCCCAGGCCACCCCCGGCCCCCCTCGCAGACTCGCCTGGGTCTGAAAACCAGCTCTTCCTCTAACCATTTCCTTTCCAACCCGAGCTCGCACTGCAGCTGTGTACACAAAAGAACGATTCAAGCAGAGGGGTGTGGGAGACCCTTTAACTCCTTCAATACCAAGTTCTTGTGTCATGAAAATTAAACTCCGTCTGGTTTCAGAAAAATATAAGACGACCTGGTAGCCTCCTTCTAGAAAGTATATCAGACTAAGGGGTTAAAACTTCCAGGTTCCTCCCCCATTCTCCAAACGGCAGCAGCCGCCTCCCCGAAAGTAGCCCCAAACCTGAAAAGCGAAGAGGAAGCTGCATTTCCTTCTAATCAATATACCTTTACGTTAATAATGAGAAGATCAAAGATTGCAAAGTAAGAGATTTTCTGCACAAAAGAATCCCCAGAGTTAAAAAAAAAAAAAAAAAGATAACCACCATTTTAGAACATCGTGATTACACACGACCTCCCAATTCAAATTCTTACACTGTCTCCTGATACACATAATTAAATCCTTGTCATGTATTTTATTTTCTTTGAATTAAACACGTGAACATCCAATTTAGTATTTGGAGGCTCTCAACATTCAAGCTGTTCTGTATCATTGCAATGGAGCTTTCAAATACATTGGCTAGGAGCCAGGTACTATTATTATTACCATCCCTATTTTAAAGATGAGTAAACTAGTGAGATTAAGCAACATGCTCAAGGTCACACAGCCAGGAAGTAGTGAACTGGAACTTCAAAATGACATGCTTTTATCAATGTGATTGGACAGTGGTGGTCTATGTTTAATGTGAACTCATAAATGTTATAGATCAAGGTAAGAATCAAGTACGTTATGTACTTCTCAACGTGACCACTGTGAAAAGAGAGCCGTGAATAGAATTGCTAGTACTGTGCAAAGTGTATGGATTCGATTATAAATTCTGAACAGATTCCAGATGTGTCCAGTGCTTTCCTTCAGAAAGAAGAAGGGAGTTTGAAGGATCCTCTGCTTATCAAAAGTGGTCTCTGACCCTTTGTGGGGTGGGAAAGGAAGGAGAATTGGAATGTAAGAGACAGAATAAATATATGTAGCAGAAAGTACTAGGCTCATGCCTTCACATCATTGTATGGCTTACCAGCTTTATCATTTTGTGATACAGATGTTAAAACAAGTAAAAAAATTTGTCATTCCTGACAATTCTCCAGCATATTTCCCTGGTAATAAGTTATTTCTGGCATCAAGCTCCTAGAATTAGAGTCAAATGGTTTACAACCCAGATGGTAACGATAATCTTAAATAAGGGGGCATTTTTTCCTATTCTGAATTCTCCTTTTGAACTATATTTTAATAATTTTATTTTCTACTTTCTCCAGTGAATTCACAGTGCACAAGTTGATTCCTTCATCCATATCTCAACTTACATGAGAATTTTTTTTCATACAATAAGGATCCAATTCTGACCTAAGACTTCACAAGGTACAACAGATAAATATCTGAGTACGAGAGATACACAGCAAGCCTCACATTGCACAGTGAGCTAAAGGGGCATGAGAGTGTAGCTACTGCTACAAAGATCAACACTTCCTCTTACTATTTCTGTTACTTGACCCATGGCTGTTAATTTCCTTACTAATTTGTTCCTCTTCACAAAAGCTTCCCCTTTCTTTGGGAACAGTCTGAAGTTAAAAGGCACAGTCTACAAATCAAATATTTAATGTTTTCCGCATACATTCTCTCATTTGGGGCTCTTTTTGAATAGCTTTCTTTTCCATGATCCTATATTTAAGTAATAAGTTACATAACTGGTGTTATCCTAGGGACTATGTTTGTCAGAATTTGAATGTATATATAGATCATTGGTTATACCAACTAATTTTGTGGAGAGAATACTCCCACTGTTTCTGGGCTGTCCATGAAAAAGAGGACTATGGCCAGGAATTTGGGTGAATGGGCTGAAAGGGGAGGGGTAGTGAGGCAGGTGGAGGAGGTACCGAAGAGCCTTGTAAGTCTTCCTCCAGGACTGCTCTGAACCACACCACTCTAAAGGGACCCAGAGAGCCCCCAGAGACTTGTGATTACCCTCCGAGATGCAGGGGTAACAGGGGTAATAATTTGAAAATATTAAACAGATGTGTTCTCATTCCTCTCCCCATAAATCAGGTTACCTGGCAGCCATTCTCCAGTTTAGCCCTGGGGAGAAGGGGAAGGCACATTCCACTTTGGGAAGGAGGATGCTAGGACAGAGAGAAACGCCAAACAGGCAGGAAGAGGGCGGGGAGAGTACCCTTTCCAACCCCAAGGTTGGAAAGAAGCAGGTGGAAGTGGGAAAAAGCAGAATCTCCCACCTCCGGGTCCCTGAAGGGAGACGTTAGAGAGGTTTTGGCTTTGTTCTCAGCCTAAGGGAATTTCTTTTGCCTAATGAGGCAGAAGTCCCATTTGAGACTCTGGGAAGAGATGGCTTTCAAAGAGTGTCTCCCCAACACCTTCCTCCCCAATCAAGGTGCAGCCTCGTCACACTAAAATCAGTGGCTTGGTATAGTTAGGCAGAGAACCCAGGGAGAGAGGAGGACATCTAAAAGACTGAATATTCACGCAAGAGATTGAGCGCTCCAAAGACAGTCTAAACTGGAAGAGGCTGTAATACTGTGAACTTTTTAAAACCTTTCATTTCCTGTCCCCCTCAGCGGGGCCCAGAGAGTCGCACAGATCACATACACACAAATAAGCTAAAATGTGTCATGTACATCTGACTGTAGGTTAAGGTTTGTCTTATGTACACAGATGTATCTAAAATAAAGTAGATCCAGACCATCATCCTACATCTCCAACTGCCCCGTAGAGAAATGGCTCCTCTTACGAAGCATCATGGATTGAAGCTGGGGCTCTGGCATCAGGCAGACTTGGGTCCCCGGCTTGGTTTCACTACCTGCGGGCTATGTGACCCTAGCAAGTTACTCTGCATCTCTAAGATTTAGTTTCCTCATCTATGAAGTAGGTGTAATAATACTGGTTTCATAGTGTTGCCGTGAAGATTAAATTACATAATACAGTTGAAGCAATTGACATAGTCTCTGGCCTATAGCAGATGGTCTTTAGTGGTAGATGCTGTTTTTAAACAATAAGTTAAGCATACTCTGAAATGTTCATTCACTCATTCACTTGAAACATATAGCTGGATTTCTTGTGTACTACAAGCTGGTAACATAAGAAGAAAAGTCCCAGGCTCTGTCCTCAAGGAACTCAGAGCTGCAGACGAGCAAGAAGAAAATATTGGCAATTACGACACAGCACGATGCCATGATCATGGTACCATACAGTGTGATACAGAGCCATAGAAGATGAGCACCTAATTCAGAATGGAAACTGGGACGTAGGTCTGCAAAGTTTCCCCAAGGAGCTATTACTTAAGCCTTGGGTGAGTAATAATGATAACCTTTTTTGTTCACTTTCTCTGTGCAAAACAGAATACAAGATCCCTTAGGGAGGGGCTTCCACGGCTTTGCCCACTGCTATATCTTTGGTTCTCAGCATAAGGGCTGGCAGGTAGTAGGCACTACATGAATACATAATTCACTGATTCAACAAATATCTGATTTGATTCTTACAATGACCCTAATGATGAAATTGAGGCTCAAAGAGCAAAAGCAACTTGTCCAGGATGTCTTGGCCCCAAAGTTGACATGCTTCTCCACTAGGCTCTACTGTCATTTAAAAGAGGAACGGTAGTGTAGAGGGGAGACAAAGGGCTTCTCAAGCAGATATACTTAGGTACAGAGGTACGAAAGGGTGTGATATCCCTGGGAGACAGCAAGTTGTTTAGTATGGGTGGAGAACAGAATGCGCGATGGCAGAGGACAGGGCCAGGACCAGGTGCAGGAGAGGCTGTGGCCAAGCTATGAAGCTTGGCCTTCACTCTGAAGGTGTTTTGGAACCATGAAGTGCTTTAGGAAGGGAAATTCATGGTGAAATTTGCATATCAAGAAGGTCTGATGCTGCAGTAGCATAGAAGACATGTTGGAGTATTTATTTATTTGTTTGTTTATTTTTGGCTTCGTTGGGTCTTCGTTGCTTGCTGCGCACAGGCCCTCTCCAGCTGCAGCGAGCGGGGGCCACTCTTCATTGCGGTGCGTGGACTTCTCACTGTGGTGGCTTCTCTTGTTGTGGAGTACGGGCTGTAGGTGCACGGGCTTCAGTAGCTGTGTCACGTGGACTCAGTAGTTGTGGCTCTCGGGGTCTAGAGAGCAGGCTCAGTAGTTGTGGCGCACGGGCCTAGTTGCTCCGCGGCATGTGGGATCTTCCCAGACCAGGGCTCGAATCTGCGTCCCCCACGCTGGCAGGTAGATTCTTAAACACTGCGCCACCCAGGAAGTCCCATGTTGGAGATCAAAATGCATCAAACAGGGATGAAGGCCTAAACTTAGACAGGAGCCAAGGGGTTGTAGGAGCAAGCACAGATCTGAGATATTCAGAGGGAAAAACTGCTATGATTTGTTGGACTAAATGGATGTGGGCACGATGTTGATGGGGATTAAGGGTGGGCAGTGAAGGAGAAAGATATTTCAAGTGAATCCTAAGTTTGTGGCTTGGGTGACCAAGGGGATAACGATATCATTCATCAAGATGGGAAATACATGGGCTTCCCTGGTGGCGCAGTGGTTGAGAGTCCGCCTGCCGATGCAGGGGACATGGGTTCGTGCCCCGGTCCGGGAAGATCCCACATGCCGCAGAGTGGCTGGGCCCATGAGCCATGGCCGCTGAGCCTGTGCGTCCAGAGCCTGTGCTCCGCAGCGGGAGAGGCCACAACAGTGAGAGGCCCGCGTACCACAAAAAAAAAAGATGGGAAATACAGATTGAATTGTCCTTCTGGAAGAGAGATTCTCAAAGCATGTTTTGGACATAGAGAAGTACCTATAGGACATCCTAGTGGTGACAATGATTGGTCACCAGGCTTCACACACAGTGGGTGTTCGTTAAGTATTTGTTGAATAAGGGAACATGTGGGTCTTTGAACGTATATGTATCACTTGGAGATACATATGATTTGGAGGAAATTGTCTCATGGGTGATCATTGAAGCTGAGGGTGTGGATGCCCTCACTCAAGGAGAAAGAGAAGGCCTGGGATGGAACTCTCTAAAAGCTGAGTGATAAAAAAGAAGCCTGCAAAGAGACGGCAAAGGATTTGGCCCGATGGGGCCAATCACAAGAGGGAGTGGTTTCACTGGGCCCAGGGGAGAAGTGAGTATCAGAGAGGAGGGAGGTGTCTCTTGGGCCAGATGTGTTTGAATCAGATAAGGGCAGAGAATGGGACTTCCCTGGCGGTCCCGTGGTCAGGGCTCCACGCTTCCACTGCAGGGGGCATGGGTTCAATCCCTGGTTGGGGAACTAAGATCCTGCATGCTGTGAGGAGCGCCAAAAAAAACAAACAAAAAACAGATGAGGGCACAGAAGTGTTGACTGGATTTGATAAGGTGCTCTCAAAGGTATTTTTAAGAGATTGAATTTCAGATCAGACACATCAGTGATTACTGAAGAAAATAAAGAAATCTTCAATAAGTAGCGAAACTGTAATTCTTAGCAAGATCACTAGTATTCTGACCTAACAAATATACTGAAGGAATGAGGTGACATTAAATTACAGGTCATGTATATATTGTCAGCAACTAACTAGCATCAACAATTATTTGCACTAAAAAGCTCTCGGCAGTATTGGAGGAACCAATATGTTCATTAACGAGCACTTGTTAGGCACCAGATGTATCCCCTTCTATGGGGTCAAGACCCACCCTTCCCCCCAAAAGTCAAACGAACATTTACAATGTGTGTTTGGAGAGCAGGATTATTAAGGCAGACCCAGCAGACACAGAGCCAGAGCAACGTGCGAAAAAGGAAACCAGCCGCCGTCCCAGTCCACAGGCACAATCAAGGAAGACGGAACTGGGCACCAACCCAGATTTTAATTTTCCAAGTTCCTAGGTTATAGCACAGTCCTGTTTCTCTTGAGGTTTAGGCCAGAGAGCACTGATAATTGCATCCTGGCAGAAATCATCGTCTATTTCTCCAACATGTGAGGTTTGTCTAAAACAGGGAATTTGCATTGCCTTGGATTTGAGAAATCCAAAATACAACAGTAGAGAAGATGTGAAATCATCAGCCAGGAATGGACGCTAATCCTGATTCCATCCCAGCAGTACCTACTCCTCACGAATGTCTTTTCCAAGTTAAAATGTGTTCACTGAAGCTGATAATCACTGCTGTCAAAGGCATTCACAGCTGTCACACCACCTTAGATGGAGGGAGGGGAGCTTCCTTAGATTGTTATCGCCTCTGAATGCAGACAGAAGATTCCACTTAGCAGTCACCACTGCTGCCCTGGGACAAGCAATTTTCCCATGCATATGTCTTGGTATTTGCCAGTAGGGAATGGCAGGGACAGGTTATCAATCAGTGGCTTAAAATATGCTCCACACCCAAAATGATAGCAGTGAATAAATACATGATTGGCCAGCCAGCGGGCGTTGGCTCTGAAATCACATCGGTGGCATAGAGATGTACCTGAGAGTGGTCCTTGCTCGCTACTTTCACCCTGAGGCATAGAAGATTTTATTAGTTCTTTCTTTAGATCTGATGAGAATTCTATAATATGTATATGCCTCCTGGCTTTTAGTAATAGCGTTTTATTTAGGAAAAATTGGTAAATGTTTTCCCCCAGATGAAGAATGCCCTCCTTCAAAACCAACCTGAGCAGGTGGACTCTTCCAGGATTGACTTTTGAGATTACTTGTATTTGAAGATTATTTATCAGCCACAATTATAGCTATGCCGATATGTCCACAAGGCAGAGTTTTGCAAGCCTCCTTCCTATTTGCTAGTAAAAAAGCGAGGTTTCTGTAATGTCAAAATATAGAACGTGCCATTGCTTAAGGGAAGATTTCTCTGTGTGTTGGAATTTGCTTTCTAATTCGCTTTTTCTTGGATTTTCTCAAGGTTGGACTTAATTTTGTGGAATAACTCACAGAACATGATGGGAACGCAATTCACAAACTTGCAGAACATTATGATTTCTGTAACCAATCAAATCTGTGCAATTTAAGGTTTCACTCTATTAAGTAAAAATGCGCTTCTGAATTATACCATCTTGTTAAACTGAAGAACTTTAAATATGTTTTCCATAAAAATACAATGTGATAAATGTTATAATTGAAGAATGTATTAAGTAGCACAGGAATACAGAAAAGAAAGCAACCATGACTGGAGAGCCAGGAAAAGCTTCACCAAGGCCATGATATTTGTACTGGGGCTCGGTCATTCACTCAACACGCATTTACTGAACACCTACTACATGCTAGGAATAACGGGTGCTGGAGAGCCAGAAATGAGCAAAACAGGCAAAATTCTCTGCCCTCGTGAATCTTATACTTGAGTGTGTGACGTGTGTGTTGTTGGGTAGGAGGGTGGTTGTAGGAGGTGAGGGTAGAAAAGATTGCAGTGACCAGAATGTACAGGGCTTTGAACGGCCATTGTGAAGACTTTGGCTTAAAACCAAAGTTAGGAGCCATCACTCTGTAGCAGGCTTCACAGTATCTATTGGTCCAGATGCAGAATCCTCTCCAGCAACAAAGACAACGATAACAGCAACACCTAACATTTACTGGGTACTTTTTAGGGACCAAGTGCTCTGTTTCAATTGGGTAGGTATTTTTAATCCTCACAGAAACTTATGAGGAAAGGGGGATTTTGAGTCCTGTTTGTCAGAGGAGGCAGCTAGTTAAATAACTTAGCCAGTTCATCAGCCAGGAAGTGGCAAAGCTGGGCGTGAACACACCCGCCAGGCATCAAAGCTGTCATCCTTGTTCACTAGCTCAGGCTGCCTTCCACTAGGGTCTGATAAAACCTGGGTGCAAGAATGCAGAATCTAGGGCTGGGGAGCAGCAGGGTTGAGACGGCAGGACATGGAAGCAAGAGAGGGTAGACCGCTGCCCTGAAGGCAATTCAGTCTAGGGAGCGAGGAAGTAACGCCAGGAAAAGGGTGGAGAAAGAGAGAATAAGGTGGGTGGGGATGAGAGGTAGGATAAGAGAGCAGTATTCATGGCAGTAAGGGATGGAGACTGGAAGGATAGGAGCTGTAAATTATGGTTAAGGAGGACTTCCCTGGCGGCGCAGTGGTTAAGAATCTGCCCGCTAACGCCGGGACACGGGTTCGAGTCCTGGTCCAGGAAGATCCCACATGCCGCGGAGCAACTAAGCCCATGTGCCACAACTACTGAGCCTGCGCGCCTAGTGCCCGTGCTCTGCAACTAGAGAAGCCACCGCAATGAGAAACCCGCGCACCGCAACGAAGAGCAGCCCTCGCTTGCCGCAACTAGAGAAAGCCCGCCCACAGCAACAAAAACCCAACATAGTCAAAATAAATAAATAAGTAATAAAATAAAAGATACTAAAAAAAAAATTATGGTTAAGGGAGAGGGAGGGAGGAGGAGATACCACGACTGGGGCTTAACGGTATATGTGATTAGTAGGGAAAATTAATTTTCTTACCCTTATTTATAGCGATTAACTATTTTCTTTTTCTGAGTAAGCCTCAACCATCAATATACATTTCTTTGATATCTTCTGGAGGGGAGAGGAGACCACAGGCATTTTTTGGTATTTGTTTTCAAAGCTGAAATCTGCTTTCATTTTCACTGTGCTAAGACTGTGACAATTCAACCCTCCAACGCTAGACATGCCTAGTCGAACGTTCTTACTGAAATGTGTCCATGCCCACGTTCATGAAATTCCTTTACCTCCTTCCCCTATTTTATTTCTACGTTTAAACAAAACAGGTCTTGATGAACGGACTGGGTAGGACAACTGAGAAAGGATAAAAGGCACCTTGGACTCGGTTGAGGGGCAAAGGAAAGGAAGGGGCAAATGTTACCATTACCAAGTAAATTATCTTCCAGAAGCCTCACAAGCTTTCAAGAGACAATTTCCTTAGGGCTATCAAAAGTTAACTAGCCCACTGGACTTTATTTCTGATTTTGATATTAAAAAGTACCAACTGAGTAAAGAGACTCCTTAATATAAATTCAAAGCCAAGGTGGAGGGATGGGAAGACAGGAGTTCTAACGGGTACCAGTGGCCTCTAGAGTTTCATTTAGAGCTACTCAGGACCTAGGCCACCCATGGCAGGGACACTGGGAGGGAGGGTGTTCCTGAGCCTGGGGCTTCTCTGACAAGGCTGGTGTGTGGGGGCAGAACTACGGCTCACGGGCAGCTCCTCGACAGTGTGTCAAGTGAACAAGAGGCCGGCAGCTGGGAAGCAGTGTGAGTAATGGAAGAGAAATTCCCCAATTTCTGACCTCATCCAAATAAAATTTTTAAAAAGAAAATTTTAAAAGCTTACTTCATTAAAAAAGAGAGGGAGAGAATGCAACTGGAAATCATGAATTAAGATCTAAGTCTCCATAAGAAATGTTTTAATTAGCACTTACGTTTTGTTTACTCAAGAGCTTATAATACCAAGTATCTTTTCTCAATTCACACTCGCTATAGGGCATGAGCATGAGGGGTCCAACTACAGAGTATAGCACATAAAAGCATGAAGGCTTACCTTCAAGTAGCTTCCACTTAACTTCCGTGTGAAGGAATCAGACTCCTAGGAAATCCAAAGGGATCTTAACATATAGGGAACCACGATGAGTTAACAGTCAGCTGAGAGAGCGAGATCAGTTCTTGGGACTAACTCCTCACACAGCCTGCCTTTCATACCCTCCCCCAAAGGCCCATCTCCAGTCTCTTCAATGAGGATGTCATCAGCCTTCAAAGAGGCAGCAATGGAATCAATATGAATGAGACATAATGGCATGTAGTGCAAAAAGCATGTCTAGTGCATTTCTATTATTTTTGTCTTCCCCTCCTTCTTCTGGGAACTATGCCTTCAAACACTGTGATTCTAGTAAAGCTTGCCAATTATAATATTCCATCCTCCCAGACCTAAAGATTGGTTCAAGGTTAGGTCTGTGACCCAAGGCAGGCCACTGAATATTTCTCTAGGATTAAAAAAAATTAGAACTGCAGTAGATGTGTTTTCGAGGTGGGATGTGGGAGACGGTATCTTCCTTACTGAAGATAGCACTTTAGAATTAATATAGTATACTGTTAGGCAATAAAAATAAATAACAGGCATCCAAATCAGAAAGGAAGAAGTAAAACTGTCACTATTTGCAGATAGCATGATATAGTACATAGAAAACCCCAAAGACTCCACCAAAAAACTGTTAGAACTAATAAATGCAGTAAAGTTGCCGGATACAAAACCAATATACAAAAACCTGTTGCATTTTTATACACTAATAATGAACTGTTAAGAAAACAATCCCACTACAATTGCATTAAAAATAATAAAGGAATAAATCTAACAAAGTAGGTGAAAGACGTGTACATTGGAAAGTATGATGAAAGAAATTGAAAGAATTAAAGAATACGCAAATAAATGTAAAGATATTCCACGCTCGTGGATTGGAAGAATATTGTTAAAACGTCCATATTATCCAAAGCAATCTGCAGATGCAATGTAATCCCTATCAAACTACCAATGGCATTTTTCCCAGAAATAAATAAACAATCCTAAAGTTTGTATGAAACCACAAAAAATCCCAAATAACCAAAGCAGCTTGAGAAAGAGGAACAAAGCTGGAGGTACGTGCCCCAATTTCAAACAAGATTACAAAGCTATAGTAATCAAGACAGTATGGTATTGGCAATAAAAACAGATTCAAAGATCAGTGGAACAGAAAATATAGTCCAGAAATAAACCCATAAATACATGGTCAATTAATTTATGCAAGGGAGCCAAGAATACACAATAGGGAAAGACACTCTCTTCAATAAATGGTGTTGGGAAAACTGGACAGCCACATGCAAGAGAATGAAACTGGACCACTATCTTATGCTATAAACAAAAATTAACTTGAAATGGTTTAAAGGGACTTCCCTGGTGGCGCAGTGGTTAAGAATCCGCCTGCCAATGCAGGGGATATGGGAAGATCCCACATGCCACGGAGCAAATAAGCCTGTGCGCTACAACTACTGAGCCTGTGCTCTAGAGACCGCGAGCCACAACTACTGAAGCCCGCGTGCCTAGAGCCCATGCTCTGCAGCAAGAGAAGCCACCACAATGAGAAGACTGTGCACCTCAACGAAGAGTAGCCACCACTCGCCGCAACTAGAGAAAGCCCGCGTGCAGTAACCAAGACCCAATGCAGGCACACACATACACACACAAAATTAATTAATCAATTAATTTAAAGAAATGGATTAAAGACTTGAACATAAGACCTGAAACTATAAAACTCTCAGAAGAAAACATAGTTAGTAAGCTCCTTGACATCAGTCTTGGTGGTGATTTTTTGAATTTGACTCCAAAAACAAAGGTAACAAAAGCACAAATAAGTGGGACTGCATCAAACTAAAAAACTTCTGCACAGGAGAGGAAACCATCCACAAAATGAAAAGGCAACCTACCGAATGGGAGAAAATACTTGCAAATCATACATCTGATAGGGGTTAATAACCAAAGTATATAGGGAACTCATACAACTCAATAGGAAAAAACCCAGCAACATTGTTTTTTAAAAATGGGCAGAGGATCTGAATAGACATTTTTCCAAAGAAGACATCCAGATGACCAACAGGTACATGAAAAGCTGCTCAATATCACTAATCATCAGGGAAATGCAAATCAAAATCACAGTGAGATATCACCTCACACCTGTTAGAATGGCTATTATAAAAAAATAAGCGTTGGTGAGACTGGAGGAAAGGGAATGATCATTCACCGTTGGTGGGAAAGTAAGACTGGTGCAGCCACTATGGAAAACAGTACGGAGTTTCCTCAAAAAATTAAAAATAGAATCACCATATGATCTAGCAATTACACTCTGGGTATTTACCTGAAGGAAACAAAAACGCTAACTCGAAAAGATATGTGCATCTCCATATTTACAGCAGCATTATTTACAGTAGCCAAAACATGGAAGCAACCCGAGTGCTCATCAACAGATGAATGGATAAAGAAAACTGGCTTGCATGAGCAGGTGTGTGTGCGTGCCATAGTGAAGAAGGAAACCTTGCCATTTGCGACAAAACAGATGGACCTTGTGGGCATTATGCTAAGTGAAATAAGTCAGACAGAGAAAGACAAATTCCGTAAAATCTCAATTATATGTGGAACCCCCCCCCCCGCAACAAAATGACAAATTCAAACTCATAGACACGAAGAACAGATTGGTGGTTGCCAGAGGTGGGGGGTGAGAGGTGGGTTATATGGGTGAAGGGGGCCAAAAGGTACAAATTTCCAGTTACAAAATAAGTAAGTGCTGGGGATGTAATGTACAGCATGGTGCCTATAGTTAATAATACTGTATTGTATATTTGAAAGTTGCTAAGAGAGTACATCTTAAAAGTTCTCATCACAAGAAAAATATTTGGAACTGTGTGGTGACGGATGTTAACTAGACTTACTGTGGTGATCATGTCACAGTGTATACAACTATTGAATTGCTGTGCTGTACACCTGAAACTAGTATGTTATGTCAACGATATCTCAATTAGAACATAAAGTGTAGTATAAATTGTACATTTACTATATTTTTCACAGAAGAGAAGTGAAAAGAGGTCATGGTTTGGATTCATACAGACTTGGATTTGAAACCAGACGCTGGTTCTTAACAAGTTGAGTAACCTTGGACAATTACTTCTCCCAGCCTCAGTTTCTTCATCCGTAATGGGGGTACTAAGATTTACAAAGTAATATTTTGAGATATAAAGCTAGGTTCCCACTTTGTGCACTGGGGCCATAATTTTTTTTGAATTTTAATTTATTTTTTATACAGCAGGTTCTTATTAGGTATCTATTTTATACATATTACTTTATATATGTCAATCCCAATCGCCCAATTCATCCCACCACCACCAACCTCCCAGCCACTTTCCCCCGTTGGTGTCCATACATTTGTTCTCTACACCTGTGTCTCTATTTCTGCCCTGCAAACCAGTTCATCTGTACTGTTTTTCTAGGTTCCACATATATGTGTTAATATACGATATTTGTTATTCTCCTGACTTACTTCACTCTGTATGACAGTTTCTAGATCCATCCACATCTCTACAAATGACCCAATTTTGTTTGTTTTCATGGCTGAGTAATATTCCATTGTATATATGTACCACATCTTCTTTATCCATTCATCTGTTGATGGGCATTTAGATTGCTTCCATGACCTGGCTACTGTAAATAGTGCTGCAATGAACATTGGGGTGCATGTGTCTTTTTGAATTATGGTTTTCTCAGGGTATATGCTCAGTAGTGGGATTGCTGGGTCATATGGTAATTCTATTAGTTTTTTAAGGAACCTCCATACTGTTCTCCATAGTGACTGTATCAATTTACATTCCCACCAACAGTGCAAGAGGGTTCCCTTTCCTCCACACCCTCTCCAGCATTTGTTGTTTGAAGATTTTCTGATGATGATCATTCTAACTGGTGTGAGGTGATACCTCATTGTAGTTTTGATTTGCATCTCTCTAATAATTAGTGATGTTGAGCAGCTTTTCATGTGCTTCTTGGTCATCTGTATGTCTTTGGAGAAATGTGTATTTAGGTCTCCTGCCCATTTTTTTTTTTTTTTTTTGTGGTACGTGGGCCTCTCACTGTTGTGGCCTCTCCCGTTGTGGAGCACAGGCTTCAGATGGGCAGGCTCAGTGGCCATGGCTCACAGGCCCAGCCACTCTGCGGCATGTGGGATCCTCCCGGACCAGGGCACAAACCCGTGTCCCCTGCATCGGCAGGCGGACTCTCAACCACTGCACCACCAGGGAAGCCCTCCTGCCCATTTTTTGACTGGGTTGTTTGTTTTTTTAATATTGAGCTTCTTGAACTGTTTATATATTTTGGAGATTAATCCTTTGTCCATTGATTCACTTGCAAATATTTTTTCCCATTCTAAGGGTTGTCTTTTCATCTTGTTTATGGTTTCCTTTGCTGTACAAAAGCTTTGAAGTTTCATTAGGTCCCATTTGTTTATTTTTGCTTTTATTTCCATTACTCTAGGAGGTGGATCAAAAAAGGTCTTGCTGTGATTTATGTCAGAGTGTTCTTCCTATGTTTTCCTTGAAGAGTTTTATAGTGTCTGGCCTTACATTTAGGTCTCAAATCTATTTTGAGTTTATTTTTGTTTATGGTGTTAGGGAGTGTTCTAATTTCATTCTTTTACATGTAGCTGTCCAGTTTTCCCAGCACCACTTATTGAAGAGACAGTCTTTTCTCCATTGTATATCCTTGCCTCCTTTGTCATAGATTAGTTGACCATAGGTGTGTGGGTTTATCCCTCGGTTTTCTATCCTGTTCCATTGATCTGTATTTCTGTTTTTGTGCCAATACCATATTGTCTTGATTAAAGTAGCTTTGTAGTATAGTCTGAAGTCAGGGAGTCTGATTCCTCCAGCTCCGTTTTTTTCCCTCAAGACTGCCTTGGCTATTCGGGGGCTTTTTGTGTCTCCATACAAATTTTAAGATTTTTTGTTCTAGTTCTGTAAAAAATACCACTGGTAATTTGATAGGGAATACATTGAATCTGTAGATTGCTTTGGGTAGTATAGTCATTTTCACAATATTGATTCTTCCAATCCAAGAACATGGTATATCTCTCCATCTGTTTGTGTCATCTTTGATTTCTTTCATCAGTGTCTTATAGTTTTCTGAGTACAGGTCTTTTACCTCCTTAGGTAGGTTTATTCCTAGGTATTTTCTTCTTTTTGTTGCAATGGTGAATGGGATTGTTTCCCTAATTTCTCTTTCTGATCTTTTGTCATTAGTGTATAGGAATGCAAGAGATTTCTGTGCATTAATTTTGTATCCTGCAACTTTACCAAATTCATTGATTAACTCTAGTAGTTTTCTGGTGGCATCTTTAGGATTCTCTATGTGTAGTATCATGTCATCTGCAAACAGTGACAGTTTTAGTTCTTCTTTTCCAATTTGTAACAGCAATCATTTTATTATCTCTTGTTATTCTGGAGGCTGACTGGGCTCGGCTAGGTGGTTGTCACTTATCTCTCACACAATTGTAATTAGAAGGTAGCTGACTACTGAAGTCATCTTAATGCTTCCTCAGTCTCACAACTGGTGGTTGATGTTGCCTTTTGGTTGGGACCTCAGCTGGGGCTCTGGCAGAACACCTACACAGACCACTCCTTGTGGCCTGGGCTCCCTCACAGCATGGCGGCTGGGTTCCCAGCACTCTGATCCCTAAAGAGAGGGCAGAAGGGCATGGCAGTTTTAAATCTAGTCTTAGAAGTCACAGACCATAACTTCTGTCATCTTTTGCTGGTCAATGCAACCACTGAAATCCATCAAGATTCAAGAGGGGGCTTCCGTGGTGGCGCAGTGGTTGAGAGTCCGCCTGCCGATGCAGGGGACACGGGTTTGTGCCCTGGTCCAGGAAGATCCCACATGCTGCGGAGCGGCTAGGCCCATGAGCCATGGCCACTGAGCCTGTGCGTCCAGAACCTGTGCTCCACAATGGGAGAGGCCACAACAGTGAGACGCCCATGTACCGCAAAAAAAAAAAAAGTAAAGATTCAAGAGGAAGGGATATTGACTTCACTGATATGCTCAGTGGGAGGAATATCGATATTACACTGCAAGGGAAACACGTGGATGTACTGTGGTAGCCAGCTTTGGGAAATGCATTCTGCCACACACACCCTGCTTCACCTTCTTACTCCCTATTTCTTCAGCATGGGGTTGTTGCAGCAGGAATTCCAGGGAAGAAAAGAATCAGGGCTGAAGCGCTAATTTTCAAAATAGACTCTTAATCCCACGGCAAATAGGATAAGCTGAAGACATTAGTGAACCTCACAAGTCTGATTTTCAATGATGAAAGGCTTAAGACCCTTGAATGACTCAGAACCTAAAGTTCATGCCATCAGTCATAGGACTCCATGACTAGTTGGAGACAATTGAGGTAGAGGTTGGTGAGTATCCCTGAGATGAATCCTGCCCTATGTCCAGCCACGCCCCAAGCTGGCTTGGGAATTTACAAATAGAGGGAACCTGTCCTTTTTCATACCTGGAGCCCTGAGGGATGGGAAAGCCACACAGAAGTTCCTGACTCACCACAGCACAAGGAAAGGAGGGGACAGATGTTGGTGAAGGGTTTCGGGTGACACCGATTTTTCTTCAAAGCTGCCCAATATTTCCGGGGAGGGAGGGAGAACACACCTGACCCCGTGCGGTAGTGACAGAAACGTCAGCAGCAAAGAATAGGCCTGTGTACTGATGAGCCAGTTTTCCTGATGGACAGCTGTCATGAGAGCAACTCAAAAAATCAAATCTCCGCTCAGGTTTCCAGAAGTACCTCGTAAAAATGTGGTGTGATGTCTACAGTCATCACCGCCTTCTCTCACTTACCGAAGAAGCAGACCAGAGGCAGAAGCAGAAATTAGGTTGGCGCCATTGGTTTGGACAATTCACAGTGCATTTAACGAGGAAGATTCTCCCCTACCTGGCTCCCTCTCTTTCCGCCTCTCCTGCTTGAACAGACTCAAATCCAGCAATCAGTTTTGAATCCTCAGCTTTTTGCCCACCCTTCCTCCCCATCTCTCTGATTCGGTCACTTACCTGTTCATTTCACAATGTGGCATTTAGGCCCCTCCCACTTCTGACACCCCTACTGTGGACGTTATGCCTGGCTTGAGAGACTCCGGAGGGGTTTCCTCGCTTCCTGACGCTCCTCTCCGTGCTTCCGACGTATCGACACGACATCTACCTTTTCTCCCTTCTTTTCCAAAAGTCTTCAATGGCTCCCTATCACTTTCAGGATGAAAATTCCACGTTTTACTTTTGGCGCTTGAGGCCCTACACAATCTAACGACCCTTAGAAACGTAACCTCCACCACATATGGTAAGAGAGGAATTTAACCTGGTTAACTCTTAACCAGGACTGCTAGTTCTGCCTCCTGGTATCAGCAGAAGAAAAGACTTCCTCTACACGTAATTAGCAGAGAGAAGCACGTAAACGTTCCAATTGTGAGTCCTTTACAAATGTTCCTGTAGAAATAGATTCTTCCATGTGATCATTGTATTGGATTAGGTTCAGTGGGACTGCGAGACCTCTAAGCTACCACTTTAAAATAACTCAGCTTGCTTCATCATAGAGCTCGGAAGACGAGATCAACTTGGTCAGATGAATTATGATGTAAATGTAACAGTATCTGAGCTGTCCTCGCAGCGTCCCCGTCCATCCAGGACGAGGAGAGAGAGAGCCAGGAACATTCAGCTACTGCCATCTCATCCTTACAATCTAATCAGATTACATCGCTGAAGTCCAAATCACTCTGCTTTCAGCAAATTAAAATATCAGCTGAAAAATTCATAAGGCGATTATTGCTTAGAAGAAATAAAGAATTGTAGGCTTGCTATTTCCTACTGCTGGTTAGAACATTCAAAGTTCTTCAGAGGCTGGATGACAGGTCCAAAGGAAAGGCTCTCCGGCCGGTCACTTACATTTGGACACAACCTGTTAAACAGCAGCCTCACATTCTGCACACAAAACGCTCAACTCAGGGTGAAGGAAATCATTCCACCAACGGCCTCCTCCCACATTTGCAATATCTGAGGAGAGTTCCTGAAGTCTGGACACAGTGCTGCGGAGCTGAGCCAATAAACTTCACAGCGGTTACGAAACAGCTGCAAATCCATGCTTATGTCATGCTTTGTACAAATACTATATAAAGGACACATTCAGATCAAGAGAAGAAATATGGCTTTGCTAGTGTTAAAGCAAGATGCTTGATTTCACGATGAAGATTTAAGAAGAACCTCCAATGTTTCCTAATCATGTGGTTCGAAAATGTATAGTTAACCTGGATTACTTTTATTTTATTTTCTCCGTTTCCCCTCCTCCAAGCCAAAGAATCATTTACTTCCACCCTTTAAATTCATCACTCTAGCCATTTACAACATGGAGGGAAAAAACCCAACCACAACCCCAAACGAAAAGAATCTGTCCAAACTCTCAGAGCCTCTTCACACTGATTTTACCTGGCAAAAGACAGTGCCTTATAGTGATGAGAGATGCTGCTGTCCATAATATTGTCTGTGGTATAAAGATACTAAATTTACTGAAAGACATTTTCTTGATTCCTTTCGAATGTCAGGCAAATGTAAGAGCCAAATTTTCTGCATAATTTTACACACGATTATAATTCTTTCCAAAATGGGAAATGGAGGTTAAGTGAACTTTTGGATCCTGTTTCACAGATCTTAGTAAATTTTATTAATCTTGAGATTCTTGTTTTCATTTGCTGAAGAAAAGCAAGTTATGTAGTTATCAGAACTAAAACATGTTTGTTTGTATAAAGTGCTTTGTTCTACTGCAGTCTAAAAGAAGTGGCATTTATAGCCAAAAGCTTTCAACAAAGGATATTCCACGATTGAGGGATGAGGTCAGGGTGTGAATGAAGGAAGAGGGACGTGAAGAGTTCGTAATTTACGTAAAAACCTTTAGTGAATAGGATCAAGCCCAGGAAGATGCTAAAATTCCAGCTCATGGTAGCAGAGGAAGATTAGAAGCTTATTGAAAACTCAACAAATATTCTGAGTCCTGGGACTTTGAGAACTTCTAATGTAATAAAATGTGAGCACTTTCCCTCTGTCACAGATCAAATCATTGAAAGAGATCTGATCTAACAGTATACACAGTTAGCCTGAAGCATCAATTCTTGGCTGTGTATATGAAAGTTTTGACCAAAAAATGATGTTATTAACTTATTCTTTACTGTAGCCTATAGTGGTTCTTTAGTGTAATATATTTGGCATTTATGATTAAATTAAAAATATTTGGGTTATCATATTCTTATTATGATAAATATTCGACCATATTATAAATATCACCTAATAAAATGCTACATTTTCACCTTTCAACTAGCCTGGAGACATACCACTGGGTAAGAAACAGCAAGGTAATGATAAGTTTAAAAATAAGTATATTATCCTGGGTATCATTTTGTCAGTAGCTTCAGTGTAGATTACCTTGTAAAGATATTCACGAAGCGTGAAAATATCATATATCTTTGCTTCACCCTTTTTTAAAAAACCTGTCCTATTCAAATATCTGCACAACCACCAAATGCTATCAATTCTTCTCAAATTGCCTCAACACTTTTTGTTTGTTTTGGGTTTTTGTTTTGTTTTTTGTTTGTTTGTTTTGTTTCCATCAAATCTGTGTCCCCTGAGAGGCAGAGAAATGTGATAGCTTCTGGGAGTCTTCCTGGCTAAGCTCGTTCCTTCCAATCCATTCTATATATATGAATAGTTATTTGTAGTTTATAAAAGTAATATGCACACATTAAGCATCGGAGGACTACAGAATGTATAATATTAAATGTGTAGTTAATGTTTTTTTAAACTATGTTTAGCTCTTGTGAGGTTACAATTGTATCTCTAAAAATTCAGCCGTTTTTATTCTTGATTTATCAACATAGTATCTATTTTCTACTATAAAAGAAATTCGACATACTTCTATTAACTTTCTCCTCTCAATTATTGTTAATATTTAAAGTTGTTCCAGTGGTTACCTTTACAACTTCAAGCAATATCCTTAAAATTTCTTGACTCATTCCAAGGAATATTACTTATTAACTCTTCATTTTATATGTTTCTTCTCAACTTTCCACTTTTATTTATTTATTTATTTATTTATTTATTTATTTGCGGTACGCAGGCCTCTCACTGTTGTGGCCTCTCCCGTTGCGGAGCACAGGCTCCGGATGCGCAGGCTCAGCGGCCATGGCTCACGGGCCCAGCCGCTCCACGGCATGTGGGATCTTCCCGGACCGGGGCACGAACCCATGTCCCCTGCATCGGCAGGCAGACTCTCAACCACTGCGCCACCAGGGAAGCCCCCACTTTTAATTTGCATGGTTTTACCATTATGTCTCCTTTATCGTTTGTATTTACATTATGTTCTATGACTGTAGTCAAGTCTTCCTTGTTTTGACTATAGGTTGCTTCTAAACTTGAAATCTAGTAAATGGCATTTATGATTATGTAATTTCTTATTCTCTCCAAACTCAAGTGGTATTACCTTCCGTAGAGAAATAAATATGTCATTAAATCTTGAATCTTGCAGTCAAAATAATAAGATAACAAAAACATCAGGGTCAAATGAATTATCTTTTTTCACAGGCCATTAATTGTTCCAAAATATATCTCATTTTAAGACTGAACTTGAATTTTAACAGGTATGTCAAATACGTAGATGTGTTATCTCTCTGTATTTCTATACTGTATAGCTTATTTTTCCTAGACTTTTTTTTTTTTTTTTTTGCGGTGCACGGGCCTCTCACTGTTGTGGCCTCTCCCGTTGTGGAGCACAGGATCTGGACGCGCAGGCTCAGAGGCCATGGCTCACGGGCCCAGCCGCTCTGCGGCATGTGGGATCTTCCCGGACCGGGGAACGAACCTGCGTCCCCTGCATCGGCAGGCGGACTCTCAACCACTGCGCCACCAGGGAAGCCCCTTTCCTAGACATTTTAACAATTTTTTTTTTGGACAGAAGAAATATATACCATCATCTCATGATAAAAAATACTCAGATTCTAAATCTAGATATATATAATAGAATGACTTTTTTTTCTGTAAGACATTCATCATGGAACCCACTATCTAATTTGGATCAACTGATTTGATATTACTGATGGCATCCTGATGTTTCTTATAATTGGACTCTTCCATTAGTTCCATAAGTTTTTGGATGTTAATTTATCCTTTATTTTATTCTCTTGTATTTTCCTGGACTACATCTTCAAGTTGTTTTTTGAGAGGCTAAGAGAAGTATTCAAGGCTTTTCATGTCTGAAAATGTCTATTTGTTCTCATACTTTATTCTTAGTTGGGCTGAGTACAGAACCATGGTTTCAAAACCAATCCCCTCTGAACTTTGAACACATGGTTCCACTGTCTCCCAGTCTCCAGTATTATGTATCAAAGTTTATGCCATTCAGGTGATCACTCTTCTGTGGGTAATGCTCTCATTGTCTGACTTTTCACCCCAGAAGCTCTAAATCTCTTTTATCCTGAACTTTCACCAGCACGGGTTTGGGATTTTTATATTTATTTTACTCAATGGTCAGTAGCCTCTCTTAATCTGAATCCTTATGTCTTTATTTCTTTCTCTCCAATGTCTCTACTTTTCCTTTTTTTTTTTTTAACATCTTTATTGGGGTATAATTGCTTTACAATGGTGTGTTAGTTTCTGCTTTATAACAAGGTGAATCAGTTATACATATACATATGTCCCCATATCTCTTCCCTCTTGCGTCTCCCTCCCTCCCTATCCCACCCCTCCAGGTGGTCAAAAAGCACCCAGCCGATATCCCTGTGCCATGCGGCTGCTTCCCACTAGCTATCTACCTTACGTTTGTTAGTGTATATATGTCCATGTCTACTTATCCTTTAAGGACTCTTCTTAACTTTGAACTTCAAGATCACCTTTCCATATCACTAATACTTTTCTTACATTTTCCATCTTCTCATCTTTTGCTCTATACTCCGGAATACTCTTTAGCTACATTCAGGAAGTCTTTCTCTTGATTTTTAGTTTGCAGAAACTCATGTTTTCTAACTGCTTCTTATCCCTAGCTACTCTTCTTTTGAAAAGGGGGTAGTGAAGTTTAATAGATGCAATACTTTTCTAAGGATAGTAATTAGATTTTTTTGTTGTTTTCTTCTATCCTCAGAATTATTTTATCTAGATTATAATAATTCTGTGAATGATTTCATCTCTTCTTTTTTCATTTTTCTTTTGATTAAAAAAATTACCTAGCAATATAGTCCTATCTCTTTCTATCTTCTAGAAGTTTGTCAATTTCTGGTCCTCATTCATGTTTCCAGAATTGCCATGCTTTTATTCTTTTTAAATTTTATTTCAAACGAAGATCTGGAGAGAAGGGAAACAACCGTCTAGACTCCCATCTTAAAACTAATTTTTCCATAGAGTATTGCATCATGGTCAATATTTCCTACTATCTAAAATGTAAAGTTTAAATAACAGTCTGGTATTTGGGAATTGGTGCGGTTAGAGCCCAGCTTGTCTTTCTTCTTAACCCTCCATTTATCACATTAAAGAATCAGTCATCCCCTTACCCCACTGAGAGGGGTTATGCTCTGTTCCCTGTATCTTCTGACTGTTGCCTGCAGTGTCCTTTTTCCTTTTTTTTTTTTAATGTCATCATATTTTACAAAGGTAGGCTCAGCTCAAAGTCTGCCTCTTCTGAAGCCTTTATGAGCATCCTAAGATGGCCAACATTCTGTATTACTTAGAAACATTTGAGTTCTGTACAAATGATTGTTCTTTGAGCCAGCAATGTCAGTTTTTTCAACCAAAATTTTATCTACTATTGATATTTTTTGGACCCTAAAGTCCAAAATAATTTTACCTAAGTGGGATTAACTTTTTTTTTTTTTTTGGGATTAACTTTTAAAAGCAAATGTTTCATGTTTTGATATCTTACCATACAATAAAAATATCAATGTTTTCATGAGATGCAGCTTAAAAACTAGTGCGCCTGAGTTAGGCAATTTTTATTATACATTGTTTTCTTGATCAGGTGGTAAGAGTAGTTGGATATTCTTCTTTCAAGACACCTGTATAGCCTTGTTACGGTGTAATTACACAATGTTCCAAGCACTCAGTTCATTTTTTTTTTTTTTTTTTTTTTTTGCCGTACGCGGGCCACTCACTGTTGTGGCCTCTCCCATTGCGGAGCACAGGATCCGGACGCGCAGACTCAGCGGCCATGGCTCATGGGCCCAGCCCCTCCGCGGCATGTGGGATCTTCCCGGACCGGGGTACGAACCCGTGTCACCTGCATCGGCAGGCGGACTCTCAACCACTGTGCCACCAGTGAAGCCCATCAGTTCATATTTTTTGACAGACCAAGCAAAGTTTCTAAGCCAGGCACGGGAAAAAGATGCTAATGGTTCAATCCAGCTTATAAGCCAAGGTAATGCTGCGTGAGTGGCATTACCTCACACAAATCTGAAACATATCTCTCCCCAAGAGCAAAAGTAAAGTTAGAGACACACAAGAATCCCATGAGAGAAACTCTACCAGGCAGGTATTATATAGCCTAGTCATTGCCTTGAAAAATAACAGAACAACACCTCAGCAGTTTGAAACGTCATGGTCCAGTAAAGGTTTAACACCGTATTCCAAAGCAGAAGTATGAAGTACTGGCAAATAAAAAAACCTCATGGCCTAGAATTTAGTCCTCTAGGGAGGCACTCTGAGGCTTATTCTAGCCTTGACTGTTCATGTTCCCTAATATAGTTTGATATCAACCTGATCACCTGTGATTCATTTGAAAGGATTTCTTGAAGACTCAAGCATGACTAAGTTTAGAACAGAGACAAACACGTCAGTGCATGCGTTTTAAGCAGAATGATATTTGAGGTAAGGGATGCTGAAAATCTGTTATCCGCAAGTCACTGGGCAACCTGATCCCAAGCCAGTTTTACAGACTATACAGAATTCAAGAAGCATATATTACGTAACTAATGTCTGGGAGAGGGGGTGGTAATTAAAATAGAATGCATCATCTGTTGCTCTTGAGAATATCACGTTTTAGAAGTTAAAAATTACATATGTGAAAAATTGGTTTAAAATCCAAGGTAATATCCAATTAGGAATTCCACAGTATAATAACTATTCATAGGGGATGTGGAAACACACAGATAGGAGACTTCCAGCCAGGGGTATTAACCAACCAATTATGATCTACAAGTTTAAAACCTGCCGAAGTTAGTTTTTATACAGACTCTACACATCAAACAATGGAAGGCTGGAATAATAATGGTAAGTCGACTCTAAATACTATTGTATAGATATTAACACTGTGATCATGAGTATGTGTGGCAGCATAGAAACTGCTCGTGACAAAGTGAAATAAAAAGCAGTGTCCTAAAGTATGCACAAGGTGTGCTTATAACTATGTCAAATTATATGAAGGGGGGCATTTGTTAGGGTAGGATCACAGGTGTTTGCTTTTCATGATTTCCACCATTATTTTCAATAGTGGACATTTTGGAAATGCCATAGAAGTAGAAGAAAATATACATGTAAGAGACATGTGAGAAGGCAGGCAGCATTTGAACTCTGGGAGATGTTTGATTAGATGACTGTAGATAATCTAACCTACCTCTCGTAAGATATATCATAAATATATAGAAGTACCAGGAAGCTTGAGACTTTGCCGTGATGGTAACTAAGCTGTTGGGATCTGTCTTTATTTCTTGAGTCAGTCCGAATGACTGTACATCTATGACGCTAATAGTTGTATTTCTATGGGGGGCGTAAGCTACAATCAACATAACTGAAGTGGTAGGGGGTAGGGAGGGCAGGGAGGAGAGGTGGCACACAGGTACAACTTCTGAGATAATTGGATTAAACACACACACACACACACACACACACACGGAATTAATTAAAGTCTGTGAGTACTGCTTGTGGAAATAACTTTGGATTCACACCTGCTTGGATTCGCATCCTGTTTCTACCACTTACTATGTGCCTTGAACAAGCCAGTCATCTCTCTGAAAACTCAATTTTCTCATTTCTAAAAAGGCAGAAACAAGGTTCACAGCGGACATATATGATAGCTGAGACATTAATGTGTGAAGTTGCTAGCCGGGTATTTGTACACAGTAGGCATTAAGTTTGTTCTCTCTCCCACACTTTTCTTTGTACACAGGACTCCAGTGTTCAGGTATCAGAGACAAAATTCAGGTAGAAATGAAGGTGACTCTCCCCTAGCAGTAGGTTGTTTTCAGATCTTGCCCCCTCCCCCATGCTTACCCTCACATGGGCCAGCGTCCCTAGGCTATAACCAACTTGATGGCAGGATGAGGCCAGGCCAGAATTGTTTGGCCATCAAAGACCAGAGTGGGTTTCCTGGGTTAGCTCTGCTTGTATGCTGCATTTAAAATTTCTGTACTGTCTAATCTGGCTCCTGGAAATGGACGGTCCAATACAGTACCACTGGCTACATGTGGCTATTTACATTGAATTAAAATAAAATAAAATAAAATAATAAAATCTTCCTTAATCACATAGCCACATCTCAAATATTCAATGGGCACATATGCCTAGTGGCTCCCCAAATAGTTGGTATAGATCGAACGTTTTTATCACTGCAGAACATTTAGAACTCTGCTCTGAAGCTGTGGGGTATCAGTGGGAATAAGAAATGTCCTAGGCTTCGTACTCATCATCTTTGTTCATTAATTCTTTGATTTTTTAAAATGACTTTCAGGCCAGAAAAATAAACTTAGAGAGTGAAGCCAGATAGAAGAAACATATTTCCTGATTAGGGGGCCTCAATATATCCAAGCATTCCAGGCACCAGCCTATGAGACATCAATAGCATTCTTTCCACATACCACAGCCCACTTGTAAAGAAAATTGTGATAAGATATGTCAACCTCAGAGTAATTTAAGTGACACTTTTGCTAGCAAAAATGAGTATTTCTTAACCAGATCCTGGTGCTCTATGCATAAGGCAGAAATCTCCTCTAGGGATATACAATTTATTAACGGTTTGCCAAGCAGCTCGGCAGTTTTATTTCTTCACACAATGCAATAGTTCCTGTGGCGCCACCAATGACAGGCAATACAGGTTTGTGAATGGGACGTGTGACACCAAACTACTCAATAAGCCGTTCAAAGTTTCATTCTGAACCAACCGATTGTTAATTAAGGGTGGCCCCCAACAATCTATTCTGCCAGCAGGGGGCCCTCGTGAGTTAGTTACAATCCCTGTACAAATATCAAACTCATAAACCAAACAATCAACAGCTCTTAACCCAGTCATTTGGCTCGTGCAACATTTTAAAAAGAAAGAATAAAGCATTTGCCCACTTGAAAGTAAACATATTGTCCTTGAGATCAATTTCATGTTTCCCCAAAAAGGAACCCTTATAAAGTCTTCATCTACTCACGTACATATGCCTTGTTTGAACTGTTGAACCCTGCTGGGGGTGGGGGGGGGAAGAGCCACCCTGCCTAGAAGATCAGCACAACTATAAATTCATGCCCTCCACACCTGAGTGGGTGTCGATGCTTCCAGATCATCCTTCTGCTTCCCTACTCAGCACCCTGTCATTATTCACAAACCAGCAATTTCAATACTTTTTCAGTTTCTTTAGATCTCTGACCTTTCCACCTTTCCTCCCTCAGCAGATAGCCTTGTCCTTGACTTCAGAGGGTAACTGAAGCCATTAGACAAGAATTTAAGTTTCCTGCCCCCAAACCTACACATTAACCTGCACGGTAGTCATCTTATTCTGTTTCGGGCTTATTTAAAGCTGCCCTCTCCACGCCTCCATTTCCCACTCACTCCTCAGCTTCCGTGCTGGGTTCCACATTGACCACGAGATTGAAATCGTCATCACCAAGATCACTAACAACCTTTTGGTTGCTAAACCATTAGGCACTTTTAGTCATTATCTTACTTAACCTCTGTGGAACATTTGGGTTTATCAATCCTTGGCTTTTGCTCAGTCTTGAAATGCTATTTTCCCTTGGCTTCCATGAGAGCATGTACAACTGGTCTTTTTCCCATGTTTCTGGCTAATCATCGTCAGTCTCTCTCTCTCACTGTAGTAAAATACATATAACATAGAACTTACCATTTTAACCACTTAAGTGTAGAGTTCAGTGAAGTATGAAGTACTTTCACTGTTGTGCAGCCATCATTAGCATCCATCTCCAGAATTCTTTTCATCTCACAAAACTGCAACTCTATACCCATTAAACAATAACTCTCCATATCTCCCTCTCCCAGCCCCTGTCAACCACCATGCTACTTTCTGTCTCTATGGATTTGGCTACTCTGGGTACCTCATATAAGTGGAATCATACAGTACTTGTTTTTTTGTGACTGACGTTTCACCTAACATAACGTCCTCAAGGTTCATCCATGTTGTAGCATGTAGCAGAATTACCTTCCTTTTTTAAGGCTGAATAATATTCCACTGTATGTATAAACCATATTTGGTTCATCCATTCATCTGTCGATGGACACCTTGGTTGCCTTTGGCTATTGTGAATAATGCTGCTATAATCTACCCCTTAAATATTGCTGATCTTCAAGGTTCTGTTCTCCTTGGACAGTTTTACCTAGATTCACAGCTTACTGCTTACATGCTAGTGACTCCAAAAACTATACTTGTGGTTCATTTTTCCCTCTTTTGGGATTCAGATCCCAAATCTCTATATACATACTCTTGGATGTCACAGGCACCCTCAACTCAATATATTTAATACTGAGTTTCTGATTCTTGCCATCGCACTTTCAGTGTTCCCTCAACCCTGTGTTTCCTATCTCAGTAAATACCATTAGAGCTCCCACTTACCTATATCAGGCACCTGGGCATCACCCTCTGCAAACCACAGCACTGCCATTGGCGGAGCTCCCTGGGAAGCCCACTGAACTCCATGGTTGCCAGGTGACTACTTCTTACTTTGACATCCCCGAAGGGGGTCCCGAAGGATAATAAGTGCTTTGGCAAAAGACCCCTCTCCATTAGCCCCCTCTATACGCACCCTGTATTCCCTATAGCCCTTACCTGACTTTTTCTTCTCAGCACTGAAATAGGCTTACCACATAACAAGCACTCAATACACTCCATACACGTGTTGAATGAATGAATTAGACCTTGACCTCTCCCTTACCCGTGCTGGCTATTTTGCTTTCTAAACTATACTCAAACCCACCTACTTCTCTCTACCGCAGCTGCCACCATCAGCTAATCTAGATGCTCATCATCATCCTCCACTTTGTGTCTCCACTTCTAATCTCATCCCCTCCCGATCACTTTCATACAGTTGCCAGAGTGACCATCCTAAGATAAAAATGATAGAAGTTTTACTTCTCTACTTAAAACACCTCAACCATCACTTTCAGGATAACAACTCAAAGTTCTTCACTGGCCTCACAAGGCCCTTCCTGATCTGCTTGTCCATCCAACCCTCCTTCTGACTACTACCTTGATGCTGCAGCTCGTTACTGAATGCCTTTCAATTTTGCTAAAATGTCATATGCTTCTCCTATCTTCTTTCCAGGTCTTTGAAGATGCTACTCCTTCTGCCCAAACAATCTCTCGTTCCCTGCAGTCCCCCTCTCCCCAACACCTGCTAGCTCCTCCTTTTTCTTTGGGTCTTAGATGAGATGTCATTGCCTCTTGGAAGCCCCGTCTGACCTCCCTGCACCAGTCGTGGCTTTGCTGTCACTGCTAGGAGGATCACAGGATGCCATGGGAGCCCCTACCATAGCCGTTAGCACCCTGTAGAGGAAGTTGCCTGTCTTATTAGTGTCCACTATGGTGGGCCATAGCTCCATCAGGGTTGAGACCCTGACTTTCTTGCCCAAAACATACCCTCGGCACCTTGCATGGTGATGGGGCCATGGTAGAAGCTTCATATTTAATATGTAATCCTCCAAAAATAATTTGACTTGGGACATTTCAAACATCCAGAAAAGTAGAAAAAATTGTATAATAGCATAATGTACACCATACCCACCAGCTATGTTCTGTAGTTAACATTTAGCCATATTTTCTTCATCTAATCATCTTTCTCTCTTTGACAAATCATTTTGAAATAAGTCATGGAGAAAATGAATGAATTCTAAGTCTCACCAACATGTTCACAGACCATATAAAATAAGCTACTGAAGAAAAGGATAAAGAACCACGAATAAAAACCTTTAAATCTCTACTTAACTGTAGTCCAGTGAAATTCAGAAATGAGAACATTAAGCTGTGCACCAGATACTTTTTTATGAATGTACTCTCACTCCATCATTTAATTCTCATGAGTCTTACAAGGTCACCTCATTAATAAACAAAAGGAAATCTGTCAAGAACCTGTAGCTCCAGGAGGTAAAGGAGAAAGAAAATAAACATTTGCTGAGTGCCCATAATGGATCCAACACTTAACGTTACTGCCAATTATTCTCACAACAAACTCAAGATGTAAAAACTCAGTGAGGTCAAGTTATTTGCCCAGGATCTAAGGGAGGTAAATGGCTGATGCAGGAATTTGTTCCAAGTTCTCTCCCTTTCTACCACTATTCATTACTTTTAAAATTAAAAATATTTACTTTAAAATTATTTTTTGCTGTGGTCCGAGAGGGGTAAAACACATATTGCTTCTACAGGCGCAAGGAATGCTTAGGCTAACACTTTTTAGTTCTTTTTACGTCGGTGGTATAGATGAGGCAGAAGAAATTACAGCGGTGAATATGGCACAAGAGCGTGTGAGAGTCAGAAGCCAGGGTTCTGGTGCCGTGGCATTGTCACCAAATGTCTGACACTAGGCTAGTCACCCAACTCTCTTCACAAAGAACGTGCATCTGTCAGATGAGTGAGTTGGATTAGATTATTCCTGAGGTTCCTTCCAGCTGTTAGAAAACAAAACACCCATGAAACCCTGTACTTCTTAGTGCTTTGCTTCAGTCATCAGCTGGTGAGGGCCAGGATGTAGGTCTTGCTGATCCCAGCCTTAGACTCTGTGCATTCTCAGTTAATATGCCCACTGGGGGAACCAGCTGTAAATGTAGGCCAATTTTAATTGGAATGTTGGTCAGTACAACTAGAGTAACCTTCAAACTTCCAGAAGCAGATCTCCCACAGATTCTGACCCAATAACTGATGATGAAGACAGTACCAAAAGAGGAGCCAGGGAAAAGCTCCTCTTCAAAGAAAACCCTTGTTTCATCCTTACCTCCATGTGTATCCTCTGCTAGATAAGCCATCCCACCGATCACACTTACAATTTTATTTTTAAAGGCTGTCTACTCCACTAGAGAGTAAGCTTTGAGAGCTCTGTCTGTTCCCCTTTATATCCCGAGCTTGTAGCACAGGACTTGGCATGTAGTTGTCAATCAAGACATGCTTATGGAATGAAGGGCAAATCTCACCATCTCCAAGCATCCCAATCCAATTTACCTTCAAAGTTTGGCTCAGATGCCATTTCTACCTCCCCTCACCCCTCCCAAACGCCTTCATATTTTAACTATATTTCTCCTATGGTGTGTCTCATCTTGTGTATTTTATTACAGTTATTTACTAGGTATCTTAGCTCCCCAGTAAGGTCAAACTCAGACAGAAGCTATCTTCTGCTCACCATTAAAATCTTACAATACACAGTTCATAGTAGGCACTCAATAAATGTTTGTGGAAGGAGCACATCATTTATATATTGATACATATATGTTTACATATACACACACACAAAGTAATTGGCACAGTTCTTTACATATAGAAGACAATCAATAAATATTATTGAATAAATTAAGTGCTACTTCTCTCAAAGTTGTGGTGAGCCTCAATACCCTCAAACTGTAAACACTTGTAAAGTACTCCAAACCTTTTAAGAAAAGATGTGGGGGGCTTCCCTGGTGATATCCAGGTGGTTGGGAATCCACCTGCCAATGCCAGGGGACACAGGTTCGAGCCCTGGTCTGGAAAGATCCCACATGCCACGGAGCAACTAAAGCCTGTGTATCGCAACTACTGAGCCTGCGCCCTAGAGCCCGCGATCCACAACTACTGAAGCCTGCGTGCCTAGAGCCCGTGCTCTGCAACAAGAGAAGCCATTGCAATGAGAAGCCTGCACACCGCAATGAAGAGTAGCCCCGGCTAACCGCAACTAGAGAAAGCCCATGCACAGCAACAAAGACCCAACGCAGCCAAAAATAAAATAAATTAAAAAAAAAAACATGTGGTAAACTAGATTAAAAGTCATACAAATGGTCATAGCCTTGGATAATAATTTTCTGGGATTTTGTCCTAAGGAAATAAACAAAACCAAAGAAAAAACAAACAACTAAACTGAACCAACCAAAACAATAACAAAGTCTACAAAAAATGTAGTATAGCATTTTTTAGTGAAAAATTAGAAGATATTTTATGGCACATTGATACAACATAATACTATTCTAATGACTGTTCTGATGACTCATGAAAGATGCTTGTGATTAATATCAAATAAAACACAAAAATGCACATGTGCTATGTTATCCACTATAGAAAAACAGGAATACTTAAGGGAATAGCAAATACGCAAATAAAAAAAAAAAAAAGAAAAATAGTTATTTTGGGGTGGTATTGTTATGGGCGACTTTTTTCCCCTAAAGTTTCCTTTAAATTTCTTATTTTTATAATAAAAATTCTGGTAGAATCAACATAAAAGTTTCCTTAATGTGGCTGTATTTCCTATAGACAGTTATTTAGTGAGGACCAAAGCATAAATTACAATGTCTGTTAATAGCTATCGCTCCAGTATTTGACACTAGGACTCAAGTGATACCTGAGTAGGGATGCTATTCTGTGTCGTGAGGTACAAAGCACAGGCACGGTGTGCAGGTGCAGTAACAGATTTGGACGAGAAGAAAGCAGTTAGACCCAGCAAAGGAATCTCGGGAACCACACAACTGATGATGAAATTGTTCACTCAAGGAAACTATTAATACTAGCTTCCGAGAGGGTTAAATGA
Source organism: Phocoena sinus (assembly GCF_008692025.1). Classification (NCBI taxonomy): domain Eukaryota; kingdom Metazoa; phylum Chordata; class Mammalia; order Artiodactyla; family Phocoenidae; genus Phocoena; species Phocoena sinus. Next base: position 40,167,744 of record NC_045776.1, read on the forward strand.
GGAGGCTGCAACCCAGAAGGGATATGAAGAGAAGGGAGAAGAATGAAGGATGGCCGTCTTCTTGGTTCTCCACCATCTCCTATTTCCTTACTGTCTACTATCTCAGACAAGGCTATAAACCCTGCCAGCCAAATGCCGCTGGCTGCCTGTTTTTTGTAAATAAAGTTTTATTGGAAGCCAGCCAAACCCATTCATTTATGTTTTCACGCTACAATGAATTGAATAGCTGTGACAGAGACTGTACGACCAACAAAGCAGAAAACTATTTACTATGTGGCTCTTTACAGAAAAAGAATTTGTCCCATAGCCCCATATATATAAGGAGGTTTATACACAGACACCTAATTTAGATATCAGGCCATCTTTTTCTATTACTTTTTCTTCAAACATGCCAGCTTGGAAGATAAATTATACAATCACCTTATTATCCAGACAGAATTTTGAGGGTGAAAGGGGGTGGACAGCAGAAGTTAACTAGGACTGTCCTGGACACCAGATATATAGGCCCCCTCCTAGGGCACACGAGTGGGTTTCAAAGGGCACTCGGTGCCTGTCCAGGGACTGCTTTTTTTTTTTTAATGAAGTATAGTTGATTTACAATGTTGTGTTAATTTCTGTTGTACATCAAAATGATTCAATTATACATATATATATACACATCCTTTTTCAAAAATATTCTTTTGCATTATGGTTCATCATAGGATTTTTTTTTTTTTTTTCTTTTTGCGGTACGCGGGCCTCTCACTGTTGTGGCCTCTCCCGTTTCGGAGCACAGGCTCCAGATGCGCAGGCTCAGCAGCCATGGCTCACGGGCCCAGCCGCTCCGCGGCATGTGGGATCTTCCCGGACTGGGGCACGAACCCGTGTCCCCTGCATCGGCAGGTGGACTCCCAACCACTGCGCTACCAGGGAAGCCCCATCATAGGATTTTGAATATAGTTTCTCATGCTATATAGTAGGACCTTGTTTATCCATTCTGTATATAATAGCTTACCTCTGCTAATCCCAACCTCCCACTCCATCCCTCCTCCAACCCCCTCCCCCTTGGCAACCACAAGTCTGTTCTCTATATCCATGAGTCTGTTTCTGTTTCATAGATAGGTTCATTTGTGTCATATTTTAGATTCCACATATAAGTGATATCATATGGTATTCATCTTTCTCTTTCTGACTTACTTCACTTAGTATGATAATCTCTAGTTGCATCCATGTTGCTGCAAATGGCATTATTTCATTCTTTTTATGGCTGAGTAGTATTCTGTTGTAAATATAATACATACTACATCTTCTTTATCCATTCATCTGACGATGGACATTTAGGGTGTCTCCATGTCCTGGCTATTGTGAACAGTGCTGCTATGAACTTAGGGGCTCATGTATCTTTTTGAATTATAGTTTTGTCTGGAAATATGCCCAGGAGTGGGATTGCTGGATCATATGGTAACTCTGTTTTTAGTTTTCTGAGGAACCTTCATACTGTTTTCCATAGTGCAGCCACTTACATTCCCAACAACAGTGTCTGAGGGTTCTGTTCAGGGACTGCTTTCATGTGCACATGGAAAGCTCAGGCGGCTCCTCTTATTGGTTCTTCCTATTTCAATTGCCCTCAGATGCCTTTCTACTGCCTTCCCTCTGTCTCAGCTCTGTCCTAAGGCCAGTTCTGATTGTTGAAGAGGGCAGCTCTTTGGGCACCGCTCAGGGTACATACAGCATCTCTACTTTCATTAGAGCAAAAGGGGCGAAGTTTACTCATCCTATTTAAATAAACCTTAATTATCTCAAATCATTACAAATAAGAATTTTGTACCTGTAAATTTCACTTGGTTTAATATCTAGGCAACTCCTTAAAATTCTACTCTTCTTAAGAATTTTTGGTTTCTCTTCTCAAATGATTCATTTAAAAATGAACATCAATCATAGCATTTATCACAAAGAGACCCCAAGACAAATATGGTATATTACCCATTGATTGTGCTTTTAAGACTCACCAATACTGTTTGGAGAATTATTGAAGAATAAAGTTTCTAATTTATCCTTCCAGAATGATAAACAAAAGAAAACAACACATACCCTCCCACACACCTATTTTCCCCCTAGTAAAAATTTTGATGCTGTGGGCAAAAAGTAAAACAAAAGATGTTTAGAACACCCTTAATGAAATCTAGGACTTTACACTTCGTGAGACTATTCTCGGTGTGAACAATAAATAGCTCAAATCTTTGAAACCCCACTGGATGGCTTTCCAAATATTGCCATCTGGTGGAATTTCAGTTAATTGTTCCTTTGTTCTAGTGAGCTCCTGGAATAGAAGATGGAACACCAGTGGGAAACAACAGAAGGTCAAATGATTTTGTCTCAAACACAAATCCCAAACTGAAAAAATGAGGCTTCCTGAGCTTTCATCTCCTTTAAGACGCCCACCCCTACTGTAAAGTCAACAGAGAAGTTGCCTGGATTTTTAACAAATAATCCCTTCTTCATAATTAGAAATGTCATGAGGTCATTTGACTATATCTTAAAATTCTCTCACTTCACTTCTCACCAATAAGATCTCCAAAGTTAAACTTTAACTTGCTTGAGCATTTTTAGAGGAATTGCGGATAACACTTAATTAGCCCTTAGTACATACGGGAAATGGAATGTAGTTTGAAAAACAATGTTTTAATGAAGCATGTTTACTCGAATACTCGCTTTAACTGTATAATGGAATTTTGAAAATAAATTTGTTACAAAGGCATTAATAATACGCACTCCAATTTAATCTGTAAACAGGGAGTCATGCAACATAATTTACGTTGAAATCTTACCTTGAGCATCCAGGCTCTCTCCCTGGCTGTCGAGATGAAATGTTCCTCTGAGAAACAGGATACTGGGATCGTAAAAATGAAAAGAAAAAAAGCATTTACTGTGCTGAAAACATCAGAGCAAAGGGTTGTTTAGTTCACTGGGTGTGGCCAGCAATGGAAGAGAAAATTAAAAAGCACACATCCAAATTCGGTAGACTTTATCATATGAGAGAGTAACTCAGCCAAACAATAGGGTTGTCAGCTACATTATTATATCAGTTCTTGGGTTGATTAATCGTAGTTTGAGAGTATTTAGATAATGTCAGTCCTATGAAGAGAATTTTTTTTACCCTCCCCCCCATAGCCTCATGTGAGGAGAATCATGTGTTAGCAGATAACCCAAGGAACCAATGCCCCCAGTGAGGTATCAAATGCCAACGTCAATTAAAGTATTGACTTCCCCAAACTTGGGTTAATCTGCAGACTTTATATCTAGTATCAACACAGGCTTATTCTTCTAGTTAAAAGATGTGTGTAGGGACTTCCCTGGTGGCACAGTGGTTAAGACTCCGTGCTCCCAAGGTGGGGGGCCCGGGTTTGACGCCTGGTCAGGGAACTTGATCCCACATGCATGCTGTAACTAAGGAGCCCACGTACCGCAACTAAGACCCGGCGCAACCAAATAAATAAATATTTTTAAAAAGATGTGCTTAATTTTAACAGGACAAGCATTGCCAGGATCAAACTTCAAAATATATACACCATCAAGGAATTATTTACTTTCTTTATATGAATTTGCTATTTATCTTCAAAACATGCTCTGACTAAATGATAAGACAATAAACTTATGAAGGACAGGTCCAATTCCAGAGGTTGAGACATGTGTGTGAGCTGTGGGTTTTGAGGGGCCCAGGTTGGGGGTGGGGTGGATGATAACTGGGGAGGCTGCTTGTGGCTCATACAGTTGCTCCTAAAAAGGACCCGAGATACAGATGTGTGTGAGCCTTAGTGGTCTTCCCACCACACCCAAGAAACAGACTAGAAATGACCCCTCTCCACCTGCCACCTAAGCCCTCACCCTGCACATTGCTCTTCTGTGTTTTCTGTAAATGGCCATTTCAGAAATGCCTTTGGTGCTTGTTTAGTTTAACATCAATTGTATAAAAATAAAGTATTTGTGGCAGATCCAACACAATGTGATTAATCCCAGACATAGTTCTGGAGATGCCACTGGGAGAAAGATTTTAAGAAAGGGAAGAGGGAGGCATTATATATATACATATATATATATTTTTTCTTTTAATAAGAGAAAGAGGAGATGGTGAAAGGAAATAAAAGCAAATAACAAAATGTAAGTGCTGAGAGAATAAACAAAGGTGATAGCTGAATTTTCAATGTTATACCATTCAATAAGGGAGTTCAAAAGTAATTCATAGAATTTGGCTTGTATAAAAATCAGAAAATTTAACGTGGATGGTTTCAAGAACTGACCTCGGATAAGCTGACAATTTTTTCCCTTCAGACAGAACAGGTAGAATTTCTTCACATATTTTACGGAATTTAATTTTATGAGTGTTTCACATTTTCCCCATAATTTAATGAGAGTTGATCATACTAAAAAGATCAGGTTTAAAAAAATCTGTCCCCATCCATGTCAGTTTCTTTTCCTAAGTCCATCTTTGAGATATTTTAACTGAATCAGAATAAAATTTTCATTTGCCCTCTTTATTTAACTAGTACCAGTAGCTACGTTACTAGGCGAAGTATTGGCTACCAAGCTAGGAAGCAAGAGTATAAGGTTCCTAGTTTATCTGTAAACCAGATAATTAGCCCTTAGAAAATTCGGGACCAGCTGTATACAACTGGTCTTTTCTGTTCTGACAACAAGAGCCCGTTGCTAACATTCTCAACAGCTGCAATGGATCAGTTTGGAGAAGAATGAGACCATTTATTGAATACCCCTGCACAAGTCATTTGACATATTTTATCTAATTTAATACTCAAAACCATCTTATTACAAATGAAAAAACAGAGGCTCAGAGCAGTGGAGCAGTTTCCCAATATCATGCAGCTCAACTAACAAGTTCTAATTGAGTCTGACAGACTCTGCTCTGTTGTCCACACAACACCACGTTAAAAGCCAGGCCTCCGACATCGATTCGAGACACCTGGAGAGCTCTCGGTCTACTCCTGGGATGTGGTAGGTGCTCAATAATGCACAGCCTTGTGAGGGTGGAGGTCTACGGTCCCCACTGGTGGGGATGGCAGGGAAGGCAAAAAGTGTTTTCTGTGCTGCCTGGCATAAGCAGAACAGTTATTGTCTCTAAGTTTCACTTTTTAAAAAGATGAACTCAAAATAGGTCACTATGTAAATGTGAAATGCAGAACTATGAAACTTTTAGAAAAAATTAAAACAGGAGAAAAGCTTTGCAATCTAGGGCCTGACAAAGAGTTTTAAGTTTTTGACAACAAAAAACACAATCCATACAAGGAAAAAATTGATAAATTGGACTTCATCAAAATTAAGAACTGTTGTCCATCAGGTGTAAATATAAGGTGTAATTAGGAGAAAATATTTGCAGACCACATATCTGACAAAGGACAAGTATCTAGAATAAGTTAAGAACCCTCAAAACTCAGCTAAAAAAACAAACAACTAGGAAATGGGCAAAAGACACTGACAGACATTTCACTGAGGAGGATATACAGATAGCAGATGAAATGATATTCAATGTCATTAGCCATTAGGTAAGTGAAAAAAACAAAACCATAATGAGATATCACTAGACATTTATCAGAAGGGCCAAAATAAGGACAAGTAACAATCCGAAATTCTGATGAGGATGAGAAGTAACTAGACCATTCATATATTGCTTGTGAGAATATAAAATGGTTCAGCTACCCTAGAAAACATTTGACTGTTGTAAAAAACAAAAGAAAACAGAACCAAAAATGAAACATGCAACTACCATACAACCCACCAACGATACTCTTGGCATTTTTCCAGAAAAGTTAAAACTTTTCTTTATTAGCAGATTTATTCATAGTAGCCAAAATTGAGACAACACTGATGTCCTTTCACAGGTTAATGGTTAAACAAACCAGTATATCCATAAAATGGAATGCTACTAATCAATTAAAAAAAGAACTACTGATACCTGCAAAATCCTGGCTCAATCTCCAGAGAATTACACTGAGTGAAAAAAGCCAATCCATAGGTTAGATACTGTATGATTCCATTTAGCTAACATTCTTGAAATTAGAAAACTACAGAAAGGGAGCAGAGACTAGTGGTTGCCAGGGGTTGAGGAGGGAGTCGGGGCTGGAGGGAAGAGGCTGTGACTGTAAAAGGGCAACACTAGGTACCTTTGTGGTGACATAAACATTCTGTACCTTGCACATGTATCAATGTCAATTACCTGGTTGTGACCCTGTACATAGAGCTTCCAGATGTTACCATCGAGGGGGAAAATGAGCAGAGGGTACAGAGGTCTCTCTGTATTGTTTCTTATAGCTACATGTTAACGTACAATTGTTTCAAATTAAAAAGTTTAACTTAAAAAAAAATCAGGAGATTGGACAGCAACTAGAATTGAGCAAGATACCTCCTTTCTTTTTGGCTTTTTTTTTTAACCTTTTCAGAGAAGAACAAAAGCCCCAAGGCAGTGGACCAGTTGGGTCAGGAACTTGTTCCATGTTGCGCAGATCCGAGAAAAATAATCTCTCACCCACAACCTTAGCATTCAGAACTCATGCCAAGCATTCGCTGTCCAGTCTTGCCTGTCTTGGAATCTTCTCTGCTGTTATGCTCTCTTGCTCCTACATTTACCTTCCCAACCTTAAAATTCAAAACACTGACACAAATACACACACCCAAAACCAGAAATGACTTCTAAATAGCAGTGTGATACACTCTGCATTTTGGAAACCATCTCTTATACTTTTGAGTTCATGCTTTCCATAAATTTTCAAAATTCCCACATCTTGTTGGCACAGGAATAGAATTTCATCCTTTGTGGTTCGTTGATGACAAGGCAGGTGTTCTCTATTCTAACTTGGGCCACACACTAAATAAGGCTCTAACTGTAATCCCCCCACAAAGAGGAGCTGGCGGACTTTCCCTTCACCTTAGGAGAGACCCCATTGACTTTTCCCATTTTGAGCACTAGGCAGCCCTCAGAAATAAACAGCCATAAGCCAGCTGCCTTCCCCTGGCCTGTCTGTTGGATTTGTTTTCCTTAAAAAGACCAAATAGCTTTGTTAGGATAAGAGTCATGACATGGTCGGACTCTTTTAACAAAGCACATTTTGTTTTCCCTCAACCTCTGGAAATTTCAAATCCTCTTTCTTTGAACAAACTCAGAATTCTGGCATCCCATGTGTGGGGCACAGCAGAACTTCTGTCCTAGCTCCAAAATCACCCCCAAAGGCTGCTTCCTTGTCTGGCCATAAAACCGCAGGCACATAACGGATACATCAGAATGAAAACAGAGTTGTAAAAATATTGCCAATCATGCCATACCATTGAAAGGAAGAGTTCTTTTTTCAATGCTACGTATCTAGCCAATGAGGCATCTGCTCAATGCAAGGTCAAAGCATTCTCCTTGCAAACAGCCAGGAATTATAGCCTCCTGCCAGCTGCTCCTAGCTTTTCGGAGAAGAGAACGCTGCTGGGATCTGAACCTAGGTTTTCCTACCAGGAGTTAACTCAGCTTTTTTGGATCTTCAGAATGAGCTGTATCTTGAATTCCAAACTCCCCGTAGCAGCTTGGAGATACTGAATCACTCCAGTTGTAGATCACAGTCTTTAGTGTGGGAGGTCCACAGCTTTCTAGGAATAAAGCAGCTTGTAAGCAGCTTGGGAGCAGAAGGTCACAGAGGATGACTCCTTACACAGATTCTACTTCATGTCAGCCTTCCAGAGTGCCCTCCACCAACCACTGCCTCAATTAGGGGTCTCCAGTTGGGCTCAGGGCCTTCCCAGAGGCACCGGAGAGAGGCCAAGAGCCTGCCCAGTTCAACTCCCTCAGGGGACCAGAGGCATGACTGCTGGGAAGCAAAGAGCTGAGCACACAACAGGGAAACCAAACCCAAATGAGGTTATCTGGCAAGAAAATGTCAAACTGCACCGAATCTTGGGTATTGGATATGGTACAATGCATTCCTTGACTTAAGAAAGGCAGACTACAAATGACCCATATTGTATATAAAAGGGCTTTTGAAAAATTGTAGTTGGCTGATAAAGGGATTTTGGGGGGATATATTAAGAATGGTAATGATGTTATAAACTTCTTACGGTCATGTGATTTGGGCTTCTATAAAAATAAGAGAATCCCAAGAGACTATTTTATAATTAAATAAAAATTCAGTTCTTTTCATACAAACTGGGCCTAACCCTCTCTTCTAGAATACTCCTTGATCCATCTGCTGCTACCTATAGAAGTAGACAGATTGACCTTTCTATTCTAGAATAGTCATAGTGTTAATGTATAAAAGAAATTTTTAAAAATGATGAGACAAACTACATGAGAAATACCACATTCACTGTACTTCTGTGAAATATTTTTGATAACTATTTTTCACTTATCCTTTTATCCACTTTAAATCAGATATCCTTGAAAATAGAGTCGCTGGAGTAGAAGAACGGCTCCTTTGCTCATAAGTATGAACGATAATGAAATGTAGCAGAATGTTCATGAAGCAGGAAAGCAGCACAGAGAATGGTATCAGATTCATTTAGAGTCCAGAGTTCGAGTTTATTGCTCAGATCATACTGAAAACTGGAACCCTGCTTTACATGTGTCCTGGCTGTAGTTTGTTATTCCTTTGACCACCCAAAGAAGGAATGCAGTAACATGTTAAAAGTGTGAAAAGGGTAATATGAAATCTAAATAAGACTTCGGCAATGGCAAGAGCGTTGCTAAGATCTCCCTCTAAAGATGGATAATCATTGTCTAACTTGTGTGGAAATCTTTTCAAGCTCTAACATTTTCAGCAGAGTCTGTTAGAAGTCTTGGTAAGTGGACAGAACTTGTTAAAATGTGCAGGAATTTTTGCATAGTCTTTGCCCATGAGTTTTCTGTTTGAGCCATGTGGTCCCTAGAATCCTGATCTAGCAACAACTAACACTGCTCGTGGGATCCCAGCTGTGGGGTTTGGTTTACAGAGGAGTCCACTTACGAACTGTTTGGGGGCTGTCTTAGTAACTAGATTCCTTGATGGAGAAATTCATGCTGAATTCCACTCACCTGGGAAATAACCTAGTGAAGTTCTAGAGCAGAAGCTAATTTTCTTCATAATTGTTTTTTTCCCTAACCAATCTATTATGGGCAATAAATCCAGGTAAAATATCCAGCTTGAAAATATAGTTGGACTATTTGCAGATGATGATACCATACACAGAGAATCCTAAAGATGTTACCAGAAAACTACTAGAGCTAATCAGTGAATTTGGTAAAGTAGCAGGATACAAAATTAATGCACAGAAATCTCTTGCATTCCTATACACTAATGATGAAAAATCTGAAACAGAAAGTAAGGAAATACTTCCATTTACCATTGCAACAAAAAGAATAAAATACCTAGGAATAAACCTACCTAAGGAGAAGAAAGTCCTGTATGCAGAAAACTATAAGACACTGATGAAAGAAATTAAAGACGATACAAACAGATGGAGAGATATACCATGTTCTTGGATTGGAAGAATCAACATTGTGAAAATGACCATATTTCCCAAAGCAATCTACAGATTCAATGCAATCCCTATCAAACTACCAATGGCATTTTTCACAGAACTAGAACAAAAAATTTCACAATTTGTATGGAAACACAAAAGACCCCGAATAGTGAAAGCAATCTTGAGAAAGAAAAATGGAGTTGAAGGAATCAGGCTCCCTGACTTCAGACTATACTACAAAGCTACAGTAATCAAGACAGTGTGGTACTGGCACAAAAACAGAAATATAGATCAAAGGAACAGGATAGAAAGCCCAGAGATAAATCTATGCACATATGGTCAACTTACCTTTGATAAAGGAGGCAAGAATATACAATGGAGAAAAGACAGTCTCTTCAATAAGTGGTGCTGGGAAAACTGGACAGCTACATGTAAAAGAATGAAATTAGAATACTCTCTAACACTGTATACAAAAAGAAACTCAAAATGGGTTAAAGACCTATATGTAAGGCCAGACACTATAAAACTCTTTGAGGAAAACATACGCAGAACACCCTATGACATACATCACAGCAAGATCCTTTTTGACCCACCTCCTAGGGAAATGAAAATAAAAACAAAAATAAACAAATGGGACCTAATGAAACTTAAAAGCTTTTGCACAGCAAAGGAAACTATAAACAAGATGAAAAGACAACCCTCAGAATGGGAGAAAATATTTGCAAATGAAGCAACTGACAAAGGACTAATCTCCAAAATATATAAACAGCTCAAGCAGCTCAATATTAATAAAAACAAACAACCCAATCCAAAAATGGGCAGAAGACCTAAACAGACATTTCTCCAAAGAAGATTGCCAATAAACACATGAAAAGATGCTCAACATCACTAATCATTAGAGAAATGCAAATCAAAAGTACAATGAGGTATCACCTCACACTGGTCAGGATGTCCATCATCAAAAAATCTACAAACAATAAATTCTAGAGAGGGTGTGGAGAAAAAGCGAACCCTCTTGCACTGTTGGTGGGAATGTAAACTGATACAGCCACTATGGAGAACAGTACGGAGGTTCCTCAAAAAACTAAAAATAGAACTACCATGTGACCCAGCAACCGCACTACTGGGCATATACCCTGAGAAAACCATAATTCGAAAAGATACATGCACCCCAATGTTCATTGCAGCTCTATTTACAATAGCCAGGACATGGAAGCAACCTAAGTGTCCATCATTGGATGAATGGATAAAGAAGATGTGGCACATATATACAATGGAATATTACTCAGCCATAAAAAGAAACGAAATTGGGTTATTTGTAATGAGGTGGATGGACCTAGAGTCTGTCATACAGAGTGAAGTAAGTCAGAAAGAGAAAAACAAATACCATATGCTAACACAAAATATGGAATCTAAAAAAAAAAAAAAAGGTTCTGAAGAACCTAGGGGCAGGAGAGGAGTAAAGACACAGACATAGTGAATGGACTTGAGGGCACAGGGGGGCATGGGTGGAGGGTAAGCTGGGACGAAGTGAGAGAGTGGCATGGACATATATACACTACCAAACGTAAGGTAGGTAGCTAGTGGGAAGCAGCTGCATAGCACAGGGAGATCAGCTTTGTGCTGTGTGACCATCTAGAGGGGTGGGATAGAGAGGGTGGGAGGGAGATGCAAGAGGAAGGGGATATGGGGATATACGTATACATATAGCTGATTCACTTTGTTATACAGCAGAAACTAACACAACATTGTCAAGCAATTATACTCCAATAAAGATGTTAAAAAAAATAAAGGGGAATAATAATAAATATATATATATAGTCAGTTCCAGGAAAATACAATACGGTTCCAGGACCGTCCATGGATACCAAAATCCACAGATGCTCAAGTCCCTTATACAAAATGGTGCCGTTGGCCTTCCGTATCTGCAGGTTCTGCATCCATGGATTCAATCAACCGTGTATTGAATTTGATCCAGAGGGCTGACTATTCCTTAAAGCCTTTCTTTTCTTTTCATCGTTATACATGTCTATAGCTCTTAATTTTACAAGATTCTTTCACATATACCAGGGGTCTCCAACCCCCGGGCCGCAGACTGCTACCGGTGTGCGGTCTGCCAGGAACCGGGTGGTACAGCAGGAGGTGAGTGGTGAGTGAGCAAGTGAAGTGTGCCGCTCCCCATGGCTCACATCACTGCCTGAACCAAGCACCCCTGCCCCGTGGAAAAACTGTCTTCCACGAAACCGGTCCCTAGTGCCAAAAAGGTTGGGGACCACTGACATATACCATCTCACCTAGATCTTGAAATCATAATTCTTCTACTGCTAGAGGTTCACTCTGCTTGCTTTTGGGCTAGCTGCTTTTCTCTCCTTTATATCTCTCCTTAGGAATTCTCATCTGGTACCAAGTTGCAGAGCCAAACTTCTAATTCAGAGTTTTTTCATTATTGTCTCCCTCCCTCACCACCTGTTCACAGGGAGGTTTGAAAGATTTTTTCTGTGCCATACTACCCCCTACCCTAAAGAAATTAAATACAAAGGAATAGGATTTTTTTAGGGTTGCGTTTTGGAGGGCCACAGTCCATCCTAATACCCAATGGTCATCCCGTTGACATTGCATGCTCTGATTCAATTGAGCAAACATCCATTATAGAGCATCTCCTAAGTGCCAGGGCTGTGCTGAGAGGTAGGGATACTTTGTCAGTTACAAAACTTTTTTTTGCATAAGCCGAGAAAAAAAAAGAGGACCACTGATCCCATTCTTCAGATGGAGAAACTGAGGCTCAGCGAGCTTGTGTGTTGTAGGAGATCACACAACTAGTAAATAAAGGACAGAGCTGGGATCCAAACTCTGGTCTTCTGGTTCCAAATCGCATGCTTTCCTATAAATCCATTCTGACCCATTCTACCTTTTCCTTCTCTTACGCGAGGCTTCCTTTGTATATTGTTTTAAAATTCAATTTCATATATTTGAAGCAACAGGGCACCAAGTATTGACCATCTTTAAGTTCTTTTCTTTCCACATGAAGTTCCTATTCATTCATTTGTTCAACACTTATTGAGCACATAACAACAGCTACTACTTACACACAGCAAGTGTGCATCAGGTGCTGCGCTACGTATGTCACATGCATCAGCTCATTTACTCCCAATAACCCTATGCAGGGTGCTATTTTTATTCCTATCTTATAGGTACATGAACTGAGCTTTGTGGCGGGGCTGGGATCCAAACTCAGATTTGTGGATTTCAGAGCTGGAGCTCTTGAGTGACACCTATACACCTATTTTATGCCAGGCATTATGCAAGGTGCTGAGGCTCTAATACAGAGTGCAGCCCCCAAGGCACTTACAGACACAATAATTATATCATGGGGCTGTGAATGCAATGATTGACAGGGCAAATGGAACAAAGGGGAAAAACGTATGACTGCTGTCCTCTTGGATATTATGTAGAGTTTGAGTTTTTCAAGAGTCACCTGGAAATCCTGTTAAAGTTCCGATTACGTTTTGATGGATCTTGGGTAAGGTCTGAGGCTACCTTTCTAAAAACCTCTAGGTGATGCTGATGCTGCTGATCCGGGGGCCACACTTTGAGTTGCAAGGTCTCTCCACCTCTGAGCTCTTTTCCCAATCTGCTGGGTGGTAATCTAACCTGTGCTTAGTCAGATGGGCCACTCAGTCTATTTCAACTGGGATCATCTGAACTTACAGCTCAGACCTTGTTATCCAGGACAGATCAAAGCAAAATTAAGGAGGTAAATTCCATCCTTGGGGTACCCCATCATTTTCCTCTTGCTTCTCCTCTCTCTTCATATCCCTAATCTCCCAGTGGTCACGTACACATCCAGAGTTTTAGGTCTTTAGAGAAAGCTCTCTCATTTCCAAGATGATACATACTTAATTGAATAATGAATCTGTGTAAATGCATTACAGTGTGATAATAACAAACATTTGTTATTTCTTCTCTGCTGATCTGAATGGCTGGTTCTGAATCTTGTTACATGAGCAGCCTCAATGAAGCCACTGTTATTTTTCTCTTGTGTAGACCATTGATTCAGATGAAGCCACCACACATACATCCAGTGTGCTGGAGAGTCAGGATGACGCTCGGATGACCCGCCAAACACTGGCAGAAGTATACAAGGAGCTAAAAGCTTAACTTTGCAAATACTAAGGATCTCCACAACACTACAGTGTACCTGGACCATCGTTCTGCCTCAAAGTGTCAGGTTCAAAGGGATTTTTTTTTTTAAATGTCTTTATTGGAGTATAACTGCTTTACAATGCTGTGTTACAAAGTGACTTTTGAGATTGCCAGCACTCTCTAACAACACTCCTGGACGAATCAGGGCCTTGCTAGCTGCACTTCCATTTTCAAACTGAGGGAAAAGAAGTGACCATCAAGGTCTGGGTATCGGGAGACTTCATTTGCGGTCAACTGTGTACTAAAAATGGATTTGTCAACCAATTTTTTTGAAACTCCGTGCATCTTTCCATGGGAAATACAAAGAGGCTAGAGGTTAAGATGTTGTTATAATTCAGTACCTTTATGGGTTAAAGGGACCACTGAGGGCTACTCAGAGAATCCGACTATCATTTGTAAATCTGCCTGGTGGAAGGAACATTGGATCTGGGATAACATTCCCTGAGGTTGAGGTTTGCCCAATTGTGTGGCTTTGGGCATGCCATTTAAACTCTGGGCCCTAAGTTTTATGGTTTTCTGTAAAGTGCACTAAGAGTGTTGCTGCTATGTGTAAAACTTCTTTAGCAACTGTAAATTTCTAGGTAAATGGAAAATACTTATGTTTATCATTATTACTGTTAAATAACTGAATTTGAACACATATCCCTCATCAACTGGGTCTGAGTATTAATTAGATTGTCAGGAAATATCAAAATAATATAGACTCCAGGGAAACCCAATAGCTTAAACAGAATGGGAGAGAAAGCCTGAATGAAAGAGATCTTGTAGACGTGGCCTGGATGAAAGGGACCTGAAGGAATCCTTTCAGCAGGACCCTTACTGGCCCTTCTGAAACCTATTTTGCTGCCTTTTTTGGAGGGGGCTGTAGTCTGTGACCTCAGCAAACCCCACATTTTGTTTTGTTTTTTTTTTGTTTTGTTTTTTTTTTCCCGGTACGCGGGCCTCTCACTGTTGCGGCCTCTCCCGTTGTGGAGCACAGGCTCCGGACGCGCAGGCTCCGGACGCACAGGCTCCGCGGCCATGGCTCACGGGCCCAGCCGCTCCGCGGCATGCGGGATCTTCCCGGAACGGGGCACGAACCCGCGTCCCCTGCATTGGCAGGCGGACTCTCAACGACTGCGCCACCAGGGAAGCCCAAACCCCACATTTTGACTATCACCTCTCTAAGGTTGGCAGCCAAGGAAAAAACAAAACTTTCTTTTGACCCCAAGTGGAACTTTTCTTGTAGAACCCTAGCTCATAAGACTGTTGGAGGGGTTTCAGGCTTTGTAGATATCACTTCATTTCACGCAGTGCTTAATAGTCTCATTTCTTTCAAGTCTTTTGGATCCTGAGAGGCTTATTTTTCTGCCTTATTGCTCCTCCCCACCCCACAAAGTCCTTCCTGTCTGCTCCTCAAAGGGACTGCCAATGCTGAGCTGTTAGCTGAGCACCCTAACGATGACTGTGTGCTCAAGAACCAGGAGGATGCTTAGACCTGCCAAACACTGTCAAAGCAAACAATGAGCTGAAAAAAAAAAACAACTTTAAGACTCTGAAATTACTAAGTTTTTAGTAGGAAAAGTCTCCATGCCTCAGTTTTTCATCTAGAAAAATAATGGGATTTAAATGAGATGACTGCCAAGGCTACGTGTGGCTCTAAAAATAGAGTTGACCCTTGAACAAGGTGGGTATTAATCCGAGTATAACTTACAGTTGGCCCTCTGTATCCAAGGTTCCTCTACATCCGGGGAGTCAACCAGCCAGGGACCATGCAGTACCGTAGTATTTACTGTTGCAAAATCTCCAAGTATAAGTGGACCCATGCAGTTCAAACCCACATTGTTCAAGGGTCAACTGTACTTGGCATAATGAAGGGTCAATCCAACTTGGCATAATGAAAAGCATACAGAGAGTTAGGTACCAATTCTGTGAGACCATCTCTGCCAGAACACACTGATGATGCCAGACCTCCAAGATGGGTGGAACACACCTGTTGTGTTTATTCCCACCAAGAGTGGGAAGACATCCGAGGGCCGTGTCTCCGGAGTCCGGCATGCAGTGACACTATGGGCCGGTCAGGGGAAGGCTTTGTTCATCATAAACCCCTCCTCAAGCACCATCTGGCATTAATGATGGTACCATAAGACAACAGTGGCAATGATTTTTACCTCTGGCCACAAATGTTGACATTTGGCCTATCTACTTTTTCTAGCACACAACTGCAGTCTTATAAAAGGGAACGTCCTTTGTACCATGGGATGCAGGCTTTTTTGTCTTTGCCTGTATCTGGGGGCAACACAATACAACTCAATGCTAGACTGAGTCTGTGTCTCTGCTTTACCCACGTCCTCCCTTCCCTCTAACAGGATGTGATTATATGACATCTCCACATCTCAGCCCAAGCTGATTGGTGGAGAGATGACCCAATGCCAATTACCACATGCACAGGGAGAAGTGAGCGCAGGAGGGTTTCCGAGTGGATGCTTTATAAAATGCATCTGCTCTGCTAGAAATCCCATTGCTTTCCTATTTTGGTGAGCTGCAATGGCATTCTCTGTATGTTAAGTGGAAGTTTGAATCTTACCACTGCATCCGCCTGTTACGACTTAACTCGATCATTCGATGTGCTAGTGGATTATCAAAACTATTTTCCTCATGTTTTGAACAATGTGTAGATTCTCCAGAGGAAAAAGAAAATACAGTCCTAGGTGCATTTTCTACGGTATTGTATTCTAAGAAAGCTGGATTAACAACAACCTTTCAGAGCACTGGGATATCTTATGGGGAAAGGATAAGTTAAAGACAAGAGCCCCTCTTTACTGATGAGTTGGGGCCACAGGTGAGTTGAGCTGTTTTGGATTGCCCTTTGAGCAGAACTGGGACGAGAACCAGGTCCTCTGACAATCAGTTTAAACTGACTTATTGTTAATAATAAAAACAATAAGGACAGGGCTTCCCTGGTGGCGCAGTGGTTGAGAGTCCACCTGCCGATGCAGGGGACGCGGGTTCGTGCCCTGGTCTGGGAAGATCCCACATGCCACGGAGCGGCTGGGCCCGTGAGCCATGGCCACTGAGCCTGCACGTCCAGAGCCTGTGCTCCACAACGGGAGAGGCCACAACAGTGAGAGGCCCGCGTACCGCAAAAAAACAAAAAAAAACAATAAGGACAAAGTTATGCCTAACTTGCAAAGATTTTAAGAGAAGATCCTTGTTTGAATAGGAGGTTAATTAGAGACAACCATTTTTTTGGTCTTAACTCAGGTTTACTTTTCTTTTGAATATTTTGGTAGCTGTTGCTGCTGCTTCTTTGTTTATCACCTTTCTGGTTCTTCATATCTGGAATAATTTTAACTTACTCTTTTAATGTTTTAATCTCTAGAGCCTCTACTCATGATCATTAGTAACAAACATTTGTATCATTTTTCGGATAGAGAAATCAAGGTGTAAAACTCTCTCAACCAAATTCATACAAAATTATTAACATAATCAAAGTCCAAGGTTAGTAACAAGGTTATTTAACATTTTAAAACAAACCCCCCAAATGTGAAAAACAAACAAAAAATGCACATAGCTTTCAGAATCCAAGAGCAACCCTTAAAACGCCACCAAGCCTCACAAGGATATGTTAAAAATCGCTTTCCTCTGGGATGGGCCACAACTACCACGGGAAAATATGACTCAAATGGACCTAGGCTTGATGTTACAGCATGTAGAACACACGATTGTTCTGCCCATCCTGCATGGCTCACCTGCGTCAGATTACTCAACAAGGTACACTCTGAAGGCATCAAATGACTTACAAACCCCACCCAACGTCCAAAGTCTGGGCAAATTACCATGAATAGTATCATCACAGACACCCAGGTAAGCAGTTTGGGACAGAAAGACAACCTCATACACTCTTCCACAAGGGATAAACCTAACTCGGATTCACCATTCCTCTGGAGTTGGTGTCCGTGGTGATGCGTAAGTACAGGGCTAGACTCCCAAGGCGGGCGGGGCAAGCCACATATTCTTTTTTTTTTAATAAATGTATTTATTTTTGGCTGCATTGGGTCTTTGTTTCTGCACGCAGGCTTTTCTCTAGTTGTGGCGAGCGGGGGCTACTCTTTGTTGCAGTGGGCAACGCTTCAGTAGTTGTGGCACACGGGCTCAGTAGTTGTGGTTTGCAGGCTCTAGAGCACAGGCTCAGTAGTTTTGGTGCACAGTTGCTCCGCGGCATGTGGGATCTTCCCGGACCAGGGCTCGAACCCGTGTCGCCTGCATTGGCAGGTGGATTCTTAACCACTGCGCCACCACGGAAGTCCCACACATTCTTGGACATAATTATACTCCTTGTGGTCTGTGTGGCTAATTGTGAGAGCTGTTGGTAAGCAGTACCAGGAGCCTCTCGTTCCTTTCAAATATGACGAACAATAGCCCTGCAGGACAGATGTTCCTTGTTTCTGGGTACAGTTTGATTCCAAAGCCTTAATCAGTTTCCTGCTACTTCAAAACAGCAGCCTCAGGCTTCCCTGGTGGCGCAGTGGTTGGGAGTCTGCCTGCCGATGCAGGGGACACGGGTTCGTGCCCCGGCCCGGGAGGATCCCACATGCCGCGGAGCGGCTGGGCCCGTGAGCCATGGCCGTTGAGCCTGCGCTCCGCAATGGGAGAGGCCACAACAGTGAGAGGCCTGCGTACCGCAAAAAAAAAAAGCTCCCCATGCTTCAGGTGTTGCTTAGTTTGAATGTGAGTTTAGAAACATCGGTATAGATGTACCTGCACTTTGTCTACAGTTTAAAAACAAACATTTGCAAAGAAAAATCGCCAGGGTAGCAGTTTAGTTTTGCTCTGAATGTAGGGGGTGGATGAAATTTGTTATAGATGAGATGCAGGATGGGGAAGAAAAGTCCAACCTGAGATTTTTTTTTTTTTTTGCAGTACGCGGGCCTCTCACTGTTGTGGCCTCTCTTGTTGCGGAGCACACGCTCTGGACGCGCAGCTCACGGCCATGGCTCACGGGCCCAGCCGCTCTGCGGCATGTGGGATCTTCCCGGACCGGGGCACGAACCCATGTCCCCTGCATCGGCAGGCGGACTCTCAACCACTGCGCCACCAGTGAAGCCCCTGAGATTTTTATAGATTAAAAAATGTGATTTTTTTAAAATGGAAAAGCGTTATGATTCAAGACAAAACTATTGTAGCATCTGTCAGAATTAGACGTTGTTTTGCAGCATTCCACCATCTTTTCTATCACCTACTAGTGTTCCGTTTCTTCTCCCGTCAGACAACCAGTATCTGTCTCTCGCTAAACACTTACCCAGACCTGCCAGATGCTCCACCTTCATACCGAGGGTAAAGCGCGATTCCTCTCAGAGGTGTTGGTGTTTAATAGATATTAATATTTTAAGTAAAAGAAAGAAAGTTCCAGCAGTGGGCTTTCAGAAATTACTTGCAGACAGAGAATCATCCCCCATCCCATAAGTTTTCCATAGTAAAGACTGCAACAAACGGGACCCCCAAACTGCAGGCCAATGGCCAAGAGAGCCCTACCTGAGTACCCCATTTCCCAGTAGGAAGAAAAACTTAATTCTGCATTTCTTCATCTGCGAAAGCAGTGGTGTTGGAAAACAATGAAACAATTCCAAATATAAAACTCTTACATGTCAAGTGCTGCACCAGGACCCGGGGATGTGGCGATGACTACGCATCCATCACCGTCTCCAACCAGTTTATGTGCTGGGGAGGCCCACGTGGGGGGAATTAAAGGGCAACCGCAAGGATCCACCTAACTTGTCCTGGATGGGAGGACCAGCGGGAGGTGGTGGGAAGCAACGGTTAGGAGCTTAGGAAAGACTTTCCAGAACAATGTTTCTCAGATTTAACCCACAACAATGACACCTGTGGATCTTATTAAAGGAAAGATTCTGATGGAGAATGTCTGGGGTGGAGCCTGAGCTTGGGCATTTATAAGATGCTCCACTGGTCCCGGGAGAACACTTTGAGGGGTGGGGACCTAAAAGGATTAACACCTGTGGTAAGACAAAGGCTGGAAAACGCATCCCAGGCAAGGCATCCCAGGCAGAGGAGCGTGCCAAGACACTGAAGCTAGAAACACTGTTGAATATGGGAAACAACATTCAACATGCTAAGGAAAATTTCAGGTGAAATACGGTTGAATGCGAACACAGACAATAAGAGCTTTGCACAAAAATAAAAATAGATTTGTGATAGT
This sequence comes from Phocoena sinus, assembly GCF_008692025.1. Classification (NCBI taxonomy): domain Eukaryota; kingdom Metazoa; phylum Chordata; class Mammalia; order Artiodactyla; family Phocoenidae; genus Phocoena; species Phocoena sinus. The sequence continues at coordinate 40,187,605 of NC_045776.1, forward strand.
TGCATGAAGGTGGTAAGATGAGAAGTGCTTCCCCTCACGCCCCTCCCTCATCTTCTTCAGACCCTCACTAGTGAATTTGTTTCTGTACTGAATTTATTAAAACAACAACAAAACAAATGAGTTTCTCCTCCATGGGCTGCGGGGGGTGGGTAGAATTCTGCACTGGGGTTCCTTTAACAAAATGACCAGGCAGCTTCTTCCAATCTTGGATTATGTGATTGTTTGACACCAAGCTACTTAATAACTGATTACAACAATTATATAGCGATGTGCTTATGATGACAACATAAAAACGTGTTTTCAAAGGAATAATATTTTATTTTAAAAGTTAATTAAAAATACTGAAATGCGTTTTTATAACCCATTAGTAAATTTTTCCTGGGGAAAATAATGCAGGAGGAATTGTATAGGATTCTGGCAGGAAAGAGCCTTGTGTCATTTGACTTCACAGAGCCATGAGTGGTACCCTGATAAGGAATTCATTGCTTGGTTCCCCAGGACACGTCGCTGTCCCCAGCCAGGAGGAGAACTTTAAGTTTCTGTGGCGAAGAAGGGAGAGTTGTGCTGGCCATGGACATCAAGCTGCATGTCTATGAGATATGTGCTCGATGGTTCCATAGATGGCACCGTTAAAATGACTACCACCTTTCTTCCAGATCAGGCGTGTTGTAGGAAACCACATCATGTAATATTTAGTCAACGGCCAGCCATGTCTGAAGCAGGTCACTAAACAAATCATATGACCACAGCACCATACACAACAGTCATCACGAAAACCCACACATAAAATTATCTTGTGGGGCTTCCCAGGGGGCGCAGTGGTTGAGAATCCGCCTGCCAATGCAGGGGACACGGGTTCGATCCCTGGTCCAGGAAGATCCCACATGCCGCGGAGCAACGAAGCCTGTGACTCACAACTACTGAGCCTGCGCTCTAGAGCCCGTGAGCCACAACTACTGAGCCCGTGTGCCACAACTACTGAAGCCCACACGCCTAGAGCCCGTGTTCTGCAACAAGAGAAGCCACCGCAATGAGAAGCCACGCACCGCAACGAAGAGTAGTCCTCGCTCGCCACAACTAGAGAAAGCCTGCGTGCAGCAACGAAGACCCAAGGCAGCCAAAAACAATTAAATAAATTTATATATATAAAAAAGAACCTTGTGAGACAATTTCAGACCCCACAGTCTCTATTTGACAGATGAGGAACAGTTTGAGGGATGGTGATGAAGGATGTTAAGGTCTCCAAAATCACCAAGTCCCGTCAGCTGCAGAACTGGTTATAAACATCAGGCCTTCTGATGTTCTCGCTCCAACATCTCTAATTCTTTCTATGATACAACCCTATAACATCTAAAAAACAAGCAGGCAAGCATAGAGAAGGAAGGTTATTGAACTCAAAAGGGATTAAGATCTATGGGACTTTTAAAATTACTTTTTAAAACTTAGAATTTCATAAGTGTAGTTTGGAATTTGCCATAGCTCCAAACTGTATCCTTTGTTCAGCTTTAGAGGAACCTAGGGATATCATGAATGTGTGGTGTTGGATTACAAATATTCTTATGTAAGTTGCAATAAATGAAGTAAAAAAGCACGAAAAAGATTTATTGGTGATTTGAGGGCCAGGAACTATTTGTCACCTAATTCATTCAAGGGCAACCCAGAATGTTTTAATAGGCTGTTGAATTAGTTCTAGTGAGTCTTCTTTAAACTTACATTTGTCTTATTTTATTACATATGCTCATTATGAAACAATATTAGAAATGGTCATTTAGAATTTTCATATGAATAAAATAGAAATACAATAGTTGCCTATCTTGAAGATATTTGATCAAAATAAACCATTCCTTCCTGTGTGTTAAAAGAAACAGTTTCTTAAGGATTATTGCAACGTGATATTAAACATAAAGACCAATTTATGGTGAAAAAGTGGATCCTTTACTTCAGGGCTTCTCAAACTTTAAGGTGTATACGAATCACTTATGGATCTTGTTAAAGTGAAGATCCTGATTGAGAAGGTCTGGGGTGGAGCCCCAAATTCTGCATTTCAAGGCATCCCAGGAGATGCTGATGCTACAGGTCCCAGGATCTCACTTGACTAGCAAGGCATCATGGGAATCACCTGAGATTGAACTTCAATCAACAATGTCATGGTTGATGGGTTTCTCACATTACCCCACTTGAGCTAACAATTTACCCATTAAAGTATCTACTTTATTAAAAGGTCTGTGAAAGAATAGAAAGTACCTTAAGATATCTTACAAATAAAAAATTGCTAATTTTCGAGATCTGGCTTTACTTTTTATTTCCCTTCTTAATTAAGCAAAATGTGCAGAAAACTTCCGATAATGGCTTTAGTTTTCTCTTTAGCAGGTGAAGGCAGCTCAGATATTTTATTAACCCAGAAATAGAGTCTCGGATCAGATATTTTACAGACCAGGAAAGCTAGTCATTTTGAGATTATGAGATAAAAGTAGGATTGTAAAATTTAGCAAAAACAAAAAGAGAAAACAAAAATAAAACAAAACCTCAATCAACCACCATCAAAAAGATGGGATGCCCAGTTAAATTTGAAATTTAGATAAAAGATTAATTTTTTCAGTATGAGAATACCCCATGCAATATATGGGACATACTTATACTAAAAAAAAAAATCATTGTTAATCTGAAATTCAGATTTAACTGGGCATCCTGTGTTTTATGCAGCAACCATTGCTAAAAACATACCCTAGATTCTAACTTACATTTAGGTGTTAAGGGAGCCAGATGCTGGGATGATGAATTAACAGACCCACTGACAGTGTTGCTTAAACATTCCAGCTGCACAGAGAATTGCTTTCTGGACTTGGCAATACCACATGGAGTACTTGGCTATTACAGCTGTTGATTCATGGGAATTCCTTTTAAGAGATTTGTGCCCAAAAGACCACACTTAAAAAAAATCACGATAGAGGGCAAGCTGGAAGTGAAGCTAACAGGAGTCTTATATCAATAGCTTCCTTTCTGGGGAAGGACCAGGTGGTGCAAAGCAGGAAAGTGTTTCTTCTAGTTGCCTGTCTTTTCCACTTCTGGAGAACTGAAGATGCTCAGTGGGAAAATGGAGATAGTGGTTTCTTACACTCATGAGAAGTTCTTAATACATCACATTTTGGCAGGGTGGTTAGATTTAACATTATTTTCGAAGGAAGGAAAGTGTAAGGTGATTGCAGGCACTCTCTCCCTTCTTGCTTATCAGTTGCTGAAAGCCGACTTTACCAGCTTTTAAAGACGGTAATTTAGTCCTCTGATTTCACTTTTAAGTATGACAGCCAATAAAAAGTTTCAGATACTTTAGCAAAAAAAACAGGAATTACCTCATTTTCCAGCTGCCTTTTCTTGCTTATTTTCCCTTCTACTGACTTTAAATATCAATAGCATTCCTGCCATGATGTTTATGATTAACTCTAAGTTAGAACCAAGTTTTGTGTGTTAGCAAAATGCTTCTGAGTGTTTTGCCCCTGCTTAAGCAATTGACAATTATGAATTCCCTATTCTGGTAAAAATATAGTCAATCCAATTAGTTCCTAATTTTAGGAACTACTTTGGAGAGAACTATGAGTGGTATATGTACGGCAGACACTATATCAAACAAAATGTATTTCATAAAAAAATTTAGTGAAATCTAAATGATGATAAGGGTGGAAAGTTAATTTCACTTGGACTAGTTCCTTACCCAGTCAGCACAGGAGTTAGACAATCTGTCTTCTGTCGTCTCCCTCCTCCCCTTCCCCAATTACTCCTGTCAGGAACACTAGTGGGTTAAGTTACCTTGGAAGTTAGTTACCTACAAGCCATTACTACCAATAGCCCTAGGATGGGATTAAATACACTTACAATCTGTTTTAGTTTTCAGAAATGATTTACCTGACCTCAGGCACCTCAAAATTTACATTACTTATAATGCAATGTTTGATTTTTTTGGTCTCTAAATTGCAGGTGTACTGATTCTGGAAGAGATGAAGAGGACACAAATTATATATAACCCTTAAAATTGCTCTATTAATCTAAGTGAAACTCACTTGCAAATAGCCTGTGACATTAACAAGTCATCAAAAAGAGGAAGTTCTCTTAACTGAAGGATATTTGATGAGGCAACACTTACAGTAAAAAATTAAGACAAGTTCCTATCAATGTAGTTGTCCTTTCAAATATTCCTTCTAGAATCTTAAGAGTAATCTGTCCAGCCTTGAGCAGAAGGCATATAATTTGAATTTCTGGATCCTAATTGATCTGTTTTTGAATTTAGAAATTTCAAACTAAATTGTCCATGGCATACTGTCAGCCTTTAGTGATAGAAGTGACTATGTATGTCTGCTTATTACCTAATGATCATTGCCTTTTGTAAGTAGCAAGCAATTTACCTTAAATGTATACTTTAGAAGAGTGGTGCTATTTCCCAAAGCAGCAAGTTTCCACATCATGTTTTAAGTGTATGAAGTGACAGTCAGTGAAAAACATCTAAATCTGAATAGATCCTCAAATTATGCATTAATATACTAAACCAAATAAGAATACAAACGCCCTCCTAGGGTGGAGGAAAAGGAAGTTTCTACGGCTAAAGAATTGAGGCAAGTGTGACCATGGGCTTGTTGTCAAGGGTATGTTTTCCTATTTTCTAGAGCTCTGGAAACAGTGATGTAGCTCGACGTAAGTTAGTATTGCACTGTTTGGGCTGTTTAGGTTCAGAAGTTTTACGGCTGACCACATCACTAAAATTCACATATTATTTAGAAATGTACTGCTTTTGCAAATATTCTCAACAGGGGAATAAATACACAGAAAAGGGGAATGTGAAACTAAACTAACTTTGGAGATTAGTTGACCTATGTTTGGAAACAAAAATTTTCCCCTTCTCTAAAGGGGAAAAAACTGAAAAAATACCAAGGTTTTCAGTGAGCAAATTCTCATTTAAAACAGAAGTGTATTGAGTTGGAATAAACCCACGGTCTGCAAACCTTGACTGTAAATATTCAGTAAATATTTCAGGTGTTGTGGCCCATACAGTCTTCGGTGCAACTATTCCATTCCATGCAGCAGCACAAAAGCAGACACGGACAACATATATGTGAGTAAGTAGGACTGTAGTCCAACAAAACTATTTTGGACACTTAAATTTGAATTTCACATAATTTTCAACGGTCCACAAATGTTTTTCTTCTTTTGCTCTATTTTCAGCCATTAAAAAATACAAAAACCAATCTTAATTCATAGGCTATACAAAAAGAGACATTGGGTCATAGATGGCTGATCCCTGATCGAGTTTCCTGATCTGTTGATCGACTCACGGGTTTCAACTCAACCTAAGCTTAATGCCATTGCATGAAGTTTGTCAGTAGTCCTTTCTGAAGTGTGTAGATTATTCGGTTTGTTGGAAGCAAATTTACCGATAATTCTATTCTATGAGGCTGTGGTGTAACAAACCACAATTCTGAATACTTCTCTTAAAATCTGTGGTTATAGATCTGGAGCAAAAATCTTGTGCAATTAACACATTTGAAATACTTTAGCCAGATTGTCCTGATTAAGGAGAATAAATTCACTTTAAACGCTCAGGATGGTTGCAGGTGAACATGAAAAAGAGTTGGGTGTGTTCTTCGTGGTCTCCAGTAAGTGAATGCTGCTGAGAGCCTCCTGTGAAGGGACAGTGAAGCACCAGTTGAAGGACTATTTAGTAAAGATGCTGTACCGGGCATTTACGCTTTTGCTGGATGATATGACTAACATTTAAGAACCCTCATACAAGTTAAAAATTCTTACTTTGCTTATCTGGATAAGAAGCCAACGATGTGGCTCCAGTTGTTTGGGGTTGGCCTAGTTCAAAGGTTGATAATTTGAGAATAAATGAGAGCATGATATAGGTGAAGAGTTTCTCCTACTTTAAGAAGGGATGATATAATTAGAACTGAGCTTGCCTACCCAAAACCTCCAGACAAGATTACATCAAAGCTAGTCAAGAAATAACAGGATGATAGACCAGACCCTGGAAAAGGAGTGAGGGCTCCAGATTTCTCCCCACTTTGAAGATCATTTAATTTCTGGACCTGTGCTATTTGGCACATAGGAATACTATCTACCCAACTGTGTTTAGGCCCTGATAGGTTAATAAGATCAATGGGCTGTATAAATTTAAGGTAATAAGACTGGGTGGTTCTCATCTGTTCTCAAAAACTTCAGCGCTTCTAAAGTTGAGGCTATACCCTTTCTTTGTACCTCACCCTCTTGGGCTACTTGTAAATATCACAAAGCTAGGTTTGTACTATCCTCTCATGAACAGTTTCTGATTTATCTGAATTAGTACCATTTTTCTAGACTATGTTTCAGCCTTTCAGTATCTTACACCTTCCCTAAGAGAAGTTGAAATTTCAGAAGTGCATTCCCAGAGAATTTTCTCAGCTACACAGAAATAAGAACGGGTTCATTTACATCATTTTGGCTTTTGGAAATTCTTATTAACACTTATTTTTGCTGGTATCCAGCAAGGAATACATCCAAATTTCCATTTTTAAATATGCTGGATATTTAAATATATTTGTGCTATTTTTAATGTAGGTAGAAGACAATAAAAGCTGTCTATGAATCTGCCATTTATCCTACTCTGAAATAACTCTCCTAGCTTAATTAGTTCCTTTTGGAAAAAATACGTGTTTTTTCCATAATAATGGGTAGAGAGTGAAATTTTCATGAAGTGAATCTTGGATCCATGAGAGTGTAGTTAAGTATTATAACAATTATTAGTTATTCTCAGGATGCTAAATTGTTTTATGTAAAAATGTAAGCAAACAAATGAGCTACCATTTTATGGCTCTTAAGAACGGTAACAGAACTTTGGCTCCTACATATCCAGAATGTCTATCTTGGAAAAAAATAAAAACGAATGTATTCAGGATGCTTTGCTTATAAATATTCTCCCTACCTTCTGATAATGTTCAGTACAAACACAAAAGGACTGTGCTCTGTGCTATAGGGGCTGTAGACATTAAAGGCCCCTTCTAGATAACGGAATACCAAGCAGGGTACATAGGTGTTATGAGGGGTTCAAATAAAGTTCAACAGCTGATGATATTGAATGCTTGCTATGTGCTAGGCATGGTTGTTCCCCCTTAAAGAAACTGAGGATGCAGAAGAAAGCGTTTAGGCAAGAGAGTTATGATGATATAAAGAATAATGAGGAAAAGAGAGATAACTGAAGTTAATAGTAATAAAAATAAGTATTTCATAAACTGTGTACATCTCTAAATAGGCTATCTTATTAGGATCATGCCTGAGGATGATTTATTTTTAAGCAAGAGACCTTCGGTTAATAAGATTCCTCGTAAAATGTTAGATGTAACCATTTCTATTTAAATAGATTCTTTAATCTACCTCTGAATGTGTAATCAAACAGTTACTTGACTTTTTTGTATACAAAATTTGTTTTGCAAATTCATCCTCTCTGTTTCGCATAATTGAAATAACCCAAACTACTTTGCAACATTTTTTTTTTCTACATGCCTCCCACCAAGGAAATTACAAGACGTCTATCTAGTTGGCTTTGTGTTTTACAGTGCTGGGAAAGGGAGCGGCTCAAACAAGCAAACAGATTCTGATCACATATTCAAAAGTGCTTTCAAAGGAGTGGAGTAGTGGGTGTCAATAAGCTACTCCATGTAATTACTTCCTATTCTCGGGATCCGCCTTTGAGTGCAGGCTTCTGACTCACCAGGCTGCTCCAAGTTAGTTTCTCCTGGGTTTTCCCACTGCCTGCTACACGTGAATCACCTCTGGAATGAAGTTTCTCCCGTATCCTTAACAACCGTGCAGAAACCAGGCACTGACAGTGAACTTCGATCTTTCCACTAAGAACCAGACCCTAGGCTGAGAGGGTGAAAAATGATGTGGCAGGTACCACCGCCAGCCAAGCTGCCAGATGACAGTCCCCGCGACCCCAGGCATTGGTCAACAGCATTCCAGTTTCAGCGTGGTTTTCCCCACCCACCCAGGTAGTTAAACTGGCATCTTGTCTTGCAGCTTGCGGCTGCCGGCCACTGAACTCTGCCCTTGCCTCACTGGTTCTCAAATTTGGCTGCACAATGAAATCACCTGGAGATTAACACACACACACACACACACCGCAACACACCACAACAACAACTCCAAACCTCACTGTCATCTCAAAACAGTCTAATTAAATGGTTTGGGATGAGATATGGACATCAGGATTTTTCAAAGTTCCCCGGGCAGCAAAATTTGGGAACCTTTGCGTTGAAGAAGCATTGTTCTTCCCACGCAAGTGAAACTTGCCAGTTGAGCTTACCTAACGACCACTCGGTGGGTTCCCAACCCCCCTATCTTGGAGATCTATTGACAGCCCCTAACCGGTATCTTAATTAATTTGGCAGCAAAGAACGCTAGCAAAGCAAGGGTCATTTCCGGAATGGAAGGTTGGCAAGGACCCCTGCCCCTGCCCCCCACCCTTGCTAAAAACTAAGCTAAATTTAGTGCTTAAGCGAAGCATCTCAAACGTTGCTATTCTTTCGGTTACCTTCTGATCTCTGTTCTGTTTCATTCCACAGTGTATTGTTCGGCAAAGTTGGAAGGCTCGGGTCCTTCAGATTGGAAGCAGGTGCTGCGTCAAACCTCAGTCGAGAGGGGACTGCACTCTTCACCTCGCTGGGACCGACCCGCCGCGTCGCAGTGCGGCCCCCAGGGCAGATACTATGCTAATCAAGAAAGTTCTTCCGTCTCCTCTCGGGCGGGCGGGTGCAGGTTTGAACACTTAACCCTTGATTTTACGTGACTGCACTACAGTGCGTTTAGTAACCTCTTCTTGCCTAGCGGGTCTGGACCACATACCATGTTTTTGGAAAAGAAGAGGATGTGCGCAAGAGATGGAGAAACCCGCAGGGAGGGTACAGCAGTGTTGGGTGGTGCCCGGGCGAAGGGACGGCTAATGTTTGGAATATTAATTACTCTACGCGCTACTGACCCAGCGAGGACTAGCAGAAGGGGTCCGGGGGTTAAGACAAAGGCTCCTCCTGAGCTGCAACGCCCCTGCCTCCGAGGTTACAGCTCTGCCCTCTGCACTGGGCGGCCCTTGGCACGGGACTGGCAAAGTGACTCAAGGGGTGACCTAGTCCACTGGCCCTTTCGGGGTCTCAAAGTCTGCATGACCGAGCGCTCCGGGTTCAGAAGGGAGGGTCTTTCTGTGCCCACCCCTCCTGCCCGCCCTTTGTGGGATTTGTGGTCACTGCCCAGTCCTTTGAAGGGTGGACTGAAGAATTTCTTACTTAAACAGAATGGGGAGTCGCTGAATTGCTCCCGCCCTGAGCGCAGGGTGCTCCTTGCTGAAAACCACTTGAGATCAGAATAATAACCCGCTCTCTTTCCCACCCATCCGGCTCCCACGTCCCGGGCGCCGGGAGCACAGGCGGGAACCGGAGTCGGAATGGAGAGGTGGGGCTGCTCTTCGCTGGAGAAGCCCTGGGGGAGGCAGCTGGGCTGGGGGCGGGGGGGCGGTCCAAAGTTTGATCCCCAGCCGGCTGTCGCCCGTGCGCTGCACTTCCTGGTCTGCCCCGAAGCGCACAGCCCCTGCCAGCGCCCCTAGTTCTCAGTCCCCGCGCCCCAACTCCGTTGCCTTGAGGTCCGCGCGCTACGGGTGCGCACTCGCAAGACCCCCCTCCTTCTCCAGCGCCAAGAGTCCTGGCCAGCCCGGCTCTCACCCCCCGAGCCGGTCCACTTTGCCTCTGCCAGCGTGGCAGCCCTGATTCCCTCCCCTTTCCCGGGGTGCGCAGCTCTGGGGCCCCGAAGGAGGGATGTGGCCCGCAGGAGCGCAGCGGATGCACACCCAGGGGCCCCGGCGCCACCCCCTGCACAACTTCTTGCTGGGTTTGGAGACCCCCGGTCCCGCCGGCTGAGCGACTGGCGGACTGCAGCCCCCAGGCGGCGGAAGGAGGCGCGGCCAGCGTCTGACCTGGGAGGGACTGCGCCAGGACTAGGGGTGTCCGGGTGCGCCAGGGCGGTACCGCTTTAAATGCACTTGACTCACCTGCTCCGGCGCCGTCGCCTCCTTCCTCTACTGACAGCTGGGGGCTTTGTTTTCTCCACCCACCCGGCCGGTCGCGCTCCGCCCCCTCCGCCACACGTGACTCGCCGTCTGCCACCGCCGCCGCCCGGCGGGGCCACCCGTGACAGCCCGGCCAGGGCCACCCCTTCCCGGGGGGGGGGGGGGCGGGGTGCAGGTGGGGACCGCCGCCGCCGCCGCCGACAGGCCTGGGCAGGTCGGAGGCGACCCGCCGGCGGGTCAGTCCCTAACTCTGGTTAGGGCCCTGGGAAGCCAGAGTGGGTTGGTGACAAGGAATAAAGTGGCAGCCGGTGAAAGGAGCCGAACTGTTGGGCCACAGCCGAGAGGGAGGAGGCCGGCGCGGCTCAGAAAGGGGACTTAAGAGGCGACCCCACACCCTGAATTAAGTACCTGTAACTGGGGGCCTGCACACCAACCGGCTTGCATCTGCTTTTTACACCAAGTGTTTGTACTCATACCTGGGGAACAATGGATACTGCGGAGCAAACTAGTTTTGTCCTGAACATTATTAATTAAACTAGGCAATTCTAAGCTGAACAATATGATAAACAATGTAATAAATAATAGCAAGTTCTACTGAGGTTTGAAATCTGCTTGCTGGTGCTGGTTGATATCTGGATTCTATTTGGAAAATGGAATCAGGCTGGAGGCGCTAACTCCAGATTATTGATGTGGGCACTTGTCCATTTGGAAGAGCACACGGAGTTTTAATGAAATGAATTGAGAAAATGTTCTGGCTTCAGGACCCAGCTCCGTATCTGCTGCTTTTGGAAGTGGTCCTGACTGTTGCTGATCTCCAGTGTTTGAAACTGCAAGAACCTGTTGTCTGAATCCTTCCTTTTGCCCTTGGAGAACACACATATACCTTTGTTCTCCCCCAAATTGCAGCTCAGGAGAAAGCTTGTCCCCATCTCCCCAGCATCCATTAAAGTGAAGTCTGCAGAGTGGAGTGACTTTGCTCTGTGCTTCCCAAACTTTAATGTGCAGAGGGATCATCTGGGGGCCTTGTTAAAACCAAATTCTGTTTGAGTGGGTCTGAGGTTGGACCTGAGAGCCTGTATTTTTGCAAACTCTTAGGTAACATCAGTGTTGCTGGTTTGAGGACCACACTTTTGAGTAGCAAGGTTCAGAGCACCCTTTTGGCGTTGGCCAGCCTATTTTGAGTCATGACTGCACCACTTAATAGCTTTGTGACTTTAGGCAAGTTTCTTTTCTTCCTTCCTTCCTTCCTTCCTTCCTCCCTCCCTCCCTCCCTTCCTTCTTTTAAAAATATTTATTTATTTATTTGGCTGTGTCAGGTCTTATTTGCAGCATGCGGGATCTTCAGTTGCAGCATTCGAACTCTTAGTTGCGGCATGCATGTGGGATCCCTGACCAGGGATGGAACCTGGGCTCCCTGCATGGGGAGTGCGGAGTCTTACCCCCTGGACCACCACAGAAGTCCCTAGGCAAGTTTCTTAACACTTAAGCCTCCACAGCTGTAAAATAGGGATGCTCCAACTCAATCTTGAAGATTAAGTGAGAAAACCCATTTAAAGCACCTAGTGTAGTGCCTGGCACACAAACCTAGGGTTTAACAAACGTTAGCTAATTAGCTCTTGGGGGCATCCTTGCGGGAGCAAAGCTGGCACAAAGTCCAACATACCAGCAGGGGGAGCAGTGTGTGAAATGGGCTCAGGGGATGAGGCAGCCTGCCCGAGGCTAAGTACTCTATGCCCAAGGGCACCTAGCACCACCAGATGTGTAGAATAAGTTTGTTAAATAAATGAACAACCATAATGCAGAGCAAATCACACATGTTTAAAAGTTCTTCTGTTTCTTCTGAAAAACTCTAAATCTTGATAAATGAGTTCTGGAACATTGAATTAAAAAATCATTTTGCTTTTTATTACAGATAATGTCCAGGTGCCTGTCGGATGGGTAATCTATTTTAATCTCCGAGGTAGTAAATGGATTATTACGGAGTAGTACATTTTTTATCCTCATTAAAAACCTTGAAATTTAACTGGAAATGAATTTATTAATGAAGATATGGTATTCTTAGCTTTCAAAATGAATGGGTATTGTCATCATAATTCCCATATTTCCCTTCTTTGCTTCTCCTCTCTCTGCCCGTCCCCATATCACTGTTTCCTAAGACTCTTTTCTTGGCTTTTTATTTTTCTCACTTTCTGCTATTTCCCTTGGAAATTTTATTTCTATCTTATTTTCAACTTTCAAGTGTGTGGAGATTACTTCTGAATCTATACCCACATTCTTGACCCATTTCCAAGCTCCATTTCTGGATTACCAATTACTTGCTAGGCATTTCCACTGATTTTCCCACTAGCCTAGAAGTTTCAGTGTGTTCTAAATTAAACTCCTCTCTCCTCTCATAAAATGGATACCTCCTCAGTAATAAATCAAGATGATCATTTGCATTGGAAAGCCCTCAGTGCTAATTCATGGACCTGGCAGGGGTGTGGTTCACACAGTATGATTGCTCCAGCTACCTTCTTGCTGCTACCAGATATTGCTGTGAGACTTTCCTTCAATAATGACTGGGGCCAACTCATGTGTAAACACCACTCGCTAGTATAACAGCCACATATGCTGCTGTGGGCTGCTGCATAAATGGTGATCAAGGTGAACTGATCAGGTGGGAGACTGCACCCATCAGAGTAGCCTAGATTATGCTGCTGTGACAGACACCACCAAAATCTCAGTGGCTTTGCTTCATATGACAAAAATTAATTTCCCGCTCAATGCAGAGTCTCCAGGGCAGCTCTCAGGGTGAATCACCATCTAGCCTGCTTCATTCCTGTGACCTCTCCATGAGCACCATGGCAAGGGAAGAGAATATGGAAAACTGTGCACCAAACCTTAAATGCTTTCACCCAGTCAAAGGAAGGGGCATGGCCATTACCTAACTTTAAGGGGGTATGTGCTCAGAAGGAATGGGGAAGTAGAAATCTTGGGGGGCATGAGTAGTGTCTACCATAGGAATCCATTCTACTACTACATAGGAGGGTTAGGGATAAAATTAAACTGAAAACAGTCTAGTTATAGTAGAGGGTGAGCGTAGATTACCAGTTTGAGGAAGCTGCATGTGGAGCCTTTGGGAAGACAACATCATTGCTGTTTTGATACAATATTGATATTATGTAGACAGACACTTATAAGTGAGAAATTCTGTCTGCCTGTCAGGGTCACCTTATGATTTAGTCAAGGTCAGTCTTTCCAGGAATTGATCATCCAAACTCTTCTGTCACACAGGAGCGGGGAAGTATCTTACATCTTGATTATACCCTGAGGAACACACCAACCATTAAATAAGTAAGCTTACATTGACACAAGCAAATGTGCAAATTTTGCTGACTTTGTTGGTCATTCTCTACTTGAGGAATGAATGTGTATCTCAAGAAGGAAATATTTTAGCAGTTTCAAATTGTCCCATATTTCTCCTATGATTGACTGAGACAAATTATGCCCTGACAAAGAATGTTCTTGTCTTCAAGAGAATGTTGAAATGTAGCCCTGAGTATAAAAATCAGTCCATAAGCAAGGGGAAAAAAATCACTCATCAATGTGAATAAAATAAAATCATGGTTTTCAATAAGCTTTCAGGCTTCTTTCCCTAAAGAACAGAGATTCTGTCAACTAGACTTGCTTCCTACATCTCCCAACGCTTCACGTGCCTAAAAAGGATAAAGCATTGATGAATGCTGTAAACTCTAAGATGCTGTACAGATATAGGATATTATAATATGTTGTTGGGCACTAAAATAGTGCCTTTGATCACAACAATTTTACATTGTCTCTGTCCACATCCATCAGCGATACCCCTTTTTTTTTTTTTTTTTTTTTTTTTTTGTGGTACGCGGGCCTCTCGCTGCTGTGGCCTCTCCCGTTGCGGAGCACAGGCTCCGGACGCGCAGGCTCAGCAGCCATGGCTCACGGGCCTAGCCGCTTCGCGGCATGTGGGATCTTCCCGGACCGGGGCACGAACCCGCATCCCCTGCATCGGCAGGCGGACTCTCAACCACTGCGCCACCAGGGAAGCCCAGCGATACCCCTTTTGAAACATTTACCTCTCATAAAACAGTTCCCAAATAAATATTTTTATATAACACCAGTATCTTCCTAAGGCTATATTCTGAAAGCTTCAATCCCACATTTCCACAAATATCTAACATGGGAGATTAAAAAGGAGAGGTAGAGTTTATCAATTAATATTTTAAATTGTTTGCTCAAATCCTTTTCATTTTATCTGATTTATTTTTAACTCTGAGTCTTTGCTAAGCTGTAATAGTGCTCTAAGTATAAATCATAACCTCAAGAGATATGCTGCAGTGAACCACTTACAAATGTATCAGTAATACCATGTAAGATGGAGATGGATGTGTTCATTACCAAGATATGATAGCATTTATCAAGATGAGCAGTAAAGGTGGCATAAGAGGACAGCTTCACAGGGATCACTGCCTTGTGATGACTCTAGTGTCTAGTTACAGAGTAAATGTTGGAATAAAAATCAATGCCACCTGCAAAACAATGTGTGAGCTCTTATGAGTAAATATTTGTGAGTTAGCTAAAAAGTATTGTTATTTCATAGATGAAGTTAAAGAGAGAGCTTAAATGACTGACCCAAGTCCTAATTTCTAGCTATGTCTGCTGGCAAAAAGTGCTGCCTCCATAAGATACTACAGAATGGCAGAGAGGAAATATGCTTATTATATACTACATATTGTTGTATACATCATAAGCTATGTTTAATGTACATCAAAAGGAACAAAATGTTACCTTGGCTCATAAAAAGCCATTGTGGCATAGAGGTCTATGTTTATACCACACTGAAAAAAACTCATATACAAAGAAATAAGTTGGACATATATTTCTATATGCTGCTTAGAACACAGTAGAACAATTGTAGGAGAATCCATTGTATTCAGTATTTTTATCACAGCACATTTTGACAGCAGCAGATATACTTAATTAATTTGTTGATTAGTAATTATCTCTTAAAGGATGAAGTCTGAGGCCAAGAGATGAAACCTGTTTAAGTTTTCTATGGCAGTTCCGTGGAGCTTCTAGGGACCAGTGGGATCATCACTGTCTCACCTTGGGATCCCTTGGGAGACAATTCAGTCAATTTTTGTTGACTTGAAAGCTAGTTTTGATTTATTGAAGACTATCTTGCCAATTGCATTTTCTTTTTGATTCTCCTATATCCTGTCCATGGGTTGGTCAACCGGTGTGAGAATAATTGGTAATTGATTCCTTGTGTCTTCTCAGAACCTTCTAGAAAGAAGTCTTTGATTCTTCAAAAGAAGTTTGCTCTTCTTCAGCTTTTCTAATTTTAAAATTGCTTAACTCTTGCTAAGTTGTAATTTATCCAACAAACAGTTTTGTGATGCCTTTTACTGGGCAGTCACCAAGTTAGGTGCCTGTGGTTGCCCAAATGGTCTTTGGTCTCAAGGGACTTACAGGATAGGGAAACATGGAGTGTGCATAGTGTGGCTTGAGGGGTATTAAAGGTATGAATAATATGTTAAGAGAACACTGGACAGTGAGGAAGAACATCAGAGAAGGGCTCACATTTGGGTTGAGTCTTGAAGGATGAAGAAGAGAGTACCAGGTAAGAATGCTTTGGGGTGAGACAGCGTGTGTGGGCAGAGTATTCCAGAGACGGAATGGGAAAGCAAAGATCTGATCAGAGATTGACCAGAGATAGGATCAAAGAATGATGAGAAGTTCCATGTGGCTGAAGGATAGGGTGTGTGGAAGGGTGACCTCAGTGGGATAGACTAGGAAGGGCCTAGCTGAGATGTCTGGATGTAATATACTGGCCAGTGGTCTCCTAAGTGGGGTAAGAACACACTAGGGTTGTGTGAGCTGATACACTGGAGTGTGGGAAGGAAGTGTGAAAACTGAAAACATGAGAAAGGACTTAGTAACGTATGGATTGACATTGGTGCCCTTGCATGTTTGTAATGTCAGACAGACAGAGGGACTTATCAGGTGCAAAGAATACTGAAGGAAGTGTTGGGATCCACAACATTGAAGGGGTGTCCCTATCCTCCTTCCTAACTCTGAAAACAACTGCAATTAATTAACATTTTATGTGTGCTTGGTTAAGTGGATCTATGTGTATTATCTCGGTTGACCAATCTAAGCCTCGTGGAATGTATAAATGACTTTAAAAGGTTGAAGATAGCATGAATAACGCAAGCATTAGTCAATTTTCACAAAAGTCCTTGCAAAATTGGTGGATGATTATGAAAAATGAGTATCATAATCTCATCCGATGATACACTTCCTCCGTTTGTATATGGGGCTCTTTGTAAAATGTATGCTGCAGCCCTGACAGCCATGAAAGTAAACATTGAAATAAACTGCACTTAGAACCAGATTTTAAGTTGCTTTATCACAAGGCAATAAATCTTTATAGAAATTACGAAGCATATTCAACCACGTTACTCTCACTAAATAACATTTTAATGATAGCAAAATATTTTATCTACCATTAACAAATAGAATATAAAATAACGTATATTTTATCTTGCCCTTTAAAATTTCAAGTTTTATGATACGTTTTCGTATGTGTACAATATATTAATGCAGCGGTTGTGTATCTATATTATTTACAAATGAATATGTATATGTGAGATAAGAAATGTTTTACCTATAGTAATGGGTAGGCAGAAGGGAGCCAATAAAGGTATTAGAGCAAAGGTGCCTATGGTCAGGTTCGTTTTTAGGAAGATGACTTAGACAACAGTGTGGAATGGAGAATGAGAGACCAGTGTTCAGAAGATCCGCCAGAGGCTAGTATTGTGATCCAGAGGAAAGCTGATGATCAAGAAGAAAAATGATGATGGTGATGGAGAGGTCATTGAAGAATGTGGTCTTCAGTTAAAGTGTGTGTGTGTGTGTGTGTGTGTGTGTGTGTGTGTGTGTGTGTGTGTGTGAGAGAGAGAGAGAGAGAGAGAGAGAGAGAGAGAGAGAGAGAGAGAGAGAGAGAGGGATTCCCAGGTTTGTAGCTTGCTAGTCTGAGTGAATGGTGGAACTGTTACTTGAGATGAAGAAATGGGATATTGAACAAGATAAAGAGTTCGGTTTAGGATGTGTAAAGTCAGAGATGCCCAAAGGATTCCCTGGAGATTGACTAATGGATGTTTTAAATATAATTCTGAAGCTCAGGAAAGCTTATACAGATTTTATATACCTTTAATTTCTCAATCTGTAGCCCTTGCTACAACTGCTGGTCCTAAAAATATTCCTCCACCTAGAGACAAATTAACACAACAGTTTAACATCTGTAATTATTTATAATGAAATGAAAATGATTAAGAATCAGCCTACCATTGCATAAGGGTAAGACATCATCACTAAACAGACAATCTTAGAATTTTAATTTGACCTTTAGGCTAGTTCTGCATTCTACTTAACCTCTTTAAATGTATATTGTCCTTTGGTGGATTTCCATGTTTACTCTTTTTACTATTTTGTTATTTCTCAAGTGTCATTGAGGCTATAGTTTATTGTAAGGTAGTCACTCTCTCTTACACCCATCTTGCTTTTGTGGGGGAAGGTGAGCTCCATGTCTCCTACTCCACCATCTTGATCCCCCCTTAGTCTGCACCACATTCTGTCTTTCCACACCTAAAACCCTGTTGTTCACATCAGCCAGTTCTTTTATTATACTGTAGAAATTGTGAATGTTTTCTGATTCTGCTGTACATACATCCCTTCTTCAGGAATCTCGAACATTGTGAAACTCTGGTGTGATGTCCTCCATCCTCTCCATGTTGTTTATTGACCAACCTGTCAAAGCATGTTTTTGCTCAGTTATAAGGATGCCTTTCATATAATGCCATTTGCCCCAGTTCCTTACCTTATAATGGGTTGGCTGAAAGGTTCATTTGTTTTTTCTCTGTAAGATGGCTCTAGTAGCACTTAGTTGGCTTTAACTTCATTAGAAACAATTTTGTTAGATTGTATTGTGACAGCTGTCATATCAGCGTGCATTTAAAAAAAGACATCAAAATAGGTGAATTTTTGTGTAGCCATTTTAATAGTGAAGACGGAAGAAAAAAGCAACATTTTCATCATATTATGTTTTATTATTTCAAGAAAGGTAAAAATGCAACTGAAACACAAAAAAGGTTTGTGCAGTGTATGGAGAAGGTGCTGTGACTGATCGAACATGTCCAGAGTGGTTTGCGAAGTTTCATGCTGGAGATTTCTCGCTGGACAATTCTCCATGGTCGGGTAGACCAGTTGAAGTAGATAGTGATCAAATCAAGACATTAACTGAGAACGATCAATGTTATACCACGTGGGAGATAGACGACATACTCAAAATATCCAAATCAAGTGCTGAAAATCATTTGCACAGCTTGGTTTTGTGAATTGCTTTGATGTTTGGGTTCCACATAAGTTAAGCGAAAAAAACCTTCTTGACCGTATTTCCGCATGTGATTCCCTACTTAAATGCAATGAAAATGTTCCGTTTTTAAAACAAATTGTGACGGGCAATGAAAAGTGCATACTGTACAATAATGTGGAATAAAAGAGATTGTGGGGCAAGCGAAATGAACTACCACCAATCACACCGAAGGCCGTTCTTTAGAACCAAAAAGGTGATGTTGTGTATATGGTGGGATTGGAAGGGAGTCCTCTATGATGAGCTCCTTCTGGAAAACCAAACGATTAATTCCAACAAGTACTTCTCTCAATTAGACCAACTGAAAACAGCACTCGATGAAAAGCGTCCGGAATTAGTCAACAGAAAATGCATAATCTTCCATCAGGATAACTCAAGATCGCATCTTTCTTTTTTTTTTTTTTTTGCGATACGCGGGCCTCTCACCGCTGTGGCCTCTCCCGTTGCAGAGCACAGGCTCAGGACGCGCAGGCTCAGCGGCCATGGCTCACGGGCCCATCCGCTCTGCGGCATGTGGGATCTTCCTGGACCGGGGCACGAACCCACGTCCCCTGTATCGGCAGGCGGACTCTCAACCACTGCGCCACCAGGGAAGCCCAAGACCAACTGTTTCTTTGATGACCAGGCAAAAACTGTCACAGCTTGGCTGGGAAGTTCTGATTCATCCGCCGTATTCACCAGACACTGCACCTTCGGATTTCCATTTATTTCGGTCTTTACAGAATTCTCTTAATGGAAAAAAATTTCATTCCCTGGAAGACTGTAAAAGGCACCTGGAATAGTTCTTTGCTCAAAAAGATAGAAAGTTTTGGGAAGATGGAATTATGAAGTTGCCTGAAAAATGGCAGAAGGTAGTGGAACAAAAGGGTGAGTACATTGTTCAATAAAGTTCTTGGTGAAAATGAAAAATGTCTTTTATTTTTACTTAAAAACCGAAGGCACTTTTTGGCCAACCCAATACTTACTAAGAATCTGTGGATAATTTAGCAGTTTAATTTTCAGGTTTCATACAATTCTATTTTTAACCTCATAAATAAGATGTTATAAGTAAATAATGCCAAATAAGCATTTATTTAAAATTTGAAATTTCTTATATCGTGGTTTTGTGGCATTTTTATTATTTAACATCTCAAGCACTTATGCACCGTCATCGTCATTAAATTGGAATTTAATTCAGGGGCACATCTCTCTCCACTAGAGCGTAAGCCCCATGAGGGCAAGAATTTTTGTCTGTTTTGTTTACTGTTCTGTGTCCAGTGTGCTGAACTGTGCCTGGGACATGATAGATGATAACTAAATATTTCTGAATGATTGAATGAATATATAAATAAATAAAGGAACAGAGTAGACTGATAAATTTGTGTTGATTTGAATTATTTCCCTTCGTTAAAAAAAATCTAAATCTTCTTTATCATATTGTATTATTTATCTATAATTTAGCCACTCCACTAATATTTTTTAAAACTCAGTTTAGCATAAGTTTATTGTGAGGTCATTCCTTTCACACGTACAACAACTTTAACCTTTCAGCACCTGGGAGTTTTTTCAATCTTCTTTCAGCTTACAGCTATTCTAAAGACCTGAAATACATTTTACATGAGTTTCCCAGCGATATTTAGGTAGGACGGTTAAATATAGTCTTAAAAATAAAACCCAGCATTCAAAAGCAGAGTTATCTCTAAAATATGACAAATAAGTAAATAACTAAAAAGGAAATTCATAAAATATATTAAAATACTAGAACAGGAGACCTAGAAATCCGTTCTTGAAGAAACGCTATAATCGTACACTACATTTCAATGTCTTGCTAAAACTGCATTTCACCACAGCAGCAAATGAATTGTTGTCATTAGTCTCACCATTTCACAAAATGGTTTTTTCCCTCCATCTAAAGTCTGAGAAGAGTAATTGGGAAAAAAATGCCACTTAACTGTTTCAGAGAAATCCAGCTGCTGGGAGCTGTGTGTTGTCTCTGGGGACTTGCATCAGGCCCTCTGTCAATGAAGGTAATGGATGGAGAGTGAAATCTGCAGTGGCAGGGGTGTCAGGTCCAGAAACCCCCCAGGCAATTGTGCTTCAGAGAAATGCTGGTGTGGTCTGCCAGGCGGCCATATGTTTCTTTGTTCTTCAAGAATGTCCATTCTGTTCACCACTCATGAGCACATTCAGTTTTCTCTCATAATTAGGAGTGTGAATCAGTAAATACAGGATACAGAATGTGTTCCTACTGAGATTCCACACAGGCCCATTCATAACTCGTCTTCCTCCTTTTATTTTCCTTGTTGTTGTTGTTTTCATTCTTTTGAGGATCTTGCAAGAGTAAACACATTTTTGGACAAGTCACAAACATTACTATGTTACTTGAAAACAAATGTGTGCCCTTAAAGTGATGATGACTTAGGAGCAGGGACCAGAAGTCTGCGTCACTGCCCCAAAGACCTTCACGGTAGGTGCAGATCTTCGTGGTTATCTCCAGAAGAGTGATATTTTTTTGATGCCAGGTCAGATCATTCTGGCTAAACCCTGCATTGGCAACACACTCTTTATTCATAATAAGCTCTAGCCAGCCCCAAGTGCAACACTTTTCTCCGACATATAAAAAGCTGTACATATTTAATTTATACAGGTTGATGAGTCAGGAGATGAGTGTATACCTGCCAAGTGCAACCCTTTTGGTCCCGACCTCTGGAGGCCTCAGATTCCAGAAGTGGCTCCTAACGGGCTTTTCACATCAGGAGAGAGGGCTGTGTATTTAGAGAATAAAATGAAATCATCCAAAAGCCCAGAAACAGTCAAACAGTTAAATGGATTATAGTTCAGTTATATAATGGATTATTTGGTAACTGCTAAAAAAAAAATCACGTTAAAATATTTAAGGGCATGGAAAAATGATCACCTTAACAAATAAAGGGACAAAACCAAAATTCAAAAGTTCTGAATCTTGCATATCCAGTATGATGTCATTTGAGTAAAATGTTTCCATATGTTTTTATGCATAGAAAAGTAAATAAATAAAGTTGGAGAAAATATTTTAAAATGGTATTCCTGGGGGGTGGGGTGGGGAGAGTGAGAGAATGAGAGAGATTAAGGAATTGGCTCCCACAATTGTAGGATGATTGAGGGGGCTGGCAAGTCCGAAATCTGTAGGGCAGGCCAGGAGGCTGAAGACGCAGATAAGCGTTGATGTTGCATTCTTGAGGAGAATTCCTTATTCTGTGGAAAAGTTCAGTCATTTTTGAGGCCCACCCACATTATGGAGGGTAATCTAATTACATCTTAAAAATACCCTCACAGCAACATCTAGACTAGTGTTTGGCCAAGCAACTGGGCACCAGAGCCTAGCCAAGTTGACGCATAAAATTAACCATCACAGATTTCAAGCAATTCCCCCTTCCCCATTGTTTTTTGTTTTTTTGGTTTTTTTCTAGCGATAGGCAGATTTTCTGGTTGGGTATTACTCCCTTCCCCATGCAGTCCCTGTACTTTTCATGTACATTTGCATTTTCTAAGCAGCAGTTACAGCTCAGGTGAGGTGAGATGGCGGAGATGATCTTAACAGTACAGGTGAATTTCAGAATTCTTGCTTGGAGTGCCAGGATAGAAGCCCTACCTTCAGTGTGGAGTGGGGTGCAGATGGGACACCTGGAACCCATACCATGAAAGAAGTTTGTCTCAGGAAGGCTGACACCATGGAAGGCAGATCAGAGAGTGGAAAGAAACTTCTTCTGAGATAGCCTTCAGGCCCTGAATTAAACCAACCGTAACCTCTGTCCTTCCAATGGATTTCCAGTTATGCAAACTCTTATTGAATCTAGTTTTTCTGTTGCTTGCAACCATGTTTCTGCTAATACAAAGTCTTTGGCAATTTTTCAAGAAATATGGATTCCTTTTATAATAAGACAGTAATTATTATGTTCATTGATTCTCAGACATAATTTTTTTTCATTTTAAAATCTCTGGAATTGGGATGTGTCATGACATGTCATAGTTTAGTAGAACTTCCTTTTGTAGTGTATGTTAAAAAAACGGTGTATCTTATATTCAATAATAATTTAGACTTGATGAAAAAATATGATGTTTTACATTTGATAAAAGTTATTTTTAAGAAACATGGAATGTAAATTCTCAGGACACTTGGAAGGATATGGCTCATACTCCTAGGACTATACGGTGAGCTGGATGTCCCTGTAGTTTTGGAATAGTTCAAGAAGAAATTTAAAAACCTAGGAGTTGGTTTTGCTGTGCTGCTTAAAACTGATATAAACTAGACTGATACAGAACACTTAGTTCCACATATTGGAAATGGGAGCAAATCTTTTCCTTTCAGAGGATCTGTAGATCACTGCTTGGAATGGCCTAGCAATAGATGACTTTTCAATGTCTATTTTTCTTTTTCTTGGACGCTATCATTTTTTATTACTTTAGTTTCAAGTGGTTTCAAAATCTACCCCACCAATTTTACTATTTCAGGCTCTTCCACTCATGAGTATTAATAATAATAACATCATACATTTTCTCCTCTATGTAGTATTTTTTAAAAACTTTGAAACATAATTTTGGATCTATTATGTGATATGAATCCCATAATATTTATGTGAGTTAGGCAGGTTATTATGATCCTTTTAGTGTTCAAGAGACCTACGTGCTGTCATGGAGTAGTTAGTAGTAGAGGTGGACTTCCACTGGACTAGAAAGAAAGGGCTGAAATGAAATGAAGTTTTATTGCATGAAGTTATGATCTGTGTCATTAGCAAAGACAGAATACAATTTTAGAGTTTTTGAACCCTGGTTCAAGGTTATGGTCATCAATTCATGACCATCTTTCTGTTCACATATATATTCCTGTCACTAAAAGTGGTCATTGGTGACCTGAGGTCATTGTGATTCACTGGTTTTTAAAAAGCCCTATTTATTTTGCGCTCACATAATGCTGTAAATAATTCAGCAATGCACTATCCTGGGAACTAAGGTCTTAAGCACTATTATAATTTATTAGACTGATTTGAATTTTAAAAATGATTTGGAATGTGTCTTACATTTACATTTTTCTAAAAGGGATCCAGCAGAAGTTAAAGATAGGAGAATGATCATAACTTAGAAATTAGGAAATAGAATGAATTCAGGGAAAAACCCCAGGTAACTACATTTTTTACTTCCAGTTGTTTTTATAAAACTCTGCTTTTATAAAACTTTACTTCCAGTTGCTTTTATAAAACTGTGAATGACAGTCCCATCTCACTCAGCTACACTTACTATCTTTTGTTTAAATTATTTTTTCCCACATCCTCCTCTTCACTAGGCAATGCATTTCTGGAAGGCAGAGACTGAATCTTACTTTTCTCTCAGGTATATTCTTTCTAGCATACTGCCTAGTGCTTCAAGACATGTTAGCTGGATGGTTGTGCAAGGAAAGATAAGGGATAGTCTTTATTTTCTTGGTGAAGTTAGTGGTTTCATCTGCTGAGAGTTGAGTAGGATCAGACTTGGGAGCTTGAAAGCATGAAAGCAAAATTTCTAAGTTTTAGTCACAGGATTTCCAAGCAACACGGAGATTCCAGATGAGGTTGGCAGCCACAGGATTTGGGCTTGGATTTGGGGCGGGGCAGATTGGGAATTCTCAACTGCCTACTGCTTACATTTTATATAAGAGTGGCAGTGAATCAGACAGATGGAATATTTGGGTCTTTTAGCCTCACCTTCTGCCTGATTTATGGCAGTGAACAGTAACCAACACTTTTAAAAGTTTAAGTATTTTACTTATCTTTTTTTGAGAAGCCCATTACGTAAAGCAAATACAACCATTACTATTCAGAACTCCCTAGAAAAACAGGGCAATGCAGTGCTTTGTTTTATTTCCCTGGACAATGCCCTGTAACCTTCTAGGAAATTCACTGAAATAAAGATTCCTTCTAATAAGGAAAGAAAATGTTTTAGCTAAGTCATTAAAGTAAAACAAAGAAAACAAATTAAAAAATCCCCACATACACCCCAAATCCTGAACATAAAACAGTTTTATTTATTTAAAGGAATTGATACTTTCCCCTCATATAATTGTAAAAATTCAGTTAATCAGGATAACAGACATAGACAATGACATTATTCTGATCATTTTAAGGAGGGGGAAAAGAAGTAAAGGAGATACAAAGTTCCCATGTGATTTAACTTGTGGATGGTTGAGGTGTAGAGAATGTCATTAGCATGGCTGTTTATAGGGTTGATCACAGTTGCAGAGTGCAATTGGAGGTCCTTTTACTATCTCTGAGACTGTGACCTGGAGAGGAAGACTATGAAAATAATTCCAAAAAGAATCAGGCAGTAGATAGAGGAAATTCAGACAAGAGGGTGAGAGGGTTGAAAATGCAAATCATTGAGAACTTGTAATTCAGGGAACTTGGGGCTCTAGACTGCTCCCTTTTAAGATACAAAATCTATAGTGGTTATAAACATGGTTTCACGGCATCCCACTCTTGAAAGGGTGAGTCTTTTGGTTGTCTTTGAGAGCAGGACAATTTATACTTGCTTTGATTTGCAAAACTTAATATTTGATTTATGAAAGTTGCAAATTCAAACCCCAGTTTTTCCTTCATTTTAAAATTTGAACTTATAAATACAATTATTCTGCTTACAAATCTAGTCCATTTAAAAAAATAATTTTAAGGAGTATACATAAATTTAATATATTTAATTTTTTAAAATCAGTTAAATTATCAGAACAAACACCTTCCCAGGCATTTAAATTATTCTTAAAATCTATTAAATTTTATTTATAAACATGAGGATTCTAAACATATTACTTATTCTGAATGTTACAACATTACTTATAAGTCAATAATTCTTTTATATATTTCTATTTAAAATCACAAGTCTGAATGAATTACCTAACTGCACGTTTAAAATAGGAATCACAAGATTCATTTGACTGATCCTTTATTTTCCATTATTACACTCAATGCCAATTACACATATGTTTTTTCTAATATTTAGCACAAGCATATTATATACTGAATTTACCTTTTCACCTTCTTCCCTTAATCTAAAAGTTTTTCCTGGGTGGGGTGTGGTGGGTGGGGAACAAAGAGAAAAATTTCAAGCCAGTAAATTGAGGTTACCCTACTAAGACTTTCTTAGATGGACAAGGTTGCATATCTGATGTAATTTTGTTGGGATCATAGGATGTTTGTTGTCCTGAGACACTGCCAAGGCCTTGGGGCAGCGTGAGCCCTGTGTATAGTGGCTTTAACAGGTCCTGACAAGAGTAGTGTCTCAGCCCACTCAAGTCCCAATTCAGTTTATACAAAATCCAATTCTTCCTCCTTGCAGTTGCTTTACCAATTAATAGGAGTCAACTAACCTCTTTATCCCTTGAGTCTATTCTGAATTTGTCTCATATTTTTCTAACCTGATAGGGCCCAAACTTTTATAAATATTTAAATAATATGTGATTGGATTCTGCATATTCCTCATGGCTTTGCCTGGTTCTTTAGGTGCAACACTGAAGTCATATTAATGATGGATAAGACCATTTGATTTAATCTGGATGTCCCCCAAAGCAGACCCTGAGACTAGGACTGGAGATTAAGTAGGATGTAAAGCAAACTGGGAAGGGAGACAGAGGATGAAGTCAACTATTAAGAAGTGTATCATCAATCCAGTTATCACTGTGGGCTACTGGAGTTTAATGCCAATGAGGAAACTCTGGGAACCAGTGTAGAACATGCATCTCAGAGTCATCTATTCTAAGGGTGAGGGAGCTGGGGTATTTATACGCCAGTACCTGTTGCTAATGGGTTGAATGCTGTTCCTGGAGGTCATTAATTCCCAGCACTTTAAGTGTACTGCACACAAGGGCAAAATGGCTTCAGTGGCCAAGAATGCTCTCAGGCAAAGGAGTACAGGAGCTGAGTTGGTAGGAGCATGAGTCTGCCTGTCTTTTTCTTCCTTCAGAGCTTCAATGGCACTTACAACAACAAGCCGATTTCATCATTCTTAATCACTGTTACCCTCAAATCTTCTAAATGCTGGAGCTACTGCATCATCCAATACATCCTCTTCCATCTGTATCGTGCCCCAGTTCATTCTTGCTGAGTGGCTTATTAATTGGGTTGCCACAGCATGTCTGGGATTGTTACCACTCCATTTGCCACCAGAAATGGACCCCTCATTGTCTTTTGGCTGGTAAGTCATTCAGTTCTAGAGTCCCAGACTGAGGATCAGCTTCTCAGGACCTCTTATCTCACTAACTGTCTTAATTTAAGCTTTCACAGAAGTAGACTATTAGAAAAAGATTGAGCGCAAAAAGTTTATTTGGGAGGTGAAGCAAACCTCAGTAGGACAATTAGGCAGTAAGACAGGGAGGGATGACAGCCAATAAAAAGGTACATTGTCCGGCCAGGTACCACTGTGGGCTACTGGGTGCAATCCCACCGGGCAGGGGTGGGGGGGTGTCCTTTGGGAGATTATGTAGAACACACACCTCCGTGTTATCTGCTCCCCTCCAGTGTAAGGGATCTGGAGTATTTATTTATAATTCCCCTCCACATTAGTGGAGAGCTCCTGTAGAGGGAGGCTAATTCCCTGGCATTTTTGACCTGCTGCATAGTGGCTAGAAAATGCCCTTAGGGAAAGGAACACATGTGCTGGACACATGCACAAAGCAGTAAGGTTGAGGGATATTAATGGGGTACTCACTAGCAGCCCTTACGCTATTTTTTCCCACTTAAGATATTTGCTCTAATTTAATGTTAGGTAGTTATATAAAATAAGAATAGTTAAAGATCAAAAAAACTAATTAAAATTTCCAAACCTTTTAAAATAACTATGAGGCATTTTCAGAGTGCTGGATAGTAACTGTGAATTTGCAGGAGAGGGCAGATTTGCTAAGCTGAGTTATTTAAGCTAGGTTATTTATTTTTACTTCTACTAATAAGACTCCCAGATGTAGCTGTAAAGGAATAGAATAAACATGTTTCTTGGATCACTAGAGAAAGGAAAGAATATGAGTCACGTGTATATAGACAGATGGTGATTTGTTCAGAGAGGAATTAGCACTGCTGGGCATTAATACACTTATTTTAGAATAAGTAAATGAAGTAGCACTGAGGGTTGAGACCCTTCTGGTACCATGTGATTGTAACAATGGAAATAGGAAAGTTTTATTTTAATATTTAGCATTATTGAATTAAGTCTTTTTTAAGGAACATGTTTGGTAGAGATTAAAGGAAATTATTACTGATAATACATGAGCCAGGGCTGGTCTTGTGTTAAGGTGATGACCATAATGAAACTTCTGGTTATCTAAAATTTTGTAAACACCTGGTTATTTAAAATTTTGTAAACACCGAAGTCGAAAGTGAGGAACATAATATCAGTTGTCAATAAAACTTTTTAAAACAAAATTTTATGTCCGAGCCACTTTCTAATTACATACATATTCTGAAGATATCATAAGGAAGTGTAATTAATTGCAGTTAGGTATTTGGATAAAGTAATAGCCATAACAATACAAATAATTTTTCTGTGTGTAGGAAAAGCAGAACTGGTTCTTCTGATTTCCAAAATCACTTAGCAATTTTCACTATTACATGTCAAGCATTAGGTTTTTAATTTACTGAAATCTATAACGTCATTTGGCATCTATTGTGTGCAAAGCATTCTTCTGGGCACTATGGATAATACAAAGTCAAGTTCCATAGTTGCTGCCTACAGCATGCTTATGGACCAATATGAGATAAAACTCAACTCAGTTATAAAATGATGGGGATCCTTCAGACCTTTGTAGAGAGAAGAGGCATCATTTGACTTCAACGATGGGGCTAGTGACTCTACCATAAAACTAGGTCCTGAATGAAACTATTGGCTGCTGAAAGAAATTATAGGCCACACATGGTTATAAGAGTGAATGGTAACCCCTGAGAAGAGTTTCTGAGTGGTCCCGTACAATGTGAAGGCTGCTAGAAAGATTCATCCCAAATGGAATCCTCTTAGGCAGGCAGCGATCCCATTTGGAAGAAAGCTGGTCTCCTCTTCACAGCTTCTCTACGTGGCTGCAGGTATGGGGTGGAGATCCCTACGAACACTCGATACACTGAGTATATTTCGGCAAAATAAATTCTAGGAAAGGAGTTGAGTTTCTGCTAGATCCTTGGTCTGCATGATCCAATTTATATGAGCCATTAGCTGTGATTACAGTTGATTGTCCTGGCCTAGTTGCCTAGTAGTCAGTAAATAGAGCTGCTTCATTATCCACTTTGCGGAATCACTGGAGAGTCAGTAGTCCTGTCCAGCTCTGTGTGTCATGGTATTAAGTAGGCGGGCAGCCAGCCTGGAGGAACTTCTCTGCGCTGTCACCACAGCCTCCCTAAACCCTCTCCTGAACGGAAGCCGGATCTGAGGCTTACCCGCTCTGTCATCCTCCATAGAACTGCTTAGAAAGTGGGGAGCAAATGAGTCCTGTGTAATATGCTTTCAAAAGAGCAATAAACAAAGTTCAACCTGATCTGGCAGAAAAGCTAACATTTCTTTCAGTTACCTTGCTTGGTGTGAATTTTTTTAAAGGCAGAAACAAAACCCAGACCATAATCTGTATTTGTGCCTTGACTAACTGTTAGAAGAAAATGGGTCTATCAGTACATTCAGGGCAGGAGAGAGACAAACTGTTTGATTGATGAGTCTGTTATTCAGAGTAGAATAAATTGGTTGGAGTGAAAAAAAGTACCTACTGTAGGACAACACAACAGTCACTGATAAAGAGAATCAATAAGTATTTATATTTTAAAAGTAATTTGTCTTAAGCTTTTTTTTTAAGGAAAAATTTTTTATTTAAACATGAGGCTCTACAAGCTCAATACCACATTTTTAGATTGGAAAGAGATCTGATTTGCAAGGTAACCTGATAGACATTCTTTAATATGCTGTATTTTCCTTCCAGACAGTAGTAGCAGCCCCTGGACTTATTCATCCAAACCCCAAACTTTGAAGAGTAGTGAATTCACTTAAGGAAAATAAAAGGCTTTATCCATACATCTTTCAATAATCTCCAGAGTTGGTCTGCTTGAGTGGCTGGTAGCTCTGCGGTAATGTTCTTGAGGTCAGTTGAGATCATAGTTAATCTTCCTTGAAGAAATGAAAGATCATTTTATAAAACCAGCCCATGTTTTGGAACAGCTAGTTATTTTTGCTTAAGAGAAGGTGGCAATGAAGAAATTCTACAAGGTATGAGGAAAAGCACAACGTGACGATATGCTGCTGTCTTTTCATATTGTGTGCGTATTTCAGTGCATCCATCATTTGGAATGTGGTCTTCTCCAGGTCAAAAATCAAAAGCTTTAAATATGTGTGACTCAGCATCTTACATACTCATGGCTTTTAATGTTGATTTAAATTAAACACTTATACAATATAAGGCATGTATGACAGACTTTCTTGTGTATAAAGCATTATACTAATTAAAGGTCATAGCCACATCATTCTGTACTTTAGGAATTTAGATAATGATTCTCCTCTCATTTCTTTTGTCTGCTACCAATTTTAATGTAGTCCAGTGATAAATGTTTAAGAATATGTGCTTGCAGTGTTCTGATAAAAATGACTATCAAATGTGAATACACTCCACACATCCTTCATATTCCATCACTCATTATTGGAGGAAAAAATGTGAATAGTTTATTGGTAAAAAGTTCGAATTAATCTGCTGACAACTTAAATCATGCTTAATGGTTCCTAAGGATGTGGGGCTTTGGGGAAAAAAAGGCACGCTTTTTGTTAATAAGAAGAGTGAATCCCTGAAGGACCAAGAAAATAATTTCACCTCCTACAGAAAAAGTCAGCACACAATTATCAAATCTGTTTCCTTGCAGTGTAATTATCTCAGGTAAACATTTCTTCTTTCATTACATTTATAACCGTTTGGTAACTCTAAATGTACCAGTTTTATGTGGATTCATCCACAGATATGTAATAAAGTAATATAGTTTGTTTAAAATTCTCTGTTAGGGCACCTTCAAGATGGAGGAGGAGTAAGATATGGAGATCATCTTCCTCTCCACAAATACATCAGATATACATCTACATGTGGAACAACTCCTACAGAACACCTACTGAACGCTGGCAGAAGACCTCAGGCTTCCCAAAATACGCCCTCAGGCAACCTACACGCAGAGGCAGGGCCAAATCCAAAGCTGAACCCCAGGAGCTGTGCGAACAAAGAAGAGAAAGGGAAATTTCTCCCATCACCCTCAGGAGCAGCAGATTAAATCTCCATAATCAACTTAATGTACCCTGAATCTGTGGAATACCTGAACAGACAATGAATCATCCCAAAATTGAGGTGGTGGACTTTGGGAGCAACTGTAGAATTGGGTTTGCTTTCTGCATCTAATTTGTTTCTGGTTTTATGTTTATCTTAGTTTAGTATTTAGAGCTTATTATCATTGGTAGATTTGTTTATTGATTTGGTTGCTCTCTTCCTTTGTTTATCTTTATATATATACATATTTTCCTTTTTCTCTTTTTGTGAGTGTGTATGTATATGCTTCTTTGTGTGATTTTGTCTGTATAGCTTTGCTTTTGCCATTTGCCTAGGGTTCAGTCTGTCCACTTTTTTTCTTTTTGTATAGTATTTAGTGCTTGTTATCATTGGTGGTTTTGTTTTTTGGTTCAGTTGCTCTCTTCTTTCTTTCGCTCTTTTTTAAATTACTTTTTAATTTTTTATTCTTAGTAATTTTTTATATTTTAATAACTTTATTTTATTTATATTTCTTCCTTCCTTCCTTCCTTTCCTTCCTTCCTTCCTTCCTTCCTTCCTCCTTCCTTCCTTCCTTCCTTCCTTCTTTCTTTCTTTCTTTCTTTCTTTCTTTCTTCCTTTCTTTCTTCTTTCTTTCCTCCCTTTTCTTCTGAGCCGTGTGGCTGACATGGTCTCAGTGCTCTGGTCGGGTGTCAGGTCTGAGCCTCTGAGGTGGGAGAGCTGAGTTCAGGACATTGCTCCACCAGAGACCTCCCAGCCCCACGTAATATCAAATGGCAAAAGCTCTCCCAGAGACCTCCACCTCAACACTAAGACCCAGCTCCACTCAACAACCAGCAAGCTACAGTGCTGTACACCCTATGCCAAACAACTAGCAAGACAGGAACACAGCCCCACCCAATTAGCAGAGAGGCTGCCTAAAATCATAATAAGTTCACAGACACCCAAAACACACCACTGGACATGGTCCTGCCCACCAGAAAGACAAGATCCAGCCTCATCCACCAGAACACAGGCACCAGTCCCCTCCACCAGGAAGCCTACACAACCCACTGAACCAACCTTAGCTACTGGGAGCAGACACAAAATACAACGGGAACTACAAACCTGCAGCCTGCAAAACAGAGACACCAAATACAGTAAGTTAAGCAAAATGAGAAGACAGAGAAATATACAGCAGA
This sequence comes from Phocoena sinus, assembly GCF_008692025.1. NCBI lineage: Eukaryota > Metazoa > Chordata > Mammalia > Artiodactyla > Phocoenidae > Phocoena > Phocoena sinus. The sequence continues at coordinate 40,219,551 of NC_045776.1, forward strand.
TGAAGGAGCAAGGTAAAAACCCACCCAACCAAACAAATGAAGAGGAAATAGGCAGTCTACCTGAAAAAGAATTCAGAGTAATGACAGTGAAGATGATCCAAAATGTTGGAAACAGAATGGAGAAAATACAAGAAATGTTTAACAAGGACCTAGAAGAACTAAAGGGCAAACAAATAATGATGAACAACACAATAAATGAAATAAAAAATTCTCTAGAAGGAACCGATAGCAGAATAACTGAGGCAGAAGAACGGATAAGTGACCTGGAAGATAAAATAGTGGAAATAAATACTGCAGAGCAGAATAAAGAAAAAAGGATGAAAAGAATTGAGGACAATCTCAGAGACCTCTGGGACAAAATTAAACGCACCAACATTTGAAATATAGGGGTCCCAGAAGAAGAAGAGAAGAAGAAAGGGACTGAGAAAATATTTGAAGAGATTATTGCTGAAAACTTCCCTAATATGGGGAAGTCCGGGAAGCACAGAGAGTCCCATACAGGATAAATCCAAGGAGAAACACGCCAAGACACATATTAATCAAACTATAAAAAATTAAATACAGGGCTTCCTTGGTGGCAGAGTGGTCGAGAGTCCGCCTGCTGATGCAGGGGACATGGGTTTGTGCCCTGGTCTGGGAAGATCCCACATGCCGTGGAGTGGCTGGGCCTGTGAGCCATGGCCGCTGGGCCTGTGCATCCAGAGCCTGTGCTCCACAATGGGAGAGGCCACAACAGTGAGAGGCCCGCGTACCGCAAAAAAAAAAAAAAAAAAAAAAAAAAAATTAAATACAAAGAAAAAATGTTAAAAGCAGCAAGCAAAAAGCAACAATTAACATACAAGGGAATCCCCATAAGGTTAACAGCTGATCTTTCAGCAGAAACTCTGCAAGCCAGAAGGTAGCGGCAGGACACATTTAAAGTGATGAAAGGGAAAAAGCTACAACCAAGATTACTCTACCTGTCAAGGGTCTCATTCAGATTTGACAGAGAAATCAAAAGCTTTACAGACAAGCAAAAGCAAAGAGAATTCAGCACCACCAAACCAGCTCTACAACAAATGCTAAGGGAACTTCTCCAGGCAGGAAACACAAGAGAAGGAAAAGATTACAATAACAAACCCAAAACAATTAAGAAATGGTAATAGGAACATACATATCAATAACTACCTTAAATGTAAATGGATTAAATGCTCCAACCAAAAGACAAAGAGTGGCTGAATGGATACCAAACAAGACCCATACATATGCTGTCTACAAGAGACCCACTTCAGACCTAGGGACACATACAGACTGAAAGTGAGGGGATGGAAAAATATATTCCATGCAAATGGAAATCAAAAGAAAGCTGGAGTGGGCACTCCAGCCCCACCCCACTCCACCAGGGCCGCACTCCCGGAAGTGCAGTGGGGTCATGCATAGGATCTCCTGGAGCAGATGGTCAGCATTGGTTCACAGCATGTGGCTCAGCATGTGGCCGAGTGTCTGGCACCAGGCACCCTGGAGCCAGACTGACTCGGTTGCTGAGGCAGTGTCATCCCTGATCATTGCCGACGTGGTCCTCGTGGCCAGCGAGAGCCTAGCCCCGGAGCTCCCGGAGCCCCCTCAGAGGTACATCTGCTCCTTCCCCGACTGCAGCGCCAATTACAACAAGGCCAGGAAACTAGACGCGCACCTGTGCAAGCACACGGGGGAGGGACTGTTTGTTTGTGACCATGAAGGGTGTGCCAAGACCTTCCTCAGGGACTACGACCCCAGCCGCCACGCCCTGTTCACACTGGAGAAAAGCCCTTTGTACAGCTAGCGGCTGTGATCAAAAATTCAACACAAAATCAAACTTGAAGAAACATTTTGAAAGCAAACATGAAAACCAGCAAAAACAATATGTATGCAGTTTTACAGTTGTAAGAAGACCTTTAAGAAGCATCAGCAGCTGAAAATCCATCAGTGCCAGCACACCAATGAACCGCTGTTCAGGTGTACCCACAAAGGATGTGGAAAAAACTTTGCTTCCCCCAGCAGTCTGAAGTGACATGGGAAGGTCCACGAGGGCTATATATGTCAAAAAGACTGTTCTTTTGTGGCAAAAACATGGACAGAGCTTCTGGAACATGTGAGAGAAACCCATAAAGAGGACATAACGTAACGTGTGCCAGAAAATATTTAAACGCAAGGATTTCCTGAAGCAGCACATGAGAATTCATGCCCCAGAGAGGGATGTGTGTCGGTGCCCCATGGAAGGCTGTGGCTGCACCTAAACCACCGTGTTCAACCTCCAGAGCCACATCCTCTCGTTCCACAAGGAGTAGCACCCGTTCGTGTGTGAGCACACTGGTTGTGGCAAGACATCTGCCAGGAAGCAGAGCCTCAGCAGTCAAGCTGTTGTGCATGACCCTGAAAAGAAGAAAATGAAGCTCAAAGTGAGACCATCTCGTGAAAAATGGAGTCTGGCCTCTCGGCTCAGTGGGTACACCCCTCCTAAAAGGAAACAGGTCCGGGTGTGTCTTTGTCCAGAAATGGGGGGTTGCTGAACTGCACTGAGAGCAAGGTGCCCTACGCCGTGGTGACGCTGGCCTCAGCTACACACCAGACTGTTTTGTTTGAAGGACTGCAGACCAGCCAGCTCAGTTATTTTCTCTCAGAAGCACGTTTTTATTAACATCACTGGTGCAGAGCATTGGGGAAAAAAAAAAAAAAAGTAGAGTAGCAATTCTCATATCAGACAAAATAGACTTCAAAATAAAGACTATTACAAGAGACAAAAAAGGAAACTACGTAAGGATCAAGGGATAAATCCAAGAAGAAGATATAACAATTGTAAATATTTATGCACCCAACATAGGAACACCTCAATACATAAGGCAAATGCTAACAGCCATAAAAAGGGAAATCAACAGTAACACAATTGTAGTAGGGGACTTTAACACCCCACTTTCACCAATGGACAGATCATCCAAAATGAAAATAAATAAGGAAACGCAAGCTTTAAATGATATATTAAACAAGATGGACTTAATTGATATTTATAGGACATTTCATCCAAAAACAACAGAACACACTTTCTTCTCAAGTGCTCATGGAACATTCTCCAGGATAGATCACATCTTGGGTCAAAAATCAAGCCTTGGTTAATTTAAGAAAATTGAAATCATATCAAGTATCTTTTCTGATCACAATGATATGAGATTAGAAATCAGTTACACAGAAAAAAAACATAAAAAACACAAACACATGGAGGCTAAACAATATGGTACTAAACAACCAAGAGATCACTGAAGAAGTCAAAGAGGAAATCAAAAAATACCTAGAAACAAATGACAATGAAAACACGACGACCCAAAACCTATGGGATGCAGCAAAAGCAGTTCTAAGAGGGAAGTTTACAGCAATACAATCCTACCTCAAGAAACAAGAAACATCTCAAATAAACAACCTAAACTTATGCCTAAAGCAATTAGAGAAAGAAGAACAAAAAACTCCCAAAGTTAGCAGAAGGAAAGAAATCATAAAGATCAGATCAGAAATAAATGAAAAAGAAATGAAGGAAACAATAGCTAAGATCAATAAAACTAAAAGCTGGTTCTTTGAGAAGATAAACAAAATTGATAAACCATTAGCTAGACTCATGAAGAAAAAAGGGAGAAGACTCAGATCAATAGAATTAGAAATGAAAAAGGAGAAGTAACAACTGACACTGCAGCAATACAAAGGATCATGAGAGATTACTACAAGCAACTATATGCCAATAAAATGGACAACCTGGAAGAAATGGACAAATTTTTAGAAAAGCACAACCTTCTGAGACTGAACCAGGAAGAAATAGAAAATATAAACAGACCAATCACAAGCACTGAAATTGAAACTGTGATTTAAAATCTTCCAACAAACAAAAGCCCAGGAGCAGATGGCTTCACAGGTGAATTCTATCAAATATTTAGAGAAGAGAAAACACCTATTGTTTTCAAGTTCTTCCAAAGTATAGCAGAGGGAGGGACACTCCCAAACTCATTCTACAAGGCCACCATCATGCTGATACCAAAACCAGACAAAGATGCCACAAAAAAAGAAAACTACAGGCCAATATCTCTGATGAAAATAGATGCAAAAATCCTCAACAAAATACTAGCAAACAGAACCCAAAGCACATTAAAAGAATCATACAGCATGATCAAGTGGGGTTTATCCCAGGAATGCAAGGATTCTTCAATATACACAAATCAATCAATGTGATAAACCATATTAACAAATTGAAGGAAAAAACCCATATGATCATCTCGATAGATGCAGAAATAGCTTTTGACAAAATTCAACAATGATTTATGATAAAAAGCCTCCAGAACGTAGGCATAGAGGGAAATTACCTCAACATAAAAAAGGCCATATATGACAAATCCACAGCCAACATCATTCTCAATGGTGAAAAAGAGAAACCATTTCCACTAAGATCAGGAACAAGACAAGGTTGCTCACTCTCACCACTATTATTCAACGTAGTTTTGGAAGTTTTTGCTACAGCAGTCAGAGAAGAAAAAGAAGTAAAAGGAATCCAAATCGGAAAAGAAGTAAAACTGTCACTGTTTGCAGATGACATGATACTACAGATAGAGAATCCTAAAGATGCTACCAGAAAACTACTAGAGCTAATCAATGAATTTGGTAAAGTAGCAGGATACAAAATTAATGCACAGAAATCTCTTGCATTCCTATACACTAATAACAAAAGATCAGAAAGAGAAATTAAGGAAACAATCCCATTCACCATTGCAACAAAAAGAATAAAATACCTAGGAATAAACCTACCTAAGGAGACAAAAGACCTGTATGCAGAAAACTATAAGACACTGATGAAAGAAATTAAAGATGATACCAACAAATGGAGATATATACCATGTTCTTGGATTGGAAGAATCAATATTGTGAAAATGACTATACTACCCAAAGGAATCTACATATTCAATACAATCCGTATCAAACTACCAATGGCATTTTTAACAGAACTAGAACAAAATATTTCACAATTTGTATGGAAACACAAAAGACCCCACATAGTGAAAGCAGTCTTGAGAAAGAAAAATGAGCTGAAGGAATCAGGCTCCCTTACTTCAGACTATACTACAAAGCTACAGGAATCAAGACAGTAAGGTACTGGCACAAAAACAGAAATATAGATCAATGGAACAGGATAGAAAGCCCAGAGATAAACCCATGCACCTATGGTCACCTTATCTTTGATAAAGGAGGCAAGAATATACAATGGAGAAAAGAAAGCCTCTTCAATAAGTGGTGCTGGGAAAACTGGACAGCTACATGTAAAAGAATGAAATTAGAACACTCCCTAACACCATACACAAAAATAAACTCAAAATGGATTCAAGACCTAAATTTAAGGCCAGACACTATAAAACTCTTAGAGGAAAACATAGGCAGAACACCCTATGACATAAGTCACAGCAAAATCCTTTTTGACCCACCTCCTAGAGAAATGGAAATAAAAACAAAAATAAACAAATGATACCTAATGAAACTTTAAAGCTTTTGCACAGCAAAGGAAACCATAAACAAGGTGAAAAGACAACCCTCAGAATGGGAGAAAATATTTGCAAACGAAGCAACTGACAAAGGACTAATCTCCAAAATATACCAGCAGCTCATGCAGCTCAATATCAAAAAGACAAGCAACCCAATCCAAAAATGGGCAAAAGACCTAAATAGATGCTTCTCCAAAGAAGATATACAGATTACCAAGAAACACAGGGAAGGATGCTCAACTTCACTAATCATCAGAGAAATGCAAATCAAAAGTACAGTGAGGTATCACCTCACCCCAGTCAGAATGGCCATTATCCAAAAATCTACAAACAATAAATGCTGTAGAGGGTGTGGAGAAAAGGGAACCCTCTTGCAGTGTTGGTGAGAATGTAAATTGGTACAGCCACTATGGAGAACAGTATGGAAATTCCTCAAAAAACTAAAAATAGAACTACCAGATGACACAGCAGCCACACTACGGGGCATATACCCTGAGAAAACCATAATTAAAAAAGAGTCATGTACCAAATTGTTCACTGCAGCTCTATTTACAATAGCCAGGACATGGAAGCAACCTAAGTGCCCATCAACAGATGAATGGATAAAGAAGATGTGGCACATATATACAATGGAATTTTACTCAGCCATAATATGAAATGAAATTGAGTTATCTGTAGTGAGGTGGATGGACCTAGAGTCTGTCATACAGAGTGAAGTAAGTCAGAAAGAGAAAAACAAATACCATATGCTAACACAAAATATGGAATCTAAAAAAAAAAAAGGTTCTGAAGAACCTAGGGGCAGGAGAGGAGTAAAGACACAGACATAGTGAATGGACTTGAGGACACGGGGAGAGGGAAGGGTAAGCTGGGATGAAGTGAGAGAGTGGCATCGACATATATACACTACCAATGTAAAATAGATAGCTAGTGGGAAGTAGCCACATAGCACAGGGAGAAGAGCTTGGTGCTTTTTGTCCCCCTAGAGGGGTGGGATACGGAGAGTGGGAGGGAGACTCAAGAGGGAGGAGATATGGGGTTAGGTATATGTATAAGTGATTCACTTTGTTATGCAGCAGAAACTAACACACCATTGTAAATTATACTCCAATTATACTCCAATAAAGATGTTAAAAAAATAAAAATAAAATAAAATTCTTATTTATTTATTTATTTTTGCGGTACGCGGGCCTTTCACTGCTGTGGCCTCTCCCGTTGCGGAGCACAGGCTCCGGACGCGCAGGCTCAGCGGCCATGGCTCACGGGCCCAGCCGCTCTGCGGCATGTGGGATCCTCCCGGACCAGGGCACGAACCCGCGTCCCCTGCATCGGCAGGCGGACTCTCAACCACTGTGCCACCAGGCATGCCCTACAATTCTTTTTTAAATTGCACTTATTTTTAAAAGATCCATTTTACTTTATTTTTTAAGATTTTAAAAATCTGGACCATTTTTTAAAGTCTTTAATGAATTTGTTACAATATTGCTTCTGTTCTATATTTTGATTTTGTGGCCATGAGGCATGTGGGATCTTAGCTCTCCAACCAGGGATCGAACCTGCACCCCTTGCAGTTGAAGGCAAAGTCCTAACCACTGGACCACCAGGGAAGTCCCAAAGATCCATTTTAGATCATTACATTTGAAAAAGTTAAAAATACTTAAATTTAGAATGAAAAAATCAAAATCATTAAAAAGCACAAATTGTATAGAATAGCAGTCTTCACAGAGAAGGCAGGTGGGAACAGGGATTGAAATGTAGTAAGAGAAGGTTTTTGACAATAAGGGGTAGGAGAAGAGAAAATAAATGAATTAAGATAGTTTGAGAATTGCCAATTTTAGGCGAAATTTAGGTGAATTATAATAACAATCAAAAAGTTAAGGTGGACTGAACACTTATCATGTTATATGTGTAATGTTTTCCATTTAATTCTCAAAATGATCCCTCAAAATGGATGCTATGGTTTTTCCTGTTTTCAGATGAGGAAACTGAGGCACAGATTTGTTTCTTAAGATCATAGAGCTTTTAAGCTTTTGAGTCTGTGTCAGCCTGAAGAAGTTGGGGTTCATGTTCTTGAAGACTCTGCTCTGCTGTTCGGTCTGCCGCTTTTCTACCTCTGTGTTTGCCTGCCAATGTTCCATTCTGCAGGGCCATGTTCCATGGAGATAGCTGGTCAGATACTTTTCCATAATGATGTTCACTCACTGACTCCACTTCCTCACCTCCGTTTGCCTGATCAACCCTGCAATCTCACCACTTTTTATAAAATAACTTTGTATTTTGAAATAATTTGACTCACCCTTGTGGTGCAGTAATTAAGAATCCGCCTGCCAATGCAAGGGACGTGGGTTCGAGCCCTGGTCCGGGAAGATCCCACATGCCATAGAGCAACTAAGCCCGTGTGCCGCAACTACTGAGCCTGCACTCTAAAGCCCGCGAGCCACAACTACTGAGCCCACGTGCCACAGCTACTGAAGCCCATGCACCTAGAGCCCGTGCTCTTCAACAAGGGAAGCCCTTACCCACCACAACTAGAGAAAGCCCACGCACAGCCATGAAGACTGAACGCAGCCAAAATAAATAAATAAACAAACAAATAAATAAATAAATAAATGAAATAGTTTGCCTCACAAGAAGTAACAAAAATAGCCGGTATTATAAGTATTTTTAAAATTTTAGCCATTCTAATAGGTGTGTAGAGGTATCTCCCTGTAGCTTTAATTTGCACTTCCCTAATGGCTAAAGATACTGAGGATTTTTTCATGTCCTTACTTACCATTTATATATGCCTGGCAAAATATCCCTTCATCTTTTGTCTATTTTCTAACTGGATTGTTTGTTTACTGCTGAGTTTAGAGAGTCCTTTACACATTCTGAATACAAGTCCACTGTGAGGTACATGATTTGTGGCTTATCTTTTCATCAGAGCAAATGTTTTAATTTTGATGAAGTTCAATTTATGGATTTTATTCTCTTAGGGATGATGTCTTTGGTGTCATGCCTAAGAACTCTCCTTCTAATTCCACATCATGAAGTTTTCCTCTTACGTTTTTATCAGAGTTCTAGGTTTTGCATTTCATATTTAGATCCATGAGTTATTTTAAGTTTTTATAAGGTGTGAAGTTTAGGCCAAGGTCCTTTTTACTCTTTTTCCTGTGATTGTCTGATTTTTCCAACACCATTTGTTGACAAGACTATCTTTCCTCCCCACTAATTTTAAAAAACTACCCTCACCATGGTTGCCAACGCTGCCCTATTTTCCTAATCGAAGGAACAGTGGCCTGTAATGAATTTTAGCAATGTAGTATCGATGTAGACGGTGTGCTTCATAGCAGAGCGACGCCAGGAGTTCACTCACCTGGATGATGAGAGGATGGAGGGGAGTGCTGGTCCCAGCCACCACCAATGGAGGAATGACACACATTCAGGGATGGCGGGAGTAGCCCTGCCTCTGTACATGCCCTGCCCAGGTAGAACAAACCAGGTCTGTCCACACATCCTTTTCCAAACTGTGATAGAATACAATCTTTCCAGAATATTTTCCACCTATACTTCTTGAAATAAGACAGTGTTGTAGTTTTAATTTCTACTTTTACAATGATTTTTTTCCTATTGCAAAAGTTATATATGCTCATTGTAATACATCTGAAAAATATTAAAATACCTCCTCCTCTTCTTTTTGCACTATCTCCTCCTTCCCTCCTGTTCTCCCTCTTCCAGCTCCTTCGCTTCTATTTTCTTCTTTTTCTACTCATTCATGGGGATGATACACATAGACCTTGCAATGGTGTCTACTTCTGTGGAAGAAGAGGAAATAAGAGTGAGTGGCTGAGGTACATCGATGGATAGATACAGAAGTTGAAGCGAATATGTAAGAAGTTAACATGTTTAATCTTGGTAGTAGGGATACAGGAGTCTCTGTTTGTTCTCTTCTGGTCCGTAGGCTTGAAATGTTTCAGGAATAAAATGAACGTGAATAAAAGCCCTCAAGGCATTCACTTTCAGATGAAAAGACACTAAACATTTATCACCTTTTTAATTAAAATACACTGACAGGATGTCAGAAGCAAAGTAGCCCCACCATCCCAGAGATGGTTGAATGCTGCTCTTTACTGTTTAAAATGCACCAGTACTGTTATTAAATGACATGAAAAATAAGAGAATATAATCTATTCTGGATGTTTGGGGAGGTGATGGATAGGAGATGGACGATATTTTCTCTTGCTCTTTTTATAGGCATGCTATTTCTTGGCAAATGTGACAGAATGAATAAATGACCTGTATGGCAATTTGGGGAAATTTCCCGATGTGTTAAGATAATAAGAACAGGCAAGTGAGCTGACTGCAAGCTATTAGCTCTGCAGGTCAGAATTGCCCTTCAGAGTCAAGTCACAAATTTTATAGAAGGTTTTCTAGGTTTAGTTTGCTGGTGGGTCTGTTACATTCAAATATGTTCCTTTCTGCCCCCTCCCCCATCTGCCACCTGATTAGGCTCCAGAGACTTAATATTGAAGTATAAATATTAATAGTTTCTAAAGATGGAGGTGTCTATCTAAAAGGTGTAGCATTTTAAATTTGTACTGTATGGTGGTGTCCATGTATTAAAGTGAAGCAGAGAATTAGGGCAATCATTTAGATGACTGAAGAAAAAAAAATTTACAAGTTTCCAGTTACCTGGACATTTCCAGCTAAATCTATTTTTGGCACAAAATATTCAGAAAGTTACTTAATCTATATATGTCTATGCAAAATGATGTCAAACCGGACTTGTTTGCCTGTTCTTGAACACATGCTTTTACAAGCATGTGTTTTTTTCCCCCTTGGAAAAATGAGAGCAATGCTTTTTCTTGGAAAATTTTCCTAATGTTGGAATCTTTTCTCACCTTGGACAAGTCTCTTACTCCCTCTGGATCTCCCTGTCCTTGGCTATAGATTGTAGGGTTTGGACTTTATGAACTTTAAGCTACCTTTTATCTTCATGCTTGTAAATAAAAACCTTTATGAGTCCCCCTTCTTATTTAAAAAAATAAAAAAAATAAAAAAATTTTTTTATGGTCCTAACTAGATCTGTGAATTTGGGGATTAAATCAGCATATAGATGGGGTTTAAAGCCAAGACTGACTGAGACTTCATGAAATCCCCAGAGAAGTGAGGTAGAACAAAGAGGGCAAAGGACAGAGCCCTGGGGCACTCCAGTGCTTAGAGGTTAGAAAAAGGAACAGGAACCTGCAAAGCAGACTGATGGAGCAGCCAGAAAGGGAGAAGGAAAACCAGGAAAGAGTGATGTGAAGCCAAGGGAACAAAAGTGTCAGAGAAGCGGGAGTCACCAGCTGTGCCAGACCCTGGGAGGGGTGGGGGGTAAAGGGAGGACTGAGAATTGATCATTGGATTAAGCAAGTCCAAGTCCCTGGTGACCTTGACAAGAGCAGTAAGAGTGGATTCGAGAAGAGAAATCGAACACAGAAGTATTGACACTCTGAGTTTTCTTGTAAAAGGAAGGAAAGAAATGAGTAGTATTTAGAGGAATAAGTGGAATTGAGAAAGGATAAAAACAATTTTTTTAAGAGCAGTTTTAGGCTCACAGGAAAATTAAGAAGAAGGTACAGGGATTACCCCGCCCCCATGCACGCATGCATAGCCTTTCCCAGTATCAACATCCCCCACCAGGGGGGTGTTATAGGCTCAAGGAGTGCACGTTGTTACAGCTGATGGACCTATATCTACACATCATGATCACTCAAAGTCCATAGTTTACATTAGGGCTCACTCTTTGTGTTATATATTCTATGGGTTTGGACAAATGTCTAATGACAAGTATCCCTCATTATAGTATCCTACAGAGTATTGTACATATAGTACCATACAGAGTATTTTCGCTGCTCTAAAAATCCTCTGTGCTCCACTGATTTATCCTTCTTCCTCCTCTCTGCTCCACAAAATCCCTGGCAACCACTGATCTATCCTTCTTCCTCCTCTCTGCTCCACAAAATCCCTGGCAACCACTGATCTTTTTACTGTCTCCAGAGGTTTGCCTTTTCCAGAATGTTGTATAGTGGGAATCATGCAATATGTATGTAGCCTTTTTCAGATTGGCTTCTTTCACTTACTAATACGCATTTAAGTTTTCTTCATGTCTTTTCATGGTTTGATAACTCGTTTCATTTTAGCACTGAATAATATCCTTTGTCTGAATGTACCAGTTTGTTTACTGAAGGACATCTTGTTTGCTTCCAAGTTTTGGCAATTATGAATAAAGCTGCTGTAAACATCTGTGTGCAGGCTTTTGTGTGGACATACGTTTTCAACTCTTTGAGTAAATACCAAGGAGTGCAACTGCTGGATCGTATGGTAAGAGTATGTTCAGTTTTGTAAGAAACCACCAAACCATCTTCCAAAATGGCTGTATCATTTTGCATTCCCACCAGCAATGAATGAGCATTCCTGTTGCTCCATATACTCTTCAGGATTTGATGTTGTCAGAGTTCCAGATTTTGTCCATTCCAATAGGTGTGTAGTGGCATCTCATTGTCGTTTAAATTTACATTTCTCTGATGGCATATGATGTGGAGCATCTTTTCATGCTTATTTTTCACCTGTACACATTCTTTGGTGAAGTGTCTAAGTCTTTGCTTCATTTTTTAATTGGGTTCTTGGGTTGCTTTCTGTTGAATTTTAAGACTTCTTTGCATATTTTAGATAATAGTCCTTTATTAGATGCATCTTTTGCAAATATTTTCTCGCAGTCTATGGCTTGTCTTTTCATTCTCTTGACTCTGTCTTTCACAGAGCAGTTTTTAATTTTAATGAAATTCAGCTTATTATTTCTTTTATGGATTGTGCCTTTGGTATTATATCTAAAAAAGTCATCACAATACCTAAAGTCATCTAGGTTTTCTCCTATGTTATCTTCTAGGAGTTTTATGGTCTTGTGCTTTACATTTGCATTTTGCCTATGATATATTTATAATTAATTTTTGTGAAAATGATATAAGAACTGTGTCGTCTTTTTTTTTTTTTTTTGGTATGTGGATATCCAGTTGTTCCAGTCCAATTTGTTGAAAAAACTATCTGTTCTCCACTATATTGCTTTTACTACTTTGTCAAAGATCAGTTGACTCTACGTGGTCCTATTTCTGGGCTTTCAATTCTCTTGTGTTGATCTGTTTGTCTATTCTTTCACAAATACCACATTGTTTTGATTACTGTAGCTTTATACTAAGTCTTTTTTTTTTAAATGTTTTTTTAAAAATTAATTTAATTTAATTTATTTTATTTTTGGCTGTGTTGGGTCTTCATTGCTGCCTGCAGGCTTTCTCTAGCTGTGGCGAGCAGGGGCTACTCTTTGTTGTGGTGTGCAGGCTTCTCATTGTGGTGGCTTCTCTTGTTGCGGAGCATGGGCTCTAGGTATCCTGGCTTCAGTAGTTGTGGCACACAGGCTCAGCAGTTGTGACTCCCGGGGTCTAGAGTGCAGGCTCAATAGCTGTGGTGCACAGGCTTAGTTGCCCCGTGGCATGTGAGATCTTCCTAGACAAGGGCTCAAACCCATGTCCTCTGCATTGGCAGGTGGATTCTTAACCACTGTATCACCAGGGAAGCCCTACACTAAGTCTTGAAGTTGAGTAGTGTTGAGCCTCCAACTTTGTTCTGCTCTTCAGTATTGTGTTGTCTATTCTGATTCTCTTGCCTCTCCATATAAACTTTAGGATCAGTTTGTCTATATCCACAAAATAACTTGCTGGGATTTTGATTGGCCTTGCCTTGAATCTATAGATTGAAATGGGAAGAACTGACACCTTGACAATATTTAGCCTTCCTATCCATGAACATGGAATATCTCTCCATTCATTTAGTTATTCCTTGATTTTGTTCATCAGAGTTTTGTAGTTTTCCTCATATGGATCTTGTACATATTTTGTTAAATTTGTACCTATTTCGTATTTCATTTTGGGGGGTGTTAATATAAGTGGAGATATGTTTTTAATTTCAAATTCCACTTATTCATTGTTGGTATATAAGAAAGTAATTGACTTTTGTATATTGACCTTATATCCAGAAACAAGTACAGGAGGTGGGATGTCTTTTCAACTTTGACTGGAGGAAAGGAGATAAGGGAGTAATCACATGAAGAAAATTTGAGGGAATGATGGGGATGGGAAGAGTTGAAGAAGGTTAAATTCAAGGAGTTGAGGTTATCTCCTGAAGATGATGTGGGCATTAGCAGAGAACTCAAGAAGAATGACAGAGTTTTAGAATAGCCACTGAGAGGAACTCAGGCTGAAAAACAAAATGTTATTTACAGTGGAAGAACAGGCACCATAATTTTAGGTTGTGACTATTTTCAACTAAGGCAACATAGAAATTGGGGGTTTATAAGCATATTTTATGAGAACTATTATATACCTTGTTTAAAAGGGTAGAATGGTCTCAAAATAATATTGTTTTCCCCAAGCCTTTAGTCCAGCATCCAAATTGGATGTGTGGTGGCAGAACTATATTTTCAAGGGAAAAGTATGTGTTCCTGATGCTAAAACAAATTGTTTATATGATTTTCAAGCACCAGTCTTTACTTTGTATTTTAGGAGTCATCTATTTAGCAGTAATTGACAATTATTTATTGAGCACATTTTAGGTGACAGCAGCATAAAATACATAATAACAACATAATACTATGTGGTCACTGACATCAAGAACCTTTCAGCTAGTGTTATATATTGACAAGTGAAGAGGAAATTATGTTTCATCATGATGAGTACTGCAGTGAGATTGGCATAAGGAGTTTCACACCAAATCCTGGAGGTTACATGGATAAGAGAACTTGGCTGGACTTCCCTCGTGGTCCAGTGGTTAAGAATATGCCTTCCAATGCAGGGGACACAGGTTCGACCCCTGGTGGGGGGATTAAGATCCCACATGCCATGGGGCAACTAAGCCCATGTGCCACAGTTAGCCCGTGCGCTCTGTAGCCCATGCGCCGCAACGAAAGGTCCTGCATGCTGCAACTAAGACCCGATGCAATCAAATAAATAAATTTTTAAAAAAAAGAGAACTTGGCTGCCACAACCTCCCTGGAAACAGCTGGCTGGGAGGGGGATTCTAGGTGGTGCAAAGGCCCAGATATAAAAACTAGATAAAATTCTTGCCAAAATTAACATCAAAATATCTATTCTATTCTATGTTGCCTTTTTTTTGTTTTGTTTTGGTTTGGTTTTTTTTTTGCGGTACACGGGCCTCTCACTGTTGTGTCCTCTCCCGTTGCGGAGCACAGGCTCCGGACGCGCAGGCTCAGCGGCCATGGCTCACGGGCCCAGCCACTCCGCGGCATGTGGGATCTTCCCGGACCGGGGCACGAACCCGTGTCCCCTGCATCGGCAGGCAGACTCTCAACCACTGCACCACCAGGGAAGCCCATTCGCCCGCTTTTGAATGTGATTAATTCTATTTAAGTTTGAATGGTCATAAAACAGAAATAAGTTGTTATAATTTATGAATGTTTTGGGCAGAAAAATAAAAACAGTTTTCTACTGTGAAAATATGTTGGAAACTCACAAAGATGATTTAAGAATATATTTTGTCAGAGGAAAAGGATTTGGGGTAAATTTTTCACTTAACATCTTTACTGGCTTTTCTAAAGTGATTTTTTAATAATCCTTGGGCATTTTTTATAAGCCAATATTTTTGTCCCAAGCAAATTTGTTAGAAAAATTTTCATGAAATAACCTTAAACTTAAGGATTCTGACCAAGTTTGGCATTATAAACACATATATTTTTTGAGGAAAAGAGCTTTTCTATAAATATTCACTCTGGATGAATACTCTTCCTTGGAAATATTCTTTATTTCAACTCAAATAAATTTTACATTGGTTTATGTGTTTTTGTTTATTGAATAGGCGATATAAGTAGTTTCAGATGTGATGGGATTTCTTTTTTTATTCTTCAACTGACTTTTATTTAAACACTATCTATAAAATAGTTATTTACAACTAGAGTCTTTTTTGCTTTAGGACAGTTTAAAATTGCTTAAATGGTTTTTTCACACACAGACTCATTGTTTGAAAGCAGTTTGGGACTCTTTAGAGAAATGCACATGAGTTGCAGGTCATATATTTCATATTAAATTATCCATTTTCTCAGACCCATGGACTGGAAGTATGTTGCTATGAACAAACGGAGGACAGTATTTTAAATATATGGCCAAACTATACTTGTCAGTTACAGGAGTTTGCTAAGGGATCTTGCATAATATTAGCTGTCTTTGAGAATTTATTGCTGGCTTAGGGAATATCATTGTGAGTTTTTTTTTTAAAAAGACAAACTCTTTGAATTCCTAGAACTTCTGCATAATGGTGTCATAATCATAAAAAAGTGTTATGTATGTCAGTTATTTTCACAATGCCTCTGTGGTTTCAATTTGATGACATAACAGTCATAAATGAGCATTTGGGATAATATTTCTTAAAGTCATTCAACTGATATATTTGAACTGAAATACTGTCTCTTTTACTGTTCGCTCTTTGAAGTGGATGCAAATATTTGAGCTGCTGGTAGAGAGCACAGAGTTACTTAGTTTCAAGGGGGTGAGTGGGATGTACTTTAGTGAAATAACTTAAATTATTTTAAAAAATGGTTTCAGTAGAGGAGAAACACTACCAAGTTATCAACTTGATATTTTAGATGTGAATTAAGTGTCTGAATATGGAAACTTTATACCACAGAATTATAGCCAAGAGAAAAATTATATTTGCTTTAGACCAAATGTAGCAGAAAATGAGTTTCAGGAATATTCACCAAGGCTTACCCAGAACAGTAATTCCCAGCCTTTTCTCTGTTGTAATATCCTTGACATTCACATATGTGAAATATGTGAATGTCAAGGATGTGAATGTCTTGGAAATACCCAGATATTGAAGAAATTCTCAGTATTTTTTTCACACACCATAGTGTATAATTGCTACAATTATTAACATTTACTGGCATCGTGTTAAACTGTGGACTGCTATTCAGGATAAACTGCAGTTATACACAGTTCTCATATATTCAAAGTAAGTGAATGAGAAAGACATAAGGACATGCTTGAGTTCACCAGTATCACATTTTAAAAATGAAAATAATTTTAAAATGTTGATACTTTATTGTTTTCAGCAAACACACTACAGCATACCTCATGCTTGGTCATTGTATGCTAGTCTATTCTGATAGCCTATTTGATGACTGTTGGTCTAGAGGATCCTGGCTGTGGAGACTACCCAAGCATTATGAGTTATCAAGATTTCACTATTACTGTTGGGTAGAGGAATTCAAGACCTGAATTAATTGCAACATACTGATTTTATTGAAGGGAGCTGTTCACCAACAGCATTTATTGACTATGTTTCTAAGAGAAATGCTTTCAGGGAATTTTGAAATAGATATGTGTATTTCCATTAGGACTTCAAATCAATTGTCGTTTTTATGGAGATGATGGTGACCAATCTGGGCATATAATTTGATGAATTAGGGATAAGAATAATGAATGGACTTCATTTACATCAATCGTGATTTTTCAGAATCTCTGGTTGGTTATCATTTCTGGAGAGTTTGGAGTATTAGAACTCGAACATATTTGAATAAATATTTGCCTGGTGCTGTGCTTGGCCAGGCCCCATATTTCTTTGTTAGAATTAAGGGAAGGGTTGTTTTTCTTTGACAACTAAGATGCTGATTAAAGGTTGTAAAGGCATAGGTGAATGCAATGACATCACTTACAAGGTCTGTAAAATAGAGAAGGCGAAGATATGAAGAACAGTGGCTTTCAAGCTTTTCTCCACTGGAGAAATAAGAAATTAAACAACAACTAAAATATGTAAGGAATATTTTGATGTGGAAAATATTTGAAGTGGAAGAATGCTATTTTTCTCTTAAGAACAGCTGGATTAAATATTTTCCTTTAATATGAATTAAAATTTTATACAAGCAGAAAACAATAAACCAAGATAGTAATATATGGAAGAAATAATGTAAGCTTTATTTCTTTTTTCCTTATAAAACATCTCGAGGGCAGAAGGAAGCTTTAATGAGACACTAAGAAAGAGAAAGGAAAACCCTTATGTGGATAAAATGGCAAGTGATGGGTTAGGTAGTTGAATGCATACTGGAGAGACTTGAAGTACTGGCTTGTTTTTGTAAACAATGAAAGAATTGAGTCAATTTGATTACTGTTCCCGCAGGTAATTCCTCAAATAATTAAATGAATTAACTACATTACTACTAATAAAATCAGTTTAATCACCAGAATAAAGTTGTGGTAGCTGACTTCTGGATACAGTTTTGGCAACAACATGGATAATCTATACTGGCTTTATCTAAAGAATCTATCTATCTATTTATTTATTCAACACCTATTATTGTCAGCAGTGGTACTAAGTCCTAGGGAGTACAATTAAAAAAAAATCTATGATTTTTCAGTCTACTGAGAAAAGTGAATCTAACTAGTAGAAAACTATTCATAAGGGAAAAAAACAGCAAAAGCATTCTCCCCAATCTCTACCTCTGCGAAAAATAAAAATTAAATTATAATATAGCTGAGCCAAAATTGTGCAGAAACTCCATTCTCCAAATACCCACATACTCCCACAAATTCTCTAATACTCACATAGTTAAATAAGGTCACGTGGCTAGTTATGGTGAATGAGTTGTGAGTAGAAGCAGAATTGATGTGGGTCACTTCTGTCAAAGCATTTATTAACAGGTGTGTCACTCTCCGGTTCTCTCTTCCCTATTGTGGTGACCTGGAAGACCTGTGTTCCAGATGGCATAGCTATAAGGGGGAATTAGACTGGGTCCCCAAAAGGCACTTCGAAGGGAGCGGTCCCAAAGAGCCTCTAGACTCATGGCAGACTTGCTGTGTGTTAACCCACTGAGAGATCATCCTTGTTGATTTTGCAGCAGAGCTTACCCTATACTGACTAATCAACAGCCAGTATCTCACATTCCGTTGCTAGTGCCATCCAATGTCCTACGATGAAACTCTTAAGCACATTGACTTTGTTCTAAGAAAAGTGAGCCCCTTACCTTTCCCCTCTATTCTCCAATGCCTTTGTTTATAAATTAAATATAGAGTTTTGACCTTAATCTCTATCCATTCCCTTCCCTTATTACAAAGTTTGTGTTTACGGCCCATTGTTTTTAGCTGGATAAAAAACGCGTGCCAGACTGGAGTAGGCTAGGTGGTTAGTATTCGTGCTTTACCTTGGTGTTTCTGGATTTTTATTAAATAGAACCTTTGGAACTTGAACCTGTTGAAGGTGAGAGTGATGTCAGCACAGAAAATCACAACTAAGAAAGACCGGAGCTGGTGAGCACCCTGATGGTTCCTGTTGTTTAGGCAATGATGATGGTGATGCTAACACTAATATTAGCTGTCGTCTCAGTGGCACTTACTGTACCAACCAGTGGTCTAAATCCTTTCTATATATCAACTCATTTAGCTATTTAATTTATAATTAATGATTTTCTCCCTATTTGCTCCCTATCTTCTAATCTTTGTGAATGCCTGCCTTATTTCATCACTTTGTGAAATCTCTTCCAACTCCTGCAGAAAAAAAAATGCCACTTTTTCTTCTGAGCTTCCTTACCTCTTGGTACATATTTTTATTAAAGCCCTGATAACATTACAATTGTTTGTTGATATGTCTGTATGAATATATACTTCACAAAGGCTGTTTCTTGTTCACTTTTATATTCCCAAAGCTTAAACATTGTCTGTAATATCAATAAATGTATGATGAATGGTTGAATAAATACATGAACAAATGAGTGTATAAATGAATGAAATTGTATGAGGCTTTTGTTTCCTATGATCAAGAGAGAACAGCTAACTAAGAGACTAGAGAAAAATTTTTACAGTTAAAACAAATTTTTTACAGCTTTTGGATAACCATGAAATTTTATGAAAATAATTCTAGGCTTCATCTTTAATGCCACTTTTAATCAGATGTCTTCTATGGCCTGGATACTCAGATGTGACCCAAGGTGGGGTAACACAAGAGCATTTAGAAGGGTTTATCTTCAAGAAGGATTCTCCTTTGTGCCTAGAAAATGCTATTTCAGACCCTTGGAACATGGGTAGAAAATGGCCTAGGGCTCTTAGCAAGGCACTAAGGACCTAATTTTTCATAATAAGGAGACATTGGATCTCTTATGTAACTTGAAGGCAAGGCTGTAGAAGCTTAAAACCTAGTAGCAAAACAAAAGATTCACTAGGATTACTAGTTGACATTGTTATTATATACTATTATTACTATCAGAAAGAAACAAATAATGCAGCTGAAGGTTTTCTTTAGGTTTAGGGAATACCAGAAACTCTTTTCTGAAAGTGCTTTTATCACAAGTAGTTGGATCATAGTTTTTTTTTCAACAGCTCTTAGGTGCCCATAAAGAACTAAATCATTACAGAGATTTCATCTTTGTGGAACTCTAAAACTCTGAGTGGAGATTTGTATCAATAATCATAAAAATAGATTATGTTTAGTAACTGAATTTTGATAATATTTATATAATTTATGAAGTATTTTACTAGTATATTATTCAACATATAGAAACAGCTTGTGAGTTACATCCAGTGGGTGTTCTTATGCATTCTTTATGGATGAGAGGAAACAGACTCTTGGTAGATTACATGACTTGACCAAGACATAGGGGGATCCACATTTTATGTCCTGACTTAGATCTCGTAGCCCCAGCACGATAGCACTTGATCCTCTTTCTCCTACCCAGATCCGTGGCCAGCCTCATTATGAGCTGGAGGAGAGTGGAAGGAAGAGGAGACGGGAGCTAAGTAATGTTTTCATAGATTATTGAAAGTTTACTCATGGGACCTGGAAACATCATGTCGGAAGCAGAACTGACGTCAGAGCTTATGGTGTGGTCATTAAGTTCTACTCATCTGTCCCAGTGACTGAGGGTTTTAGAGTTCTCTATCTCTCTGTCTTCATCTGTCTTTCTCTGTCTCTTCCTTTCTGGAATTTGTTTAGCTACAGAGACTTATGATTCATTCAATAAATATTTACAGTGCTCTAATCCACTACCCTGGAAAATTTTCTTCCCCCAATGTCTACCTGGTCCCATTGGAGTCTTACAGTAGCTTCTGAAAGGAAGAATTACAGTTTTGGGTGTATCATTGTCAGTTCAGTACTGCCTGGCTCCTTTGCTTACTTAATTGGCATTATAATTGGGAGCAAAAAATCACATAATTGTACACATGCTATGGGTAAGGGCCCATGCAAGATATTTGGGGTAAGCAGAAAATGAAAATGCAATAAAACACTCCTTGAGGAGTTTTTAATATAGTAAAATGGTTTCTAGGCCTAAAAATCAAGTGCCAATTCATGGTTTTTCCTCTCTTAAGTGACACAGATTATTCAGTATTCAAGAATTAGTGCAACTAGGAAAAAAGAAGTATGCATTTATTTAATAAACAGTGGGTGGCTACTATGATAAGGCAACATCCCAGGCTCCGTGGGTGCAATGGAGCCTGAGACCACCTTATCCCCTGCCTTTACTCAAATGGGGGACAATTTTGGAAGGAAGTAAACATACAAATAAGTGAAATGATGCAAGTTGTGTTAAGTGTGATGAGGCAAAACAAAACAAAAACAAAAAACCAGAGGGCTAAGAAATGGAAAAACAGATCTGAAATGGGAGACCTTTAAGTAGGATATTCAGGAAAGGCGTCTCAGAGGAGGTGACATCTAAACTGAGACCGAGGGGGGAAAGGAGCCAGTCTTACAGAGAGAGAAGGGAAGGGCATTCTGGGCAAAGGGAACAGCACATCCAGGAACTGACACTGAAACTAGTGCAAGCAGAAGGGAGTTTTTGGCTGTGTGAGCAGAAAGTCCAGGGGTAGATCTCATTTCAGGACAGGCTGGAGTCAAAGCCTCAAACGATGCAGCTAGTATTTGGTCCTGCTTTTACCTGGCACCTTTGCTTTCCGTGTATTGGCGTCATTCTCAGGGGCACCCTCAGCGGCTCACAGCCCACCTGGAGTTCAGGGTGTAGGCAGTGTTGATCCCTCTGAACCCTGTGGACTGATGGTGGGTGGGTGGGGTTTACCTCGAGGGGAAAGGGATTCTGGATCAGTATAAACAGCAGCCGCCTAAATGTGAAAAGCCTCGAAACCGGAAAGAGTTCAGAATGGAAGAGAGAAGATGAGTATGTCTGGTGCTGGGTTGGGGCAGGAGAGGCGGAGATTGGGCAGGGCGTGTAGCCAGGCATGCATCACGCAGGTGTTAGGGAGAGCACCTTGACTTGTGTTCTCAGGGCGCTGGGAAGCTCTTCAAGGGTTCTGAAATGGGAGTGATATAATTTGATTTGTCTTATTTCACAATTTCTAAGATATTTCTTTATACGTAAATTACTTTTAAATTGGAAATAATTTCAATTTATAAAAAAGTTGCAAGAATAAGAATAGCACATAGGTATATCTATTATTTTATTTTATTATTCTCTATAAAACTGAAAAAAAAGGGGGGAAAAAAGGAATAGTACATAGGACACCCATGTACCACTTTCGCAGATATAGCTATGTTAACATTTGGTCTCACTCGCATTGCTGTTTGCCTCCTCTGGCTGTCTGTCTGTCTGTCTCTCCCCTCCCCCCACAACCACATAGAAAATGCACAAAACACACACACATATATATAAAACATATAGTATATGTAATATTTCTGAGCCATTTTAGAGAAAGTTGCATGTATCATGGTGCTTTACCCCTAAAAACTTTAGTGTGTATTTCTTAATAAGAATAAGACCACAGTGCAGTTAGCAAGTTGAGTAAATTTGATATTAATACAATATTTTAGTCTCACCTACCATCTGTATTCTAACTTTGTCAATTGACCCAATAATGTCCTTTATAGATTTCTCCCCTCTAGCCCAGGACACAGTAGAAGATCACATACTGTAACTAGTTATCATATCTCTTTTTTTAAAAAAAATATTTTATTGAAGTATAGTTGATTTGCAATGTTGTGTTAATTTCTGCTCTATAGCAAAGTGATTCAGTTATACATTCTTTTTCATATTCTTTCCCGTTATGGTGTATCTCAGTATACTGAGTATAGTTCCCTGTCCTATACAGTAGGACCTTGTTGTTTATCCATTCTATATATAATAGTTTGCATCTGCTAACCCCAAACTCCCAATCCATCCCCCACCCCTCTGGCAACCACAGGTCTGTTCTCTATGTCAGTGACTCTGTTTCTGTTTTGTAGATATGTTCATTTGTGTTGTATTTTAGAGTCCACATATAAGTGATATCATATGGTATTTGTCTTTCTCTTTCTGACTTACTTCACTTAGTATAATCTCTAGGTCCATCTGTGTTGCTGTAAATGGCATTATTTTGTTCTTTTTTATGGATGAGCAATATTCCATTGTATCTATATACCACAGCTTCCTTTTCCATTGAATGGCTGTAATACTTTTGATTTATACCCTCATTCCTTAAGTTTTTTGAAAATACTGGTCTGCTGTTGCCTTACTTTGTTTTTGAGATGTTTGATGCCATTCTATTTCTCTTGTAAAGATAAATGAATTCTCTCAGGTTTTGTTTATCTGGGAATATCTTTATTTCATCTTTATTTTTGAAAGATAGTTTTGCTAGATATAAGACTCTTGATCTACAGTTTCTTTCAGCACTTTGGATATTTATCCTACTGTTTCTGGTCTCCATCTTTTCTGAAGAGAAGTCAGCTGTTAATCTCATTGGAGATTAACACGTGACAAGTCATTTTTCTCTGAT
Source organism: Phocoena sinus (assembly GCF_008692025.1). NCBI lineage: Eukaryota > Metazoa > Chordata > Mammalia > Artiodactyla > Phocoenidae > Phocoena > Phocoena sinus. Next base: position 40,242,850 of record NC_045776.1, read on the forward strand.
TTTCTCTCTGTATTTTACTTTTAACAAAGATGTGTTAGACTGTGAACCTCTTTGTGTTTATCTGTTTAGATTTCATTTTTACTTCTTTACCTCAGTTTTTTTTCTCTTGGTTGTTTTCTTTCTTCTCCTAAATTTTCATTTGAATCTTCTCTTGAGTACCTGATGATTTAGTCTTCATTTCTGATATGATTTGTGACTTTTTTTCTTCTGTTTCTTTCCTGAGTTCAATCAACTCTTATTTCATGTCTCCCTCACTCCTTCCATTTCTGTTCTTAGTTTTTGTATTTCTGATTCAAGGTATTTCTTCACAGTTACAAATGTTTATGTGAAAATACTCAATTCAGTTTGAGTGTTGTTTAAAATTTCTTTGGCACTATGGTTGATTTTGGGGGGAGAATTCTTATCAACCAAAATGCCTTAATTCACATTTTCTGAATTTTTATAATAGTTTTGCCTGGATGTGGTCCACTTTTTCCATTCCTATGCATTTTGTAGTCAGTGCTCTTAGCTTGATAATTCTCTGTTCTGCCCTCTTCTGTGTTGCTCTTATAGTGCTGTTGATGGTGTCAGGAAGGCAAGGGGTGGCTGTGTTTTGTTTCCTTTGCTATTTTATTTGATTTAATATAAAGTATTTAATCTTCCTTTCTTACTTCCTTCTTTTCCTTCACTGCTATATTTCCAAGGATTACATCTTCTTCCCCTGAGCAATGCTTCTCAGAGACTTCTGCTTCTAGTCCCACCACCTACAAGCCCTGTAGCTGGTGCTATTAATTACTAAGTTCTAACCTGTGGTCAATGTTTACTATTGGATTTTTTCTTCCTGGGGATGATTTCATCTATACTATAAGTCTTCTGCACCCCTTCAATATTTTCATGGTGTCTATTAAACTCCCCTCCCCCCACTTCCTGCACCCACAGGCTTACAGTGGTGGGTGCACAATCAGAGTTCTGCTGGAATTTGGTTTATTTCTTAACAACAGATAACTTGCATGCCATGATATTCCCTATCACAAAGTATTACTAAAGCAGTGAATTATGTATAATTTTATTTGCTCCCTTTGTTGGCTTTATGCTTTATCAGAGGGTGGAGGGTGAGTGGGTAGATAAACAATCAGCCAGTTGCCATTACTTTTTTTCAAATTTTAACATGTCTGACATAAAAAATGAACTTACAACTGATGTAATAAGAAAGTATCATGTCACAGTCCAAGTAGTATGATTTTTCCTTTATAGGTAAGTTGTGTTTAAAAAGTGAGGGCTTCAGAGATTTGCTAAAATGTAGTACATCTTAAAAAGGTGAGTCTTGCTGCTTGGATGAGAATGGGTTGTAGGGGGCAAGTGTGGAATTAGCTAACCTAGTTAAGAAATTTCTACAGCAATCAGGGTGAGATAAGATAGTTGTTGGTATTAGGGAAACAGCAGGTAGATAGAAGTGGACAGAAAGAAGACTTTTTTGGGGGAGGCTATGGTAAAGCCAACAGGATTTATCAATGTGAAGTGAGGGAAAGAAAGGAGTAAAAATGATTCTAAGGTTTTGAATTTGAGCAATTGATTCCATTTGCTAAGATGGGAAAGTTATATAAAGGAAAATTAGCAAAGGAACAGGTGTAGGGAGGGAAAATCAGGAGTTCTGTTTTGACCATGTGAAGTCTGAGCTATGTATGGAGCTTTCAGATGGAACTGTCGTGGAGGCTGTGGTATGTGGGAGTCTGAAGCCTGGAAGAGCAGCTTGGACTCAAGATACCATTTCAGGATCCTCAGCATAGAACCATAGGAAAGGATAAAATTGTCTAGAGAGTGAGAGTAGTGAGAGATAAGGTTTAGGACAGAGTCCTGAGGTGTTGCAGTAAGAGGGTAGAGGGTAGAGGGTGAGAACTCAGCAAAGTGGACTGAGAAGGGGCAGTGAGAAAGTGGGAAGGCCAGGAGAATGCCATGATGTGGAAGCCAAGAAAATATATCATTTCATGGGCTCAGGGGTAAGGCTTTGTCAAAAGCTGCTAGAGGGTGAGAATGGTGGACACAGAGACGTGGAGATATGTGCTCTTACAACACTATCTGTTGAAGATGGATTCCAATACTAGAAAGCACAAATAAGTGGGTAGATAGGAAGGAAAATAATATCTTGTGGACCTCTGATTCTCTTGAGCCCTTTTCAAAGCTTGTTAACATTTGTTACTGTTTCCTCTACCATATCTCTGTGGGGTGGCAGGTCAGTTATTATTATTATCATTCCACAGACGAATAAATAGAGGTTTGATGTAGCAGAAATGTTTATAGCTGTGCATGCAAAATTCATGCTCTCCGTGGCTGGACCGTATTTTTCAGTCTTTGGCCCCTGTCCTTGCAGACAGGCACGGGCAAATGACTAGTTCTTGATGTTGGAATGAGAGGGAGGTGAGATGTGTCACTTGTAGGCCAGACTATTACAAAGGGGTGGGACTTTTCGATATTGTCTTTCCCTTTCCACTAGCATGAAGCAGAGGACTTTGCTGTCCTCATGAATGGGGGAGTTTTAGGACCCCTGAATCATTATGGGAAAGAAAGCTGCCTGCTGACCAGGAATATCTGCATTGAACTGTCCTCAGGGCAAGAAACAATCTTTTATCACCAATGAAATTTTTGTGTTTTGTTACACAGCTAGTGTTATCAACTAATATAGTGGGGAATATTAAATGTCTTGTGCAACATCCCGTAGAAAGTTAATGGTAGAGTGATGACTAGAACCCAGATCTCTTAACTCCTTGTTACGTTTTCTGATGGTCTCCATTACATAAGGCATCATGGGATCTGGGAACAGAGGATGCATTTTCTAGAAAACTCTAAAAGCTGGTAAGTAGATAGTTGCACCAAATGCTCATTTAAAAAATGATGTTTTAGATTTTTGAAATAGGTAAAACTAATACACCCATCCTGGGTTCCTTATATATCTGTGATTTATTGAGAAATAGTTTCTATTAGCTGCCTAATATCATATTTTTTGTGGTAAAAAACTATACTACACTTCCAACAGTGAGACACCAACAATGTGGATAACATTTATCCCAGATGGCTCTCTCTTTTGCCAATTTTTATGTGGAAATCAACAGCTTGTCTGGGAGAGTGCCTAAATACCCTTTCCAGGTCAAAGTTCTCCTCCCATGACCACACATTGATGTGTTTTTCTCTAAGAAGAGAGATGCGTTGTAAGGCTAGAATCATTCTAGACTAAAGTGTAATTAGGACTTAAAATAAATCCCCATTCTAACAAAAGTATTAGATTTCATTATCCAGGGGCTGGTGATCCCATTCACAGATAATGATCAAGAATTTCTTGCTACCAGGCTTTTGGTTAGTACTATTTTAGTTAGTACTATTTCTAGTTATTTTCTTCTTAAATAATCATCAGTCATTGGAGGAAATGATGCCAAAACTTCCATAAGTGGTTTGTCATTTTTTAAAAATACTTTTCCTGTTGGCCGTTCTCTGTCCATATCGACAGTTTGCAGCTCTCTTGTACACAGCACAGAACTGTTTCTATCTTGGACGTGTTTCCAGAAAATGAATTTGGAGTTTTTCCTTTTAACTTGAAAAACCTCTCAGTGGATTTTCCAGGGTAAATTTGGTGACCTGTGGTGCTCGTAACAGCACAGAGAATGGGTGGGTGTACAGGGTGAGGCAGAAAAGCCAATGCAGTGCCTGGGGCAACTTCCAGAAATGTTCTTGTTCATTACTATACAGAGACAGGCTGGCTGTTCCTCCTGGACTAGTCACTCCTCTGTGGTTATAGGTTCTTCTAACTGCAAAAGCACATCTTCTCTTTGTTGTATGAGGCAAGGTCTTCTTGCATCCGGAAGGGTCATGATTGATGGGCAGTATGTATCACACAACACTCCCCGCCCCCCCAGGGGTGGAGGGACACTGAGGCAGAGCATATTGGGTTCTGGTATATTTGGGTGTCTGTGAGGTTAGAAGTGGTAGCATGGAGGGCAGGAGAGTTTGTTGGGACTAAAGGGACAGGTCAAGTTAGAGAGGGTCCAGGAAAGTTTAGAAGGAAGCTAAGATCAAAGATCAGCATTGACGTTAACTGTACAAAACAAGCGCTCAGAGGAGGATACTGAATAAGAAGAGCAGAGTCAAGACCTAAGCCACTGGTTAATTACCAAAGTTAACTGTGGGGAACACTATTTTCTTTAAAAAAAACCCTTAGAGTTCCCAATTCTCTTTAAACATTTCAAGTCTTAGTTTATTGTGTGTGTAGATATATTTCCCTATAGGGAGATGCTTTCAAGGTTCCAGTGTAAGATGCCAGAAAACACTCTCCCTGCTGCAAACAGGGCCAGAATCTGCTTTAACATCCTTGCTTCTTACTCTAGGCAGTGGGACCAGCTTGGGCAGCTGTAAAGCAAAGCACCAGGGATTTGGGAATGTGGAGCCAGCTGGTAGCTGAACCCAAATTCCGATCAAAGGAATGCTTTCTGCACATGAAGAAGTCCTAGGAAACTAGGGTGTAAGAATCTCTCTGCAATAGAGAGACTGTTAAAACAGGCAGGTAGTAAGATATGAGCAGAGAAAGGGGGGCACTGGCCAGGTGGAAGGAAACCACATCTCTTATAAATAGTGGGGGGTCCTTGGGCAGTTAAAGAAAAGCAGGAACCTCCAGACTGACAGGAAACCACACACTGTGGGATGGTAAGTGTCCTAGAAGCAAAGAAAGGTGGGAAAAGGTGGGAGTCTCTTGCATCTGAATGTAACCTTTTGCTCATTATGCTCTCATTACGATAAAATTAGCCTTGCAGAGGCAGAAATAGAGACACAGATGTAGAGAACATACGTATGGACGCCAAGGGGGGAAAGTGGTGGTGGGGGGTAAGGGGGTGAGGGGGTGAGGGGTGAGGTGGGGTGTGGTGGGATGAACTGGGAGACTACGATTGACATATATACACTAATATGTATAAAATAGATAGCTAATCAGAACCTGCTGTATAAATAAATAAATTAAATTAAATTAAAAAAAATTAGCCTTGCAGATAAGAAGTTCCCATAATGCACGAGCGCCATGACGCTTCCCATCAAGACTAAATCAGGACGAAAAGCCCTCCTCTCCTTGGGAAGGTGGAGCTGGAATGAAAATCAGGGAATACGAAGCCCAAACCCTCCCTCCCCAATGGATATTCTGCCCCTTCATTTCTACACCCCACATAACTGGCCTGCCAAAGAAACTCAGCGCAGCTACTCACCTGAGACTGCCTGCTCTCCCTTTGTGAGAGACTATTGCTTAAATAAATCCTTGCTTCACTTTCTTTCTGTTTTTTTTTTTTTTTCGCGGTGCGCTGGCCTCTCACCGCTGTGGCCTCTCCCGTTGCAGAGCACAGGCTCAGGACGCGCAGGCTCAGTGGCCATGACTCACGGGCCCAGCCGCTCCGTGGCATGTGAGATCTTCCCGGACCGGAGCACCAACCCGCGTCCCCTGCATCAGCAGGCGGACTCTCAACCACCGCGCCACCAGGGTAGCCCCTTGCTTCACTTTCTTGACTTTGTCTCTGAATTCTTTCCGTGACAAGAGACAAGAACCTACCCTCTAGGAGCATCTTTGGCGAGCAGTAGCCAGGAGAATTCAGTAAGCCTCAGCCTCTGTCCTCCCTGGCACTTGAGAGGTGCTGCCTGACTTCCCGTGACCCTCGCTCTGACTCTCCTATGCTTTCTTGGTTCTCTCTCACTCTTACTTTCCACTCTTACTTTCGGCCTTACTCTGCCGGAAGTGGGGAAAAAGAAACCTGCCAGGCATCTTCCAACCTCACCGCTAGGTTTTCCTCTTTTCACTGTTACATATGTTCAAGGCCATGTCAGGACAAGTTTCCAGCCATTCTTACAGGCAGCTGGGGATCCGAACCATAGGAGCTTTGCCCTCTAGGTTTGCCCTATCCACCATTTAATTAACTGTCAGCACGTCCAGTTGTATGGAAATATAAAAGGTAGCCTTACCTAGAGAGAGTTCTAGATGGCTGCGGCCACTGCGTCCCCTTCAGGAGCTCCCTCTCGCCTTGGGTGGTCTGTGTGCGGATCCCCCATGTTGGGAAGGGGCACAGTCCCAGGCCACGCCTTCAGGGCCTATAGCTGTGGGACCACGTCAGAGCTGCCATTCTTCGCCGCCCAGCATTTGGCCCAACCCCCTTCACTGTCTGCTGAGCGTCCTCCCTCGCCTTGCACTGTCAGGATGGGGTAGCCGGGGATTCACGCCAGGGCAGCGACCCGCGTTAGCAGTGCTTGCCTGCCCGGGTCATTCGATTGGCAGTGTCGTTGCACAGTCGCTGGGCCCTTTGTACCCACCAAGTGCAGACACGGTGCCGTATCCTCTCCCACCAACCACTGGACGAGTGGGTGTGTGAAAGGGTAGGGGGAAGGAGGCACTGGGCGAGGGGGCACCACCCAGAAAAGGGAAGGAAAAAGAGAGGCTTTTTCACAAACTATTTCCCTTAATGGGCAGTGCCTGTGTTCAGAAACTTAATACTCTTTTAGAGAAAAAAGCTGGGACTTAAATAGGTTCTGGAACCATGAGGATGTCTGCTGCGGGGGAACATACCTGGGAACACAGGGATTCATTGGTGGCCACAGAACCTACAGAGAAGGCTTCAGGAAAGTCACTCATCCTAGGTACTGCAGATGCCAGGATAGAGAGCGGGGGCCAGCAGGACTGCCCCATGGGGGACTGGCTGACCCCCACCATGACTAGGGTCGATGGGACCAGGTGGACAGGGATGCCTGGAACCAGTCCTGTCTTAGGGAGCCTGCATGGGACCTCCTAAAAAAAAAAAAAAAAAAAATCATCTTAAAGGAGGCTAATAATTTCCCTTCCAGGCGTCAATACCCTCTCTTTCCAGTAAACTCTTCATTTCTCTGTTCTTTTGCGTCTCGTGAAGTCATGTCTCCTTTAACCACACCGACCCTAACGGTCCTCCTGGTTATTCACATTGTTACAGCTCCAGCTTACAGATATCTGCTATCCAACACCATGAACACCAGTGCTAAAGTTACTGACTCATATGACTGTTGGATCTGCCCCTGTAGCCACGCCTCCCCAGAAGACCTAAGTCTTTCAGGACTCCCTGCCTCCTTGGGGGACAAGATGGGGTTAACAGCAAAACATGAATATAGTCAGGTATACTCCAATTTCTGCCTGTTAGATCTGCTGTATCAAAACCTGAGGTGCCAAGGGAAAAAAAACCCCATGACTTCAAAAACAAAAACAAAAACAAAAACACAACACAACAAAAAAAAACCCCAAAACTCCAACTTCAGATGATACTACGCCTGGGATTTCAACCCACCCCACTTGAAGAGGGGGGCCATCAACACCCACTGGAGAAGGTTGCTGCTTTCTTGTACCCTCCACTCTCCATCTCCACCACTGTAAACAACCCCAAGACCCCTGTCTCTGACAGGTAGCAAGGAGATCTGGACCCACTGGTAGGGACAATGCCCATGCTCACCTTGAAGCAGTTACAGCAGACGGACTCTTGACCCTTTGCCCCTTAGAAGATTTTAAGGGTCCAGACTTCTTGAGGTTGGGGGGAATGTTAAAGGAGACAGGTAGTTAGATATGAGCAGAGAAAGGGGGGTACCGGCCAGATGGCAGGAAACCACGCATCTTGTAAACAGCAGGTGTCCTTGGGCAGACAAAGAAAAGCAGGAACCTCTGGACTGACAGGAAACCACACGTTTTGGGTTGGTAAGTGTCCTGGAGGAAGACAAAGACAGGTGGGAAAGGTGGGAATCTCCGGCATCTGAATGTAACTTTTTGCTCATTATGCTCTCATTAGATAAAATTAGCCTCACAGGTAAGAAGTTCCCATCATGCACCAATGCCATGACACTTCCCATCAAGACTAAATAAGGACAAAAATCCCTCTTCCCCTCAGGAAGGTGGAGCTGGGGTGAAAATCAGGGACTAGGATCCCAAACTCTCCCTCCCTGATGAACATTCTGCCCCTTCATTTCTACACCCCACATAACTGGCTTGCCAAAGAAACTCAGCGCAGCTACTCACCTGAGACTGCCTGCTCTCCCCTTGAGTGTAGTATTGCTTAAATCTTCACTTTACTTTCTTCGCCTCCCCATCTCATCTCTGAATCCTTTCTGCCCCGAGACGAGAACCTCCCCTCTGGGAACAAGACTACAACCTGCTAGGTTAGGGAACCCAAGAGATTTTGAGATTAAGATTTGAGAGTGTTTTGCTGGGGATGTGTTTAGGGAAGGAAATGTAATTAAAAGAGCATGGTCTTAAAAAAAAAAAAAAGATCATAGTCTTAATCAGTTTAAGTCTCTTATATGGCTATCCAGAGAGAAAAATTTTGTCTTATTTAACTAAAAAAAACAAATCAAAGCCTCTATCAGTTTCTCCCAGATTTTTGCCTAAAAGAATTCATTAACTGGTAATACCTGACACAGCAGTCCAGAGCAAAAGCAGAGGCTCACTTCAAAGATGATGGTACTGATGGTACCTACAAGTTGGGCACATAGACCAAGGGGGCGTGGGGGGATGGGACATGTAGGGATTTCTAAAGAGAGTTTCTAAGAAAAGAAAGGAAGAAAGGCAATAGGAAACTGTTGGCGTCATCAAATACAAGTGCGCAGCAGGAAACTTCGGGAAGTTTGTGTTCATCACCACCCTTCCCCTCCCTTGGTTTTTGAAACTATTTACAGTCAAGTTTAATTTTACTAGAATTTAGGTTATTGTGGAAAAAAAGAGGTTAGTTGTATAGGGCTCTGATTTTCCTTTTTGGCATGAACACTATTCATACAAACAACACAAATACACTGGATTTACACATTAGATCTGTGGGAACGATTTTGGAAGAGCTACATGTTGACTTTCTAGGGTATTTTTTCACCTCAAAATGATGCTTCAGTGATATTTCTAGAATTCCTAAGTGAATGCTGTTCTCCTCAAAAGTATCCTTTATTCTTTGTTTGCATTTTTTTTTTTTTTTTTTTTTTTTTTTGCGTTACGCGGGCCTCTCACTGCTGTGGCCTCTCCCGTTGCGGAGCACAGGCTCCGGACGCGCAGGCTCAGTGGCCGTGGCTCACGGGCCCAGCCGCTCCGCGGCACGTGGGATCTTCCCAGACCGGGGCACGAACGCGTGTCCCCTGCATCGGCAGGTGGACTCTCAACCACTGCGCCACCAGGGAAGTCCCTGCATTTTTATATTTTCTTTAGTAAGTGCAAAAGTCAGACTCCCAGAAGTGAACAAAATTAGGCTGAGTCTGAAAGAAAGTGTTTAGGAAAAGAAGAATTCTAATAACAAAGAAAATTATGGTCTCATCAGTTTTTTCCTCCTTTAGATTGTTGACGTCAGGGCTGAGTTGTGCGTTGTCACCCCACCCTCCTGTTAATTACAGGCCATGCCTAAGGAAAATTTTGTTGACTTATTAAAGTTTTCTAGGCCCAAATATGTATTAAACCTGTATCACCAGTGATGACAAGTCTAGCAAACATTCAGGTTTTGTTTTCTCTCATCCTCTCCTGACATTTTGTTTGGAAAACTGGAGTGTTGTACAACGTGAAGTTTATCTGCAAGTAATCACTTGCTCTTCTCAGGCCTCTGAGCACACTGAAAGCTGAGGAATCTGAGCTCATGGCTATGGTTTGGGGCCTGCTGTTTTCTTTTGTTCAGAAAACACTGAGTATTTGTAAAGCATACACAGCAGAAGTATTTGGTTGTCTATGAAACTTCTGGTCCATAGTTCATCAGATTCATGTAGAAACTACAGCTTTCTTTTAATCCATCAGATCCAGAGTTTAGTTTGGGTTTGCACAGAAAAAGTATAGAATGTATAGACAGAGAATGCATATCTTTTAATAACAGCAGCTTCTGTTTTCTCTCTTTGTCTTCATGAATTAACGTATGGATATTAAGAACTTCTGATAGTAAACGATCTCCCTAATGAATCCTTCATTTAAGGATATAGTGAACTGAGTTTCAGTTATGCAGAATGCTGTTTTTTTTTTAAAAAAAAATATTCAATGTAATTTTGATGCATAGAATTCTTTGCATATGTGAAATGAATTATTATGATTCTACCACAAATGCTGAATGAATCGGTAGAATTATAATAAAGAGTGCCTTCTTTAGAATGCACTTAGCTTCTTTAGAGCTAGTGAAATTTGATTTGGAAATAGATTAACATGAGAAGGACAGATATGTTCCACTGAAACAAGCTATGGATGTCTGTAAAATGGCTTAGAACAATGTGGTTGCTAAGTGCCATATTAATTTTGTTAGCTATCCTTCACAACACCCTTGAGAAATGGCTGCATTACTGTTTCTTGTACTTTAAGTGTTAGACTGTTTTACCAAGTTTTCCAAGACTGATAGTGCAAGCAAGAGAGAGAAAAACAAATGCTTCTAATATAAATAAGTGAATAAATAAGCAAATAAGTAAAAAAGTGAATGAGTAAATGAATGAGTGAATACATAAATAGAAGGCATGCTGAGAATGACCTCTTCAGATAATTCTTATGGTGACTCAACTCTCATACTGTGAAAGAGAAGGAGCTATAATTTGGCACAAAATAGCTGTTTGAACTTGAAGAAGAATAAATGTGTTCTTTTTGAGCTTCAATAAGACAATACCTTGTCCAGCTCTACCAAGTGGTTTACAAACACTGTATTATTTCTTTTTTTTCTTTTTGCGGTACCCGGGCCTCTCACTGTTGTGGCCTCTCCCGTTGTGGAGCACAGGCTCCGGACGCGCAGGCTTAGCGGCCATGGCTCACGGGCCCAGCCGCTCTGCAGCATGTGGGATCTTCCCAGACTGGGGCACGAACCCGTGTCCCCTGCATCGGCAGGCGGACTCTCAACCATTGCACCACCAGGGAAGCCCTGTATTATTTCTTTTTCCTGTTACTCCCAACCTAATTTATCCCTCTGCCCCCCATTTCCTCTTTGGTAACCATAAGTTTGTTTTCTATGTCTATGAGTCTATTATTTTATTATCGTCACAGATTTGGAGGCGATAGAAACCTTGTAACGTGTGTCACTGTGTTTATGCTGAAATCATTTCTCTTAATAACTTGCTAAACTTATCTAAGCAAATAATGAGAATGAGAAATTAACTATGTTATAGAAATAATAATAAGTAAAACATTAGTGGACCATTTTGAATCCAGTTCTCCCCTTTGAGGTTAAAAATCAGCAAAGAGAATCCTTTGTGAGATTATAAGGAAAGAGTAAGAAATAAGTGCCCTCAGTATTCAAGTGTTTCTGCTACACAACTTTGAAATCCTGATGTGGAGCCTCAGAAAACGGCAATGTTTGGGAAGGAGGTGACATACATGACTTGACAGCTTCTTATTTCGGTGGCCAACATTTCTGCACTGAGATACATACCTGTGTAAATACCTGAAGCTTTTACTCAGCCATGCTTCGAAGAGAAGTTGGAGGCTGTTTTAACTGTTGGTTGGGAAACAGAGCAAAAAGCCCACTGGTTCCATCTACTTAAGTCAACTATTGCTACCCCTAAGTGACATAAAGGCAAAATGATGAACACCAGTTAAAAAAAAGTTAAACCTGCAATGAACTAACGAAGTGGATAAATCCTCAACTCTCTCCAGCTGAGTCCATTGCAGAACTCACGATTAAGCTACCGTTTCCCAAACAAGTAGAAACCACTGAGCACCTCCCTCATCAAACTACCCTGGGCCTCGGTCTGCAAATCCAAGTTTCAGATACCACTCCTCTTTCGTTTCAATAAACAAATCCTTCTGCAGCAGTGGGCCAGGAGGGGAGAGATGGCTCGCTGTCAAACCCAAAGGGGACACCAAGCCCTGCCTGCGGAGTGAACTGGGTTGGGGTGCGGCAAGGAGGGCTCTGCTCAGAGTTCCAGGATCTGGCTCAGAAACACTGAGACCATTGTCTTTAGAGGCAACAAAAAGGGTTGTTGAAAAAACCAAACTTTAACAGAAAGCCAAAAATCTGTGCTTGTCATTTTGTGTTTATTTGGCATTCAAGAACGGCAGTCGTTCTCAGCTCTTGTTGCTGTTTGTGTTTAAAGGAAGGCCCATAGCCATGGAATGGGAGCCAGCTTTCAATACCTCACTCTGAAAAAAACAAAAACAAAAAACCCCTCTATCATTTCTACTCAGATGTCCTCTGAGTTCCTGTTGAAACTTCGCGGCTGGTGAGTGACAGGTCAGCAGGCTCCTTACCTGCTAACCATTCTGGGCCATTCTTTCATAACGAGATACACATTTGTGTTAACTTGGAGGAGGGGGACAGCATTCCTTTGCCATTGGGTCAGATTTTCCTGTGTGTTCGAGCGCTCTCTCTCTCTCTCTCTCTCTCTCTCTCTCCCTCTTTTTGTTGTTCTAGTTGAGCAGTTCCTGTCAAATCACAGGAGGAGGGGGAGTGTAATCACTGTGCGGTTTACTTCAACTTCTTGGTTAACAGCGACATTGGTTCCCCTGTTTATGGGAAGCCAAGGTAACCTAATCTGGAACGTTAGAGGAAACGGCTGCAATTCTGTAACCTTTACCCTAACTGCCTGACTGAGTGAGGACTGGAAGGGAGAGTGAGGGGGCGGGGCCGGTAACTCGCCAGTAGGCAAGGGACGCTACCTGTTAATCGGTGTCTGCAGAACAGACCCGTTTTTCTGCGGTGATCAGTTAAAGAATATCGTCATTTGTTGAATTGAACCAGTGCCCTTGACTTCTTAGAAGAGGTGAAGGGAATTGATCACAGTAAGTTCTCGGAATGTAAAAAATTAAGATAAACTGCCGGAACTGATGTGTTTTTTCATAATGCTTTTCATTCATATTGCTATAAATTACTATATGATTATATTTTATAATATGACTGTATTTGATCACACAATAAATCTGTAAAGAAATGAAAATAGGCATCCGTACCCTCGGTGAGAATTTGGTTGGGAATGAGACGGTAAGTGACCTGCATAGGATCAAATACCCCAGCCTACCATCCCGTTCTCTTGATTCCCAGAACCACGTTAGTTTTCAGTGTATCACCTGACTTCACGAAATGTTGACAGATAGCCAAAACATAGTGATTCAACAGTTGGAATACAATAAAATGATTAGATCCTGGTTCTTCAACTCACCCAGTTCTGACTTAGGAAAAGAACAAATGCTGGGAGAATCATGACTTCTTCCCGTGGATCCGAGCAGTGACACAGGCTGCATTCCTCTCTATCCGCCCCCTCCTCCCTCTTTGTTTTTGGCCTTTAAGACTGATTTTCACTTGACTTCAGTGAAGCGTTTTGCTTAATTCTGTTTTGAATTAACTTTGGGTAAAGTCTGTCTTATCCGTGAAACCTTAATTTCAAAGGAGTTACTTTTCCTTAAGCCACTGTTTTGTAGGTGACAACCAAACCCAAATGTTATCTCTTTCCATCCATATTAAAAATGTTCACGGTGGTAATGAGTCATCTCATTCAAAAGTGGTTATTGGAATTCCTGGCCCAGGTAGCTCACTCAAAATCCTTTCTTAACCAAATTTCTGAAGACTCAGTGAAAGCTGATGACTGTAGAATCCTGTGAAATCCCAGTTAGCCAACGAGGTGTCTGAAGTATAACTATTCTGTGAATAACGTGGACCTGCTTTGGGCCATAAAAAGTCTGGTGGCTCCTCACACTTCAAGGGAGTTATTCAGCAAATATTTGTAGATGGTAAAGAGCATGACTGGAAATGTTTCTCTTTGGAATTTTATTTTATTTTCCCAAATATCTTTACAAATGGATATTTTGTGGGATGTTGAGTATAAATATTTAAGAGACTCAGTGAAATAAATGCTAGTTCTGAGCACTTCCGGCTTCCAACCTTTTGTTTGTTTTCCAGTGAGAATGTACAGTAATCCATTTCAAACTCTGGCTTTCATGGATTTAGACCAGGCTCCCCCGGAGGTAGGAATACCAGGGCAAGAATTAACCAGATTGTAATCTTTGTGCCTGCCAGTCTGACGTCACTTGTAGACTCTGCCAAACTTCCTTTGGAAGCAGATGTTCCTAGAGGGGGAATGCTAATCACTTATCCTCTTATGTTTGTTCAGTAACTGCTGATTCGTGGGAAATACAAGGATTTAGGTTATGGTTAAAATAATTCACAAGGGATATACGTTTTCAGAGAGAATAAACATGATTATTCCAACACATTTTTTCCTCTTTCCTGGCATTTCTCATGTTTTAATTCAAGCTTTCCTATCGCCTTCCAGTCAGGGAGGACTTGTCATATTTTGTCCTTCCCCAGTGCAATAGCTCCCATGTCAATCTGTGGGTAATTTACAGATCTTAGTAATATTTTCTAATCGCCAGTCTAACACCGAAATATAAACGTCAAGCCCTCATCCTTGTATTTGTAAATGCTCCCTTTTAGCCAAAAAGAGTGGAATTAAAACAAAAAAACCCCAAAGTGTCAGATCTGTTGATGATTTACGAACAAGGAAAACAGTGCCCACCCATGTTGTGATAACAGTGGCCTTTGGTTGCTATAATGAGTATGTATTGATACATGTATTAGGAGAATATTGCCACTGATACAAAAATATCAAGATTTTTAATATATATATATATTTTGCATTCAAAGAATACACACTATTTGGAACATAAAGCTAAGTAAAACTGATATGACTGATTTATACTTGTGTAAGTCTACAGCCCCAGATTTCTTTACTGGCAATTACTATTGAGCTGAATGAGTAATTCTGGTAAGGATGAAAGTTCAGTCAGAGGTGAACTTGAGGCAACTGCTGAAGCATCTCTCCCAGGAAGTGGTGGGGACCTTTCATGTAATTTGTGGTGTGTTCTATAGTTTCTTTGGGTCACCAGAATTTGCTTATTATGTATTTCAAACTTTCAATTATTTAGAGAATTAAGAAGAAAATATGTTAGAACAAGTTTCTTCCGGAAATTACACGACAGGGACGCTCTATAATGATATACAAATCCTACTATATGTTAGTAGCTATTCCAGAAATATCGAGGCGGTGCTTTTTATTATTATTTATTACTATTATTTTTTAACTGAACTACAGTTGATTTATAATGTTGTGTTAGTTTCTGGAGTACAGCAAAGTGATTCAGTTATACGTATATAGTGGTGCTTTTTATTTTTAAACTTTTTTATTTAGTTATTTTTTACATCATGAAGTGGTGCTTTTTAAATGGAGAACACAAGCTTTTACAGAATGTATTTGATTCAATAAACGGAAAAATCTCTAAGAGGCAGGTTGCAGGTTTCCTCTGTAGAGTCCAAGCTTATATGGCTATTTCCAGAGTCTGTTCCAACACCCCATTGAGATTACAGTGGAGAGAAAGGATAGAACAAAGAAATGGCGAAAACAGGGCTATCTTAGGCCCATCCTTCTGATCTCATGTCTAAAGAATTTGATTCTGCTCTTAGATGAACTGAAAAATGTCCCTCTTCAAAGAAATGGGAGGGCAAGTTAATGACCTGGTCAAAATTTCTGAGGTAGCCTCAAGAATATGTGGATTCACAAAGTCAATCAGTGCCTTGAAAAAACAAAAGCAGCTCACTATCAGCTTTGCCAAAATTCAACTTGATTTTTGCAGGTTCTCCTTAGCATCTAGATGTTTGAACAAGTCTTATCCATAGGTCATCTCATTTCAGAAACCCCCAAAGTGAACAAATCCACAGATGTTCTCATTTTACTGAATTCTGCAGCTAATATCATCCTGGAGGGGCATCAGAATGCAGTCCTGCTAAACATTAAACTTTTGACTAGAAAGGTACCTTCATGGTAGAATAAGCATTTTCTGTTCTCTAAATGTCCCACTGTAGGAGAATATCTTACTTGCTTCACCATGCAGAATTCACCCGAGACTTATTCCTGCCTGATGCTGGAGTGTCTCTTTGCTTGCTTTCTTGGGCGATCAGTCCCTCTGATTTGACTGGGACTGAGGCATTTCTCAGGACTCTTGGCTTTCAGTGCAAAACTGGGTCAGTCTCCGGCAAACTGCTGACTCACTTTCTGAGAGGAGTCCTGGCTCTGTTATCAGGTCTTTTGCAGCCCGGAGATCAACATACAAATCAACGTCTCCACTTCTCAGAACGAGCATCACTTCTATCTGGCTGTGGAGCACAGGTGTGCCCCGCAACTTCCTACTTCCGGTGCTTACCAGAGTCTATTCCAGATAGACTTTCACCTCTTCCAAAGCTTCCATTAAAAGTCCTGGCTGTGACTACTGATATTTAGGAGAGTAGCCTGAGGAATGGTGTGTCTTCCTTATTTTTCAATATCTTCTATATTTATTGCTCAACTACTTTGTACGAGGCATCGGGTTCGGTGATGTTCTACATGGATGCGGACCCTGCTCACCACCAGCGTGGAGTCTGGTAAGACAAGTAACCGAGCAATTATTTACAAAGCTTAATCCTTTCATCAGGCCAGGCCAGGATGAGGCTACAGTGTTGGAATAAATTCTGTTAGTTTTATACTATTCACCATCACAGATTTGCAATTTAGCTTTATGCTAAGTAAAACAACTTTGCCCTTAAAATTTTGTTTTTAAAGGTTATACTCCATTTACAGTTATTACAAAGCATTGGCTATGTTCCCTGTGTTGCACAGTATACCTTGTAGCCTATTTTATACCCAAAAGTCTGTACCGCCCACACCTCCACATTGCCCTCCCCCCACTCCTCACTGGTAACTACTAGTTTGTTCTCTATATCTGCGAGTCTGTTTCTTTTTTGTTATATTCTCTAGTTTGTTGTATTTTCTAGGTTCCACATGTAAGTGATATCATACAGTATTTGTCTTTGTCTGACTTATCTCTCTTGGCATAATGCCAAGTCCATCCATGTTGCTGCCAATGGCAAAATCTCATTCTTTTTTATGGCTGAGTAGTATTCCATTGTATATATAGAGATATATACCACATCTTTATCCATTCATCTGTTGATGGACACTCAGGTTGCTTCCATATCTTGGCTATTGTAAATAGTATTGCTACGAACTTTGGGGTGCATGTATCTTTTCGAATTAATGTTTTTTTTTTTTTTCAGCTATATGCCCGGGAGTGGAATTGCTGGGTCATATGGTAGTTCTGGTTTTTTAAGGAACCTCCTTAATGTTTTCCATAGTGGTTGCACCAGTTTACATTCCCATCAACAGTGTATGAGGGTTCCCTTTTCTCCACCTCCTGACTTTGTGCTTTTTTAGAAAAAGAAAAGAATTGAAGACTGTCCCTTACACCACTCAATGTTTACAGTATGTACAGAGACCCTGTACGTACTGTACAATGTACAGTACCTGTACAATGGCTGGAAAAACGTCTTTGCTGTTGAACAAGTATGCTCGTTTGTAGTGGACAGTAAGAATTAGGAAGTTATGTTTTACATGCGGTTTTCAGTATCTTTTCTTAGCTTTGGTTTAGGTTTTCTGGTAAAATTATACTCTTCTTATTATCCTGTTAAAATATTTGAATCCTTCTACAACAAAGAGGCTTCTTGGATCTCTTTGCAGTAGAGGGGAAATATTACTCTTTTCTCTTGCACTAACTCCCCAAAGCCAGCATTTTTTTTTTTTTTTTTTTTTTTTTTTTTTTGCGATATGCGGGCCTCTCACTCTTGTGGCCTCTCCCGTTGCGGAGCACAGGCTCCGATGCGCAGGCTCAGCGGCCATGGCTCACGGGCCCAGCCGCTCCGCGGCACGTGGGATCTTCCCAGACCGGGGTACGAACCTGCTTCCCCTGCATCGGCAGGCAGACTCTCAACCACCGCACCACCAGGGAAGCCCGAAAGCCAGCATTTTTAAAAGGAGTGTAAAGTATTTTGTTTTTCAGAGGACCATTGTTCCCAAGTTGGCTAGAAACCAGGAAAACGTTCTTGCCGTAAGCTGCTCCAGTGTTGGACGACCAGACCTGCCCCATTACTCTTGACTATGCTAGTGAAACCTTAGGGGAATGTTTTGGGCTGTGCTGGTTCTTGGTGTATATCACAGTCTTGCTTCAGGATCTGATGTCTTAGAAAAAAAATTGATACTGAAAATCTCTTTTCATCTTTCCATTGCCTCCCAGTTCTCCTTTATTAGCTCAGATAATGTTTAGAACAAAAAATTCACGAACTATAATATGTGTTGCTAAGGCAACCAGAAGACAGCAGTATTAAACCAACACCAAGGAATTGAGCACAACTCCTTGGATGAATCTTAGTCTTGACCAATGCCAGATCTAGCAGGGATGAGGGGAAGTCTTCATAGCTCTGGATAGAGGGAGAAGCCTAATTTCAGAAACTCCTCCGAAAAGTGCACCATCTTCTCAGAAGTGGGAAATTTCTTGTTTTCCCTCTGTTTCTTGTTTGATGGCATGCCCAGTCTTCTTCCCATCTCAGCCTTGTCTGCAGATTTTTTCAGAACATAGGCAGCTCCCTAGGTTATATTTCTGGATGACTAAGCACTCCTCAAATGGATATTGTGAGGATTAGATGTAAATAAAGCCGTTTTTTCTAAAGTTGTAAAGGATTACACAAATGTTATTTTTTCCCAGTATTTGGAATTTGGGGGAGAAAAGAAAGAAGAAAGAAGAAGAGGAAGAGAAGAAAGGCAAGGGTGTATGGATTGTTTATGTTGATTGCAACAAGGCTTTCCGTGAGCAGCAGAATAGTATCTCATTAAAAAAAAACCTGCATCCCCAAAGGCAGGAAAAGGTGAGGTATTTGGCTTCATTTGCTTGATCCTCAATGCGTGGTCCATGCTTCATGCTGCAAATACTTACTTGTGGACTTTCTCCTTAGAACAGACTAACCTCATGTTGCTTTAGGAAATTCACTGAAACAAAGGAACAAAATACACAAGATATAGTGTTTTTAAAAAGATTTTTTAATGAAGAAATAATTCCATTCCAAAATATAGACACACAATTAAATAGTTTAATCACTTCAAAATATAACATGTCCCCAGGAGGTTCCAACACACACACATACACACAAAACAATACTTAACAGCAATACAAAAAACTCATACAATAGTAGTTTTGTTACCTACCAATGAATGTTGTGAAATCTTTAGTGTCTCTGAATTGGTTATTTCAAATGGTGTCAAATTACAGTAGTCATAATTAAAAATGTCTTATGGTTAATTGGCCTCAGGATGTGATACTTCTGATTCTTTTCCCCCTCTTTTTGGTTCAAAGGTAAAAATGCCCTTTCTTCTGAGGACACGGTAGAGTTCTTGTTTGTGGCTCCTTGTGCGGAATTGAACCAAGGTGATTGCAGCGACCAAAGGCTGCCGGATTTACAACGTCTACCTACAGTTAACAGCCAAGAACTAATAAGGGTGCACAAAGATGATCAAAATAAAAGCAGACATCAGTGCTAAATTATGAGGCAACAGTCTGGCTCATGCATATAAGAAAATACATAGTATATCACAACAAAGGCCACACTCTTATGTAGTTCAGTTCACATCGCTACTTACAAATGAACCTTCCCTGCCTTATAGTAGATCACTCGAGAATCCATTTTTCACAATCTCCAGCACATCTCCCTGTGACCAACCAAATTTACCCCGACTTCCGTCCTGACCAACCACAACTGATTCCTGAATCCCCTACAGTAGATTTCACCCTCCTCCCTCCCTCCATTACATGGCCCCGTGGGGGAGGGTTGGCTGTGTTAGACCAGTGCTCATTAATAGGCCAACATCTCTAATGGAGGTGGATGTGCAATTCATCGTGGAACAAGAAAGAAACAACCCCCGCCAGACGGAATTGGATCTAATGGACAGGACAGGTGGCACCTGCTGGGTTTGCACTTAGAACAGGCCCCAAAAGTAGATTTGGAGAGCCAAGGAAAGAAACCCACCGCAAACCACAAAAACCCAGAACAACACACGCCATTTTGTCTCGGTTACAGGACAGGGGTGCTTGAGTCTGGTCTCAGTGCTGACGTGGAGCTAAGAGAAAGAAAAGGTGGCTGGTTAGTCAGGAATTGGTCATTGGCAGCAGTTTCCAGAGTCCTTGCAATGGCTTTGTACGATGGTTTCGACAACCGTGTGATGGAGTTGGCAATGAATGCTATGACGGGGGAAGGTTATTGGCAGAACAGTTCAAACCTTAGACAAACGTTTTGATGTGGAAACACAACATGACAACATCTGTCAGCTCGGTCCAGTTGGCGGCTGAATACCACCTGCAGGGTCAGGGTTCTGAGTTTGGGAACTGCCCGGCTATGATTGAGAGCTGACAGCCATGTAGGTAGCTGGGATGTAGTGGTTTTAAGTACTGAGTATGAGGCACCAGTGGTCACCTGCTCCATCTAGAGAGGCACGGGTTCACAGAGGATGGGCAGTGGAAAAGAGATGAACATTAAGATATACCAACAAAATCCGCAATAAAATCCATCTGTGCAAAGAAATCTGAGAACTGTGCAGTTGTGTCCCTTTGGTGTCAGCCTGTTCTCAGGGACATTTTTCAGGCTGGTTCTCCCGAGGGAAATATGATTAAGTACATCAGTGGGCAGACTGGGCTCCTTGCTAATGCCAACCAAGAGCTTTACTATCCCCAAAGCAAGCGATTTTGTTCCACAGGGCAGCCAAGGAGATGGTTTCTGACCCAGTGCAGAGGCATGAACATCTTAGAACTCTCTGGAAAGGAAGCTGGAAGATGTCAGGATGTCTCTTCTCAGCTGGGCACCCACCAACTACCGACTCTGGGAGGTGGCAGGTTTTTGCCAGCCCTGGAAGCAAAACCGAATAGCTGAAGCTTTGAGGTTGACTCAGAATCTTTCTTGCTTATCCTGAATAAGGCCTTTTCAGAGATTTTATCATACAACTTTATTCTAAAGCAGTGGTTCTCCAACTTCGGCATGCATCAGAATCACCTGGACGGTTTATTCAAACACAGAGTACTGGACCCCAGCCCCAGAATGTCTGATTCCTTAGGCCCGGCTTAGGGCCTAAGCATCTGCATTTCTAATAAATTCCCAGGTGATACTGACGCTGCTGGTCCAGGGACCACACTGTGAGAACCACTGTTCTAAAATGATGTTCTCTTCTTTCTCTTAAAGGAGAAACAGAATCCAGGGAAGCTGCCAATTTAAGGAAAACGTATCTACTATGTTGTAGGATGTTTCTTTCATCAAATATTGAAACGGGTAGATTATTTTTTCATTTCCCCAGAATCCCTAAGGGAGGTCTTTAGTGCTCCCCAAAGAGGGCCCTCAGAAAGGACCATCGACAGAGTCATTCATGCTCCCTTCCTTGTCAGCTCTTTTGCACATTAGTTTTTCACGGAGTGCAAAATCCCAACTCCACTTAGAGGAGCCTGTTTCCTCTCATGTGACCAGAGGAGGCTGCATGCAGAACACCAGGTAGCCAGCTAAGGCAATACACATTCAGAAAGAAGAGGAGGGCGAACGTTTGCAAGCGCACTTTAAGCCTGTACATTTAAAGCTGAAAGGCGTCCAAACGACCCGATAGGGGAACTTGCGGATGAGCGGTGCTGTTAGAAACATGCTCCCTAAAGCTAAACCGAGAGGAACCAGCCCGTGGAAGAGCAGAGATAACTTGAGTCCATTGGGGGGGATCTTATGGCACCTGTGGTTTATAAACAGCTTTACTAACGAGTATTTCAAAACAGAGTTCACAGTTTTTAAGAAGATCTGTGCTGATTTTAAAAACTAGATTCTATATAATTTGAATGTTGCCTTTATTTTTGGGGGGGGAATATGATCTCTGTTTGGAAAAAAGTATTTACACTAAACTCTAGGGCTGATTGGTTAGAGTATCTTGAAAGAAAACAACCCCAAGTTGGAAAGAAGTCCCAAAGACTGGATTCTCCTGGTGTGTTTGGTTCAAGCCTCTGCTCTCAGAGACTTGGAGACAAGTGCAGACCATGCAGGCCAAGGGCCCTTCTTGGCTTTAGGGCTCTGAGTCTGTACCCTCAGGAACCAAGTCCTTCGGGCTTAGTGAGTGATTGCAAGTGGTTGTTTTTCTCCAACTGCTGTGGAAAAAAAAAATGTACAGTGTATATAATCAATTGTTTTGCTAAAATCTCAGAGAATTCAGAAATCAAACTCCTAGCTATAAACAGTATTAATTTTGTCGTTGTAAACTGACCAGGTTCAATATCACGTGCAAAGGTTTAAGATGCTTGTTAATACTGCCGTTGTGAGTAACAGCAGCGCGGGATTTCAGCCCGTGTCTTTATTTTGAGGGATGAGACATGTTACAGAAGATGTAGCTGATAAGTTAGCTTTGAACAGAAGTCTTTTTTTTTTTCCTTCTCAAAACACACATCTACGAACTACAAATCTGAGAACAAAAAGTTAGCTGCGCTATAGCCGGCAGAACACGTCTTTAGGGGCAGGGGTCTGTTGGGAGCTGCTGCGTGTGGTGGGTCCTCTCTTCTGTGAGGTGAGGCTGCTGCCAGGCTGCCGTCTTCTCCTCTGTAGGGGTGGGTGCAGCTCTGTCCTTCATCACCAGTTCTCATGTTACTTTCATCTGTCTGACTATAGCTTGCCTGGGAATAAGCAATGTGTAATTTTTTTTAAAGATGGTAACTGCTCTCTAAATTAGGGTTATGAAGCTTAGAATCACCCCTTCCCCCTCAACACACACACACACACACACCCTCTACTTTCTTCCCCTGACAGTCAGGAATGAACGTCCTGGGACACTGTGGGCTACTGCACCTTCTGAAAGAAGAGAGGACAAGAATCCTCCATGCTGAGTCTCTTGCCTAGTGGGTACCTGAGGCATCTGGAGGGTTAAAGCCACATAAACAGAAATATTGGTGCTGTCCTTTGGACAAGAAGATGAGAGCACTGACTCACCATCAGAATGGCATGCTAATTTTAAAAAAAATCCACTTTGTTCTTCCAACCCTCCAATTTCTCAAGTTAGGATGTGGTTGGTCAAGGCACGTGGAGTACCGTGTGGCCAGAAGGATGGAAAAGGGATCAACCCAAGATCCCAATGGGCCAGAATGGGATTTTGGTGGACTCTAATTCGAGCGCTACCCTTTCTGTGTACTGTTTCTTCTAATGTGGCTAGTTGAAAAGCAGTAAGTCAGGTTTCACTCTGTTCACTCTTGTTAGTGTGTTGGTAAGTGCCTGTTTATCTTCAGAGAGGCCTAAGGCTCTTCTTGAACAGAGGATGGGTCTTCCATGTCTCTGGTGTTTCACCTTTTGCCCTTTAGTCACGTAGGGCTCTGCTTGGTGGATGCCTAATTGACTCTGAGCTGCTGAAATCAGCTCTAGGACCCTTGCAGAAGAGATGCATATACTTTGGGATAATTTCTGGTCTTGTAGTGTAGCCAGAAAGCCCAAACAAATAGATTTCAACAGATGAACTGTTCTACAATTTCAGCTGTATTTCTTGGCTACATCGAGAAAAACTACAGTAGGGCAGAACTAGGTGCAAAGATGAAAAGCTACTAGCTCCTACAGTGTTCTACCCGGTCTTAAATGAATTTTGTCTGATTTGCTGATTTAGTGACAGGCTGGTTTATATTTAGAGTTCTGTGGGATGCCAGCTAGGTAGGTAAGGATGCAGTAAGCAGCAGAGGCCACAACTGTTTTAACTTTTCACTGCCAAATTGGCAACAGAAGATTTAAAAAGGGCCTAAGAACTTTCAGAGTACTGAAATCTCTGGCGTTTATGGACAAGAACCAAATACCATTTTTTATCTGGGTTTATGTCAAGGGCATTTCATTAGGCTTTTAGAAAAGTATATTTTTCTAAGCACTACCTACTGATGTTTAAATAATGTGCAGAACAAAAATGATCAAATTGCTGGAGCTCAGAGAAAGAAAATGCTATGAAAGGAAAAGGCTTGCTCCTTTGGGACTAGATTTGTTATAACTGGACTGAATATTTTCAGAAACAGCTCCTGGGAATTTTTCACTGCAGTTATCATGAATCAGGAGAACATGTGGTGTAGCATTCTCAAATCCAAGGGAGGCAGACTAAGACGCACTCAATAAGATCCTCCCTTTTATACCAAGAGGGCCTCACAGCTCAAAAAATGTATTTCATAATAACAATTACCCTTTAATTTTTACTTGCTTAATCTTAACCTGAGGACCAAGACAGGAGGTCAGTAGTGCTTGAACTAGAATGTATTCTTTACTAATTGATATGTCATTTAGGAGACATATATCGCCTTTTCAAGTTAGCAGCCAGAGTTGAGTTTCCTATCAACTGCACTATTCCATGGGTGGGAAAAGACTGTAGAACTAAAGTGGATACAAGTCCTTGGGACCGTGCATCCAGATGACCGTAAGAGGTGTATGAGCTTTGAAGTGTAATGTGGGACATCTAAATGGCCATTGGCTGGAGCCAGAGAAGCCATCAAGTCTCATGGGACAGTGTAGCTGAAGGTACATCGAGTCATTGTACGAAGCTGAGTCCCAGCCGTATCTCCACAATCAGAGCAAGCAAGCTGGTTCTGAGTCCCGGGGGCTCTCATACACTCACATAATAATTATAGCCACTCCCAGGGACTGAACTGCTTGTAAAGCACTGAGCATAGTGCTAGGCATGTATGTGTGTGCTCAGAATAAAATGACAGTCCGTCTGCCACTATGTTAAGCTCTTTAAAAGCTATATCTCAGTGAGTACAACTCCTCCATGAGGTAGGTATTGTGATATATGTTGTACAGAGGGAACAGAGGCTCAGAGAAGTCTAATAGTTTGTCAAAGATTATGCTGCTAAGATTTGATGGAACTCATATTTGAAATCAGTCTATTATTTGAGTGCAGGGCCTAAGCTTTAGACTACTACAGTGAAGTGATCCTGCCAATCAAGGGCTATTCTCTTTACATTAAAAAAATTACTGAGGATTTCCCATGTATTTAGGTAGATCCTCAAAGCTGGGGGACCACAGGCCACAGAAATGATATCTGAAATTAAATCATATCTTGCTGAATTCCACAATGGATTTGAATCCGCTGTTCTAAAACCATAAGGCTGCAGAAGGTTTCCTCTCTGTTTTTGCTTCTTTTGTTTTCTTTAGTAACACATGCTTTTGCTTTCACTCATTAAGGTACACACTTTGATCTTTTGGGCCCTGAATACAGCAGGACTAAGGAGCTGACTCATCTCTGCAAGTGCTGAGCAAGCCTGGACTTTTCTCTCTCAAACGCTAGAGAGGCTGAAAACTTGAATGCGGTTATGGATCAGTGTTATGGCTTCACAGCTAAGAATTTCTGGGGCATCTTTGGTATTATTGAAATTTCTGTGCCAACTTTCCTAATTAATAGAGTAAAAAGTCAACTCCCAAGGCTGCCTGCCAAATCTCCAATGGATTATAATGAAATGCTTCATAGATTGGGAAGGAGGGTATCTTATCATAGAGAAAACCTAAGAGAGAGTGATTGTGAATATAGGTTACAAGTTATCAGAATCCAGTGTACAGTGGCCACGTTTCCTCCTAAATAAGAGGATACTTACTTGAGAGGAGAGTGATAAAAGGATATTGCATTCAACCTTGCAAGCTGACCTGTGGGTGACAAAGGACACAAACAAGAAAGGTGACATGTCATGTCTGTGATGTAGTCAAGCTGGTGAATTATTTGGTTGGAAGCCATGCAGAAAGAGAGAGAGAGGGAGAGAAATAGAGAGAGAGAGTCCAAGCAATGAAAGTAACTTTCTGGCCCATCCAACAACCATATGCTCATAGAGCAGTCAAGGAAAACCACTTTGACCTTCTCCAGGGAATATATCTTGAGCGGGAACACACAGGCCTGTTATCTCTCAGCCCTTTTCTTTGTCTTTCCCTTGAAGTCACTGGGTGTGGAAAGGAAAGGAGAGAGAGAAGGAGCTTAACATCTACCAGAGATGGCATGAACTCCAATCAGAGCTGATGCTATTAATAGAATTTCCCTTCATTTTGGTCATATCAGGTTAAATTCCTAAGTCACTAAAATAAATAAAAATCTAATATCTTATATGAAATGACTCACTTTCTTTTTAAAAAAAATCTAGAATTTCATTTACTGTGGTCACCAAAATCCAGAAACTGATATGGGCTCAAATAGGGAGGTCTAATAGGCACCTCTAACAGCATGAACCAGAATATTGATTATTTCACCACCTCTCTCTCTCCCGCTATGCAGAAGAGCCAACTGAGATACGAGTAGGAATGCCATCCCTCAGAGTTCCCACGGACACCCTGGAGCTTCATCCAGACTAACTTCCTTCCTTGGATAGGCCATAGAAGTCGCAAAGGAAGAGCGTCCTCCATGGTCTGCACTCAAGGCAAGTTTGTTTCTGTAGCAGTAAAGTATGGCTTTACGTATCTGGTCACTGTTTGTTTTGTTTATCTAGGCCTACATTGTAGTTGCTTCTGAAATGTGTCTGTTAAAGTGAAAAGGCTAATGGAACATTCCAGAGAGGCAAAGCTTCTGTGTTATACTGTCAAGATGGGGTTGGTGGGCTTCCCTCTTGCTCTATTCTTCTTGGGAAGATATTTCCAAACAATCTATAAACATATGAGAAGGAGAAGATAATTTATTCTCTCTGCTTCTCTTTCCTTCACTAATAAGGGAAAGAGGGGGCTACTGCCAACCTAAGACTGTGGAAAAAAGCTTGTCTGGCCATCGGACAGAAAGCCTGACATGATAAAATAACCCCCGGGGTCTGGGAGGCAGCAGGTCTCAACCAGCCAAATACCCCTGAACTCCCAGAACCCCAACAAGACACAGGGAAGGGAAACATACAAGAAAAACAAACATGGCAGTAGAACAATCTCCATGGGGAAAATGCATCCCCTTAAGGATGAGTGGCTCATTGCACTTATTCCCAACTGCATGTGTTATGTCCAGTGACTTCTCAGATGGATTAATATGCTCCAGTACATATGACAATCTGCCCAACCATACCCTGCTGAATGTGGGCCTACAGTTCCCCTAACATTTCTTGGTGAGGTTTGTCACTCTTTCACTTCTTGACATTTGATATAAGGCAGGCAGTGAGGGAAGCTGAGGACAAATGATTCAAGGGAGGAGGTGTATTCATGCTTAGTCAATTTCCTTGAGCCTTGTTCCCTGACAGTCATCCTACAGTATCCATGGGGGATTAGTTCCAGGACATCCCCACACAGCAGATACCAACATCCACAGATGCTCAAGTCCCTTATAGTTGAACCTCAGTATCCACAGATTCTGAATCTGTGGATATGGAGGGCCGACTGTATCTTTTCTTAAAAAGTATTTTCCTAATGATTTTGGAGGATCATGGACTGTTAGTCACCATGTTTCCACTAATGTGGAAGGCCTCTTTTACTTTCCAACTCAGAATTCATAGGAATTCATGGTGAGCGACAGCTATAAGAAGTATTTAACATTTTTCCTGTCTAGAATTCATGGACTAAGGAGTTCAGTCAGAATATTCCAGAAAGGGAGTGTGGAAGGAAGGAGAAGGCACCGAATTTTGGAGTAATGTAAAAGACCCAGCTACTGAGGGACTGGGGCAGGAGTGGTAAAGGATGTGGGCCAGCTCTTGGTACCTGGTAGGCTTCGTCCTGTAGCTTCTGTTTCAGGTATTCCTCCATCTTCAGCTCATTCTCCAGCTGCCGGACAGAGTCATCTTCATAGTTCTCATCCTCTAGCCGCACATACGGGTCCCCATCTTCTGTAACCCTGGGAATCAACCACAGTGGGAGTTTCGGAGCAAATCTTAAAGGAAAGTATGAGTGGAATTCCTGTGTTAGCTGTAGTTCTGGGCACACATTTATTTAGTCCTTCAATTCACTTCTTTGCTTCAATTCACTTCAATTCTGTCTCTTCTTTGACATAATGAAAAAAATTTAAAAAAGCTTTGGAAGTTTGGAGAAATATATGATCAAGGTGTTCTCACAGACAATTTTTCTATGGCAATCTGGTGTCCTCTATGTTTTCCTAGGGTTAACAGGAATGAGCTGACCTTTAAATGTCTGTCGTTCTTAAAAAGGGTAGGCTTATCCTTTGAGAGGACATAGTTTTTCCAGTTTGGGGGCTTAAAAAAAATGGAATCCAAGAACACTTTCTATAAGGGAAGTAAGTCCTCTAGTGAAATAATGATTAGGACATTTGTTCATAATTTAACGCTCTTTGTCTTATGCATGTATAGAGGAATCGTGCACGCATCTGCTTTATTCCTGTGGTAGACTCAAGTCTCTCTCACCGATCAGCTAATCGATGTCAGGAAGACTAATACTCTAACCCATAGCTCTTGATCTTCAAAATATATACTAGCTCTGAACTTAAGAAATCCGGCCTTCCCTGGTGGTGCAGTGGTTGAGAGTCCGCCTGCCGATGCAGGGGACACGGGTTCGTGCCCCAGTCCGGGAAGATCCCACATGCCGCAGAGCGGCTGGGCCCGTGAGCCATGGCCGCTGAGCCTGCGTGTCCGGAGCCTGTGCTCCGCAACGGGAGAGACCACAACAGTGAGAGGTCCGCGTACCGCAAAAAAAAAAAAAAAAAAAAAAAAAGAAATCCATTTAAATTGTCCAATTCCACTATGAAATAAATAGACAAGAATGATCTCATTCACTAAATGTGTGACTCTCTCCATCTATTCATCCCAGTATATATAAAGCTCTTCCTAGGACTGAACATAAATTCACAACCTAAATCATATGACTAAAATATTCTCACGCTAAAACACAGTGCATGTTTAGATAGTACAGATATTAAAATATCCCCTAAAGTGAAAAGAGTGGTCAAGTAGAAGTTTCTGGGTTGGAACTTAAATGCCAATGTTCATGTTTATTTATATTTGTACGACATGTCCTCGTTATTTTTAGAGGTTTGGGGTCAGCCTAAATAGGTCTACGAGGCCTCTATGAACTTTCCCTTCCCAAGCCCCACAGCCATGTTTGTAGCTGGTCCTGCCACCAGTGTACCAGGGACAGCAGATGGGGTGGCCTTAGTTACAGTTTTGGACCTTAGGATTGGATCAAGAAAATTTTAGGTAACCACCATGTAAATGCTTAATTATAAAAAAATCAAATGGATTTGTATTTATCAGACTAAACTGATAATTAATTCACCAGTTTGAATAACAAACAAATCAAATAATTCTAAATTATAGAGGAAAGTTCAAGAAAGCAAACTGAAATTAAAAGCAGCAGCTTCCTGCTAAGTAAAATTATAACTGTTCTGTTTTGATCTTACGCTCTGCCTTTTCACAGCTGGCTTTCAAGCCATGTCTATTTATAATTCCCCATTATTACTGGCCTTTTACTCACTGCTTGGATGGACAGCCAAAACACCAGAAAGGCCTCTGGTTAGTTTCTTCTCTGGGTCTTTAAAACAGACAGTTTATTTTTGCAGACTCATCTACAGTTCTTCTCACATTAAGCGCCATCACCCTTCTGTAGTTTTTTTTTGAACTGTTCATCAATTCTCTTTTCCAGAATTTGGGTGAGGCCTTACCCACATTTCTCAGAACTCCGCTTACTTCACTTCCTTCATTTTACCCTTTTCCCTCCCAAGCTGGGCTCTGCAGGTCTGTCCTAGCTTTCTGCCTTTGTTTCTCAGCTTTGGTTTTCCCTGCCTGACTGCTTTGAGCTGATCCAGCGTCACAGAAGTTCTAGTGGCTACGTGAGTGATTCTGCTGGCTCCTGTCAAGCTACAGAAGCCTAATTGGGTGAAAAATCTTTGCAAAATGTCTTTTGAAGGTCAGGTTTATACGTATTCAATAATTCAAGCGAATTGGACTTCTTTATAATGAGACTTTATACATTTAGTTATTTCAGTCACAAGTGTGTATATGATGCTGTTTACACCCACTTTGAACAGAGACCTCTCTAGTATCACCAGGTCCCTTAAGAGCAAATCTAGTAAATTCAAAAGATGGGATGATTTATCTCCTGAACTCCTCTATGAGTCCTGGGAGGGTGGGAGAGATTTTTGACACTATTTTGTATCCAATCAGCGCAGTGCCTTGGGCAAGCCGGGCTCTCAATAAGTACTGGTTGGATTTTGTTACTGATACTCTGGAAATTGTTAAGGGGAAAAGTCACAATGACAAATTGAAATGTAGCACCCTTCTACCTCTTCTGGCAGAAAAGGAAACTGAACCGTTCCTTTCCAAAATAAAGAAGTAAGCAACCATGTTTTTATTTTCCTGTGCTCCCTGCAGAGTGTTCTGTTACTGAGAAAATACCCCCAAGCAGAAGATACTTACACGTCGCCACGCATGGCACTTGGGGTAGCTCCACTGTGAAGGTACCCGGGTTTTCGGGCATGGATTTGAGCTAGAAAAGCCTTTTCAGAGGTTGGTGATGGGACCAGATCTTCAAAATGAGTCCGTGCAAGTTCAGAATCCACGTTACTCTCAGTTTCACTCCCCGCCTCTATTAGGTACAATTGAAGAAGTGAAGAATGACCTAGATTTTTTTATGATCGATCGGCAAATAAAGGGCTAGGCTTAACAATAACCAACCTACGCTGATTAAAACACTGACCAGTTATTGTACGTAAGTCAAGTATGTGTTCGTTTTTTCTCAAAATGAGAATTGATACTGACATGAATTACCACAAAATCAGTTAGTATACAGCATTGTCTTTTTATCTCAATAATATTATAAGGAATCTTTGTCTTAATAACTGACTTAATTCTTGAAGCCATCTGTTATTTTCCTCTATAAAAGTCTTTATTAAAACTGTTGTTACTTTCGCTTAATATTACTTTAATTTAGGAAACACCGACCTAAAATATTACATTCACTTAATATTTCAAAAAATTATAAGAGTATAAAGTAATAGTCCTTGAAACGCCTACAATGAGAATAACATTTTTAGTCATCATTTGCTAGGGCAGTGAGTACATGCCATTAATCATGATGTATTAACTACTGTCATTTTTATCCTATTTGGTAATCTTAACCTAAGATAATAGCAACACTTTTCATTGCTTTATTCTAATTATAGAGGTTTTAAGAAATCTAAATCCAGATTTTTTTTAACATTGAAGTTTTCTTTCTTATAGTTGTTGTAATCTCAACTATATGACCACAGTCCTTTCAAACAGATATCTTGCTAGGAGGGCTTTAAGGAATAGACGAGATGTATTAGTAACTGATAAAGATATTTATTTGCATATTCACGCTGTTAAAGTTTATAAAACTCTGTGTAGTAGTATTAGGATGAAGAGTGCTGCAATTTTACGCTATTTATTTTCTTCGCAGATCTTTCTTTACTGATATTGCAAAGGTAAATTTCAGTTTCGCCTCTTTCAAATAGCCATGCATTCCAAATGAACAAGTCTAAATTAGTAAATAAGACATTTGACCCTATAAAATAACTTTAGCATCATGTCACTTTGGGTCATGATATATTTAACAGTGGCTAACTTGGGATTCTGTATTTACAAGTCAATTTGAGTATTTATTCTTTTCTGCATTTTTCAAACTTTGTGCATTGAGCATGTAGTCATGATCTTCTCATTAGCAAAGTATAAACGGTACTAAAAAATTCTAATATCCCAACAAAATATCACATAGACCTTTAAAAAATCTTTTTATACTTGACAGTGAGCAGCTCTCTAACAGAAGTTATGGGTCCTTCTGCAATGAGAAGACAAATGGGACGGGACCAGGGACTCACCGGAATTCAACTCTTTCACGAGAGAGGACATGGTGTTAGTGATCGAATCCGCTGCTACTAGTAAGTCATTCCGTAAATTTCTTCTTGAACCTTAAGAAAGAATGATAATGAAAAAAAATCAAAGCTCTCCTTTGCCCCAAGTTTTTATGCTGTTTATCATTTCCATTGATATCCTAAAGCAAGAAAACGTCCAAGACTTCTCCTTTTCAGAAGCGCTTTGGTTCATTTCCTGAAAAAAATACATTGTGCTCAGGCCAGTGGCCTTTGATATAAGAAGACATGGCAACTGACGGGGATTCATATACTTTATTGTCCAAATTGGGACAATTTTACAAGTGAAAGGGAAGGTATTAATAACAAGACTGGGTGACCTGGCACAAACTGGGATGATCCCAGGTAAGCCAGCATGTGTGGTCATCCTTCTTCAGAATCACCTCACAGATGAAAAGTCTGGTTTTGCCACGAGAGCTGTGCCTTCCCAGCAGCTGCTACTGTTTCAGCCCTTACCTGGTGGCTGAGCACATCAGATTCTGATCTCCATCACCATAGCCTCTGTCTCCCATCAGGGCTCCCCGAGCTCCCCCTATCATTTCAGGTACCCCTTGGGAATGGGAACCCTGTGCACTGTGTGTCCCCAGAGTTTGGAAAAGGGGTGAGGATTCTTGCTCCTGCTGCCAAGACGTGGGCAGAAGATGTATGCCTGGTACCCTGAACTGGAACTTAGACCATGTTTCTCTATGGTAGAGGAAGATTATTATGAGGTTTCCATCCCACTAAGGGTTAAAAGGGTATTTGTGGGCTGGACTGGGAGTGGGGCAAGGTGGATGCAGAACAGAGGGCCAAATTCATAATATCTTTGGAAAAAAGACTCAAGATTCCAAATACCTGACTTACAGATGAATTTATGCAGGATGAGCTGGGGCTGCTTAGATAGGTCACATTTCATTGTGACTTCTAAGTAAGTAAAACTAAATAAGTAAAATAATAAACACATGTAAATTTAAGAAATCAAAGTAGTTAGATAAAACAATAATTATTACAGGAAATTCAAACTGATTTAATATACTGTAAATTTCTTTAAGATTTAGGGAAAGGACAGTTTTCCCTCTAAAAATTAAATAAAGGAAATTATTTTGCATAACTTAAATTATATTTGTACAACTTTAATCATTTTCTTTTTCAGGAGAAAACGCCCTGTAATGGATCTTCCTTTTTTCCCTCGAACAGAAAATACATCATGCTCTCCCTTCAAAATGTAAGCTTTTATCCCCTATAAACAGTGGATGAGAGCATCTTTTTCCTCAGTCCCCCTGGATATTACTGATGTTAAACAATTGTTTTTGAATCTGCTAGGCAAAAGGTGATTTTGATTAAAATTTGTATTTCTACAACTATTCGTGACATTGAACATCTTTATTGGCTATTTGTTCTTCTGTCGGTTCCTATCCTTCACCTATTTTTGTTTCGGGAGTGTCTTTTTCTGACTGAGCTGTGTGTGCTTTAATGTATAACTGAAATTATGAAATTTGATTGCTACATATGCTGGAAATGTTCCCTCAAGTCTATTCTTTTGTCCTTTAACTGTTTATGTTTCTTTTTGTCTTAAAACTAGTAGTCGAATATGTCGCTCTTTTCCTTAGATCTACACGTGAGGACCTGGGAGGATGGCCACCATGTACCGCTAATTCAAGGGAGATGCAAATTGTAGACCAAAATGCAATGCATGATCGAATTTGTGTGAAAAAAGAAGAGTATATGTCCATAAAAGCAAACTTAACCATAGATATTTATACATAAATGAAACGTTGAGAAGGGCCAAGCTGTTAATAGTGTTTACTTCTAGGAATGAGATTGGCAGGCTGAGGGTCGGCAGGAGGATTTCTTTTTTTCTAATTTTCTACAAATTTAAAAAGTGATGACAAAAAAAAGTTTTATAGAATGTTAAAATATTTCCAAACGAATACGATCACTTGCTTTGGGACCCCACTCCCACCCCGACACTCCGCAGTACATAAGCAGAAGAGGCAGCGGTGGGAGAATGCTGTTTGTTGCTGTTTGTCATCTCACATCCCCCTTTGCCCTCTTCTATTGACTATGGAGAGCTAGCCTCGCAGCCCCATACACAGAGGCAATGATTCAACTCTTTAAGCCATCTGGAAAATGACTAAGCATCCTTCTTGATCGCCTCAGTGCTAAAGAGCTGGGATTGTTTACTCTCAATCTTGAGTTTGCTTTCATGTAAAGAGACAGAAAGGAGGAAATATCTTTCAGAATTTTAAAATGGATTACATTTATAAGATTTCCTGGAATATTGCTGAAAGGATTTCCCTTCCCTTAATGAGCAAAGGCTCATAAAAAAAACAGGGCAGGGCAAGAGAAGCCAAAAGAAGATAAGATGGGAAGGGAAGAACAGATTAGCGTAGGGAGTTTCTAAAAAGTCTTGCAGGCCCAGCTTTGACAAGAACTGTGGAATACACTAGAGCATCCACGGTGAGGCTCTGGTAACTCTAGATCATGCAATCCTTGGCGACTTATTTGCAACAGAAAAGCAGAACACACACACACAAATAAAGCCACTTACTTTGTGCAAACGCCTCCTGTACGTCTCCCCCTACCCCTGTGAGAGAGTCCTGAGGCGTGTGGGTTGGGGTGGAGCAGGCGGAAGCTGACCGGACGGGCATGGGGATGGGCCTGCTGATGGTGTGGCTGGGGGAGGAGCGGGGAGAGCCTGCCCCCTGGGTCTGGAGAGACAATGCAAGTCATTAATTGTTTTCGCAAGAAGATGCCAAATGCCCTTCCCAGTGTCTCAGTCAAATGTTAAAGACAGTGACAATGAAATTCCAAAGTAGGTGGAAATCCTAGGTAATTAAGATGGTAACTGCTCAACCTGAGTTGCAGGTGCAGATAATTTAGGACCTTACTGTACATGATCTGAAGTTTTGGTTACAAACTGAAAGCTAAGAATATTAGTACTGCATTCATTGTTCTGTAATATAGGAGATGTTTGCCCATGTAATGAAGCTACTGTTAAGCAGTGATAATTACAAGGTGTGTTTATGTTCTCCTTGAAGGAAGCTCTATATAGAATAAAAAGACATTAGGAGAAGGTTTTAAATATAAACTCGGAGACTGTTAGGGATGGATGTGGTTTACATTCTTCCTAAACTTTCAACCTGTCTTGTCCTGGCATCATCTGTAGAGGATAATTTATAATTCCAATCATGTCATGCCATATTGCATATGTTAAGTCTCAAATAAAGAATCAAATGAAGTGTAAATTGTTTAATCCCTGTTTTACAGTAAAAGTTGTCTTTGTCGAATTGCTCTGTGATTCAGGGATTCAAATGGGGAAGAGAAAAAAGAAATACTGGTTTCTAATTTTTGGGTAATGTTTCCTGTAGGAATTGTCCTCTTTGCCTATGAAAAAGCAGTATTCTGGCAGCAAGAACAGTGGGATTTTAAAATGAGTAAAGAAAAAAGGAGAAAACAACTTCAAAGCCATTTATCTCCTCATTTCAGCCCTTGCCATGAAATAATTCTGAGGCTGTCAAACCTTGAATTTCGCAGTCTTGGTTCTACAATGAGGTCTCTTGGAAACATTTCCTGTTTTAATAATTAGTTTACAAAGGAAGTAAAGTCAGCACGAATAAGAAAATGTAAGAAGTGCATATATAACAGATTAGGTATTCACATAAATTCCACTCCAGTCCACTGGGTCTGGCCAGGGAGAGTGAGGACTCTTCCACAGCAAGGCCCAGAGATTCATCATCACCCCATTCAAACCCCAGACATGCACCACCAGAGCCGTGCTCTGGAATATTCGATTTAGGTCTTTGCTGTGGGTTCAGCTACTTGCAGTTAAAACACACAACATCAATCTTGTAAAATGCCATGCTGTTAGCTTTCCAGGGCTCAGCATCACACATAAAAGTCAAATCTATAAATTGAGAAAAATCCCAAATTAAAAACGAAGCAAAACAGAAAATAACTCATGTGATGCTCGAGGCGCTGAGGATTCCACTCTCACTCACAACAGTACCTTGGAGTGGCCTGTCGGGCCCAAGGAAGAGAAGATTGCCTGCTTGTGATGCTTTGCAGCCCCTTGCCCCAGCCTGCTCGAGGATGGGTCTGGTTTCCCCCAGCAAACTTGGGCAGCTCAATGTCATTACCACGAAACCTCTGCTTCTGAGGTACCTGGGCATTTCCTTGCTTCCCACACCAATAAGTGACCTCATGTTTGAGTCATGCTCTGCCATGTACACAAGGTTCTCATGTACATCCTCATGGGTTTCTCTCCATGACCCACTGAAGTAGGTCCCATTATGCTAAGTGTGCGGTTATGGACCACAATGCTCAGAGAGGTGAAAAGAATTGCCCAGGAGATGGAGCTAGAGTGTCCGAGCTGGGGCCTGCCCTCGAGTGGGGGGACCTGGATGGCCTATGGCTGGTGACGGATCCTTCAAAGGAGACAGGTGTTGGTTAGGTACCCTGAGATCAAGTGCCTCTCCCTGGCAACCCGTCCTGCACATCCTTTTCAAGACAGGCTCCTCAGCAGAGCTCCTTGCCCTTTCTCATCTGATCTTTTTACCAAGGAACCAGGTGCAGCTGGGAGGAGGGACTGGTGATGATGGGAAGTTGGACAGAGGGGTTGAAGGAAGAAGGCTCCTCTTGGCTACACAGGGTGGCTTACCTTCTCAACCCTGGAAGCCAGCCAATCCTCTTCTGTGATAGGAGATTCACAATAATGATAAAACTCCATTTTTGTATGTAATTTACAGTCTCTAAAGCACATTTACATACCTAGTTTTGTTTTATTCTCCCACTAATCAGTGCTAGGAATGATAGTAGCTTATATCTGAATAGCAATTGGCAGACTAGAAAGCATTTGAATCCCATCTACTTCACTTAATCCTCTCAACAACCATACAGAGGTATTATTACTCTCATTTTTCAGGTTAGCAAGCTAGGATCAGAGGTGATAGTTACCCAAGGTCTCTGAGCTAGTGAAGGACAGAGATAAAATGGATCCCCCGACTTTAGGCTACAAGGCCAGGGCTTCCCCAGGGCACCACAGCTACTCCTCAGAATTGTGGGCACTGTGACCAACCGTCACATATTTCCATCTATGTCTCATAATATACCTTCACTAACAACCTGAAGATTCAGAAGGCGTAGGACACAGACTCACTAGGGAGTGGTGACGGAGCAGTGGCCTAGGGCTTTCTGCTGGGCCAGGCAGTACCTTCTAGTTACTGGGTCAGTGCCCAGGGTGGAGCAAGCAACCTTCAGGCTGGTTATCAGCCAGTACAGAAATACAGGTCCACAGTCTCTTATCTGCAAATGTGAAATCCAATGGGCAACACATGTTGTTTCATAATTAATGTGAGGCTACTTATGTGGTGTCTGCACTGGATTGCATTTCTAAAGCCTCAAAGATTCTGAGTTCCGGAGCATCTCTGGACCCAGTGATTTCAGATATGGGGCTGTGGGCCTGCTTTTCAATATTTGACGGCTGTGCTGGGGCTGTAGTATACGCCAGCCCTGCTCATACCTGTGCCACCAGGCTCTGCAGTATAGGGTGCTTGTGGGGTTCCCCCCTCCCCTTTGGGTACCGCACCGGCCCCACCTCTTCTTGCTTAACACCTTGTCTCCAAAGGCAACTTTTCCTACACCTTTCTGCCTGTTTCCTGTCTTCAAAACTCCCATCAGCGGTCTTGCGTTAAGAGAAAAATAATGGACTGTGGTTACATGTTAAGGGAAAAACAATTGATGGAGTCTAAATTACACCAATGTGTGAATGGCTAATAGCCACCAACTCCTAAATGAATCTCCGACTGGTGCAACTTCAAGCAGTCTGATTATATGAAGAATTTAGGTGGAAGATTCTACGCTGAAGTAAAGATTCACTGCATCTTTCCTACAATTTGTAACTCCCCAGTCATGACCAGTCTTTACCCAGACTTGGGGGTAGAACCCTGGCTCCCTGGGTGATCAGGGCCCCATCACCCTTTGTCAGGACACCGGCCAGTTTGATGCATAGTAGGCATTGCTGGGAACACCATCTCTGTTCTTCCTTTCTGCTGTTCTTGCAGGACCACTAGGGAATGGCAGTTGCCTCTTGGCTTTGGGGTAGATTAGTGAAGATGTCACAGAGTTTCATTTTCACAGGTGTGGCCCCTATAGAATGGTGGC
Organism: Phocoena sinus; assembly: GCF_008692025.1. Lineage (NCBI taxonomy): Eukaryota > Metazoa > Chordata > Mammalia > Artiodactyla > Phocoenidae > Phocoena > Phocoena sinus. Next base: position 40,280,584 of record NC_045776.1, read on the forward strand.
CTCTGGTCTGGTCATGAAGCATGGTTGTCGGCTAACAACTTTAGAAGAGTTAGAATGAATAATCTCTGTGAATGTCCTTTCCTGGAAGTTATCCGGTGATTAATGGAGCAAAGACTTAAGGGACAATGGTCCATGCAGATCAATATATAGATCTCAAATTCCCGAGAAGAGGGGTGATTTATGGAAGAAGGAAAACATACATCATACTTGGCAAATTTAAAATTGTTCTCTTCCTAGAGAATAAATGAAAAATTCATTTCTACCCTCCATTCTCTGAGTCCACTCAACCTGCTGTTGTATCAATTTTTAAAAAGTCTGACAAGATCCATAAATTTTCCGATTTTTTTCCAGGAAGTATTTGGGTTTCCACTCAGCATCAGAAAGGAGGAATGCTTCAAGGAAAGTGCCTAATGTCTAATTGTGGAGCCAGTACTGTCTGGAGAAATGGCAGAGCAGATGACCATGAGACAGGAGGAGGTGGTACTATGGACCCTCCCCCACCCAGGTACCCCGCCCCCGAAAGTCAGCCTCTCAGGTTTGGGGGAGAATGCAGTGCGGTCAGGCCTGGTTTTACGTAGCAGCCTGTTTAGCTACATTCAACCCTCTCTTCATCCTTTCTTCCAGTACACACTGACTGATTATCATCATAGGGCTTCTTGTGGGGATACAGATGAGATGACTAATTCTGACTGGTCAGACAGGCGGCACCATTTGCCCTGGGTCTTATAGCAGAGATTTCCAGGCAGAAAAGAGCAAGTACTGGGGTGGGGGAGAGAAGAGCATTCCAGGGCTTGGAGTATCAAGGGCAAGGCGTGGGGATTGTGAGGGGTACTGAAGACACAATGGGAAGGCCAGTGGGGTTGATGCAGCAGGTTCTCTGTGGGGAGTGGACTGGGATGAGGCTGAGAAGGTTTGGGGGCCTCCAGTGTCATAAAAGGGGCTTAGTCTTTATCGTGAACTAAAGCGTCATTTTCTAAGGCTTTTAAGCACAGAAGCAATTTTTACTTTTCTAGAATTAATTAAACAACTCCTAATTTAAAAGAAGTATGAGAGAGAGAGAGAGAAAGAGAAAGAGAGACAGAGGCTGGGAAGGTATGCTTTTGAACACAGATGTTAGTCCTAATATTGCAGTTGATTATTTATGATGTGAATGATCCCCACCTGCCCTCATTTCTGATCGCTTCACTACTCCACAGAAAACCCATAAGAGAGGATGAGCAGGGGAAATAATGGAAGGTGAACCTAAACTGTTAAAATCTGTCATTTCTGGCCTGTTCATGTTCCATAATATATTTGGAAGAAGTAGGAACCTGAATGACTATGATTTCCCGAGTTAATTGGGCCATCCAGTAGTAAATAGAGAAGAGAATGGGAGCAGGAAATGGAATTTGAAATGATGTGTGACTTTCTTCCCTTGATTGAGACAATTAACTAACAAGTTAATGTAAGGAAGAGAAGCGAGTGTGTGTATGTGTGCATGTGTGTAAAATGTGGGCCAAATTAGAAAAGTTTATACGTTCTCCTGTGTATGTGTATACATATATACATACATTTATGCTTATATCTGACTTGCATATAGTATTTCACAAAGTGGTTCCACATTTGTTATCTTTTAAAATCTATACAACAGCCCTGTGAGCCATGTATTATCGGTATGTTTGAAATAAATTGCTAGGAAGTTAACTGACTTATTCAAGATCTTATAGTGGTAAGTGAGGAGCTGGGACCACCATAACTCAGGTCTAGCTCCAGTAATGTTTCTTAGAAAATTATTATTGAGACCCTACCTTCTGAACTAAAGGATACTTGGTTTTAGACCAGGTCATAGAATTTGGCACTGGAAGGATACCAGAAACTCTGGAACATGCTGTCACTGTTATTATATCCCAGCCGCCTTTGTTATTAAACTTTTTTATGAGTGTTCTTTTTATGGTCCCTTCAATAAATCTTACAAATACACAAAGAAGAAAGAGGGTAGGATCATTTCGATTCAAGTTTGTAAAAAAAATTTATTGCTTATGATACCATAATCATTATATTACAGGCACCATTTAAAAAAAAGTTCATGTTCTCTCCTCAAGGGGGAAAAATTCATGCATTACCTCTAACAAGAAACAGCGTAAGTAGGAACCATATATACCAGTATAATAAAATACATTGAACCACACAGACTTATGATAAAGCAAGTAGAGGTTATTAAATCAAGCACAATTTGTTGTGTGTGGCGTCTTAAATCTGATTTTACAAAGAGAATGTCGCCAAAGGGGAAAGGCTCATAAATAAAAACAGAATTTAGAAGCAGATGCCAGACTAAAACTTCTAAATTCTCTCCTTAGATCATGTTATACCATGAGAAGTCTATAAATTTGGATGGCATTTGTTTATTTCCTTGTAGAACTGCCTCTGCAGGATTGGGACATATGGGGTTCTGTCTTTAATTTTCACTGAAGGTCAGTCTAAGAATCAGCCACACGAAATCTACTGCGTGTGTCTGTTTTATTATTCACTACTTCTACGAAGCTCTGAGTGAAAACTTCATTTTATATTTTATGCCAACAGAAACTTTGGTCCCTTGAGAACTGGCATTTCTGTTCTGATAAAACCACCAATTATGTTTTCCTTTTTTTTTTGCCTCACTGCTAGAAAGCTCAGAGTGACACCCTCGTCCCTTATGATTAGCACATTTGCATCTTCTTCAGTTTTCGATTTTTCTATTTCCATTTTATGAAGTCACTGTTTATGTCTCTAGTTGTAAGCTGCCTCGGGTCCTTTTTGAAAAGAGGCTTGACTATGTAAGCAAAGAAATGAGTAAGACCCGCAAACACTCTCCCCACCCAGACAACGCATTGCTGACATCTGGGTGTTGCCAATAATGGTCCTTAAGTACCTAGGCAGCAGTACCCACTGCTGGCTGACTTTCAAAGATGTGGCAGCTGTTGAGGTCCCAGTGGGGAGGAGCTGGAGGGAAAAAAGGCAGTAATGCTCTTATGGGCGCTGCCATGGTTTGGCTCTACGCATTCATCTGTTTATGAACTTCCTGGTCCACCGAGCCTTTCAGGAATGTGCTGCCTTGGAAATGGTAGAGACAGGGTCCCCGAGGGAAATGGCTAAAGCAGGGCTGACTGGCTGCAGGATGGTTGCCTACTCTCTCCACTAGGAGAAGGAAGGTTATATGTGAGCCTTATTTCCTTTTTCTATGCACACACTGAGTAAGAGACAGGAAAGAAAAGAGGCTGTTTGCAGAGAAGCACCATGAGATGGCATTTTTTTTTAACCATGATCTAAGTGTGTTGTACGTACAACAGCAATACCCCATGTATGCATTTATGGGCAATAATACAAGCAGCAAATGTGTGTCTTTTACCCAGGGGGACTGTCTCTCATTAAAATTTGACTTCAGTTTAGTGAAGTAATTTTTTTCACAAAATACAAATAATGTAATACATTGTCTTTATTGTCTGACATTACAGATTTGTTTTACACTTTCCTTTTTTACAGACCTTGGGAATGAAGGGTAAAAATGTGTCCAGCATCTTGCAAACATTTTTTGTTACACACAAACACGCACAGTGAATAACAGGAAAGAGAATACAGAAGAATGAAAAGGTACGTTGAAATCAGATAGGCTGTGGTTCTAATGGATCCATGGAAATACCATAAAACTTTTTGATAAGACCAGTAAGTGGGATATATTGTTATACACAGCTTGGTACATGCACTTGAAATGAAAGCTGCTTTTATTTTGCCATTGTTTTATTATTATTGTATTTTGAGTACGCTGCTCCCTCTGCTGGCTTCTGCAACTGGCTACATGGCCAGACAGGGGGCTTCAGTTCAGGCTACAGTTAGACAGTCAGTCACAAGGCTCCTATTTCCAGGGAAGATGTATGTAACACCTTGTGAACTCCTACAGCAGAAAGGTGCTTGGTGGTACGAGAAAGGCTGAAAGTTACCTATTCTTTGGAGATGACTGTCAACCAATGGTAGGGATTCTGGTTTGGGAAGTGAACAGTTACGGAGTACAGTCTTTCTCTTATTAGACTGAACACATAACGGTGAGCAGTGGGGAGCAGGGCTTAAACATTATGCAATGAAAGGAGATGTAATTGGCTGGTTTTTACAAAAAGAAGTTCCACATCTTTCCAGTAAAATGGAAACTGAACTGAATATTCACAGCATGAGAGGATGTTGAGGTTAGCTTCTGATGCTGTGGATTCTACCTAGTGTAATGTTAGTGATTGTGGTGAGTGTCTTTCTATGAAGAGAAGGGTCTGATCAACAACCCAGAAGAGCATGAGACTGGTTTGAAACTTAGACCCCTGGAGGTCTAAAAAGTCTCCAACAGGTTAAAGCGTGTTCCCTGTTCTAAAGGACATAATAGCTCTTCTTTTGATGTTGACGGTAGTGATAGTTATAAAAAATGCTAAATTTTATATGTCTCCAATCAAGCACTACATTGAAAAGGAAGCAAATTAGTATAATTTTTTTTTCTCTTTCCAAACTGAAGCATGAACATACATTAGAGGCGAAAGCAATGAGAAAAACGGCAGGACGGCAGGCCCCTCCACTGTTAGTTAAGACCTGCAGTAGGGGACATAACTTACTCCCTGCTTCAATTCTTCTTCCTACAGAAAGATCGAATCAATAATAGTTAGATTACCCAGGGTTCCAATAAGAGCAGGTACACAGTGTGAAGGAATGAAGGTGGGGGAAACCTCAATGTGGCTTTGATGGCAGGTCAAGCCTCTTCTCCTGGTGACTTTAGTTCCAAGTCTATTTGGATATTTGAGACTACAGACCCATCTCTTTCCTCCATGCATCCAACCATCCTTCAACATGATTTCTCTCTCTATCCTGCTATTGGTACATCCTGATACCATAGACTATGCTTAATTAGGCTACGTTGATGCCAAGATAGCTGGTGGTAAATAGACTCCTATCCCATTGCTACAGTGACAGAAGCTACAGAAGTAGAACCAGGGGGCTGTTTTCAGTTTCCTGTCATTCAGTGAAGGGAAAGATGGGATGGGCCCACTTCATTTGGTAGATTTGGAAAAACAAAAACCAGAAAGAGCTTTTTTATATCATCAAATGAGATAATAGGGCAGAAACAGCAAGAGGTTATTATTTATCTAGTCCTGTCTTAACATAGATAGTACAACAAAAACTGAATTCTGCACTTTATATGTCTAATACAATGAAAAGTAAACTTTGTTTGGTAAAGATAAAGCATTCCTGACACTGATGGCAGGAAAAGTCGACTAAGGAATATAAAAGAATAAAGAAAACAAAAGACAAAAGTGTTACACTTACATCAGTGCCTGGGACACAGTAGGTTCCAACAAATATTTGTTAACTATTTAATTTTTTTTAATTAAAAAATAAATAAAGAAAGGAAGGAAGAGGGAGAGAAAGAAAAGTAAGAAAAGGAAAGGGAAGGAAAGGACGGGAAAGAAAGAAAACAATACAGAAACAATAAATGATGGGGTGTCAGGGATGTGGGAGATCCAGGGACTGAAAGGCAGGACATCTTGTCTCACAAATGATTGTCCCAGAGACTTTGCCTATGTCCTTTTATCAGAAGTTTTAGTTCCTGCCTTTGGCGTGTCACAGTTTCAGTCCATACTGGTTCGTGCTTATTTACATCAGGCAGGATGACAACAGAGCACTGAAACCTCTGCTGGGGCAGTCATGGACATGAGGCCATAATTAGTCGGCTTTTGGGTTGAAATGCAATTTAGTGCATACTGAAGAAGGGAATAAGGTTTATGAAAGAAAGAATGCCGCTTCCCAATGAGAATTATTATTATAACACTCTGCAGAGGACTTCTATAGATCATCTTATTAAATGCTCTACCTGAAGAAAAGTTAAGGAGATATTCCCATTTACAATTTGCATTTGAAACCCAGAGAAGTTATGTGACTTGCTGCTAAAGCCACACAGATTTGACAACATTTACTGAAATTAACAAAGTTACTCCTCTTAATAAAGCTATAATCACCAAAATTATTTAATGGCTGTATCTTCATTTTCTGAATTAGATATTAGCTTCTGTTTCGATTATTCAGAATTTCTGAAGGCTATGAAATGTAAAATATTTCTAAATAAATCCAGTTTTACTACTTCCAAGGACAAAAGGAACTGTAAATGAGCCCACTGGAAATAAGTTGTGCCATGAAGGTCCTCAGTAGTCTGGTTCCAGGAAATGGATAAGAACGAGCCCTATAATTGACTGCTATCATTTGATGTGCCTAAGAAGAGATACTAAAACTGACTTTGAAACCACATTTTGGAGGAACTCACATGTAGTAGTTGAAAAAACCATTGCACATTACGTGCAAATTGCTTTTATTTTTTTAATTAAACATTTTTTTTTTTTACAAATGCCATAGTTGTAGGTCTAGGAAACATTTATTTGAAACATCTTACCTTTAGTAGCTTCATGAGACCTTCTAACTGGACCATTAGCTCTCTCCGGCTCTCCTGGAGAGCAGACATTCTCTGTTCCAGCTCATCCTTGCGCTGTCTAAGAAAGAAGCAGGTGTCATCAGAAACAGCATTCAATTCACTGAGCTAATCACATTTGCCAGTCTTGTGGACCGCTAGAAAAAGGGCATCTCTGGGTCTTTGACATAGGTTACCAGGCAGGGAAATGTCAAATGAATGAACAATTATAGCTTGGGTGTATGTTTATTTGTTAAAAGTCATACTAAAACAAAATTAAACTCTTATTGGATATTTACCCCCATCTACCCTGAATTAACTATTTAATGAAATCTTTTCTGAATGCTTATTATGTCATGGGCCCTGTGCTGTGCCATTGGGTTCCCTTGAGATAATAAACAAAAACCAAATTGTCACTGAAAAAGGCCAATCCCTCAGATCCTCCAAAACCAAGGACCCTTTTGTAAATCTCACAGAAAACACTGATTACCTTAGTATGTGGAAATCGGATTTAGAAAAGTACATTTTTCATCTCTTCGATTCTTAGTATGCAATGTGGTGCCTTTCAGAGGAGAAATATTCGTGGTATAGTTTTTATAGTCGATATAAATCTTCTGGCTTCGGTTTGGCTGCATAGAGTGAGGTCAGAATAAAAGGAGTTCCCATACAATTGTTCTAACAATCTACAAGGTTTGTGTTTGCTTAATTTTGGTTTGTTTTGCAGAACTTCTATCAGCTGTCAGCAAGAATGAAAACAATGAAGGACACGAATATTAATGATTCACATTTCTGAAGTATATTTTCCAAATCTATTTCAAATCTATTATTTCATGACCATTAGTGAAAAAGTAATATATACATCTTTTCCTTGCCCCAAAGGCTCCTGTCTGATTTTGAAAATTGGAAATTATATTTTAAAAAGTGTGTGATGCTTTAACCACGTATGTGTTAATGTATGACTAAGTATGCCTAATCTCAATGGCACAGACACAATATTAAGTGGAGCTATAGCAGGGACTCTGAAATGAAAAACTGACAATATAAAAATGTCACACTGAGTTAGGTCAATGACTCATCCAATTAAAAGATATTTTGTGGGAGGACAGGTTATGGATATAAAGGAGACATTTTTAATTTGCTTTCATATAGGCCTTCTCTATAATGAATTATGAATTTAAAACTTATAAACACATCACTCTTTTTGAAAATATTTGTATTTTGGGCTTTTATTGCCATTTAAAGCTTATTCCAGAGCAATCCTTCCTTTGATTTTCTCTACAATTGCCTCTTTTCTGAATCCCGAGGACAAGGCACATCATAATTTTATAGACTTTAATTCTATCTTATTTTAGTCTTTGGTCTTTCTGGTCTGTAGCGTTCTAATTTTGGAAGTCTTGCCCAATTCGAAAATATTCTTCAATGACAAACCCATTAGCTGTTTTTTCTTTGACCTTGTCTGCACCTGGTGTTCCAACTACATCCTCAGAAGGGCTTGGCAGAAGAGTAGATAATGTTTCTGATTTATTTCCAGTTCTCTTCTAGATACTGTTCTATAAATTTTGGCCTTTTGATCATAAGAGCACTTTGAGAAGAAGGTTGAAGCAAACTTCTAATATTATAGGTAAGAAATATTAAGAGAAGCATCCAAAAACTATCAGAAAGAGTTAGCTTATAGTAATCTATAATTAACCAACATTGAAAAAACCTTACTTGTACATTTATCTTACAGTAGTACTCTTTCAAAACGTGACATTTACTCTTTCATGCATTTGATCGAATTACATTTTTAAAAATCATTTAATAATGATAATAATAATTTTTAAAAAATCATTTAATAATGTCTTCTCTATAAGTGTTTATACCCGTGGTTACCAAATGTGGGTAACACATCTGTGGTGTAGCCTCCACTGTTCCAAGGAAAAATGAGAAAACAAGGACTAAGTAGTGATTTTATTTTCATAGAGCTAAAAATATTCACGTCTGAACGAATGCCTTTTATTCTGTCAGATTATTTCTAGCTTTTTGTGTGCATTAAAACCTACTTCCTTTAGGACAGCGTTGGAACAATAGGCAAAATTTTAATATGAACTGTATATTAGATAATAATAAATAACAATATTAACTTTCCTGAATTTGATGATGATACCATGGTTATACAAGAGAATGTCTTCTTTTTTCTTAGAAAATATATACATAAGTATTTAGGGATAAAGTGTTATAATGTCTGCAATTTACTCTCAAATGGCTCATCAATAATGCATATGTAATTTACATATATAAGCGTATATAGGGAGATGCAGAAGGGTGTGGCAAAATGTTTGCAACCTCTAGGTGAAGCGTAGAAGGAAATTCATTGTGATATTCTTACAACACTTCTGTAGGCTTAAATTTTTTTCAAAATGAAAAGTTGAAAAATATACTGTCATTCATGAAACTTGCAATAACAGATGATGGTAGTTTAAAAATGTCATTATATGGTAAAACAAAAAGTACTCAACTTTATGTTGTTTCCCCAAAATAATAAAAAAATTAAGCTGGTCTAATGAAATTCAAGTCTGGAAACCACAGACGTGCATCAGAGATTATGATTCCATTTTTAATTGGTAAAAACAAAAAAAAAGTCTCTTTATATTAATAAGTTTTCTCGAAGAATAATTTTATATACTTTGAAAAGAATGCTATGTGTATAATATGATGCTTATTTTTTAGGCAAGGGATAGATATGAGAATTTATACTTGTTTTTCTTAAGATTTGTAGTGTCAAGTTGCTTCTGCAGTTTTCATTAATGTTTTCTTCATTATAGAACATGGTATTGTCTTTGCAAACATAGTTCTTTAGCTGTCTTTTAATGGTTCTGCAGTGGGAAGCCTCACTAGATCACCTTGCAAAATTTCCCTCAGGTACTCCATCCAATATGGGAAGGAAAGACCTAGGGAACCACATGGAATGTTCCAGCCCTTTCTCTGCTTCATCTGTGCCTCTTGATTGCCTGTATTCTTGAAATTATGAGTAAAGCTCAATACTAGAGTAAGATCATGTGAATCTGACTTGACAATCTAATCCACTGTGTTAACCTGATACGTCACTCATTCTCTAATGGCTTCCTGTTGTAGGACTGATAGCAATATCCTCAAGATGAATGAACTAAATGAACAATAAAATGGAGGATGATAAATCTGATAGCAGTGTAGATGGACCGGAGGCTGGGAATCAGGAAAGTGTTTATTACAATAGTACAGGCAGGAGATAATTAAGACCCAAGGAACAGAGATAGAATATACCTGTGATGCTCATTGTGCAGGATCCTGGGCAAGTTATTTAACTCCTGTGGATCTCAGTTTCTTTATCTATAAAAAGACTATAATAGTAATGTCCAGCTCCCAGGATTTTTTTTTTTACAGCTACTGTATGGAACAGTGTATGTAGAGCTTAGTGCATAGAAAGTGTCAGATTAGCACACAGAAATGCCTATCCTATAACCCTATTCAGTTGCCAGATCTCGGTTGCAAACCTGGCTTTCCACTTTCTTGTGGCTAAAGTAAAAAGGGAAATATGATCATTTAGAAAGGTCATGATGCCCTTAAGATAAAAATAAACTATGCGTTCATGAAAAGCAAAGCTCTGATCTTGCTGCCCCCATTCCCCTACTAAATACATTTCTCCTGTTGGCTTCTCAGTAAGAGGCCCAGAAAGGATGTAACAGGTGGAGAATACCTCTGTCAAAGCTACAATAAGGAGTCCCTTTGGCGGCTTCACATGGTCACCCCTCAATGGGAACTCAAGGCCAAAGTAATTGGTGAGAAGTCATTGTTTTGGAACTCTTTGAAAGTCTGAAATGACTAAAAGATTTAAACACCCACAGCAGGTTTTCTTAACCTGGGATGTCAGGGTATCTTTGAAATCCCCAAATTGTTAAAAAGTGCTTAGCACAAGTATAAATGGTTCATAAGCATCTAAAGAAATATACTTCAAGGGAGTGTACTTCTTCTTCCAGGCAGAAGAAATGTGCAGAATATGGAGGCAGGCAAGTGAATCAGCTAGGATTTAGGTGTCTCAAGCCTCAAGCCTTATGTGTGGGCCACCAGCTGACAGTGAGGGCCGAAAGTCTAGAAGTTCCCCACAGAACCAGACTCCTTAGTGTAGCTTTGAGCTAGGCTGGGGTCATGGGAATGCCCACGAGTCAGGGCCAGAGGATGGTTAAAATTATTGGCCTGTTCCAAGATAGCAACATCAAGGAGGGAAGAAATATCAGTTGGAAAAGTCATCATCAGTGAACCAGGCACATAAAGTTGCCTTCCCAGATGGTATCATCCTAACGGAACCAAATACTTTGGAAAGCAAATGCTAACTGGGGGGAACCAGTGAAAATGCTTATGAAAATTCCTAGTCACCACCCTTCCACTAGAGAATGGGACGGCCAGTGAAGAGTTATAAAGAACATTCCAGGCAGAGACAGGGTGCCCTGAGGTGTAGATGAATGACTATTTCTAAGTTGGTTTATTCAGTTATATTTCTGTGTACACTAGACTTAACTTTCTTGTAAGTCTCGAGGGCCTACATGATCCTATTTGGCAAAAGATGCTTTCAAGCAGTGATTTTACTTTCACATGCCTTTGAGGAGGAGGATGTAAAACATCCCTTTTTCCTTTTTTTCATTTTCATCCCTTCTGGGTGATGGTAGTAGAATGTGCAAGAGTTTCTATAACATCTCTGTGAAAGTAGGACCAGAAATCCCATACGTTGAAAAGGAAGAATTTCTGTTTCTTCCATTAAATTATTTTGTTCTTCCAAAGTATGACGTGATCTCTTCACATCAAGCAGCCTCCACCAAGATGCAAGTTCTATAGGTCTCCTTTCCATAACTCAGGCCTTTGGTGGGTTTGCCCCTCTAGCCAGGTGCACAAACCTGGGGAGACTGGATCCCAGCTGAGAGGCAGGGCCTGCCCCCTGGCCAGATGTGCTGAGTGCCCAGATGTTAATACGGCCAAAGGGCAGGGTTAGAGTGGAACCCCCAGAAACATCCATGACTACAGTCAACAGGGACTTGATAAAATCCAAATATAGCCATAGAGAATCTGCTTAATTTAGTCTCTTTGTATGGAGGAAGTAAGTGGCACTCTAACTCTGACAAGAGTTTGAGAGAAGAGGCATCTGTACTTATTATAAAAATTATGCCTCAGAGTTAGATTTACCTGAAATATACCTTGCATCCAAACTGAAAGATGGGAAGAATGTTATACTTGCTAACTACAAGTGCCTTGTGAAATATCCATATGACATTTTCATGAGGGAATGTCTTTGAGTTTATGTTTGTGTTGTTTATTACACAGACAGGTTTGGGTAAGTGCCATATTCAAGGTATGGTGGTTAAGTCTGATTGGAGCCCATGGTGTGACTCTCCTTTTGCACGTGGTCACAGTCCTCATCCACGTCTTACTACTCTCTACCGGCCTGACCCTGAGAAGTGCTCTGAAATTCAGGGCTTGAACCAAAAGACCTTCTTAGGTCCTTCCCAACTCAAATATTTCATGATGACAGACTAGGTAACACCAGGCCTTTAAATTCATTTGTAGAACAAGAAGGTATGAAAATCTGTATGCAAAGCTATTAGGGACCAAGATTTAGAGATAATTTATGGGTCACAGGTAAATTTTTAAATTAAAAAAACTGTGATGATTCTTTAGTTGTTTACATGTTTGTTTTGTTGATCACTTTTATCATAAACCTATTGTTGATAGTGCAAATAACTAAAGAGAGTTGAGTTCAAATTTTTTCCAGTAAGACAGATATAGAGAACAAACAAGTGGTTACCAATGGGGAAAGGGAAGGGAGGAGTGGCAATATAGGGGTAGGACATTAACAGCTACAAACTATTATGTATAGAATAAGCTATAAGGATATAGTGTACAACACAGAATACAGCCAATATTTTATAAAAACTGTAAATGAGGTATAACTTTTAAAAATTGGGCATCACTATGTTGTATACCTGTAACTTATATAATATTGTACATCAACTATACTTTAATTAAAAAAAGAGAGTGCACTATAAAAAATTCTGTTTTCCGGTGAAACATTTTGTTTCGGATCTAAAGAACACTGTTTCCTTTTCTCTGTGTCAAAGAAAAAATAAACAGCCTCTTTCCCAAACCTCCAAATTCCAGCAATTAGATGTGTGCTATTAAAAAAACAAACAGATGTTAGCAGCTATGGTGGCTGAGGACCGTTTTCTGGTGGACACTGTTAGACTTTATTGATGATCTCAGACACCTGTATTTCCTGAGACGCCATGGGCTCCTTTTCTTACCTGAGGAGGCGGAGCTCTGCCAGCAGAGTGGGGTTTTGCTGCGCCTTCTCTGGAGTGGGCTGAGAAGCTTGTTCATGCTCTAGCCGCAGCCTCTGGATCTCCTGTAAGATTTCTCTTGGGAGAGAGGAGGAAGGTAAGAAACCCAGGTCAGTTAACTTCCAGGATGTCCAGGATCTAACATCTGAGTAGAACAGGGCCACCAGAACAAAGAAAGAAGAGGTCATCCTATGTGTTGGAGCAGAACCAACCCTCATTACCTGACTGTGTTTACGAGGTGTTGGCTGTAGCTAGTTGGGTTAGGGAACCATTGACCGAAACCTCCCGCCTTGGCCAGGTACGATGATAACTGATAACTGCTTGCCTGAGTTGTCTCACAACAGGAGGTTCCGATAAGGAACGTGGTGCTCCCACTAAAAACTAACCAGGAGAATTTGGGAGGGGCCAAGACAGGGAGGAGACGACCAATCTCCCAGAATCCTTCGTGCTGGAATCCATCTTGGATGAGAGATGCGCGCGCCACCAGGAAGGACCCTGAGTCAGACCAAATATGGGCCGAGCAAGATGATTGGCCAGAGACATCCCGGAAACTAAGTCCATTACCATAAAACCTGAGACTGCGAGCCACGTGGCAGAGCAGATCTCCTGCGTTCCCTTACCCTGCTGCTCTGACCCCGGGCGCCCGTTCACTCCCAATAAACGCTTTGCTTTCTCAATATGTGTCTCCTTGGACAATTCATTTCTGAGTGTTAGACAAGAGCCCACTCTCCGGCCCTGGAACATTGTTGCCCCTTCCTGCAACAGTTGGGTGCTCTGGGTGAGGGGATACTGCCTTCATCTCCAGTACATCCAAACTAGGAAGACTCTGCAATATGTCATTGCAATATGTCAAGCTGAGTGTTCTCCCCAGGACCTAACACTCTCTCTAGTCAGGAATATAATGCTGTGGTAATGTGTTCAACTTTGCAAAGCGCACTGCTTAAGAGACAAAAATGAATCTTCCTCTTATTTATGATCTCAGTCTGACACCATAAAGTACCTGCAGCTACCAAGTAAGAGATGCTTGGAAAAAATAAGGATAAATGGTGCTCATTTTGCAAAACTAAATAACCCCATTCTCTCACCAGGAATGAAATTCTTCTCACTGAATTTATCTGAGAAGCCCCCAGGTAGGCAAAATTCTTTCTCTTTTCCTTAATATTTTCAGCCTTAACAATGTATCTGAATAAGGGTAGCCTTGTGAAGGAAAGTGCTTTTAAAAGGATTCACTGTAATTGAGTCTGTGACATAAGAGTACTATTGGTGTGACCCCTATCAGGGGTGAGACATGTCAGTCTATTATTGATGTTGGGGCCTGGGCTGCCCTGCACTGAGGTGAACATTAGGCCAGCCATAAGGGATGGGTGACCGATGTAAGACAAATTATCCCTAAGTGAGTTAGAAGCTATTAAGCAAGGTTAGAAGTCACAGGTTCTTGGGGGAGGGGTCAGTCTCCCATCCAGCAAAATGCAGAAGAGCCCATAAGATAGAACGAAGCACCAAGAATGGAAGGTGAACTTGGTGAGCGAGGGGGATGGGTGGCTTTCCATCTGAGAGGCTGATTTACAACTCCTGCTTCACAAACATGCCAGAATCAAGAAGCTAATTACCAGTGAGTCACTACACCTCTCATGGGTATGGTGGGAGCTTGGACCATAATTCAGTGGTTTTCAACTTGTTTTTTTGTCCCCCTTGGTGTTCTATAGTGGAAAATTTTCTTTAAAAGAAATCTTCCATGGAAACCCAACATGTCACACAGTTAAGAAGGAACTTCTCTGGTTAAAGAGAGGGGGGTGCCCTGTGCTACTAGCTCTTCTTCCTCTTCATACACCCCTACAGGGCCCCTGAACTCCCAGAGAGCCCAGCCTGAAAATCAGTGAACTGAGATTTCCAAGATCTTGAGGGCTAACATCCTGACATTCTGTGACTTCCACTAGTTCTCCTTGTTGGTTCTCAGGACAGAACCATGACACAGCCATTTAGCCCAAGGAAGAAAAAGAGAGAGGCAGCTCTGATCAGATGAGAATAAAGGTAAGATAGGTAAGGAGCATGAAGGCTTAGACTACACCCAGGGACTGTGCTGTCTTCTTTAGTCTCATTTAATCCTCATAACAGTTCTATTGTATACAGACTAGTATAGTACCAATAGTTCTATTGGTACTGCTATTATCTGTTTTATGAATGAGGGAATCAAGCACATACCAGTTAAAAGTCTTGCCCAATTTCAATAAGTAGGTGGTAGCATTCATTTGAACTTAGGCAGGTTTGCCCCAAAGCCCATATGTGTTCGACTCCTTCAGTCTTTGGTACTTGCTTGGACAGGTCTAGCCTAGGCAGGCTGTGACTTCCACAATGTAATCTGAAGAGTCCAGCTACTCCTAATACTAACTCTAACTGGCTCCTCTAAGGAGGCTCTAAGAAAGCAGTATCTTCTAAAGATCATTTCTGAAATGTCTAAATGACTACCTAGGGTAGTCATGGAGTCAAGTGAGGAATTCTATCCTTCCTTGAAGCCCAGAGATCTGATTATTGGGTTAACTGTCACTTTGGAGACCATGGGATCCCTGGGTGAATTTCTGTGGTGCAGGAACTGTGACCTGCATAAGCTTCTGGGATGTGGTTCTGGGGTCTTTGGAAGGCATGAGGCCGTTGGCTTAGAGAGATGAGTTCAGGATGGACTAGATGCTCTTCAGGCACGGGGTGGGGAAAGAACTCAGGGAAAGGATGAAGCTCTCTTTCTGCCATCTCTTCTCATTTCCATTCCTTTATTCCTCTCATCCTAAAAACATGTATTCAGAGATTGCAATTCCAAAATGCCCTAGAAACAAGCAGTAAGAGTGGTAGCATGGTACAGCCAGCACATTCATGGGGTTTCTTGCTGATTCTGGAATCCCACATGGAGGTAGATATCCCTAGGTTATTTCCTTAAAGGAAGTCCCGATTTCCCCTCAAGTGTGCTATCCCCATGCTGAGTGGACGCAGAGAATCGGAAGGGAAAACAAAGTGCTTTGGAGAGATGGGAGAGTAGATTAAAATTGAAACCAAGATACTTGTGGGCTTGTAAATTTTCACGTTAGTCTTTTTTTCTTTCTAAGAATATGAAAATGTGCCAAGTGAGTTTGTATCTTCCTTTTAATTTTTTTTTTTTTCTATAGAATTTTAAAGAATAGCATGACCGGGCTTCCCTGGTGGTGCAGTGGTTGAGAGTCCGCCTGCCGATGCAGGGGACGCGGGTTCGTGCCCCGGTCCAGGAAGATCCCACATGCCGCGGAGCGGCTGGGCCCGTGAGCCATGGCCGCTGAGCCTGCGCGTCCGGAGCCTGTGCTCCGCAACGGGAGAGGCTGCAACAGTGAGAGGCCCGCGTACCGCAAAAAAAAAAAAAAAAAAAAGAATAGCATGACCATTTATCCCCAAATTTTCAGGTCATACCCTACAGGTATGCAACAATGGATCAAAACCTCCTTTACCAGTCTGATCTCAGAAGGGACATCAGTGTTTAAAGATGAGATTAAGTATTAAGACAGCTTGGTGTTGTTCTAAGAAATACAGAATGTACAAGTTGTTCTTATATGAGGCTTACTCAGCATTGAGTTTGAGAGCTGACTCAGATATTTATTACTTTCTCACTCAGTATATATTGACTGAATTTCTACACTGTTACAATGTACCAGGCATGGTTCTGGAGCTCAGGGGCCATTTGTCACAGCCTCTGTTCTCAAAGAACTTCCATATCAGTCAGGGAAGACAGACAATAAAAAGGAAACAAACACTTAAATGCGAGTTTTTTTCAGAGAGACATGTCATACACACACACACACACACACACACACACACACACACACACACACACACTGATGTAACAGAGAGTGGTTCCTGGAATAGGAGGTAGTGGGAGAGATCAGAAGGTGATCTTTTAGGAGGTGGCATTTGAGCTGAGATCTGAATGATGGGAAGGAGCCATCTCTGCAGAGAACCCGAGGAAGAGCTTTCTAAGCTGCGAAAACAACCGATACTTTAAAGGCTGTAAGAAAGTAAGAAGCAGGAGTGTCCCAAAAACCTTACCTGTTCTTGTTTTCTAGTTCTGCGATCAGCTGCCTTTGTTGCTTATTTGCATCAATGGTGAAGGAGATGTCAGGGGCACTCCTCTGCTGCGCTGGCTGCTGGAAAATATGTGGTTTATACTATTTAGTACTGGGAAGGAGAACCGACCTGTGTTTGAAAAGACAGGAGTCGTGAGATATGAACAAGAAAGAAAAAACTATTTCTATCACAACAAAAAAAGCAAAACGTAAAATTAAATGGCCATTCCTCTCCTAAGGACCAGCTTTTTTAGGGATGTGGAGCACATCTATGCAGTGGAAAGCAGAATAGAATCCTTTGGCAGGCAAATATACAAAACATGGGAAAAATTGGTTTTTAGCTTTCTGACTTGAAATCTTTGGGGAACTAGTACATTCTTGCCATGCTGTTCCCATCGCAACTATTCTTTCAGTAAAGGTGGGGTTAAAAAAATATATCACTGCTGAAGTATCTCTTTCTCTAGAGTTACTGTTTAACCACTGTAATATACAATTAAAAATTGTATAGTTTTAAAGTCATAGTTAATATGACTTTCTTTTCTTCTTTTGGTCAACATACTTTTAGCATTTCTGTATTCATATATTTAATTTTACACTGATGGATTGCAACCAGCTTTAACAACTAACTGGTGTATACGCAGTCATAACTTTCTCCATTCTTTTGTTTTTTTAAATAAAGTTATTTATTTATTTATTTTTCCCTGCGTTGGGTCATCATTGCTGCGCTTGGCCTTTCTCTAGTTGAGGCAAGCAGGCTACTCTTCATTGCAGTGCATGGGCTTCTCATTGCGGTGGCTTCTCTTGTTGTGGAGCATGGGCTCTAGGCACGTGGGCTTCAGTAGTTGTGGCATGTGGGCTCTAGAGCACAGGCTCAGTAGTTGTGGCGCACGGGCTTAGTTGCTCCGCGGCGTGTGGGATCTTCCCGGATCAGGGCTCGAACCCGTGTCCCCTGCATTGGCAGGCGGATTCTTAACCACTGCGCCACCAGGGAAGTCCCTCTCCATTCTTACATAATCACATATATATAAGAATATGATTATATAAGAATATATATGTATATATACCTCATATACCATATTTATATATGTATTTATGGGTATGTGTATTTAGTCAAGGGCTTATTTGATATTGTTTTGTAAAAGCAGGGTCAGATTATGTAGACTTCCCTGTGCCTTGCTTTCTTTGCTCTACCGTACATTATAGAAATTCCTCAATGTCAGTCATTATTGCTTTTAAAGCAAATTTTAAAAAATTACAACTAATCTTTCTACCAAAGAATGCCACGGCTTAAAAAATAACACCATTGCCTAAGCCCAAAGACATGGTGAAACTCAGCCTGATTTTTCATTTCTAGAAAACTAACCATAGGGAAAGGTTTAAACTTGGTAAAGGTCTGGCTTTTATAAAGCTTTTCTATCATTTTTAATTAGTGTTTCTTTTAACAAAGAAACGATTTGTGTTGCTAATGAAGAAGTGTGAGGTCCTATATTTTATATCCTAAATGGTCTTCTATAGCTGGCATATGGGAACTTTGACATGTGATGCAGAGTTTTCTTTTGATTTTATGACATAATTTTCTCTTTCTTGCTATATTGAGAAAAGTAGAAACAACTCTTGATATATATCTCTTGATGTATTGATAAAAGTAGAAACTTATCTGAGCCAGCTGTGGATTTGAATCATTGCTTGTTCTTTATATTAACTGATTAGGAATTATCCAGAGAAATTGGGTATTGGTCTGGTTCAGCAGGAACCAGCAGGAATACCTCGAGCTCTGATTCATGCTAGACCAGAATGATAGCTGGAAAGTGCAAATGGAAGCAGTGGAAGGCCAGGTCGTTTTTAGGTCTTGCAGACAGCACAGTAGCAACTACTCAGCTCTGCTGTTGTGGCGTTAGCTATTAGGGTAACAATCAACGTGACATCCGCTCGTTCACAGTACTTACAGACGAAGTGGACTCTGCTGCCAGTCTCGCCGCGTATCTGGCGATCAGCCGGTGCTCTTCATCAAGCCGGGTGGAGCTCTCAAGCATACTATTGAGAACAGAGCAAGAAAGAGTCAGTCAGGCAACTGAGAAAAGATGGGAATATTCATACTACCACCTGGAGTGGGCTGGCTATTTCAGTGTTTCAGTGCAAAAAATTTGATCGTTATACAAAATCCTGTTAGGTTAATGACCTCAGACTTGGATTCATGATATGATCTAATGTGTGGCCAGGAAGGTCCTTAATAAATCCTACCTTACAAAGAAATCTCCAAAGAGGAGTGACTTTCCTGATCAACATTTCTGATGAAAGAATACTTTCTCTTTAATTTAGTTGTATTTCCTTTAACAATTTAATTTCCTTATGACAAAGTAATACATGTCTGAAACCAACATGATAGACAATATGAAAGCAAGAAGGAAGAAGAAACCAACTTGTTCAGCCTCCGGCGATCCCCCACTCCTGGTATTGTGTAATCCTCTTCATTTATTGTGGAATGACTGGACTTAACAGACTTAATTCTAATGAATAGAATGTGGCAGAAGTAATGGAAGGTAACTTCCAAGATTAGGTTATAAAAAGACCCTGGCTTCTGTCTTGGGCATGTTTTCTCTCTCTCGAGCCCTTCTGGATTGCTTGCCCTGTGGGAAGCTGGATGCCATGGCACAGGCGGCTCTGTGGAAAGGCCCACGTGAGGAGGAACTGAAGCCAGCCAGTAACCATGGGTCTGGATCCCCTTCGGGACAGCCTTTAGATGAGATCACAGCCCACCCACAGCTTGATTACAACCTCGAGAAAGTCCTGAGCCAAACATGGATTCCTCACCCACGGTGTTTGTTGTTTTAAGCTGCCGAGCTTTTGGGTAATTTCTTATGCAGCAGTACACAATGCATATAATTCTCATCTATAATACTACTACCCAGGTAACTTGCCATTTTATATTTACTTCCAGAGAAGTAGAATTATGGTAGTGGCTTCTAATGACACGAGTGGGAATCATTTAGTGTCTCCTATAAATTTATAAAAATTCTTCCTGTTAGAATAAGAATATTCTGACCCCTTAAAAAAACTAATGCAAATAGAAGCATTTTCAACTCTCCTAGAGAGTTGATATTTCAGAAAGCCCTTCACATAAGACTAAGTTTTGGGTGCCACTAAAAAAAAAAATTCTTTGAAACATACCAGTAACATTAATCCTGTTAATAGACTAGTTGGTCATAGTTTAGTTTATCAGTTATTATGGTGAGTATCAGGCCAGGATCAAGATTAGAAACCAGTTCCTCTCAATCCCCAAATATACTTATATTCTCCACTGGCTTATATTTAAGCCTGTTCCTTAAAGAAAAAAAGTCAATACTCATGGTTATACGTTAGAAATGACACACTTCTATGCCAATGTTAAGGTTGTAAAAATTATCCACTGAAAGACTTGGATCCCTATAAAGTAATGTACATTTATATTATTTATTTGTACACTTACATAAAAAGTAAACATGCAACATAGTCTTTCAACCTTTGTTCTAGAGTGAGAAGATGAATGAAAATGATTATACGCTTTCAGCATATTAGCTATGTCACTTAGCTCTTCTCTGCTTGGTGGAATCTGTTACTGTAACATTTTTTTTCTGGTCGTTTGGAAGATATTCCTGTTTCCCTTATCTATGCGCTAGTCTGTATTCCTCACATATGTAAACTGTACCTGTTCTTATCCTGAATTCTTCCACTAGATTTAGCCCTTTTCTCTAAGTTACCGTATCCTACCTAGAATACTCCTGAATTTCTCCATTTACCAAGTCACTTCTTCATCCTCAGAAAAAGAGCCTTCACTTTCCTGCTGCCTAAATGAGACAATGCATGTAAAAAACGTCAAGCTGGTATGATGCCTAGAACACATTAAATGCTCAAAATTATTAGGTAATACAATTTTATTATTATTTTGCCTCTTGAGTAACCTGTTCAGATTCATTAATGATTCTTGGCTCCTTCAAAATGTCATCTACAATCCAACAGCTATCTAGAGCAGGGCTTCTCAAACTTTAGTGTGTATACATATCACGTAGGGATCTTGTGAAAATGCAGTCTCTGGTTCTGGAGTGGGGGTGGGGTGGGGGGGTAGGATGGGACCCCAGAATCTGCATTTCCAACGAACTCTCAAGATACGTTGGTATTGCTGGTCCAAGGACAACACTTTGAGTAGCAAGGATCTAGAAGATCTTGAAAATAAAATGGAAAAGTTAAACACATGAAATGAACCCCAAATGTAAGCCATATAAAAGACATCATTTTTCATATCCATATAGCATTGTGATATTTTCACACAAATTCCCTTAAGACAGATATTCTAGGATTCAGGGCTCACCTATGTGTAGTATTAATCCCAGTGGATTGAGATTTCAACCAGCATACAAATTTAAAGTTGGAATAAGAAACTATTTTTACTAGCAAAAGGCCGAATTAGTTCTGGACAATGGATGCTTTAAAACAGATGTTTAAAGCAGATGTGTTAGGACTTCCCTGGTGGCGCAGTGGTGAAGAATCCACCTGCCAATGCAGGGGACACAGGTTTGAGCCCTGGTCCAGGAAGATCCCACATGCCGCAGAACAACTAAGCCCGTGCGCCACAACTACTGAGCCTGCACACCTAGAGCCTGTGCTCCGCAATGAGAAGCCACTGCAATGAGAAGCCCGCGCACTGCAACGAAGAGTAGCCCCCAATCACTGCAACTAGAGAAAGCCCGAGCACGGCAACGAAGACCCAACGCAGCCAAAAATAAATAAATAAATAAATAAAAAGAAAAGCAGTGTGTTATAAAACACGTCTGTCCTCTGCAGTGGTTAAAAATAATAACTGAATTTCTTGTTACAGCTTCAATGAGAAAGCGAAAGTTTATGCTGTCCTTACTTTAAACATAAAACCACCCAAAAAAGAAACAATTTAATTTGATTTTAACACATTGGTCATTTTCTGGCTGCTGTATTAGAGACCATATGCCTAACTCAACACAGTTTGTGTAGACAACAAGGCCCAAATCTCCAAGCCCAGGACGATGATCTGTTTGAATGCCTGAAAGTGACTTTGTCAAAAACATTTGTGTTTTGATAAATAAATAATAAAAAAAACCTTGATAAAAAACCCTCATGATAAAAGTGCCTTTTATCATGAATGACCAGCAAGTATAAATAACATGAAGGTTATATCAAAAAAAAGCCTCCTGGAAATGTAAGAAGGAAAGTTATGGAGTTTCATCTAGTAAGCTATAACTCATACTTCCCCTGCCTCTCCTTCCTCCAGCACCGAGTGAATGAGGGGTGGAGTGATGTATTGCCCCTTTGTGCACACAAACGATTTATAAGTCCACATGTGCCATTTCAGTACGTTCGCATTATACAAGGGTGAATGAGGCATTCACCTAATAAATTCCATTATTTCAAGACTTCAATTACAAATAGTCAGAAATGAATGGCCAATAATTCCCTAAATCATTAAAGAAATACCAATTCCAACATTGTCTCTATCCCTGCCTATTCATTTCCAGACTTTATAATCAGTAATCTTATTACAAGACCATGATGAATTTAAAAGGGTCTGCTGTGTAGACTGCATTTCAGAATAGGGAAATCTATAACGTTGAAAGCGCTCCACTTTCTGCCTTAAATACATGGCCAGCGTCTGTTGCTAGTGATTTCAAAATGGCATCTAGGAAACTCAAGTGGCCCCAGCTGAGCTAGGGCTTCCTAAATTGTGATTTAGCAGGGATTTCTGGGAACTCAAGGTTTGTTCACATTTCTCTGGTTTCTCTGCAGGCCTGTTTCCCTGGCAGTCCAGGGGTTAGGACTCTGTGCTCTTACTGCCAAGGGCCGGGGTTCAAGCCCTGGCTGGGGAAGTAAAATCCTACAAGCTGCACGGCCAAAAAAAAAAAAAGAAAAAAAAATCAGAATAAATGTAAAAAAAAAAAGTATTTGTCTATACTTGAGTCATGAAGAGATTCACCTAGGTTTAAAAAAAAAAAACAAAAAACACAAATAATAATGTGATCTAAAGGGCACCAGAAATACTTCTTCATTTTTCCTTCATATTTTTTCCATTTGTCTGAATGGTGACAGGAACTTTAGAGATGACTTTTTAAGGTCATTAAGTGTCACTACTCTTTTATTAAAATGCAAATAGCTATTAGGAGGATTACTGCCTGAGAAGGCATTATTAGTTATTACTTAAGTGGAGGATGACTTTCTCAGGGTATGTCCTGTCTTTCACAGTTGGTTGAGAGCAAAATGCCATAGGAATCTTCATGGATAATAATAACAATAAAACAACTTACCATAACAATGGCTTCTCTATAGAGGTGCCTTCAAACTCCTTTATCAAGACCCTGACTTTGATAACCCACTATGTTACAATCATCCACCAAGGCCATGCCTTCTACCTCTACAAATCCACAAATTCCTCCATTTCCTTCCATTCCAGCTGTCACCAATGTGGCCCAGGCCACCATCATCTCATCCTGAATGAGTGTAAAGTCCTCTCAATAGGTCACTCTGATTTGAGAGTTATTCTTTCCTCCAATTCATTTCCTGTCCTCAAGTCATCGATCTTTTAAAAGTAAAGTTGGCTGTAACATTCTTATGCATAAAATTCTTAATAGGTTCTCATTTTTCAAATTCCTAAATAAGACTTATAAGGTCCTGCATAGTCTAGCTTCATCCTTTACCCCCGTGGCCTTAACATACTCAACTTCCTCAAATGAACCATATTCTCTCTGTCCTGAATGGTCTCTCTGTCTCCTCCACTCACTTCTGCTTGGCTAATTCCTCTTCATTCTGGTATTGGCTTTGGCTTCCATTTCCTGCCCTCATGTCCGACCTCCAAATTCAGGTCCATTGCTCCTTATATATTCTATAGCCCTCTGTACTTTGCTGCCCTTGTTATAGCTGTTATCTCTTTGCTTTTTTTAAAATTGGGGTATAGTTGCTTTACAATGTTGTGTTAGTTTCTGCTGTACAACAAAATGAATCAGCTACATGTATACATATATAGCCTCCCTCTTGGACCTCTCCCCCCACCAATTCCCGCCCATCTAGGTCACCACAGAGCAGCGAGCTGAGCTCCTTGTGCTATACAGCAGGTTCCCACTAGCTTTCTATTTTACACATGGCAGTGTATATATGTCAATCCTAATCTCCCATTCATCCCACCTCCCCTGCCCTCCATGTCCACAAGTCCGTTCTCTATGTCTGCGTCTCTATTGCAAAAAAAAAAAAAAAAAAAAAAAAAGCAAGACTACTTTATAAATGATGTTGCATTTTAATTGCCCTTTTCACTTGTCTTTATCCTTCACTAAACTGAAACTTCTTTGAGGACAGAATGGTTCAATCTCTTCTCCCTTGGAACTTGAGTGTTTTGCACGGTGCTTAGAACATAGCAGGAACTACCCAAGAATTAGTTGGACAAAAGAACAAATAAAGGTTGGCTCACTTCTGACATTCTTCAGAAGGTTTACATTTTTAGGATTCTAAGGAGATGTTTTTCTCAGAAGTCTAGTTCTATAACTGAAGGTCCTAAACATTTTACAAAAGAAAAGGAGTAGTGTTAACAAGGAAATGAAAACTCATAAAAGAAGATACTTTTCAATATGTGTGGATAATAATTTCTTTTTCCTTTCTGCAGCTTGCAATAAACTTATACTTTTCAAAATCACATTTACTGAAAAGAGTCAGTCAAATCTTAGCCTACACATTAAAAATATTAAAGGCATACAATTCAGTGGATTCAGTGTAGAAGCATGCTATGGACTGAATTGTCTCTCCTCACATTCATGTGTTGAAGCCCTAACCCCCAGTGCCTTAGAATGTGGCTGTGTTTGGAGATGGGAATTTAAAGAGGTAATTAAGGTTAAATGAGGTCCTAAGGGTGGGGGCCTAATCCAATATGACTGTTGTCCTTATGAGAAGAAGAAGAGACAACAAGGATGTATGTGCACAGAGAAAAGGCCATGTGAGGACATAGCAAGAAGGCAGCCATCTGCAGGCCAAGGAGAGAGGCCTCAGCAGAAGCAGCCCTGCAGGCTCCACGGTCTTAGACTTCTAGCCTCCAGAACTGTGAGAAAATAAACTTCTGTTGTTCAAGCCATGCAGTCTGTTGTACTTTGTTACAGTAGCCATAGTGAACCGATACAAAGTGGAAAAGGTCGGAGAACATTAAAAAATTAAAAAAAAATTTTTTTGCCCAACATCACTTTTAGGTTTTTTTTGCCCCTTATTAGTTGCTTTTGTCACATCAGTGACTTGCTGCTTCTCATCTTTATCCATATTTATCACTTCTACTCAAGTCAAGTTTAATACTTTACTTTTTCACCTATTTTATACTCTTACACTAAATGTTCAATTTCAGGGCTAATTTATAATAGGTGATTTTTTTAATAGCAAAAAGTATTTTTCTAGTAAAAAAGATTTTCTGAGGACTCCTAACAATTTTGTTTAGGGTGAGTGGGAATTTTATATCTGTGGCACTATCAATATTCTCCAACATCAATGGACATTTATTGGGCACTTACTGTGTGCCAGGCACTGTGCTAGGTGCCAGAGAGATGGTGGTAAACAAGTCCGAGAAGGTCTGCCCCATAAGAGGAAGGTAGGAGTGAACCAACCAACCAAGGAACCAATGATAACAGTTATGACAAGACTGAAACAAATAGTATTCCATGATCAGACTAATATGGGAGACCTACCTGAGTAGGTAGGTGCCTTTAATCAGAGTCTGGAAGCCAGAGAAGGAGCCAGTTCATGTGTGTGTGGAAGGAAAGGGCAGGAGGAAAATGGGGAAGAACGTTCTAGGCATAGGGGAAGAACTAGTATCATGGTCTTTGAGGCAGTTTTAGGAACTGTTTTTAGGAACTGATGAAAAGCTGATGTGACTAAATATTATGGTTGAGTGGGAGAACCCCATGAGAGCTGGGGCTGGGAGAGGGGTAGGCGAGGGCTAGATCACACACAGGCTTGCAGTCCCGGTGATGGGTCTGGGCTGTGAACTAAGTGCCATAGGACTCTAGTAAAGGAAGCACGTGAGCAAGTAACAACTTAGACCTCATATGTGAAACCCGGAAATAGGCGTCAAAATGTCCCATTTCTTGTACTTGAGAAAAACATAAGCAGGACAGATATCAACCCAATTATATGAGATCAGGGGTCTAACAAAGTGACAGCAATCGATCATGGCGTCAAAGTATAGACTGTACCCTTTCACTGTACTGCTTCCCTCCCTTACACAAGGGGCCTTTGCAGAGTTGAGAGAAACATGCCAGAAGCTTCTGACTGGTAAGTATCAAGGCTTAAAACTATGGTTAGAGTTGGAAGTTCTGGGCTGGTTTGCAACCTCCTTCGGTCTGCCTGCCACCATCTGTCCTATAAACCACTAGCAAGCCTGGACACCTGATAAGCTTTAGGAGAGGCCAGAAAAAGCCCTCACTGGGTAACTCTGAGACCTCTCCTCCCCCAGTGAAGAAGGTGCTTGAAAACCATTACGGCTTTTAAAACTTCACTTAGGAATTAGGAAGACAGTAGGACTTTGCCCTTGATCTACAGTTTATTTATTTGGCTTATCTGACATCAGAACCAGCAAGGGCACATAAGAATATCTTTAATTTAGCAGCAAACTATTTACAGATGAGTCAGTTTCCCATTGTGCTAAGCAGTTGATATAGGGGAGAAGGCCCCTACACTGAGTGAATTAGGAGCATATAGGAATACTTACAAAAACACACCTTTCAAGCAAGAACAACTATTAGATTTCTCTTTATAGACCATCTCATGAAGGGTGCACAGACAGGAAGGCCGAGGTATGAGGTGGAAAACAGATGAGACTCAATATCAGAAGACCTTGCTGGCAGGTGACCTTGGATAAGTCACTTGATGTCTTGTAACCGGGCATTTTCTTATCAGTGAAATGGCAATAATAATATCCAAATCTACAGGGCTTTGACAAGCAGATTAAATAATGTGTGGGAAAGGGCTTTGTCATTTTTGAAGCACTTCATAAATGTGAAATTTATTATTCATATTCTGGCTGCTGTGATGATGTCCAAGAGGCTGAAGAGAAAATTTTTGTCTTTTTGAAGCTTACAACTAAAATGAGAAATCACAAGGCACAGAACTAAATACATAATTGGTAACTTATGAACAACCACTATTTCTATTACTAGCATGTGCTCAAAATATTTGTTAAAATGAAATACAAATAATACAATGGGATATGCAATTTCAGTAAATAGAGGTGTGGTGGATGCAGCTGTGGAATGTCCAGAAGAGCTTTCTAGAGGGCATGCATTTATGTAGGTTTTATAAGATGCAATGTATCACAGTGGTTATGAGTTTGGGATCAGCTAGATAAAAGTCGAAATCCCGGCCCCACTGTGTCGTAGCTATGTGCCTGTGGGAGAGTCATGTAAACTCTCTAAACTGATACCTTTACTGATCGATAAAATGGGAATGAGAGTATTTACCGGCTTATCTAAGGACCAGGGGAAATTACGTAAATAAAGTTTTAAACACAGTGCTTACCATGAGGCAAATGCTTTAAAAAACGGTGGCTCTTGTAATTACTACCATTATAGATCTCACCACAGCTGAATGACGGGTTAAGCATCAGAGCTATAATAATGATAAAGGAGGGGAGACATCGCTGCTTCTCTTACAGAATCCTGGCAGATGCGGGGAATGGTTAGGATCTAATTAAACGGAAAGGAAAGGGAAGGAGCAAACTGAGAAAAGAGAAGTTGGAATTTTTTAAGGATGGAACAAAGTGATGAGAATTATGGAGGGCAGTAGCTTTTAAAACCGAGTCAGCTTCATTGATCAGTCTTAAATTCTGCTTTGTTTTCAAAATACAAGTCACATCTATCTTTCATCAAGTCGATGTAAGGTGTCTCTACTGAGACCGTTTTACAGTCTTAAGTGACCATCAAGCCAATATGATTAACCACTTGAGGAGGGAAAAGGGCTGGGAGTGACAAACTCTGCACTTTCCTCTTTGGAGATTTCTCTGTTACAACTTTAATTAAGAAAAGGTCAAAGAAGAGGGGTGGAAATAACCGGAGTGTGCTAGAATTTTGGACCCACACTCCAAAGGACAGGAGAGGACAGGGTGTGAGATCACATCATTGCATTCAGACATGACTGAATCTTTATCGACTATATCCTGCTTTGAAGATTACCAACACAAATTTTGGGGGGGCGTTAATTGTTCTATTGTTTCAGCTACCATATAACATTGGGGAACCAAATTCACTGGGAATAAGATGAAAACCATCACTCCACTTGTAGTTTTGAGAGGCTGAGATGTAAGAAAGAAGAGGAACTGTTCGATCTACCAGCTGGGAAAATTTGAACAAAGAGATGGGTTTAGCTGAAGAGTGCATTTTTATCTCCTGAAAGAGTAGCATATAGTATAAAATTAAACCAGTACACTGGTTATATACATATATTTTAAAAAGTTCAAATTAAGATAAATATATAACTATTAAAACAAATAAATGTTCATCAGTGTATCACCTAAAGTCATCTCATGTACTAATCTTGCAAAAAATAGTTCTAAGGCATCAAGGGAGGAAAGTTCTAGAAACAAAGAAGTGGTTAACAATACCAAGTGGTGAGGGTGATGAATGCCAAATGTTTGAGGGATGCTTTCTGTGACACAGTAGAAGAAAGGGGACCGATTTCAAAGGCAATTTAACCCATTGGCTCACTTAATAGTTATAATGGCAAAAAATCCATAGGCTCTCAGTTCAGAGAAAATGTATTAGGGTTATTAAGTAAAATCGAATATTTCTAAGGAACTGGTTTGCTAAACATATTTGTAAAACAGTTGTCTAAACTAGGATGAAACATGATAATTATACAGTTTGTGCATTTATTTTCATTCAAATTGGAAATGTATATTTATTACTAACTAACTTGAACCAATGGGAGGAATCTACTATGTCACAACTAAAATAGAAAGGGAAAAACTCTAGGAATGCCTTTATTCTATTACATAAGGCTATCTGAATTCACACATTTAACACATTGGAAAGTAAGCTTTGAATACTGTGGGACTTGAAAGCAGGCTGTATCAGGATGGCTACCCTGAAACATTTGTAAGAGAAGAGTTGAAAGACAATTTCTCCCACTGTTCTCATTGTTGATGAAATGATTTCCATGGTATAATCCCACCCTATCGCTTTTCCTCTTCTTCACTTCTATCTTAAGGGAATGCAGGATTGTTCTCCAAATCAGCAGAAACACACAAGTCCTTGGAATAAGACAAGTTCCTGCATCACTGTCATGTGGTAATTTGACATGGCACATGTAACACAGAACTGACCGGTGGGACCCAGAGTCTTGCATCTCCCTAGATGCTAATATTTAGCACAGCACCCACTTACATGAGTTGTCCCTTTAGCTAAGATATAAACAAAAATGTGAATTCTATGGTACATTAATGGGCAGTGTCCAAAGTAATATCACAAGACATTTTAATTGGATCAGTTAAAAAAATGCTTTAGTGACACCTCTGGCATCCAGTGACTTTGCTGAGACTGCTTGTCAAGAGATCAGACTGTTTCCCTCTCGCAGGACAGTCAAGCAGCCAAACCTGCACTAACCATGATGGGTTGTTCTGGAGCATGTTGACATACAACCCGATGAGAACATGTTCATCAGCTAGCCTGTCTGCCACATTCAGACTGTACTGTATCCTGAAACAGGGCAGGAGGAAAGAAAGGGTGTTGTTAGGACAGGTGGACAGAAATAAGCAGGGCAGGTAGGAGTGAGTTTGTGGTCGAAAAGGCATCTAGAAAACCAAGCAAGTAAAGGAAAACTAAGCGATGTTCTATGAAAAAACACAAGCAAAATCCAAGCAATGAAATTCACAAAGCCATTTCACTCTTTAAAAATAGATTTTCACTTAGGTCAAGTAACTTTTAAGAAAACAGAATTGCATTCTTCAAACCACTAAGGCCAAGAAATTCATTTGTACAGTAAATACACTGAAATAGGTTGCAAGCAAAGATTATCCTTTGGAAAATCAAATCTGAAGCTTAGTCACTTTAAAAAAGGAAAAGGAAATCAGGGAAAGCGAGTAACAACACAGATGTGTCTACTCAAAATAACTACTTGGTGCTGTTAATGGGGTTATAACAGAGCTGCTTTGACTAAATCAAAGATGGTCTTTCAAACACAAAGCATCTTTGACACAAGAAATCAGCATTTTTAGTTTAGTTAATTCAGGGTTCCAGAACACTCTGGCTTTAACTTACCCTTTGCCCTTCAGCAAAGCTGGAGCAGCCCTAGCCAGCAGTTTGCTCTGCTCGACTTCACTGTCCTTGGGAGGAGAGCTGGTTAATAAGATGGGAAAGCCAAGAAGAGCGTAAACTCGGCAATGCATTCAAGAATAGAAACTGGCAACAGAAACTCCCAAGACTACTTCCAAGCTCCATTTGGACAGCTCTTTCATTACTTTGAAATGTTCAAGATGTTTTCAGATTTCCACATAGCTGAACTAGGAGTAGCAACCTGGCCTGAGAACCACAATTACAATTACACAAGCCGCTATGATCCCAGATTTGACCTCTGCTATTTGCTAAACAAATAGATTGCATGTGCCCAGACACAATGACAATTCATTCAGCGTTCATGACAGACTATCCTGTACACAGTCCAACAGTTCACTAAGTCCTGCCAGCCTTCAGATCCCACACAAGAAGCTTATTTCTCCAGCCTGCCCTCTATTCTCCGACTTTCTGTGTTGAACAGAGAATTGAAAATTACCTAGAGATTGGTGTCATATTAAAAGTGTTTTGCTACTTTAGGCACAAGTCACCTGACCTTGGCTGTGAAGCTGTGAAGAAAACTTTCAGAGAAACAGAGAAATAAACGTTTGAGCCTTATAAACATATATTCATACTCCTTGTGTCTATAACTGGTGAAGAAGAGTCCAATGAATAGGGCAAATTCTTATCATTTTAGATTTATTAGGAAGAACACTCAAGTTAACTGGCAATTTTAATGAAAAATTAAAAAGTTTAATGTAGTTTTATTAAAGGAAAATAGAAATATAAATAATAATAAAGTGTGGCCAAGCCAAAGGCACCCAAAATTTATATAATATAAATGAATTTATAACTATAATGAATAGGCATGTTCATTGGGAAATATGACATTGATTCTTAGTGCTATAACTGTACTTGTAATGTGCTTAAAGAGAGCTTCTTCTTTTGTAGGTTAGAAATTTGCCCTGCAACGCTGGTGTACTTAACACCATCCCTTCCTCCCTTCATGGAGAATACAAAAATTAAGTGTCTGACTTTGTCTGAATACCAAGTTTTTAATTACTTGCATTGAAATTATTAGATTTTTACCACAAACTTCCGTAACTTTTCAAGAAGTTATAAATCTCTCTATATAAAAGAATGGTTAATAAAGCAGTTAAAAATCTTAAAAACTTTAAAAGTTTTACTACAAAGTACCACTTTCTCAGACCACAAAGCACAAAATACAGCAACTTATAAATGAGTATCACATTAGAATTAGGCACGGTATAATTGGAATTCTTGTTTTATAATAGTATATACTACAAGATTCCTTAAATCGTGAGGCTTCTGGTAAATTTAAAATCAAATTTGATCTATAAAGAAAACATCTAGTATAGAGTAGGCATTAATGTTTGTTGAATACTGTGACTTTACTCAGCTTTTCAGGAATGCACCCATTACTCAAAAAGTACAACTGCACACAAACAAAATTGACTTTAACAATGAAATTATTGTTCTAGGAGAATTTGCTTTCCTGATGAAGTTAATTCTTTTTTAAAGCATATTGATTTGCACCTTCAAGGACTATGAAACCTGCCCATCAGGAGCAAATAAGCATCTTAAGCCACTGGAGTTGATGTTTTCCCACCATCCCACCAAGACAGCATTCCAAACCTTGCCTCCTGAAGTACAGCTCATTATCCAGTAACTACGGTCTCACTGCTGCCCAATCACCTCCCCCAACTTTTTTTTTTTTGATAATACAAGATAGATCTACCCACTCTATAATTGATTTCAGATCCCTGTAAAACCACTCAAAACACTGTGAAATATTAAGAATTCTTCCCTCCAAATGAAACCATTTCTCTGCCTTGTCACATACGCTACTTTTCCCCTTGAATCCCAGAAATTGTGTTATTTCCTTAAATCAAAGGCCTAATAATTATACAGTTACAACCTCTGATGATGAATGTGCAAGAAGGAAAAAAAAAGAAACACAGGAGGATCAACCACGAGGATATGCTTGTTATAAGTTACTCTGGTGACGTCTTATGGGAGGAAGGTGATGTGTCAATAAAGCTGCAGAAGAGTGTCCCACCACTTACTAATGAGCACTGGCACTGGAGGAGCCCTGCTGACATCAGCATGGTGCAGGGTTGGTAGCAGGAAGTGAGCAGTTGCCCCAATTTTCCTCTGGTGGCTCATTCTTTCTTTCTCTCCAATTCTCTGGGCCCCTCTCTCCTTCCTCTACGCCACCTGCCTGTCTCCCCTGCTCTTTCCAAGTCCCTTCTTTCCGCAAAGGGATGAGCAGATGTCTCCATATACACGTCTTGTCCTTTCGTTGCCATTTTCTTTGCCTTGGCCCTTGCCAGTGCTGGTTCGAAGGCATCATTTAAGTCCTTTCATGTTCCTTTCCTTTCCCATATGAATCCTTGGGAAAACCAGTTCTTGGAATATATGGGGATGATATTCTCTGCATTTATCTCATTTTGCTAAAGCTGTTAGCATCTAGTGCCAAGAGCATTTCTGACTTTTGGTACTCAGTGCCCACAAAGTTTCTGTACTACCTAGAACTAGCCTTGGATTCTCCTCCTAATCATTTATTTCTGGGAAGCAGAAAACATGACCATGTATAGAGGAAGCCAAGTGCATGATGAAAACAGGAATAAAAAAAAGCACTCTTTCTAAATGAAATGGATCAAGAACTTAGAGAGCAGACCAGGAGGCAGGTTTCCCTTAAAACTTGGGTCTATAAAGACTGTTCACATGAAGTATCTTCACCAGAATTTCTTCTGCAGCTCCCAAGGAGCTTGAAGAAGGGAAGCAAAGTGGAAAAAATTTTCTCCTGAGTTGTTGCAAAGGTAGTGACATCAGGTAATTTATGATAATCTCTTCAAAGCAAGGTACACTCACGATATTTTATAGAATAATTTGGATGCTTAAACTTTCATTTTGTAGCTCTGGCAGTCTGCTTGGAGAAGTTTGGTGATATTTCCAATTCGTTGTGGCCTTTGGGATCAGGCAACACTGGAACCTAGGGCCTTATCAGGAAGTGATTGCTTCCAGCATGTCAGTGCCTCCAAACATGCCAATGGCTTTCCTGCAGCTCTAGCTCTGGAAACTTCTCCATCTTCTGCATGCCCCGTCTTCAAGTTTAAAAGCATTCCTCCTTTTAACCTCGGAAACTGCTAACTACCGGGGACTCCTCTTGACTGTGGGTGATAAATCTTTTCTAATCTGAGTCCCAAGGAGAAGCAATGCTACCATCCCTAAAATTGTGTGTATACACGTCTCTTTTTCTTATTGTCGCTATTTTCTTTTCACCAGGCCCTGCCAATGTATAAACACCTCCTTCAGCACACATACTTTCATTATTGGGTGTGGTGACAATCATACCTGGAGGGTATGACAAGGTGAAATTTGAATTTCATGTATTCTGCTGAAAGAAAAGAGGCTGGGAATATTCCTTTAGATTATTCTTTTCTAAAAAAAAAAATTCTCTTATTTTCTCACCAATTCCTTTTTATACTCTGGAAAAGAACATATGTAAAGATAAATGGCCTTCTTCCAAAAATTTTCATACACACACACACACACACACACACACACACACACACACACACTGGCATAATGCGTTCTGGAAGATTAGTACAATTTCAAAATATTTCATATTTATTTATTTAAATTCACCCTTTCGTTTTGGAGAATGACAACTGATGCCAGGATTTTGCTTAAGTGCAAACATTTTGGGGGTACACTAAGGTAACAAAATCACACACAAATGCTCCCTGGATTTTTGCTTAAACCTGCCATATAGTTTTGAAAACCGCTTCTGCTTATGCTGTGTTATTATATTAGCTCTGGCCAAATATTTTTTTCTTTTATTGAACAGGAAAATAAAAGGATTTAAATAAAAGTCCTGCACAGAGCAACAATATAATATAAACAAATTATGTCATGTGGCGTGATTAACATCACAATGGTTAAATGGAAAATGATATTTGAACCATGGCAAATTAAGAAGAGAGATTTACTTTTTTTATTGATTCTTAAATGATTGATAAACTTGTTGGTGTTTGGGCTTTGTGAAGAATGACTGGTAAACTTGGCTCCCTCCTTAGCTGACTGTCAATTGGGAATAACATTTTGCTTCTCAATGTAATTAACACAATCTATACCAAGGTCATCAAACTAATTTAAATAAATTAGTTTTAAATAAAAAAGAGTCCACAAGTCAGTTTTACCAAGAGATAATTTCTTGAAAAACTCTATTTCCCCTTTCGTTTTCTAGCTTTCAACATCTTTGATCTGAAACATAAAATACCTGCCACACGCAAATCAGCAAACAAGCATTAAAAAATAGCTTAGTGTCTCAGTGGGAAAATGAGTTGTCATCAATTCAGGCTGGCATGAAAGTCAAACCTCCTTAAGCAGATACCGTGGAAGAAATAATAATTCTTAGGTCATATTTGATTCACTACATTTACTATGCTGTCCCCCAGATAGTATCAAGCTGTATCAATTGTGTTTTTGCCAAAAGATGCTCTAGAAAAGTTTGCTGGGTACAGAGCACACACAGACAGCAGCTAAAGCAACTCTAGTAAGAGAATAAAGGTTATCTAAGTGAAGAAGAGGTGACAGCAGATTTAAGTATACACTAACATTTTAGTATAGGAAATAGAGTTGAGTGCGAAGACCAGTTTAATTCAGGTTCGAAAAAAATCTAGCATGTTAGTGGAGCTCTGGGGCTACATGGAAGAAATAATTACTTGCAGAGAGTGTTTATTTCAAATTTCATACAACATGCCCAGAAAGTGTGGAAAGAATGAAGAAATCTTCAGTTGAGGTTGATTTATAAATGCATCTATTTTATGATGCTGATTTATAAATTTACCTCCTTTCCTGACTGAAAAGGGATGGATTTTAATCTTAGAAAATACTGAGCATGGAGAAAACTGATTTTCAGAAGCAAAGTCTGAATTCAGTACCTCAACTTTATTTCTATTCACTTTTGATTACCAAAACACAAATGTTTAAAATTTAGTTTGAACATTATATGTCAGATTAAAAATCTGGATTAGGGAAAGCAAAGTATTTGAAAAAACTGAAAAAGACACGTGAATTAGCCTTTCTGTGGTTGAAAACCCAAACAAATCAACCAACTGAACAACCAGTCAACCCACAAAAATAACTCACAAAGGCTGTTCCCTTGGGAAGAATCAGGATTTTGAAAGTGCGTGAGGAAGGCAGTGTATCTTCCCCATATGCACCCCTGGACCTAATACAGTATTAGTAATTAACCAAATGCTTTTCAGACAAATCAGAAAATAGCATATTAGATTGTGTTCAATACACTCTATGACTCATAAGCAATGTTCTCATATTTGGGAAGGTGATCAGTTCTGGCTAGATATAATAGCCAAAGGGATTCTTTTTGTGCGAGGTTAAGACTTGAGAGGTTGCATTTATAAAAATATGTGTAAAATCTTTAAGAGAAGTTTCTAAAACTGGAGGTAAAAGTATCTAGCCATTCAAATTTTTAGAATGTCCTTATTGTAGCTAATGAAGAAATGGCCATAATAGCCATAACTAATGAAATATTTTCCAAATGGAAAGGACTGGTTAGCTCTCTCACGTAAATGAGGTGAGGATTTTGGCAAGATAATTAAGATTTTACAAAGGGGGCCTGATGCCAACAGCAGAAACTCAAAGGCATAATGCTGTGTGCAGTGAGGGGGAGAAGGGCTTTGCGGTCAGCTCTTGCAATATTTGCCATAATGGCAGGCTATCTTTCATAAGCTTAATGTTGGCTGCCCAATCATACATCATATATTGGCGTTCTCTTCCTAGTGGTAATGATAAATTTCCATTGATCTAGTTGTTCTTTTCCTATAAACTCATGCATTTATAAGAAAACAATCTAGGTTTAGGGATATAGTTATGATCAAGAAAATGAATGAATTTGTCCACGAATTGTGTCATTTGATCCATACTGTGCCTAACTGCTAATCAGCATCGAGTACACACACACACACACACACACACACACACACACACACACGAAGACCTCAAAGGGTTAAGGGAGAGTGCCTTTGAGAATTCCTTTTAAGTTAAGGGAAAAGTGACTCAAGGATATAGCTAGAAACGGATATCAGAACAGGGGATGGGCAGATGGTGGTAGTATACCCTCATAAATCTGTGTGAGTTAGGTTACCAGGATGTCAGAAGACTTCAAAGATAGGCCCTAGTGCCTTTTGAAGATCAAAGTGTATGCTTGCAAAGGACTCTATGTGAGGAATGCCAGGAGTTTGTAGCGAGGATTCTGGAGTAGTGATTTCAATTCATCCTTATTCTGCTTTATCTCTGTAAGTTCTGTCACAATACCAAAGACCAAAAACTCAGGCTAAATAAAGTATCTGCACAGCAAACTTCCTTACTTTTTTAATGCAGCCTCAACACTGACCAGCACCACTCTTGGCTTGTTTAGGTTTTAGTTTTTAATCTGATTTTAACAGGGGCAGTTGGGGTGGGGTAGGAGTGAGGGCAGAGCTCTAGGTTCTATTTCTTTGGTTAAGTTCCAACTGTAGGAAGATTAGGTGCTTTAACTTATGCCTGTATTTGGCATGATGGTTTCCATCGACCTTAGCGTATGGACATGGCTAAGAAATAAACAGGGGATCACCACCAGCATTATCAACTGGTAGAAATTAAACACTAAGAGCATGAAATTGGTTGTGAAATTGCTACTTTAATAGGAATCAGACTGCCCTACCTGGGGGGAAATGGCCCAAGCCCAGGAGGACAGAAAGATATAAGTCCTCAAGTCTTTTACTGTAATATGGTCCAGCCATGTGATGTTGTCCTGATCTCACACAGTTAGTGCTAAAATCATTCCAAGAGGCTCTTTAATACAAGAGTCTAAGGAATCACCATCTGGGGTCTTGCAAACTGTACCAAAGCAGAGGATCGTCCAAAGAAGGAGATCCAACATGGTACTCTTCATATTTACTCATCTCATACATACTGGCTTGAAGACATAAAATCAATAAAAGAAGTGGAAAAGTGGAAAAGAGAAAAAGAGCTGACCAGTCCAGCTCAAGTTGGAAATTCTCAATGGAATCTCATAAAACCCCAGAAGACCTGTATCTCCACCAAAGCATACTACAAGAGGATTTTAGTGATGAAGTAGGACTAGCGGTCTAGCTATGGAACTACTACAACGATTAGTGCTTCAGGGCTGGGATACTGACCGTGCGCTGTGGTCAAGCTGATTTACATACAGCTTTATGAGCGAATGCTCCTCAGCCACAGGGCTGGATGCACTTATCCCCTCAGGTAACCTGAGGGATGCAAACAATGAGACCCCGTTAAAACCTCCCATGGACAGAGCAAGGCCCACTCAGAGAGGAAAGACGTTCAGTGTACACAGCTTTATTGAATGGCACCCTTAAAACAGAAACCAGAGGCCAACCTCCGTGACGATAGGAAGAACTGCAAACTTTAAACAACGTGCTTGAGGTTCAGAGGGAACATTCCAGAAGGACTGAAAATGGGAAGAAAGGGAAATGATCATATTTTGGGGCACCATGCCCCCTGGAGGAACCAGAACAGCTCAAAATATTATAGGAATATTTTAGAGGAGAAGAAGCCATGTTATCCATCTAGACGCATCCATCATAAAGCACCGTCCAAGCTGAAATGATATAAAATGACCTTCAGTAAGGATGGGGTCTATCTCTGCTTGACATTTGCAGAATGCAGAGCTTCCTAATAAAAGCATATCTTTGTTAACATCACGCCAGATCGTCCCAAGAGAGAGGCACAGGCCCATGTTTCCAATAGACTTTACAGTTTATGATTTTGTCTTAGAAAATGTGGTTTAATCTGCTGGTGGCTCTGAAAAGGAGTGCTGAAAGGAATAAACTGGGCTTCAACCATAGGATTTCACTGTGGATGTTATGCAGTTCCATTGCCTTCCCATTTCTATCTGTGACAGACTTGCTTAATTTATAGCGGGAAACACCGTTCTGTTTATTCCGCTGATTACAATTATGGGGAACACCTTCATCTCAGGTTCCTGCTGATGGACAAATCCAGGAACTCGGAGAAAAAAATCAACAGTGTTCTGAGTCTCACTGTCTGCAAATCTTCACTAGAACGTACCAGGATATTACAGGGAAATTGGTATCTCAGCAACTCTTCGGGGAAATGATTGGTTATGTTTGTTTTTGAAACATGAGGCCATTTGTTTCCTACTGAAAGGCATTTGAAATCTTACATTCAATTACTCACTCCAATTGTCCTTACCTTTGTTTCTGCCTTCCTGTGAGCCTTCTCCATGTATTCCTTAAAATAATTCTCTGGTGCTCTATTTGTGATATTTGATCAAATGACTTGGAGTACCTCTTGACCCCTGCCTGTTCATTGGGCTAGCTTTAGGAGAAGTGTCTGTTTCACCTGTTTGCTTACAGGGCAGTGGATCTTTGTGCAAAAAGATGAGACATGCATCCACCCTCTTTTTTTAAAAGTTCTTGTTCTTATCCTTGAATTACTTATGTAGAAACTATATTTCCAAATTTGGCCTTGAGCCTCTAGCCTCAGGAACTCTAGAGTTCACTAAGAAGAAGATTCTTTTATATCTGGAGCTTTATATTATGAGATGTTTCAGAATGTCCATCGTAATTCCCCGTTGCATCTTGAAATTCCAATTCCCCGGCTTAAATGGGCCATTCCAAGTGCTATGAAAGTGACTTTCTCAATGAGCCAGAATGCAAGTGTGTCAGCAGTAAAACTTAAATATACCCTGCATTCTTACTGTGGATAGATTGTAAATGCAAGTTTCCAGAAGTGACATTCATTCCCAAAGCCATCCTAGCCCTCTTCAAACGCATCCAAATGAATGAAATTAACAACTTGTGACATATTTACAAACTAGTTTCTAACAGTAATCTTCCACATTTGGCTTAAAGGAGAATATTTTTCTTGCCACAAAATCAAGGCTCATTACCAAAGGTTTATTTTATAATAGGGTTGGAACTTACCTCCTGGTAATAAAAGGACTTCCTGAGGAGGGGACAGAGTGGGAGAACATGCTGTCATTCATGCTGGTTACAGGTCTGGGCGGCCTAAAACAAAGTACAGTTAAATGGAAAATGGATGGAAAGTTAAATAAAAGTCACAAGTTGACAACTATACGATCTCTCAAGGAAAGGAGTCGGTAAGATCAGAGTTCTTATCTTACCCAGGATCAACGCAGAATTTTATATTTTCCAACTCAGTTCTTGAAGTGTTTTGGGAAGTTACATTTCCTTGAGAAGATAGAATGTCTGTTTAAGCATTGCGGGGAAGATCTCCAGAAACCACAGGAATGTTTATTCATGAGCTTTGAGCCTTGGTGATTCATTGAGTCATATTCTCAGATAGAATGAGGATTTTGAGGCAGCCTACTAACTTCTAAACAGAGAAGCTCAGAAAACTTGATGACAATCAGAATCTACATCCTCTTGGAAAGAGGAAGATTCCCGAGGCTTTGGAAACTTCCTGTGTTCCCCATGACGATGGCCCTCTTCCAGGATACCCGGGCCTGTAAGGACCCAGCTGCAAAATCGTATCATGCCTTCTTCGCTCTTTGCTCTAAGTGAAGACACAATTAAGCACCACAGGGATTTACTGACTTTCTGTTATCTGGATGATCTATATGATAGGACATATAGTGCAAGGCATCTCAAAAACTTCACTTTTTTTCATATGATTAGAGAAGGAAAATAGGGTTCAATATTCCCTGGAATTGTCCACAACCTTAAACACCAACTGCATCATGTCTGTCCTCCACTGTCTCAATTTTCATTCCTATCACTGATGTCTTAGTTCAGGTAAAATGATAGAGCTAAGATCCCCATCTCATCTCCAAGCTGTTTTTAGTCTTATTTTAGGTTCACTGTAAGATGTTCCGCAGTACAATGAGGTGGAATTCAGAGTTCAGAAGATGGATGATGGGGCAGGGCAGCGTTCTGAATCAGGAAATTTTAGTTTCACTCTCATTCTATATATGAGTTCGACAGTACAGAATTTTTTGAAGATGAAACATGAATACAGTAGCCTATAGAATCTATTTGTGTCAACTTGACTAAGAGCAAAAAGTTGTAAAGGTTTAATTTTTATCTTAGGAAACCAGAGTTAGTTCGGATTCTACGATGAAGAGAAAAAGGTAGACTTGTTTGTCCCAATGTATTTATGGGAATGGACATGATGCAAGGCAGGTTATGAAATGTCAGCACTACATGCAAAAATTCATTGACACTTTTGGTTCTCAGTACCTGATGCTAAACTGCGTTCTCAGATTTTTTAAAGACACATTCTTTGTTGGGTGAGGTCAAAATAGCAGGTTCAGTATTTAATCTACTCTGAACATATTAGCCGAAGTTCTGAAAACTAGCTTAGTGTTTTATATTACTTCTTTAGGATATGCGTGATACGTGAGACTAGTTTAAAGCTAATTCTGCTTTGAGCAGGACACTTTCACTTTATAAGAAGGATGCTAATTTTAAACAAATGTGCTCTGTGAATTTTGAAAAGTTAGGTGTATCAGATTTTAAGACAGTAGGTAGAATGAAATATCTTCATTTTAACTTTGAAAAAAGTGGAAAAAAATCAACTTGACAACATTTCTGGTTTTCTTTTGTCTTTTTATTAATGTTCCCCTCTTGCTCTATCTCTAGGAAGTGAGAAAACAAGTGGATTTGGAATGCTTTTTAACTAGTCTGGTAAATTTACTCTATTGAACCTGGTCATCCCAAAGCTGAAGTTGCAGTTCCTTAGTAAATGGCTTCACATTTAATGTTCATCACGAAAATGTCGAACTTGGGACACAGAATGGCTAACCTTGGCACCAAAGGGCAGTTTTCAAAGGGACCTATTTCCTCCACAACCAAATGGCAAGGTACCTTATCTAATAAATAGGTCACATTGGGAATTTTAAACATATTTAGTCTTATGAAAAAGAAATAGCTCCAGAAGATAAGGTCACAGAGGCCTAGTGCAAAGTTTTCTTTCTGGACAAGATGTCTGCAAAGGACATTTTTATAAAATTGGCATTCTTTTCATAAACTGAAAGTGCTCAGCTTAAAGGCAGAATTAGTTTTAAGCTAGCCTCCTATCTCTCACCTGTTTTGTGTCTCATAACCACTTATAAGTCTTTATAAGCACACTAAAGACTATTGACTTACCAAGTATCCCTTTTGGCAGCAAAAAATTGAATAGAATAGAGACAGTTAATCATGGTAACATTTACAAGCAATATAATAGCTAAGAACAAATGCCAAAACACCAAAATGCCACTACTTAAGTGGCTTTTATGTGCCTATGATAACTTAGAATAGCTAAACGAACAGCATACTTTAAGATTAGAAGTCTTAGATATCCCCATCCAAAAAAAAAAAAAAAAAAAGGAACATAAATATCTGTTCAGGGCAATAACATCAGAATAACAAATAGAAAAATGTCTAAAGCTAAAAAATGGTAAAAAATCTGTTCTACTAGAGATTGGCCACTCTGCATCCAGAATTTCTTGCGTGTTATTTCAACAATTAAATATTTTGTATAATTTGTCTTTTAAAACTGACATTCACCCTGGAAAAATATATTATCCGTGAGTACAGATCAGTGTTTTGATTCAAGGACTATTTTAAGAATCTGGTTAAACATGGAACTTTTAGCAGAAAAAGGCACATTTCGTGTAGAATTTTAGGGGAATCCTGAAACTCTCCATGGAACCCAAATTGTGTGGCATGGCCTCACTTCTTTCTCATTTTTTTTTTAAATTTAGTTATTTTTGGCTGTTTATTTGCTCCACAGCAGGTGGGATCTTCCTGGACCAGGGCTCAAACCCATGTTCCCTGCATTGGCAGATGGATTCTTAACCACTGCACCACCAGGGAAGTCCCTGGCCTTGCTTCTTAATTCTGTCTCCAAGTGCGAGGCCCCATCCTAACTCCGTTTTGCTGCAAAGCTCTTAGAGCCAGGCTGTTTACCCCCATCCTCTCCCTACCTTCCCCACACCCATCATCTTGGATTGAACGCTGTTCTCTTGGGGGGGACCCCCTAAGGGGTTCTACCAGCCCCTAAGGGGGCCGGTAGACAGTGACTCCGTGGCCAAGCTCAGAGAGCCCAGACCTACTCTCACTTATGTTTTGTTCATTCACAAGCAACTAAGTGATCATCCCTGGCTATGGGGAAGTAAGTTAAGACTTCAGGAGAACAGCTCATATGAGCTCGCTTTCTGCAGGTGATTGGTCCTTTGGGACACTTCCCAGATTTCTTTACCCCTGGTTTACTTTAAGGCTTATTTTTGGGAGCAAAGTTTCCAAAAATAAGTCAACCACATTCTACAGAATCAGTTTACATTAGTTTGTGGATGCTTCCAGACTTGTGTGGATTGCTGGGGGCAATGAACCCTCAGCACACACCCAGAGTAAACCAAACAAAGCCCTGTGGGATTTATACAAAGTCCACAGACATGCTGCAGCACAGTGGTTTGATGGGATTTGTTTATGTCCATTAGGGGAAAGAGTGGCTGCTTTCCTAAGGCTCCGAGATGCACCACAGTGCCTCTAATGGGTTATGTTCTCATCCGCCTGAAGCGTGAACCTTGCCTTGGTGGATTCCTAACACCCATGTGTCCCATCAGCCAACCTCTCGAGGTCAACAGGCAAACACAGGCCCTGCAGTGCAGGTGGTAGTGCTGAAGTGTGCACAATGAAAGGCAGTTCAGAAGGACGGGGAAAGCCTGTTCTAGAGGCTTCCTGAGACACTTGTGACTACGTAACTCCTAACTGTGCCCCAAAGTAGGTAATGAACTTCTTTCTTCTTCTGAGCCCAAGATAACACCCAAGAAAGAAATACTTTCTTCTACCTAAGCCTCCTCTGTTTTCTGAGCCAGCCAGGCCTGAGAGAGGCCCCCCGACATGAGGCTTTTGGGAAGTGGAAGGGGTGGGTGGTAGCACCGTTCCTTGGGCCAATTCCCTTTGCCCCCCAAACTCACACATACTTTGGATGAACTTCCCCTCCAATACCCCTTCTTCAACCCTCCCTTGCACAGGCCATGATTCTTCTAAAGTTATGTAACTTGGGATAAAACAACAGCAACAGCAATGATTCCTAGGCTTGCTGGCATCTTTAAGATGACTGGCTGTGCAGAGAAAGGAAACAGAGGGCTTCTCTATTTGGGACTCAAAGCACACATGACGTTAAGGTACGGTGTGCTTTAAAATTTCCTGACCACGGTAGTTCCGTTGATTATTAACGTCCAATTGTGCAAACTCCAATAACATCGTTATTTTACAATTATAAAATTTTGAATATTTTCCACTTCAAGGTAAATTATATAGTGGGGCATACTTGTACATCTGGGCAGAAGTACTGCATACCTCTCCATGAAAAATATTATAATAACATGACTTTCACTCTTTTTTTTTAAGATGACAAAATTTAAAACTGGGTCCCTGACAACTAAGAGGAAATTAATTGTCTTTGTACGGATCTGCACATGCATCAGTGAAGAAAGCTGTCCCTCAGTCTGGCGGGTAGAGACACTCACACGATGTGGGCCAAGTTGAGTGGTTTCTCAGGCTGGTCAGGGAACATGGGGTGCAAAGGTTCACGGCTGGAAGCACAGCTCAGAGACTTGCTTAATGCATTGGTGAGCTTCTTAGCGGGTGATTTCTGGAAGGAAGAAGAAAGGTTCAAGTGATAACAGTCAACATTTATGTAACATTTCATCGGATGATTTGTTTTCATAGTAGATATCCATTCATTCATTCAGGAAATCTTCTTTGATAATCTACTCTAAATCAAGGATTTTGCTCTTTGCTGGGACCAGAACGCTTGGAATTAGCCATCAGGGTAACTGCCTCGGGCTGCACAGTGTCAGCAAATGCTGTGATAAATGGAAGCAGTCATTGTGCTCAGGACGTCTGAGCTGGGACTTAATGAACA
The DNA here is from genome assembly GCF_008692025.1 of Phocoena sinus. Lineage (NCBI taxonomy): Eukaryota > Metazoa > Chordata > Mammalia > Artiodactyla > Phocoenidae > Phocoena > Phocoena sinus. The sequence goes on from NC_045776.1 coordinate 40,324,712, forward strand.
GCAGGGGTCCTTCTGACAAAACTCAGGGGACTGGAAGGTAATTCCAGATGGAGGAAGAACAGGAGACCCTGTTCTGGAGAGGAAAGCAGGAGGGAGACCACTGAAGTCTTATATGCCGCGTCCAAGACTGTGGTCTTTATCTCAAATGCAGAGGGAGACAATGAACAGGTTAAATCTCAGAGGTGACCTGATTCTAGGATTGCTTCTCTTTAAGAACAGAAAAAGGTTTGAGAGGGGATGGGAATGGAAGTAAGGAGATGGGTAGGAGGCTTTGCGGGAATCCAGGGGCAAGATGTTTCAGGTGTGGCTGGATACATCCGGTTAGAAGGAAAAGTGGAACTTCAACCTGAGTCTCTAGAATTTATGTTCTTTCCAGGGCATCATGCTACCTCTTTTTCATTTGGACCAGTGGAATGTTTATTTTAAAATTTCACGGCCAAGATGATCAAAAATAGTCTACCACATATAATAATTCTTTACCCCAATTTTTCCTTTCTGTGAGAAGCGATTTATCATTTTGTCACTTTCTTTGATACATAGAGTCCATAACTGGCAACATAACGAAGTGACTTTTGTCCTCATTTTTAAAAGCTAAGTAACGGGAACATTGTCCAAGAAGTCCCTCTTTGGCTTTTGCTGGGAGGTGTAATTCTTAGAACACTTAAAACAGCAGTAACAACAGCTCTTCACCCCATAAACATTGGGGCTCCTTTGTCCTCGTGAGGAGTCTGATCCTACTCTGTAAAGACATTGTCCTGCCATATAATTGCAGAGTTCAAAACCCCTAAGAAAAGGCTCCTTACCTGACTTTAGCATTTACATAGAACAACAATTACAAACGATTAGGCTACAATCACCAACCCTCTAGGACTTGGAATAGAAACATATTTGAAAATTGGTAATACGCTGACAATAAGAAAATAGAAAGTATTTCCTCCAGCGTTCTATACTAAATTGTATTTCATGATCTGTGCTAGTATACCTATTCTCAGCATGTGATATAGCCAGTAGTGATGGGTGGCATTTGAACTGGCATCAAGCCCTCAGTATACAATGCCTTAGTGAAGAACTCTTACTTGAACTCAGAATCTGACGTGTGCTAAACAATTAATATATTTGCACTGAATACCGGTTCCCAATAATAATTCCTAGAAAGAACATTCTGATTTAAAATGTATATTCTCACTACTCAGCCATAAAGAAGAATGAAATAATGCCATTTGCAGTAACACGGATGGACCTGGGGATTATCATACTAAGTGAAGTAAGTCAGACAGAGAAAGACGAATATCATATGATATCAATTCTATGCGGAATCTAAAAAAAATGATACAAACGAACTTATTTACAAAACAGAAACACACTTCCAGACATAGAAAATAAACTATGGTTACCAAAGGGGAAAGGTGGGCAGGGAGGGATAAATTAAGAATTTGGGATTAACATATACACACTGCTATATATAAAATAGATAAACAACGAAGACCTAGTGTATAGCACAAGGAACTATACTCAATACTTTGTAATTACCTATATGGGAAAGAATCTGAAAAAGAATAAATATATGTACTATACTTATATGTATAACTGAATCACTTTGCTGTATACCTGAAACTAACACAACACTGTAAATAAACTATACTTCAATTAAAATGCATATCTGAAGACCTTTGTAAAAATAAAATGAGTTACTCTTTAAGTAAAGACTATAGGTTGATTTGAGACACATTAAAATAGAGAAAAAATGCTTCTAAAAAGTCTGCATTTTCTTGTGATACAACTATTCCGAGAGGAGTTGGCAGGGCTGATGGCACATTCCACGAAAAATAATCTGTACATAGAGCAATACTTTTACAGAAGCACCAGAACAACATCACTGGATCTGGTCTTTGAGTTGAACTGAGACAGAGGTCAGCAAACTGTAAACCACCTGAACAGCAAGCTCACGGAGTCAAATTCCTCCCATAGACACAGGGCCATGTGCTCCCGAGAACACTTTCATCACATGGACAGGTCACCTTTAGCAGGTCAGTATTACAGGTCACCTCCAGCAAGTTAGTCACTTGCACTACTCATGAAAAGATGATTTTCTAATATCTCCCCCTCCTCTAAAAAAGTAGAATGAAACAGCATCCTTAAGCCCACACGCTCACAGGCCTTTCCTTCATGTTCCAGTCGTGCAGTTAAGACAACTCCAGAATCTAACTAACAATAATTTTTAGGTGATTCCCACAAACCACCCCCAAACTTGCAAAGAACCTTAACTTACTGTGAAAATGAGATTATGTTCCAGAAGGTGCTTGCTGTTTGGTTGTTACCTAAATCGGTACTGAATTATCTGTATTCCAAGAAGTAATATCATTTGAGTCTTCCTATATTTTAAGCCTTAGGAAGCTACACTGGGTTCAGATACAATAAGTAAGAGGTCCCAGTAAGGTGGGGAGTGGGAGGGGAAGGAGGAAATGTGAGAGGAGAAGGTAAGCGTGTCGCTTGATTCAGTCACCATGCTTGCCGTTCCCTTGCATTCTGGACGACACTCACACATCCAGCTGTAAGTATTGCCTGGACCTTGCCTTACCCAGGACGTGTACTCTTTCATTTGGTGCTGGTTGCTGTGGGAACCACCGGCATGTCCCCTCCAGAAGCAGTCCTGACAGAGCTGGTAATTGTGACACTGTTGGCATCGGTAGCGAAATCCCATCATACTCTCACTGTGGCAGTACGAACACTCAACTGGATGGAAGACTGAGGGGCAAGTTAATGAAGAAAAAAACAAGAAAACAAAAGTATGAGCCAGAAGAAGGAAAAATACAGTCCGACAAGAATTGCATTTTTCTGCTGTGCGCCATGATTTCCGATGATCGTCAGTTTTCGCCGAGAGAAGCATTAAGTTTATTCCTAGACTCTCACTACCCTTTTCCAGCATGTGTGTGGAGGTGGGAGAAACAGAAGGGGATGGAGGATAGGGGTTCTTTTAAGGGCAAATCTCTGTAATTCCACTTGCTCTTCTTACTCCCGTCCCTTATACTACGAGACTATAAATTACCCAAACTGGCTCGCTCGCCTTTCCCCCAAATGCTCTCTGTCTCCAGGAGATCAGCACAGCTCACGGAAGCTGGATGAACACAGCTGATTGCCCAGTGGGTTGAGAGCAAATATGAGAGAAATGGAAGAGGAGAGGAAGAAGAAAGAAAGGCAAATGGAAGAAGAGTAGAAAAACTGGATGGGAGAATTGAGTTACTTTTTAAAAAATGGAGTAGCTAATGGGCTTATTTAATGAGTGACACTGCTTTTGTTTAACAGATTTTTTTTTTTTTAATTTCCCGAGAGGCAGATGGATAGGGCCCAAAGAGACGAATAAGTTGTCTGAATACAGTTCTAAGTCAGATAGTTCAAGAGACACAACTTCCTTTGGCAGAAAATTTGAATTATAAAGCAGGCAAGGTAAAATATTTGAGATTTGAATCCAAGTAACTGCATGTTATGAGCTAAAGATATCAACAACAATAAGAACAATTCATGCTTTTGGTAAACTTTTTCTCTGGCTAACCAGCCAGGGAAAATATTGCAAATAAAAATAAATAAAGATGAAGAGTAAATTGTAAAAACAAAGACATAACCAGTTTTGAACACACTGTCTTCTGAACCAGCATCATATTCCCTTTTTCTGCCTCCTGGGAAAGGCTGAAGTGAGACTTGAATCTAGGGACAACTGTTCGGGGACAGGGCCTAAGGAACTCATTTCCTGCAACAGGAAATGCTGAGAGAGAAGCCACGAAATGACAAGTTTATAATTGGAAAATGACTAGTTCTTAAACTGCAAAACAGTAATATGAACTCATCCTGCATGATCTGGACCTTGATGGCTCTTTGCTCTAGCAGATGAATAAGAAGCATAAAAAAAAAAATCTGTGATTGGTACTTACAGAGAAACTAGTAAGTTCATTCTTTAAATCTTCTCCATGAGCAGAACAGGACAGATTTATAACTTTAACTAAGGGAGATAATTAGGGCAGATGCCAGATGTTCTAAATGGGAATTTAAAATAAGCTAACTTTAACCCCAATGTATATTAAAGAGACGTGTAGAAGTTAAGGTTACAGTAAGAGATAGGAGATGAATTATTTTCTATTTAAGGCTAGAGAATTCCCAGAGTTAAATTAAACAGTAAATAAGAACATCTAAAGATCAGATGGAGGCAATGAATTGTTCCATGTTTAAAATTTTTTAAACCTTGCTCTGAACTGTATTTTATATTTAAGTTTGGATATGCCAAGAGTAATTACTTTTAACATAGAAATACTTGCTTTTATAAAAACAAAAGCACATGACAAAAGTTACATTACTCATTTCTTTTACATAACTACAACCACTGAAAGCTTACAATTTGGAGCATATGACTAAAAGATTAGCAAGGTGCAAGCATCCAATTTTTTCCTATCTCCTCCACCTATTCCTGATGGAGTGCCTAGGAAGAAATAGTCAATGCCAGGTGTACCAAGAGTAGAAGTTCATACCTAAAACAAATACTGAAAATGTCACATTCCTTGCTGAGGTTCTCTTTCCATTACAGTAAGTTTTTAAGCCACACCTGATTTGTAACTGAGAGGTAGACTGTGAGATTTAATAAATTTTTAGAATGGACAGTCCTAATTGTGCAGTGCACCTATAAGGCCTTACTGATGAGGGAGACAGGTTAATTCTATTAAAATTCAGAACTACTAAATAGGCCTCCCTAAGACAATGACCTTGGCTTAATAACTATAGATTTGATAGCCTAATTTCGGTAATGAAAAAAATTGCCTTAGGAGTTTGGGATTAACATGTACATATATGTTATTTATATGTATATTAACATATACACATTCCCATATTTAAAATAGATAACCATCAAGGACCTACTGTATACCACAGGGAATTATACTCAATATTTTGTAATAACCTATAAGGGAAAATAATATATATTTTATTATTTATATATATATATATATATATCACTGTGAATCACTGTGCTGTACACATGAAACTAATGCAACATTTTAAATCAATTATACTTCAATTTAAAAAAAAAGGCTAAAAAAATTGCCTCAGTAGTAACTACTCACCGTTTTCTACATTTGCCAGTCGATGCAGAAGGGGCAGCCAGACCAGGCACTGCGGGGGAGGATCTGACATGAGTGTGTCCAAGAAACCATTTAAGGTGACTTTTTTCTGCATCAAAAAACCCATAAAAATTTAGAATCAAGAATAATCTTAATTTACCTGCTATGTAAATATCATTTGAGATAGAAGAAACAAGACATTCAATTAATCTCTAATAAATAAAGAAACAGAGCTTGAAACTAGTTCTGAATTTAAAACATTAATTGCTTTTTATATTTAAGCCTACATAAGACTGGATTATCTCCACTGAGGCTGAGTCAATATTATCACAAGGAATAAAACAATTCTGAGGGGATCATTTTCATACATGAGGGACAGTATGAAAATGATGAGGAAAGATGGAGAGTAGACATTCTCCATAAAATTTTACCCAATAGTACATCACAGCACACTCGACAATTCCCGTATCAGTCTTCTAAATTTGTAGAACAGCTTCCCTTTCAAAGCTCCTCAACTTCCATAAGGACTAAATATTTTGTGGTTAATGTGAATGGTTCTGCTATACAAGATTAGGAGTGAATCCTGTTCGGAGGGAGCTATCCTTCCCTGTTAGAAAAGAACACTCTAAATTAAAAAAAAATTCTCTTCTCTACTTTCTTTATGAATCTTTTCTTACAATTCAGTCGGATTCTGTGTCATTATCCCGGGCTTTTCTGATGCAGAAAAGAAATGTATTTTATCTATAAGTTTCTTTCAAAATGAAAAAATAAGAAGTTATATTAATATATGATATTTTCATAGTATGAATGACAAAAAATTTACATGCAAAAATCACTACTTTACTTAAATTTTTGAATTAGAATATCAAGGTGGATGGGATAGTTTTATATTGTTAGATAAGAAATCAGCCCTGAAGAGCTACAGTGCCTTTTCAAGGCTTAAACCTTACACTTGTCCTTGTAATTCACAAAACAACTGTCTTGGTACCCTTCTATTAATGTTTTCTTATTGGCAGATATTTACAGTTTTAGCTTTACCTCATAATACTAAATAAGCTTTTTATAGGGCTGTTATTAGCATTATAATTAAAAGATAAATTATGTAAAGTATAAGTAATGAGACAGTATTTTTTCAAAAGCTCCTACAATTCATATGTCTAAAATAATACTGTGTTTCAAACCAATCACTTGGGGCGGCTTTGCAATGAAGCAATTAAAACAATTTTGGAATTTCATCATTCGAACTGCTGCTATAGCCAGTTTATGAAGCACAAAAATAAACTGGTCTTATTATTTTTATTAGTGTTGCCTCTTTTTGTACTTCACATGATTTTATCTATTTTGACCATTCATCATCCTGGCTAAAAATCACTACTGGAAGTCAAGAAATGCTACTATGATTTCCACGTACATAAATTTCTCATCATTGAGGGTATATAAAAGATTATATAATGGGCAGTCTCTAGGATATTTCAAAAGGAATTTTGAGCAATGGCAACATCTTATATACTTTTTTTGAATATATAAATTCTATTAGATTAAAAAAGTCCTATTATTCTGGCTGACTTTTAATGAGAAATATTCTGAGGTATTAGTGTATTTCCTGAGGATTCTACAATGCACTACCTAAAATCAACAGATGTACAAACAAACAAGTAAATCCAGGGGCAGAGAGATCAGTTTGGGGTTTAATGCAATAGGCCAGGCAATCGAGGATGATGAGGAGAGAGATCTGAGAAAATTCTATAAGGTGAAATCAGTAGGACTTGGTGATTGATGAGAAGTTCTGGGTGAAGAAGTTGTATAGAAGGAGGCTTAGGTGAATGGATCCATTCTGAGGTCACCAACTCGAAAGGGAAAGGGAACTCCAAAGAGGAGTATGCTTTAGCTGGGGACAGAGGCCAGGTATCTAAGCCAGCCTGGGGGTGAGGGCGTGGGGAAGGTCAGAAAGGCTTCCTGGGTGAGACCCCATCCTGCCCCCACCACCCCCCAGCGGCAGTAGAGTTTGATACTTAAAGTATCAAGCCATCCCTTCTCTTATTGAGTGTATGGACACATTTATAATTCTATATAAATCCATGCCCTACAGGGATGCCCGAGGCACCACCTTTGACCTCTTAGATCACCAAGTAAACAGACAGATGAGGTTTCCTAGCTGGAGGTAAATGCAGCTTTTCGGTGGCTGCTAAGCACTGATTTCTTATTTAAGGGATCCTTTTAGAGGACATACTTGGTTAGATCGGATTTTTAAAAATTGTAAACAAATCTTCAGTTTATGGATTTCTAAATCTCCACTATGCTGTGCTGAAGAATAGTTCTAGACATGTAGATTTTCCACATGACTGGAGAGATATAAACACGGAGAGTCCCCCAAACTAAGCAGCTTCCCTTGGCTGACTTGTACCACCCCCAGTTAAAACATGTTGCTCTGAGCCCCAAGGTACTGGAAGATTTAGGGCCTCCCAGATGGCACGGGGCATATGCTGTGATTCCTTTCTTGTCTCCTTTGCAAAATTGGTGAAGCTCGGTGCTGGGTCAGACTCATGTTTCATGTGAGGCTGAGTAACAATTCAACCCTTTCGATAGTGTGGTGGTAATAATGTTTCCGAGGGTATAGCGCTGCTGTAGGGGTTAAATTAGACAATGCAAATAAAGAACTTAGCACGATGCCTGGTTCATGGTCAGGAAACACCACCTATTATTATTATCCAAATGTGGTGAGTTCAGTTACTGACTCAGAGGTCATTTGTCAGAAGCTGGAAGATACACTACAAGTTACCATGAAGAAGTAGTGACTTGCAGTGACACACAGGAGAGCAGCCACTGAGAGATACTTCCTTAAACAAGTTTTCTCCTACCTGTTGAGAGAAACAGGATCTAGCTGACTGTTCTGTGTAACCAAATGAAGGCCCTTCAAACACTGCTGTGGGTAGTTTGAGAACTTCCCGCAGGAACTGATCGTATCGTCCATAAACCATCACCCCACTGGAGTCAGAAATCATTGAGAAAATATCTGATGGATGGAAAAGGAAAGATCTTTATTCATCACGTAAAGATTCTCCACTGTTTTAGTTCAATATATCTACTGCAAATAACAAAAAACGTGGCAGAAACTAAATATTTAATTTATTATGAAAGAATAATATGAAAGCTAGTTTTTATGCTGAGATATTCCTGGCATGGTGTTTTCTCTGGTGTCTTTCTGTAGATGATTCTGGCATACAGCATTAACTAGTAATTTGGATAAAATTAGCATATTTTGATAAGACAGAGAACATCACATTTTTAGTTTGAGGTCAATTATCAACTCATATATAACTTGACAGGAGGAATTTTTGTACATGTGAGAAATATGCTGACCTCTTTTGAAATACACAATGAAAATATTACGACAATGTTAGGGTGTGTGTGTATCTAGCAAGTGAGCTATTTACCCATCTATATTGTCACTAAAACGTTTGGGTTTTGGTTTAAGATATTGAAAAATGAAAGACATAATGGGGATAAGGATGCAATGAAAACACTTGATTAACTTCCCACAGAAGCAGAAAACTTCCTATAAATCACAGTGTTCTGGGTGGAAGGCAACTGATTTATGGGAAAGGGTCTTTTGCCTCATGCAGTCGAGAGGAAGCCTGGCCTTGCCAACGATCAGTGAGGTAAAGTCAGGGTTCCAGATTATTCTCAGCAGAGCCACTGGCTTCACTGAACCTCTTTTCTTCAGTTTCTGCCACTGTGGGCACTTAATGAATATTACTGGCATAATTTCCCAAGGTACTCTATAATTCCTCTGTGGAGATCACTACTGGAAGGAAAGGGTTGGCTATTATACGGTTTGTCACCATGCTAGATTGTAACTAGGCCAGCACAGCTGCTGGGATAAACAGTTGTAAAGTCAATATGCTACCTCTGCTCATTTTGGACTTAATTTTTCAAGGTCAAAATGTAATCTGGGGGCATTGTTTTACACCGCAGCCAGATGTTAAGCATATTATAGGCTTTTATTGGATTATGTTTTGAGGATGTGAATTGGCTCTCATTTTCTTTAAATAGTCCACTTACAAAGGGTTTCTATTGTGTTTAAAATAGTTAATCAATTATGAAGCTACAGAGATTCTACATGAGCAACAAAAATTAATGTTGTTCTCATTCGCTTTCACAATATTGTTTACTTAGTGAATTTCATCTCTCATGTTTCATTATAACTAGTCAAAAAAAGAAGTTGCCAACAGCAAAAAAAAAAACCCCCAAAACCAAAAACAAAACTCTTGTATAATTCCACATATAGAAACTCAAGAATTCCAATCAAAAGGAGGAAAAAGAAACCTTGAAGAAGTAAGTATACCTTCTCATTAAAGCTGCCATGTTGTTTGTTTGGGGGCCGGGTGGTTAACTATAATTTGGCCATCCTGATGAACTTCTAGATTTGGATTTTCTAGGCCAGGGAACATTTTGAAGAGTAGCTTAGGCTTTTCAAATCTCCCACTGAAATAATTTAAACAACATCTCTAACTAGAGTAAAAGCAGAAGGGGTACCGACAGTGACCTTTCACAAACTTGAAGCTAATATTAAATTCATTTGTACTGATAAAGTTCTACTAAGCAATAGCCAAACTAGGGCTAAGTCCCTGGGATTAAAGGGAAGTGGCTGTTAATGACCACTCAGGTTTTTAAAAAGAAGTGAGGGGACTCTGAGGAAGCTCTCAACATGGTGTGTGTTTGTACCTTAATCTTGGGCCCTCTGTTTTTTTAATATATATATACACACACACTCATATATATACACACATATATATGTAATATGCTTATAACATGAAATATATGTGTATCTATATAATATAGAGGGCTGTTTCAAGGATTAAGCTAGTTACTAGATGAAAAGCACACAGATGCATACTTGGCACCTAGTATATGGTACAGAAATGTTATCTGTTTTTATTATTAATTTTATATCACACGTTTCTGCCATTTACCTTGTATGTTTAGACTGTGCCTCTCCAATAGGACTGTTCTATAAGGCTCTAAATCAGAGTCTAAATTACCTTTGTGTTTCCTGCAGCACCTTACAATGATCCTTCAGAAGAACTTACATTCATTGATTTATTAAACTAAAATTAACTTGACACCTAATAAACACGAAATTGTGCCAAGCAATGGTTATACAGAAAAATCAGGACATAGTTCTTGCCCTCTGGGAGGTCCCAGTCTATTGGGGATGACAGAGATGTGGTTGGATCCTGGATGACACGACGTCATGTACGGTGACAAGGTGGTGTGAGTACAGGAGCGGTAGGGTGTACAGGGTGCAGCAGGAGCTCAGAGAGAGGGTTCCTAGAGCGAGGAGTGAGTCAGGGAAGATTTCCTTACAAAGGGGACTTCTAGGCCAAGTATAAAGAACAATCAGTAATGAAGGAGGTACTGAAGAATTAAAGGCAGGCCAGCAACTTAGAAATATTACCCTGTAGTAAGCTTGGAGGCCGAACAACCTGTTCAGTAACAGAAACTCAAGAAATACAAGGTGTTTGCCATAAACAAGCCCTCCCCAGAAGCTTTAGAAGAGCACCTGACTTTCCAGGCTTATTGCACTGGATTCAGAATTCCTTAAGATCCTTAACAGCCTATAATCAGACCAAAACCAGTTTGACAGAAACAGAATATATTATATTAGGTCCGTTTATGTATAGGTAGCTATGTCCCACACCTGCAGGGTGCGCCCTCACGCTCTCTGCTGCCTGGGGTACCTGATGAACACCCTGCATGTTGGTTCCTGGTGGACCTGAGTACTGGAAATGGGGATGCAACATGGGGGTTGTTGTCCCTTTTAAAGCATTTAAAGCAGCTTTTAAAACTCAGCTTTAAAATTTCTGCTGTTTTCTACTTTTTTGCTTTTTAAAATTTCTAAATTATTTTCAGCCAACTATTCTTGCCCTGTGTTCTCCAACATGAAGGGGCTAGTTGGAATGAACTAAATCTCTTTCATTCCTACGCACAAAAATAGAAAAACTGCCAAACAAGCGTAGTTGGCATATTGGCGTAAAGTGAGTTAGAATTTAAAGAAGGAAAATCCCAAGGCATTCCATATCCTTTCATTTTATTTTTCTTATTATAAAGGCAATGCTTATTATAAAATCATTACTCCACCTGTTTTATGATTAAATGCAAGCCAGCAAAAGAAGACGAAAGAAAACCCACAATTCCACTTACCAAGAGTCAACCACGGTAAATGGGAGTGTTTCCTCAATTTCTCTTTCTGATTTTTCATTGTTGATGTATAGGAATGCCAGAGATTTCTGTGCATTAAGTTTGTATCCCGCAACCTTACCAAATTCACTGATTAGTTCTAGTAGTTTTCTGGTGGCATCTTTAGGATTTTCTATGTATAGTATCATGTCATCTGCAAACAGTGACAGTTTTACTTCTTTTCAAATTTGTATTCCTTTAATTTCTTTTTCTTCTAATTGCTGCGGCTTGGACTTTCAAAACTATGTTGACTAAGGGTTGTGAGAGTGGACATCCTTGTCTTGTTCCTGATCTTAGTGGAAATGCTTTCAGTTTTTCACCATTGAGCATGATGGAGGGGTAAGCTGGGACGAAGTGAGAGAGTGGCATGGACATATATACACTACCGAATGTAAAATAGGTAGCTAGTGGGAAGCAGCCGCATAGCACAGGGAGATCAGCTCGGTGCTTTGCGACGACCTAGAGGGGTGGGATAGGGAGGGTGGGAAGGAGGCTCAAGAGGGAGGGGATATGGGGATATATGTATGCATATGGCTGATTCACTTTGTTGTACAACAGAAACTAACACAGCATTGTGAAGCAATTATACTCCAATAAAGGTCTATTAAAAAAAAAGTCAAAAAAAAAAAAAAGAGTCAACCATGGCTGTCTGTGGGTGGATTTGCCCATATTTGTTCATTCAGCCAATGAACATTGTTCATTCTGTTTGAACAATTCAATTTGTTCATTCAATCACTGAAATATTGGTGACTAAGGATACTCATTTCTGATTAACATTTTGGAGAGGTTCTTCCAACCAAACTGCTTTTAGCTAAATTGTTCTGGGCCAAATTGCTTTCAACTGACTTACCTGGAAATCACTAAAACTACCTTTCTGGGATTAACTATATAGTGACTCCTCATTCAGAGAACTGGGGCACGTTCAGGTCTGCTGCTCTGCCAGAAGGTACCATGAAATGTCGTGATCACACAGTCTGTTTCTCTACAGAATTTGCGACCCTCTGAAGCTTATTTCTGCACACTGGAGAACAGTTTCTTTCCAATGGGGCGCGTGCATTTGTGACTTCTTTCACTGAGCCGCAGAGGATTGACTTTGGCCACTGGAAAGCATGCATGCTTTGCTCACTGATCGTGGGTATTTGGTGAATGATGGGATGGGGTGAGAAAACAGCACTGGAGCAGTTACACTGTTTGCTTTGAAATCCCAGACTTGTGGGAGAACTTTGAGGGATTTGACAAGTGGTAAAAATCTGCTCGAACACTTAGTTAAATCTTGAATTTTGTAACTGTGCTGATGTCATTTGTTGCTTACCTGACAACCACCCCCTTCAGCTTTATTGGCCCCAAATTTCATCCTGGGCTATGGGAAAGCAGTGGCCCTTCTCAGCCCAGGAGGTTAGAACGACTGGAAGACTCCCTGACCATCATGGACATTCCTTTCCTGTCAGCAGTGGTTGATGTAGTAATTGGTCTGTGATGCCACCCTGGCCATGAGATGTAAGGGCTGGGGGCCTCTGGAGTGGGTGTGACTCCTGAAATTGCTGTACCCCCTTTTACCTTCAGGAGAAGGATAAAATCTGACACAGAGGAGAGCTGAGTGGAAAGATGGAAAGCACCTGGGTCCTTGATGGCACAGCACGAACCTGGTTAGTGGAAACGCTCTGAGGAGTTCTGAAGCGCAGAAAACTGGTTTTCTCAGTTTTCCTCAAACTTATTTTATTAAGGAACCCTTTTCTCCAAGTACCTAACATTGAATAAGTATTTGGAAATGTTTCTTAAGACTTTGAAAAAAACCTTTACCTACTGTCCTCAGCCTAAGTGGCCAATGGTGACATGGGGTCAGTAGGCAAGGCCCTCAGGAGTTTCTTCTTCTGCCCTGGTTCATTTTGCTAAACTTTCTCTTCCCAGCCTAACCCTGAAGGAAATGCTTTAGGGATTACTCTAAGTTATTTTTTTTAAAAGGACATTGTTTCTGCCACCTTCTAATTTAGCTGTTATCCTCAATCAAGTATTGAGGTAGATGTCTTTAAAGTTTTACATCTTTCAGGCTAACTGAAGAGAGACTAAACTGGACCTTGTAGGGTCTGCTTGGGCTTCTCTGAAACTTGACTGCACTTGGCTGGTCCATGAAAGGAGGTTCCTGGGAGTGAGGGAAGATGTGTGGTTATGTGGGGTTCCCCTTATCTACTGCTCCAATGACATAACTCTTCTTGGAACATGTCTGGGGAAATTCCAAAGGAATAAAGGTCCCCCCCACCCCGACCCCGGTATCCTTCTTTATTCTTCCTCTGTTGGTGCATCAAGAAGCAAGAGATTACATTCAGCAGCGGACAGGCAGCAGGTGATAAAAGAGCCTAAAGGCCGTGAGTCATGGAGGCCTGCAGCCAACAGGGACCCTACAGGTACCTAACAAAATCCCCAAGTTTAGGATGGAGAAGGAAGTTGAGGACTAAAGAAGTGAAGTGATTTCCACAGAATAATCAGCAAATTAGTCACACAGCTGGGCCTGCAACCTGGGACTCCCAATTCCCATGACAGTGCTCTTCGTCATACAGCATTATAACTCAGACTCATAATATTTAGGGGAAGGGAGAGGGTTACATGGCAATTTCTCTTCAAAACAGCCACCTATACATGATTTTAAACTAGTTAGAAATGAAAATGCTTGCCCGCTATACACCCACTCTAGGCCTAATGAATCAGAAATTCTGGAAATGAGACCCAGAAATCCATTTTTTTAAAAAGCCCTCCAGGTGACTCCATATACACTAAAATTTGAAAACCACTGGTGTACGGGGAAAAAGTCAGGGTTCAATTCCTGGTACCATCTGTGATTAACTCTCTATGTCTCAGCTTCTTTACCTAAAACGTGTGAACAAATCAGGAAACTCTCACTGTTTTGTTGGTTAAAAATCTACCACATTTAGTGACAAAATGTACACAAAAGGCCCATAATCACTCAACACTCTAGCTATCATGTCTTCATTGGCATCAGTTAATTCTCAGTTTATAGTTTCTGTACATAATTCCTATGCCTACACTCTGGCAATGTCTACTTTGGAAACTTTGGAGTGCCCAGTGATTTGAACAGCATTGGCGGAGAAGAATGAGGAATTGTGCCGGGAACTTTGGCTTGAGATGACCGAGAAACGGAAGGTTGCCCAACATGGTCTTCATCTCCCTATGGTGATGGACTTATGCCTGTGAGGCAGTTCTACAGTAAATGAATGTGAAAGAATGTATATCTTACTTTAGTATCATGAACAGTCTAACTGGTGATCCTCAACAGGTTATAAAAAATAATAATCCATACGTAGAAGGAAAACATTCATTTCATTGACATTAATCTAATATGAAAACATTTCTACGACAAAATCCAAGGATCAACGAAGATTATATTTCAAACAACTCTCATAGAATGAGGAAAGTCACAAATGGTCAGGGGGACCTGGCAGGAATGGGGTAGAGGAAAACGTGGTATACGGGAGGGGTAAGCAAACAGAGATGCAGAGAATAACTTACATCTTAATTTGTCCATGATCTTCCCTCCACACAATGTGGCTAAAGCCATTTTGACAGCAAATACTGAAATTTTACCATGGCCTTCCCTGTTTAATGATGATAGAAAAAAAGAGATGTCATGTGAAGAACGTCCAATAACACAGTCTGACATTTTCTGTTCTGTAGAAACCATAGGACACCAGAGCTGCATGCATTATGTGAACATATCCATTTTAAAAAAGGTTATGAATACATTTCAACACGTTTCTGAAAAACTCCTCTATTCGATGTTTCCTTTTTTCAAGAGATTGCAGAATCTTTAAGTTATTCTTTGTCTATGCCCCTTGCTCAAAGCATACACTGGTAGCCATAGAAATATGTGCTATTTACCTGAAGATGAAAATTATAGAACATTCTTTTCACTTTGGGTTTCATAAAATAATTTTATGTATGATGATGCCACAGTTTCTATAATTTATTTAAACAAGGCTTCAGAAAAATCTTAAGTTGTGTGTGTCAGGTAATTCCTGAATTTTAAAAGGGTTAGGGTTAATATGGAGACGTTTTCATCACACTTTTTTTTTTTTTTTTTTTTTTTTTTTATTCGTTACGCGGGCCTCTCACTGTTGTGGCCTCTCCCGTTGCGGAGGACAGGCTCCGGACGCGCAGGCTCAGCGGCCATGGCTCACGGGCCCAGCCGCTCCGCAGCATGTGGGATCTTCCTGAACCGGGGCACGAACCCGTGTCCCCTGCATCGGCAGGCGGACTCTCAACCACTGCGCCACCAGGGAAGCCCCATCACACTTTTTTTTCAACAATCATTTCCTACCCACAAGCCAACTGTCCTTAAAAGTGATACATTTACTTTTCAAAGGGAGTTGGTATTTTAAAGGGGCAAAAGTAAGAGCTCTTTTGAATAGTTCTCCTACCTAAATGACATGAGAGCAGCCAAATCTTTGTTGATTCAAGAGGTATAACTAACTTGTCCTTCACAAAATGTGATATAAAGGGCATTCTATAAGAAGTAGAATATTTCTGCTAAATGATTTTTCCAGCTGGAATAAACTGTTTATTATATCCTTGGAACCAGACAGTGTATCATATTAGTAATTCATTTCTTTGGTGGCTGCTATTCTTAAGAATGATCAAAAGAGTTATTTAAAATAATGATGTAGCTGAAAGGTAAGTAGAGTCTGTATTGACAAGGGTTTAGTATATAGAATAAGGAATTTATATGAATAAATTCAGATATGTGACATATTAGAAGAATAAGACATCATAAATCATTGTGTCTTTGTTCCTTACTAGACTCCAGAGAGGAATCATTTGTTATTCATCTTTGTTGCTGTCATTCTTAGCGTAGTACCTAGAAGGCAGCTAGGCAGAATGCAAAACTGACCCAGTCTTATATGCTAGTGACTATCCTGTTTATATTTCTAAGCCTAAGCACCAGACTTACATAATTACATATTAGAAATCTTCACTTGGATATCCTGCATCAAACCAAGTATATTCAAAGTAGAACTCATTATCTTCCAAAGCCCTCTCGTAATACTCTGACCAACTAAACTACTAACCTGCTCTTCCTCCTACAGTCCCTCTTCGGGTTGTCAGGATCACCATGTACCTAGTTACCCAGAAATGAATTTTTGGCAAGAGGTCACCCTTGATTTTTTGCTCTTCCTTAATTCACTACCAACCAAATAAATGTTTGAGGTACTCATACCCACTTCACTGTATATTAAACCCACTTCCTTCTTTCCCTTCCGACTGCCATGGCTTCTATCAGCTCTTGCTTTAACACTGTAATAACTTCTTTTCTTTAAAAAAATAAATGTATTTATTTTATTTTTGTCTGCGTTGGGCCTTCGTTGCTGTGCGGGAGCTTTCTCTAGTTGCGGCGAGCGGGGGCTACTCTTCCTTGCGGTGTGCGGGCTTCTCATTGCGGTGGCTTCTCTTGTTGCAGAGCACGGGCTCCAGGTGTGCAGGCTTCAGTAGTTGCGACATGTGGGCTCAGTAGTTGTGGCTCGCAGGCTCCAGAGTGCAGGCTCAGCAGCTGTGGCACACAGGCTCAGGTGCTCCAAGGCATGTGGGATCCTCCCGGACCAGGGCTCGAACCTGTGTCCCCTGCATTGGCAGGCAGACGCTTAACCAACGCGCCACCAGGGAAGCCCTGTAATAACTTCTTAAATGATCTCTCTGCTTGCACAGTCATATCACAGATCTGACCATGTTACAGTCAGAGCCCTGTATTCGCGGTTCTGCATCTGCGGATTTAAGCAACCGTGGGTGGATAAAGGGGTTGTCTGTAGGAGACTTGAGCATCCCCGGGTTTTGGTATCAGTAGGCGGTCCTGGAACCAAACCCCTGCAGATGCCGAGGGATGATGGTACTTCATTATTTATAACCCTGTTGCCTCCGTTTGCCCGCCCGCGGGATATAGTTCTAACCTTATCTGTTTTCTCCAGGCTCATCTGCTACCATTTCTGTTGCACTCCACACCACAGTGCCCTGTCAATGCCCTTCCCCCTGTGCTCTGCTCAGGACTCTCCCACCCATTCATGGAGTCTCAGCTCAATATCACCATTCACTCTGCTCCGAAAACAGTTCTTCCCCTGATGTGGAAGCAATCACTCTTCCCTTTATTTTTACCTATCATTTGGCATCTGTCACTCACCTATCACCGAATGACCTTGATTTGTTTATTTACGTGTCTGCATGTATGTCGACTCCACACTGTGAGATCCTTGGGGGGCAGAAATTATGTCCTCTCAATTAATTGAATTCCCAGTGCCTCACCCTTTGTCTCACATAGCGTTAGTGAACAATAAATTCCTTATATTAATTAATGACTATTAATCATTATAAGAGGTGCCCTAGAATTTTGATTAAGTGGTTCACTAATTTGGGGGCAGGTAGCTGTAATAAAAATGAAATGATTTTGTAAAAACCACCTCATTCAAAATTATTCCATATCCCCTGCATTCCCAATGGCACAGATAACTGGAAGTATCAACAACTTTATTTTAGGAAGTAATTAGCTTCTCTTCCTAAGCTGAAACATGGTTCAAGTAATAACAGGAGAGTCTACAAAGTGTGGAAGAATAGGAGTAATATAGTGATAAAGTAATCTTCAAAATGCAGAGAAATTGAAGAGTATTATATGTGAGACCTCAAGAGCAAATGCAAGTTTCTTTCAATGAGTCAGAGAGAACAATTTATTTTTATTTTTTATGCAGTTCACATTTTCAACATTTACTTTAGAGTAGTTCAAGATCTGTAAAACCCAGTGCTTTGAAATGGTCTGGGGTTAATTTCAGGATTAATTTCCATATTTTTTTCCACAACTTTATTGGAGTATAATTGCTTTACAATGTTGTGTTAATTTCTGCTGTACAACAAAGTGAATCAGCTATATGTATACATATATCCCCATGTCCCCTCCCTCTTGAGCCTCCCCCCCCACCCTTCCTATCCCACCCCTCTAGGTGGTCACAAAGCATTTAGTTGATCTCCCTGTTCTATGCAGCAGCTTCCCACTACCCATCCATTTTACATTTGGTAGTGTATATATGTCAATGTTACTCAGAGAGGACAATTTAACTCAAGAAAGAGGACAGACCACAGATGATGTTGGGACAGAGAGCTCTCCAGAGGATGAAATGATGATAGCTCACGGGTGAATTCTTAAACCTTAGCTTTTAATGCAGAAGGTCCTAGGGAGATTACTAGTCCTGTATTGTTGCTGGAAATGCAAGATTACTGCTATTAAACCCAAGAGTGGTTGTATCAGAGCTATTTTGCCAAATCGACATAATAACTCTAGATAAATCACCCAGTGGAGGGCAGCTCAATGAGAGTTTGCGGGAACTGAAGGGTGAAATTAGGTCACTGGAATTTACTGGTATGTAAGCTACTATGTCAGATTGCAAATGTGACCCCTGTCACAAAGAAGGATTCAGGGGTATGCAGGAATGTACACCGTGGGAAGCACGCCAGTACCAGCTGAGTTCAGACCTTGCTCAGCCCTGGCACTGGATAAACCTTTAAGGAGTTGAATGAGTGAGTGGAGATGGTGGACTTGGCTATGGAGAATGGAGACACCAAAGAGTTAAATATAAAGGGATCTTTTAAAAGAACATTTTCAGTAGATATAACAGGATGAAGAAAAGGGGTGGAAAGAGAAAGATTTTCTAAAGGTCTTTGACAAGGTTCCACACCAAAGACCATTACTTAAACAAAGTCACCTTGGGATCAGGGTCCCTATTTTGTTGTGAAAAAAGAATTGGCATTGACACCGGAAGCAAAAGTTAGGGAGAAGGTGGTACATCCCGAATGGAGAACGTAAGAGCTATTCTCATTAGGAATCTTCCTTAGTCGGGGCAGTTTGACTCATAAACAGTCAGTGAAATCTCCTAAGTATCTAAGAAGTGAAAAGTCAAGCTCTTGAGGATGGATAACAGGAAGCTCCTAGGAGTCTCGGGCAAACAAGCAGGAAAGTGGCATATTGTTCCCAAGTGAGTTCTGTACATGCAATGCCTCTAGGAGTAAAGTGGTTAAATGGCTCAAATGGAATGTTGGCACAATTCAGGAAGTAGACCCACCAGAGTGTGCTGAGGACGAAAAACCTAGATTGTCCCTAATGCTGCAGGGCAAATGGTGCTCCAAGAGGAGCAGTAGAAAAAGTCTACACGCTTGTCTTGCTTTTACGAAAAGCTACGGCCACAGCACACCTTCAATTTCATGTGTAGTTCAGATTGCCAATGAGTAACTGCTTTACGCTGGGCTTTTTCCATGACTATACAAAGAGACAAACTGACTTCTTTTAACTAAGATACTACTTTTAGGAAAACGTTGTCTGGGAAGGAAAATCTACTTTTGACAAGAAGGAAAAAGAACAAATAGATACTAATAGGTCTGGGATGGTACACAGATACAATGGAATATTACTCAGCCACAAAAAAGAATGAAATAATGCCATTTGCAGCAACGTGGATGGACCTAGAGATCATCATACTAAGTGAAGTAAGTCAGAAGGAGAAAGGCAAATACCATATGACATCACTTTTATGTGGAACCTAAAAAAATGATACAAAGGAACTTATTTACAAAGCAGAAACAGACTCACAGACATAGAAAACAAACTTAGGGTTACCAAAGGGGAAGGAGGTGGGGGAGGGGTACATTAGGAGTTTGGGATTAGCAGATACAAACTACTATATATAAAATAGATAAATAACAAGGACCTACTGTATAGCACAGGGAACTATATTCAGTATCTTGTAATAAAACATATGGAAAAATTATGAAAAAGAAATATATATATAAAACTGAATCAATTTGCTGTACACCAGAAACTAACACAACATTGTAAATCAACTATACTTCAATAAAAAAAAAAATTAAAAAAAAAAGAAAGCGGCAACAGAGCCAAATGTGTTTGAGAGTACTGTCTGCGGTGTACAGTGTATACTGGATATAGCATACAGTGTAGCCATTAGAATCATCAACTTTTAGGGCAAGAGTGAGCCTTAGAATCAGTGATCAATGACATGACCACATAAGCTTTTATTTGCGAGTGAAAGTTGCTAGTGTAAAAGGTACAGTAAAAGCTTTAAAAATAAGTTTACTACCAGCCTATCATTTTTATTAAAAGAATAATTTTACTTTTAAAGTAAAACAAAATTTTACTTATTTTAATGTTTTCTCTTTCAATGTAGAGAGAACAAAAGGCATATACATATTTTACTCACTTCTCCCTCACTATTTGTTTTTTTGCATCATGAAATCGATTTTTTTTTTAAGCCAATTATCCTGAAGCTTTTGCCTTGGCAAATTTTACTTTCCTGTTCTAGCTCGACATCAAAATTACCCAATTAAATTGTTATCTTGGTATTTAATTAACACCTAAAAGGATATTTAAGAGAACCAGCAAATTATCAAAGGTAGAAACTAAAATTGCTTCACTAATCAATGTTTCTTTAAATTGTTTATTTCCCTTTATACCTTGTTTACTCATTCTGAAAAATTTCAAATTTTCCTACAGGATATCTGATTGAAAATGGGAAAAGGAAAGCACTTACCCTTTGGTTAAATATATATATATATGGAGATTGGTAAGGTGTCTGTCTTAAAAACATGCATTACTTCAAAGTTTGACTCATCATCACAGAAAATGAGTAACTGCTTTACGCTGGGCTTTTCCCATGACTATACAAAGAGACAAACTGACTTCTTTTAACTAAGATACTACTTTTAGGAAAAAGTTGTCTGGGAAGGAAAATCTACTTTTGACAAGAAGGAAAAAGAACAAATAGATACTAATAGGTCTGGGATGGTAGGCTGAAGTTGGAACTGTACAAATTTAATAAACAAGAAACCTCAATTAAATAGTCAGGAGGCCAGCAGGGGGCGCTCTCCTGCCCTGCGATGATAACAGAGCC
This sequence comes from Phocoena sinus, assembly GCF_008692025.1. Classification (NCBI taxonomy): domain Eukaryota; kingdom Metazoa; phylum Chordata; class Mammalia; order Artiodactyla; family Phocoenidae; genus Phocoena; species Phocoena sinus. The sequence continues at coordinate 40,345,998 of NC_045776.1, forward strand.
CAACCGGAAAAAGAAAGACTCCTTTCCTGGGAAGGACTCAGCCAATGAAAAGCCATGGACTCCTTGTTTACTACAGCCCTCCCAACTTCCTTTCCCCCTCTATAAAAGTGCTCTCCTTGCCTTGCCCTGTGGGGACTCTCCAGGATTGCAGACCCTGAATAGCAATTCCTTGTTGATCCCGAATAAACCCTTTATTCTCCCCTTTCTGGAGAAATAACTGGTAGTCTATTTGCTTTAGGTCAACAGAAACAGAATATAAAATTTCTCCAAGTTCCCAAGAGAGTTCCCTGTTTGAAATTACAGAACCCCAGGACAAATATCAAGTCCCTGAAAGTGAGATTGAATCCTGACCGATTCTTTTTTGAACAGGCTCAAGGAATTATTTCTCTATTTAAGAATACTAAAACCAGGAGTTCTTCTCTTACCAACATATTTTACCGAAGCATTTGGAAAGCATTTCTGATAAGCAAAGGCCCAGCACTCACACTTGGGTTTCTCACACACTTTGGTGGCTTAATTCACTGGGAGAACTGCTTCCTCCTCTGTCTTCCACAACATGCCTCTGTCATAAAACGTTTCTCCTCTGGGAATTATTTTGTTCATACAGAACACACATTTATTTATTTTTTTATTTTTTTATTTTTTTTAAACATCTTTATTGGGGTATAATTGCTTTACAATGGTGTGTTAGTTTCTGCTTTATAACAAAGTGACTCAGCTATACATATACATATGTTCCCATATGTCTTCCCTCTTGCGTCTCCCTCCCTCCCACTCTCCCCATCCCACCCCTCCAGGCTGTCCCAAAGCCCCGAGCTAATATCCCTGTGCCTTGCGGCTGCTTCCCCCTAGCTATCTACCTTACTACGCAGAACACACATTTATTAACTCAATAAATATTTATTAGCAATGCCTCAGAAGTGGGGCATATAAAGATGAATAAGACGTGGCTCCTACCCTCCAAATTTGCCCATCATCTACTTGGGAGAAGGAGTCAAAACTAGTTAATTTTAATACAACACATTTTAAGGGCAGAGTCCATGTCTTACTCAACTATCATCCCCAGTCTATCGTAGCACCTAGAACATAGCGAGTTCTTAATACATGTTAGTTAAATTAATGAATGCACAAGTTGAAATGTTCTGATTTACCCCTTAAGTTTTATACTGAGCAATACTAAGTTTTGAGGAAAACTACAAAGGTTAACTTAATGGCCCTTCATATTAGATGGTGCAGTCATGTGAGATGTTGAATTTAGAAGGGATCACAGACATAATTACTCTTGTTTTGGGGAGACTAAAGTTAACATGTGAACACATAGAAATAAATCCCTTATTTGGCCCTGGCATCGCTTTGGGCTCCCCATAATGTTAGCAAAACATCCAGGAAAATAATTCCTCATAGCACCGGGCCAGGTGAGTTTGCCAGGAGTTTGTCTAGAATGGAGAATGGAAGGGGCCAAATCTGTTGACATGTCTCCCTCTCTCCCATGAAATCCCACCTGTCACTCATCCAAAGTACATCTGACAGGAAGACGAGTGACATTACGGATGTTCAATTTATCTACAATTATGAAAATTCTTTGGAAAGAGCTTCCATTTTAGCAACATGTAGGGAGCTTGGAACAAGGTATTTCCCACTAGAACAAAATTTTAGTGAGTAGAGAATGTGGACATCTTGGATTTAAGATGTGCTAAGAAAAAAATCACCAAGCCAAGTACATTTTAAAGATGGAGGCACATACATAATAAAACGTCAAGAGAAGAACATTTGGTTTCGTGTGACTCTTCTCTTTTTCCTTCATTCTCACCCATCCATAGAGCCTCACATGTAAACAACACATTTTGTTGGTGTATTTTGCAGTGCATATTCCACTGAACATCAGAATCATTTTTACAACGCAAAAGGCAGAAGGATTTTGGCAGAGTTCCAGGATTATTTCATATCCATGCATCTGAAATAGTGCTGTGGTACCTTTCATCATGTCGGAGGCTCAGCAGTGGGAAAGGATATTCGAATGGCTCAGCAAGGTTCAAGATGCCAAACAGAGGAACATTCCAGAATTTTGTATTCTCTATGAAAGACTATTATACGATGGATTTGGCGCTCTGGATGGCTGTCATAAAACTGACTGTAAATCTACAGAGTAAAACGTGTTAAGTCCAAATAGCTCTTTCACATACACTCTGTCAAATATGTCTAAAGATCACAAACCTGAAAGGTTAGGAATGTGAGCATAATAATAATATCCTGTAATAAGCAGGGTAAGTCTGGGGGAAAAAAGCACATTAATTCTCATATAAAAAGATGAAACAGAAAGCGTGAATAGAGCTGAATTTAAACTGATGCCTGAAACAAAAGGATTTTCCGCCACTTACCTCACCTAGTAGGAAGCTGTATGACCTGCAAATTATCTAACCTTTTTATGTCTCAGCTTCATCACTTACTCAACCTGAAAAATTATAATAATGTAACGCCAAACCAGTAAGATTATTGGCACACGGTAAATGCTGAGTACATCTTAGCATAATTATAATATTATTAACATCATTAGAGAATTTGCATTAAGAACTGACATAGAGAATGGACTTGAGGACACGGGGAGGGGGAAGGGTAAGCTGGGACGAAGTGAGAGAGTGGCATAGACATATATACACTACCAAATGTAAAATACATAGCTAGTGGGAAGCAGCCGCATAGCACAGGGAGATCAGCTCGGTGGTTTGTGACCTCCTAGAGGGGTGGGATAGGGAGGGTGAGAGGGAGACGCAAGAAGGAGGAGATATGGGGATATATGTATAGCTGATTCACTTTGTTATAAAGCAGAAACTAACTCACCATTGTAAAGCAATTATACTCCAGTAAAGATGTTAAAAAAAAAAATCTGACTCTACATTAAAAAAAAGGGAAAAAAGAATTGACCTCCAAAAATAGAAAAACCACTGTTTAATATATATCATTGTCCTACTTCAAGTTTTCGAATATATGTGGAAATAATATTTGCTAAAAGTGAGGCCCTTGTCATATAATCTACTTTATGAGGAACTGTGCCAAGAAGGGAGGCTCCTGAATTGAAATGAGATTAAGTCAACTGACGGAAGTTGATGTTAGTGTTTCCCGGGGAAGCAGGAAGCGGGTAAAGAGAAGCACGTTAAAGTCTGTTGTGAAAATGGGATCCGCCCACATTAGTAACCATGGACATCTAGTGATCTTCTCTGTGGAGGAGAAGTGAAAACAGAGGGTATGAATCTAGATGACAGAGCAAACTTAGACCCGCTAGGTTTAGTAAAAGATTGGAGATTAAGGAGGGCTTAATCTCAGAAAAAGAATGAAATTAGTGTGATAAGAGCTAAGTCCACCTTTGATTTTCATTCATTTATTCATTCACTCACTGATTCATTATGAGCTGGATATTGGCTCAGGTGCTGTACATATAAAGAAAAAGACATGATTGGTCCCACTTGAAAGTAGCTTGTGGGGGTCAGTCAGATAAGCAGAGAGACAGGCATCTCAAGAGACTATCAGAGTCATGTCCAAGGAACAGTGGGACCTGGCAGAGGGTGAGCAGCTTGGCCATGAGAGCTGAAGGGCTTCACAGTGTATCAGCGTCTATGACCCCACCTCTCCAAAAGGCCATACATGATCAACTTTGAAGAATTATTTTCTAGGTAACCATTATACCTCAATAAAGGTATATATGTTTTTTTTTTTTTAAGAATTATTTTCATCTTGTACCTTTCTGCCATTTTTTTGTTGTTGTTACCTTCAATTCCCTAAAAAGTAATAACAGTAAAAGTCCTTAGAACACTTCAAAGAGATTTTCACCCCCACTGGGATATGGACAAGAAGTGAGAGGAAAAGGTCTGCCGAGTTAGTGGGTTCTGAAAGAGAGAGCTTCAGGGGAAGGCTCCTGCCACCAAACAGGGAAGGAGGCAAGGCAGGCCAGTTCCTGGGGGACACGGAAGAAATGAGAGAAGAGGAGGAGACTGACTTAAGGCTCTGGTCATTTCCTTGTATTCTTTTTCCCTGTCAGCCCTGCTCCCTTCTTCTGAGACCTCCTTTCCCATGCTTCCCAGGCACACCCCTCCATTTCCCTAGAGACACTTAGAGAAGAAAGCTTCTGGCTGTAGAAAGAGTCTGCTTAGAAGTTGGTTGGTTAATAGCCCACTAGGTGATATCCCTCCCAAGTATCCTTTTTTTTTTTTTAAAGAAGATGTTGGGGGTAGGAGTTTATTAATTAATTAATTTTTGCTGTGTTGGGTCTTCGTTTCTGTGCGAGGGCTTTCTCCAGTTGTGGCAAGCGGGGGCACTCTTCATCGCGGTGCACGGGCCTCTCACTATCGCAGCCTCTCTTGTTGCAGAGCACAGGCTCCAGACGCGCAGGCTCAGTAGTTGTGGCTCATGGGCCTAGTTGCTCCGCGGCATGTGGGACCTTCCCAGACCAGGGCTCGAACCCGTGTCCCCTGCATTAGCAGGCAGATTCTCAACCACTGCGCCACCACAGGGAAGCCCCCAAGTATCCATTTTTAGAAGGAAAGTGATCAAGACAGAAACTTTCTGGACTGAAGGGACTGCCTATTCAGTGACAGGACGGCAAGCATGGCATAGGCCATTGGAGGCAAATGCTAGCTCTTGACAGTCTACGAATCATCCTGTGTATGTAGTGATGTACTGTATCTTGAGGCTGACTTGGCCAAAGAGCAGAGAAACCTCACAACCGGGAAACTGACCAGAGCCTGCGGCAAGCACGCCTGCGTGAGAACTGAGATCCAGGGATTCTGGCGGGGAGAGGAACAGGAGGGTGCTACCCTTGGGGAACTATGGTTGTGGGAAAGTGAGTCTGGTTCTCAGGGATGCATCCAAGTCAAGTGGACCTTGATCCTCATTTCAGGTCACTATTTCTTGGCAGAGTTCAACTGGCTGGGGCTGGTGAACTTTAAGGCACCAGCAAACTAATGGACATATTTCTATCAATGCAAGTTCTTATTCTTCATGGGTTTAAATTACTGTCTTTCCTTTAAATTTTTTTTTTTTTAACATTACCTCTTTAGAGTCCAGGTTGTTAAGGCATCTCTAACTCTTTTATTTTGGATTTTTCCTCTCTTTTTCTTTTAGTATGTCCATTTAAAATACAGCAAATGAGGGGAAAATCTCCTAAATATTTCAGTGATTTTGTAATAGCAACAGCACATCATTGATCTACCAGTATCAGGCTCATTCATGTCTACCAAAATACAGAAGGCTCCCTTAAATACTTGGGTTCTGCAAATTAATGCCATTTGCAGCAACATGGATACAAGTAGAGATTATCATACTAAGTGAAGTAAGTCAGAAGGAGAAAGACAAATACCACATGATATCATTTATATGTGGAATCTAAAATATGACACAAATTAACCTATCTACAAACAGAAACAGACTCATGGACATAGAGAACAGACTTGTGGTTGCCAAGGGGGAGGGGGCTGGGAGGGGGATGGAGTGGGAGGTTGGGATTAGCAGATGTAAGCTATTATATATAGAATGGATAAACAACAAGGTCCTACTGTAAAGCACAGGGAACTGTGTTCAGCATCCTATGATAAACCATAATGGAGAAGAATATGAAAAAGAATGTATAGATATGCATAACTGAATCACTGTGCTATACAGCAGAAATTAACACAACACTGTAAATCAACTATACTTCAATAAAAAATAAATATTTGGGTATTATGGGATAGGTAGTAGGAAGTGACATCAGATTTCCATACTGGATCTCAATTGGACAATTAGAAGTTTACTATTATAAGAGATAGAATTGAACAGTCATTTTATTCTTGTTTCTATTCTTATATTCACTTCTAAATTGTATTTGCAGGTACTGGGACTTCCTGACGGCTCACCTCTCACATTGTCTAAAATTTCAAAATCCAACAGACAGAAAAGTTGTTTTTCAGTAGAACTGCCTGATTCGTTTGCTCTGCCAAAGGAGAGCAGGCGGAAGCATCTGCAGACTGGGGTCTCTATGTGGATGTGTCTGTGAATCTCTACAATGAGATTTCTTTGGGTGGATGTGTTTCTAAATCTACCACAATGAGATTACTGAAAGAATACATCAGGGGTCTTCCTATCTGTAAGAAGATTAGGAATCAAACATTTCTTCTGAACATTTTTGTGAACTACTCTTTTTTTTTTTTTAACATCTTTATTGAAGTAAAATTGCTTTACAATGGTGTGTTAGTTTCTGCTTTATAACAAAGTGAATCAGTTATACATATACATATATCCCCATATCTCTTCCCTCTTGCGTCTCCCTCCCTCCCACCCTCCCTATCCCTCCCCTCCAGGTGGTCACAAACCACCGAGCTGATCTCCCTGTGCTATGCAGCTGCTTCCCACTAGCTATCTATTTTACGTTTGGTAGTGTATATATGTCCATGCCACTCTTTCACTTTGTCACAGCTTACCCTTCCCCCTCCCCATATCCTCAAGTCCATTCTCTAGTAGGTCTGTGTCTTTATTCCCGTCTTACCCCTAGGTTCTTCATGACATTTTTTTCCTTAGATTCCATATATATGCGTTAGCATATGGTATTTGTTTTTCTCTTTCTGACTTACTTCACTCTGTATGACAGACTCTAGGTCCATACACCTCACTACAAATATCTCTATTTCGTTTCTTTTTATGGCTGAGTAATATTCCATTGTATATATGTGCCACATCTTCTTTATCCATTCATCCGATGATGGACACTTAGGTTGCTTCCATGTCCTCGCTATTGTAAATAGAGCTGCAATGAACATTTTGGTACATGACTCTTTTTTTTTTGTGGTACGCGGGCCTCTCACTGCTGTGGCCTCTCCCGTTGCGGAGCACAGGCTCTGAACGCGCAGGCTTCGGACGCGCAGGCTCAGCGGCCATGGTCCATGGGCCCAGCCGCCCTGCGGCATGTGGGATCCTCCTGGACCGGGGCACGAACCCGTGCCCCCTGCATCAGCAGGCGGACTCTCAACCACTGCGCCACCAGGGAAGCCCCCATGACTCTTTTTGAATTATGGTTTTCTCAGGGTATATGCCCAGCAGTGGGATTGCTGGGTCATATGGTAGTTCTATTTTTAGTTTTTTAAGGAACCTCCATACTGTTCTCCATAGTGGCTGTATCAATTTACATTCCCACCAACAGTGCAACCTTTTGCACAGCAAAGGAAACCATGAACAAGACCAAAAGACAACCCTCAGAATGGGAGAAAATATTTGCAAATGAAGCAACTGACAAAGGATTAATCTCCAAGATTTACAAGCAGCTCATGCAGCTCAATAACAAAAAAACAAACAACCCAGTCAAAAAATGGGCAGAGGAGTTAAACAGACATTTCTCCAAAGAAGATGTAAAGATTGCCAACAAACACATGAAAGAATGCTCAGCATCATTAATCATTAGAGAAATGCAAATCAAATCTACAATGAGGTATCACCTCACACCGCTCAGAATGGCCGTCATCAAAAAATCTACAAACAATAAATGCTGGAGAGGGTGTGGAGAAAAGGGAACTACTCTTTACCTTGGTATAATCCTTAAGCTTAGCATCCAACAATCTTGCAATGATTCAGCTACATTATCATAGCTATTTAGAGAACATTTACAGCTCTGTGTTTTGAAATGCTCTTCCCAATATTTCCAAACAAAAGTGAAAAATCTATTAGGTTAAGCCCCATCTGTTTCACAAAATACCCCAAACTTATCGTTAATTTGGCCCCATTTCTGTATTTACAAAGTTGGTCCAAATTATTATTATTATTATTTTGTTGTTGTTGTTGTTGCGGTAGGCGGGCCTCTCACTGCTGTGGCCTCTCCCGCCGTGGAGCACAGGCTCCGGACGCGCAGGCCCAGCGGCCACGGCTCACGGGCCCAGCCGCTCCGCGGCATGTGGGATCTTCCCAGACTGGGGCACGAACCCATGTCCCCTGCATCGGCAGGCGGACTCTCAACCACTGCGCCACCAGGGAAGCCCCCAAATTATTTTTCAGCTTTGATTCCTTATCAAAGCTTTGAATCCTCTAGAAATACCCCAAGATGTAGCAGGAAATTCTATTTACATTTTCCATTGTTATAACAAATAAAGCTCCTGAAGACTTCAGTAACAGGTCTGAAAGCTGCCATGATCTTGTTAAGGGGACACGACAGAAATGCTGTTATAGAAATTCCACGGCTTGGTTCCACTCTGCCACCTGTCACGTGGAACCACATCTTCCTCTTCCAGCCCTGTCGCTTGGCTACCACAGTGATTAGCCCAAAGCAGTACATTACTTCTGAAGGCTGCACAGACTAAGCATGGAATCTATCAGGCTGGACGGCTTGTTTATTTCAACTTCAGAATTTCTCAAAATATTAACATGGAGACAATAGTGTATATTGGTCAAACCGAGCACGTACAATTCTGTCACCACGCTAGGTCACAACGTGACAGCTGGTGACTTTTGTGAGCGGCATAATAACATTAGCCTGGCTGGAACATCTCCAGTGCTGGGTTTAAATATTCCCAAGCATCGGCTGGACAACGAGACGAAGCAAAATCTTCTGAGATTCTTAAAATGGGATTGCTGAAAGGTCAAGCTAGCAATTTTCCTTCTTAATATTCAAAACCAGGGGTGAAATTGGAGGTGCTGATCCTATATCTAGCCTAGGGGCCATCAGCAAACCCCCCTTTGAAATTTTCGGCTGATAATGCGATTCAGGGGAGGTTTTACATTTCACGGCGCTGCCACATGTGTCTTGGAAAAAAATTCGAAGCTGAGTCTCTAAATCCCCACTCTGCCCCTATCATGCTGAGAGCCACTGGACCTGCCGATGGTCACTGGACAAGTGACAGTCTCTCTGTACTTCGGGTCCTTCATCTGTAAAATGAGAGGTTTGGAAGAATGGTCTTTAAGATCTCAGACAGTTCTGAAACTCCCTGAGTCTGCGAGGGGAAGTTATAAGATAATGAGGCTGAGTTTCAGTCACGGTGTGCGGATGGCATCACGTTGCTTTACATGGTACATTATCGACCAGTCCATTCAATGCGAGTCACGGCCAATTTTACTAGGCTGGTCAAGAAAGGAACACTTTTCAACATCTGTTTGCTCTGGGGTCTTGTTATGACACCTCAGAAACGCTGTCTGAGATAATTTGCAAAGGAGAGCGTTAAAAACATCCTCCCACATCATGGTTCATTAAATCGCTCCACAGGCCTATCACGCAACGCTTCCAAGCGTCCATAGCTTCTAGGAAGCGTGGGATGAGTTAAATAAAGGTCAGCACATAAAATACAATTGTCCTCCACTTCCTATGGAGCTATTTTACTCTCTAAGTCATTTCCAAAGCATTTAAAATTTATATTAGACACATAGAAACTTTACTGAGATAAGTATCTGACCAAGAAAAAAAGAAGCAGTTGGTTACTCTAGAAAATTCTTTGGAATAAAGACCAAGAAGCGCAAGAGGAAGGGGAGACCGAACATGTAGCGAGTCACAGATATTCAGAGGGAGCTTACGGATCAAAGGCGGCCAGCAGGAAGTTTAGCAGGAGGCTGATGGACTGCTCCACCTGGATTTGGTGAGTGGTTGGCATCCTTTTGTTGAGCTGGTAAAAAATGGTGGAGAGCACAGCCTCCAATCGGGCCACGTTGAGTTCTATGTTCGGGTCCACGTTGTTCAGACCATTTTCCCTCAAAGCTTCTATGACGTTCCAAATGTCCACCAGGTGCACTACATACAACGAAAGCAGAGTGGACACATCAGACCAGAGTGCATGGAAAGGTAAATCCATTATTGTACATGTACCATCTGCCCTCTTTTGTCGAGATGCCTCATAGGCTTCGGTATGTGTTCCACTACTATAGGAGTGGACATCAGTAAAGGCACATAGGGCAGGATCTCAAAGAGCTGATGTACAAGGTGTAAACAGCAAACAGATGATTTTCTGAACATCACAGTAGAGAGTGATTTCTATTCTTCATAAGAGACCCTTGAAATACTTACATGTGAGGAATGTGAGAATCAAGGAAGTTAACTGACAAATGCAAAGGTCCAAGGGAAGTCACCTGGCATTTGTATCCAGGTCTAGTTGGCTTTTTAAAATATTGAGATATAATTGGTATATAACACTGTGTAAGTTTCAGGTGTTGATTTGATACATTTCTATATTGATTTGATACATTTCTATATTGCAGTATGATTACCACCATGGCGGTAGCTAACACATCATGTTCCATAATTATCAGTTTTTTTTTTTGTGGCGAGAACTTTTAAGATCCAGTTTCTTAGCAACTCTGAAGTATATAGTACTTGTGATTAAAATTAACAAGTCTATGTGGCTTTAAAGCATTTTCCCACTTGTACACACTGACCCCTTATAAAGAAAAGAGAAAACCAACACTTAAATTCTAGTGTTTGAAAGGCTATCAAAACTGCATTTGAGCATTTAAAATATTTTCATATTTTTAGTAGTATGAGGTTTGAAATAAGAAAAAAGGGCAAGTTAAAGTAAGCAGGAAGGCAGGCGGGGGAAAAGGAAAAGTTATCTCTACAAGGCAGCAGTACAACTAAGGCACAGATCACTTAACTCACCTGATCAAGAACAGTTTCTTGGTTCCATTGTTAGTAAGCTCATGGAACTTAAGTCATGGTTACTTTCACTAGGATAGTCAAGAAATCCATTTCTATTTCTTTCCTGTTCACCCCGAGGTCTTGTTATGACATTCCCAGATAACATCACCACAATCAAGACGATGGACACGTGTATCAACCCCAAAGGTCTCCTCGTGTGCCTTCTGACCCATCCTGCTCCCCACTCCAGGCAACCACAGATCTGCTTTCCATCACGATTTTCTAGAATTCTATATCGCTGGAATCATACCACATGTACTCTGTTTTTGGTCTGTATTCTTTTATGTAGTGTAACTATTTTGAGAATCATCTATGTTGTTGCATGATAGTAGTTTGCTCCTTTTTTTTTTTTTACTGCTGAATGGTATTCTGTTAAATGGATATGCCACCATTTGGTTATCAACTCACCTGTTGACGGACATTTGTGCTGCTCCAGTTATTGGTTATTATGAATAAAGCTGCTATGAACAATCATGTACAAATCTTTGTATAGACATATACTTCCATTCCTTTTGGTAAATACTTAGAAACAAAGTGGCTAGGTTGTATGGTAGGTGTATGTTTAATTATGAAACTTCCAAAGTGTTTTTCAAAGTAGCGGTAGTGTTTTACACTCCCATCAGGAGTGTGAGAGTTCCAGATTCTCCACATCTTCACCAAGTTTAAGGTTCACTTTTCATTACACTTTGGTGTTTGAAAATAAATATGTTGATTTTCTCAATGAAGTATATACTTATGTTTTAATTCCTGAGAACTACACACACCACATATGCTTTTCCACCAACAACTTTCAAGTTTTAGTCTCCTATCTCTTTGCTCACTTCTGATCTTGTATTTGAAAAACAAAACTAACATCTATTGAGATCCTGGACTTGAAGTTGTAATTAACACCGGACTTGGAGTCCAAAGACCTAGGTCCACATCTAGCTCTTCTACTACAAGTGCATACCCTTTTAGCCTTGACTTACAGCCTCACTTTCCTCATCTATAAAGTGGGAATTGTGTTCATTAAATGGAAAAATGCATGAAATCAAAAGTGGTAGTGCCTGGTACATGGGTACGACACATTATACATGAACAAGTGAGTAATGTGAGTCATGTCAAAAGAAAACTTTTTGGCATATCTCTGGTTTGGAGCAGAGGAACACAAATCACTTTCCAACTGAATTACTTCAATATTTATTAGATTTGGATGAATTCAGATGTGATTCCAATTTTGCAACCTTCTCTGTATATCACATAACAAGGATGTTCTTTGTATTTCTTGATGTTATTTATCCAATTTTTCAATTTAGCAGGTGAGGTACTCCAAGGGAGATGGCATTACAAGTTGAATTTATTTATTAATTAAATTTTCTTGAGGGAAAGAGCTGGTATTCCTATAATTATTCCCTATATGTTTGATCTACAAATCCTCTGGATCTAGTCCTTGGGGATGTCTGGGTACAGGATACAAAGAGAGCAGTGATGATATCTCCCCCATCGTCCTGGTTGGTATCTGTGCCCAGGTAACCATAGGAAGTGGGGTACTGAACTATTCTGATCTGAATCCTGGCTATGGATCACATGAAACAGGCATTGGAGAAGAGGAATATGGACTGTGAACTTGAGCACAGGAGGGAGATGGCTACAAGGCAGGAAATGGCTGCTGGTGGAGGGAGATAGTCTGGACGGCTAGGTCTCTCCTGAGGAGACGTTGTAGAGCACAGGGAGGCCCTCAGGATTCCCACAAGCGGAATAACACAGGTCCACGGGAGTGGCCAACAGACCCACAGGGAGGTTCCTTAGGCAATGTAGCCTCTGCGTGTCCAGCCTATACTCAACCTCTTCTCTTCCAAGCCCACTTTCTCTGGGGTTCCCTTCTCTAGTGAATGGCACTAGCCCCCATCCCTCCCCCTGGTCCAGCCAGAATCTGCATTTCATCCCTGGGTCCTCACATCCCACAGGCTCTCAGTGACCAAGTCCTATGAATATATCTCTTAAATGTCACTTTAACGCCTCCATTTCCATGGACCCTTATTTGCATCACCCAATTCCATCATCCATTGCTGTCTTCACGATCTCTTATTGGTTGACTAAATCAGTGCTTTTGCCTTTATTCTTTCTCCATTCCAATTCTTCCTACACACTGCAGTCAGAGTGATATTTCTGAACTGCAAATCTGACATGTCACTTGTATGCTGCTGAAAGTCCTTTAATAGCTTCTCATTAATTTGAAATCCAAACTCTTCAACATGTCTTGCAAAGTTCTTTTTGATCTGGCCTCATTTACTTCGTATCTATGTCTCATCCTCCGTAACTTAGTGTCAATACCATTTCTTCAAGGATGTCTTCTGGATCCCCTGCCTCTAGGTTTTGTATCCCTCCTATGTGTCACCTTAGAATCCTATTCTTCCCCATCACAGTATTTGTGGACTCTCTGTACAGACCAGCTGGTCATCTGTTTCCGCCAGCTGGTCATCTGTTTCCGCCTCTGCATCGCACATGCCACAGAAAGAGACTGCCTGTCATGATAATTGTTTACACCCCTAGCACTGTCACAGGGCCTCACACATCATAGGAGCTTAATGAATATTTGTTGGCTAAGTGAGTGCATGACAAGGAAATGACAACAGCGAAACAGGGTCTTCTAAGGATGCATTCAATCACTAATGACACAATAAGGCGTAGTCATGAACAATCACACAAGCCTTGGATTGAATCTTAGATATATCAACAGTCAAATTACTTGACTTCTCTGGATCTTCATCTTAGAAAAGCGGTGCTGATAACAGTCCTTACCCTCTGATGATGACTATGAAGGTTAAATGGGATGATGTCGGTAAAATGCTTGGCATAAGGCATATACCATAGGAAATAATAATGGCCTATGATTATAGACAAGTAAAACATCTGAAAATCATATGAAAGTTATTAAAAAAATAAATCTGTTCTGTATTTGTGTCTTTACACACCTAAGGTCTCAATATAAGGAAAAATAAAATACTAATTCTGGCTGTGAGGATAGTAATAAGTGACTTAAAAAAAACCTAGTTTTCATAATTATGTGCTGGGCACTGTGGTGGGTCCTGGGGACTCGATGGCAAACCATACAGGTGTGGTTCCTGCCTCATGGACTAACAGTCTGGTGGGGATACAGGCATGCCTCACTATCGCACAAACAGATAATCAGAAATCATGACTTACTGTGACAGACAGGGTGCCAGGTACAAAACGGGATTACGACATGGTCGTGAAGGGGCCTGAAGAACAAGCTAAGGTGGAGGAGCACTGTAACCGCTATACGGATTTTGGTCTTTATGCTAAGACACAGGTTTTGAACAGCAGAGTGACATGGTCAGTCATGCAGCTTAAAAATATCATTTCTGACAGTGAGGGAAGAAGGGAACAGAGGTGGACAGGCACACATGCAGAAATCGCTGGAGACTATGGCTCTAGTCCAAGTAAGAGACTGTGGCATTTTTACATAGGGGGTGGCAGTACGCAGACAACTATAATTATGCACATTATTTTCTAGGAGTGGCAGAGTGGAAACGGTACAGATTTTGCCATCACAAAGACTGAGGTTTCACTCCTGGCTCCACTAATAACTGTAAAACTGTGGGCAAGTCATTTCACCTCTATACAGTTTATTATTCCCTTTTTAGAAATGAGAAAGCTAATGCCACCCAGAGGGAGTTGTAGTGAAGATAAAAGAGAAAAGGTATACACAAGTGCTGACCACAGGGCTTGGCGCGTAATATTTTGTATTAAAATAATTAAACACTCTCTGATCTGCAGCCATGCTATGCTATTATTAATTTACAAGATTTATTATGAATCCAAACTTAAGCTTTAGCCCAGTCCTCCAAATTAAATAAACTAATTAACATACAATTTTGAGCATATATCATGTAGGTGATATCAGAGAAGCACAAACACCATCCCAGCCACAAAAGCAGATACCTATTCAGTTTGGTTGCCAAATATTCTGCGTTAGTGGAGTTTGAATTGATTTCACTGTATTTGTTAACAGAGACATGGTAAGGAAGGCCTGCTTTCATAAAGATTTCTTGGAAGCTTTATTTCACTGGTAACTACTTTGAGAGGTTCAGATCACAGCACAGAGTGATACAAGTTGTACAAGTTCCTGGGTGGTTGATTGGGTTTCCACCTGATTTCCCTACTGGCTATCCATTATGACCTTGAGCAAGCCACTTAATGTCCTTAAGTTTCAGTTTCCTCATCTGTAAAATGTGGACAATAACAGCTTTTCCATTGCAGGGTTATTGTGGGAAGCAAATGAGATAATCCATGTAAAGCACTTCACATGGTGTTTAGTGCATAACAAGCATTCAATACCTATTATTATTGAAAAAGGTAAGTATCACAAGCCTTTTGCTTAATTAAATAGGAACATTAAGAAATGAACTAAGTTGAGAGTCATTAGGAAGTTATTAAGAGGTCTGTTTTAAAGGTCTGACAGTTGTATGTTACTTATTGTTGAGCTATCAAGTCATTTTAGAAAACGAGGAATTTATTTAGGTCATGCAATGATGAATGCATAACACTAGATGGCACTGTGCACACTTTACTAAATATCCATCAAGCTTTATTTTTTTTTTTTATTTTTTTTTTTTAAACATCTTTATTGGGGTATAATTGCTTTACAATGGTGTGTTAGTTTCTGCTTTATAACAAAGTGAATCAGCTATACATACACACATGTTCCCATATGTCTTCCCTCTTGCGTCTCCCTCCCTCCCACTCTCCCCATCCCACCCTTCCAGGCTGTCACAAAGCACCGAGCTAATATCCCTGTGCCTTGCGGCTGCTTCCCCCAGCTATCTACCTTACTACGTTTGTTAGTGTGTATATGTCCATGACTCTCTCTCGCCCTGTCAAAACTCACCCCTCCCCCTCCCCATACCCTCAAGTCCGTTCTCCAGTAGGTCTGCGTCTTTATTCCTATCTTACCCCTAGGTTCTTCATGACATTTTTTTCCCTTAAATTCCATATATATGTGTTAGCATACGGTATTTGTCTTTTTCTTTCTGACTTACTTCACTCTGTATGACAGACTCTAGGTCTATCAATCTCATTACAAATAGCTCAATTTCATTTCTTTTTAAGGCTGAGTAATATTCCATTGTGTATATGTGCCACATCTTCTTTATCCATTCATCCGATGATGGGCGCTTAGGTTGTTTCCATGTCCTGGCTATTGTAAATAGAGCTGCAATGAACATTTTGGTACATGACTCTTTTTGAATTTTGGTTTTCTCAGGGTATATGCCAAGTAGTGGGATTGCTGGGTCATATGGTAATTCTATTTGTAGTTTTTTAAGGAACCTCCATACTGTTCTCCACAGTGGCTGAACCAATTCACATTCCCACCAGCAGTGCAAGAGTGTCCCCTTTTCTCCACACCCTCTCCAGCATTTATTGTTTCTAGATTTTTTGATGATGGCCATTCTGACTGGTGTGAGATGATATCTCATTGTAGTTTTGATTTGCATTTCTCTAATGATTAATGATGTTGAGCATTCTTTCATGTGTTTGTTGGCATTCTGTATATCTTCTTTGGAGAAATGTCTATTTAGGTCTTCTGCCCATTTTTGGATGGGGTTGTTTGTTTTTTTGTTATTGAGCTGCATGAGCTGCTTGTAAATTTTGGAGATTAATCCTTTGTCAGTTGCTTCATTTGCAAATGTTTTCTCCCATTCTGAGGGTTGTCTTTTGGTCTTGGTTATGGTTTCCTTTGCTGTGCAAAAGCTTTGAAGTTTCATTAGGTCCCATTTGTTTATTTTTGTTTTTATTTCCATTACTCTAGGAGGTGGGTCAGAAAGGATCTTGCTGTGATTTATGTCATAGAGTGTTCTTCCTATGTTTTCTTCTAAGAGTTTGATAGTTTCTGGCCTTACATTTAGGTCTTTAATCCATTTTGAGCTTATTTTTGTGTATGGTGTTAGGGAGTGATCTAATCTCATACTTTTACATGTACCTGTCCAGTTTTCCCAGCACCATTTATTGAAGAGGCTGTCCTTTCTCCACTGTACATTCCTGCCTCCTTTATCAAAGATAAGGTGTCCATATGTGCGTGGGTTTATCTCTGGGCTTTCTATCCTGTTCCACTGATCTATCTTTCTGTTTTTGTGCCAGTACCATACTGTCTTGATTACTGTTGCTTTGTAATATAGTCTGAAGTCAGGGAGCCTTATTCCTCCAGCTCCTTTTTTCGTTCTCAAGATTGCTTTGGCTATTCGGGGTCTTTTGTGTTTCCATACAAATTGCGAAATTTTTTGTTCTAGTTCTGTGAAAAATGCCAGTGGTAGTTTGATAGGGATTGCATTGAATCTGTAGATTGCTTTGGGTAGTAGAGTCATTTTCACAATGTTGATTCTTCCCATCCAAGAACATGGTATATTTCTCCATCTATTTGTATCATCTTTAATTTCTTTCATCAGTGTCTTATAATTTTCTGCATACAGGTCTTTCGTATCCTTAGGTAGGTTTATTCCTAGATATTTTATTCTTTTTGTTGCAATGGTAAATGGGAGTGTTTTCTTGATTTCACTTTCAGATTTTTCATCATTAGTATATAGGAATGCCAGAGATTTCTGTGCATAATTTTGTATCCTGCTACTTTACCAAATTCATTGATTAGCTCTAGTAGTTTTCTGGTAGCATCTTTAGGATTCTCTATGTATAGTATCATGTCATCTGCAAACAGTGACAGCTTTACTTCTTCTTTTCCGATTTGGATTCCTTTTATTTCCTTTTCTTCTCTGATTGCTGTGGCTAAAACTTCCAAAACTATGTTGAATAAGAGTGGTGAGAGTGGGCAACCTTGTCTTGTTCCTGATCTTAGTGGAAATGCTTTCAGTTTTTCACCATTGAGGATGATGTTTGCTGTGGGCTTGTCATATATGGCTTTTATTATGTTTAGGAAAGTTCCCTCTATGCCTACTTTCTGGAGGGTTTTTATCATAAATGGGTGTTGAATTTTGTCGAAAGCTTTCTCTGCATCTATTGAGATGATCATATGGTTTTTCTCCTTCAATTTGTTAATATGGTTTATCACATTGATAGATTTGCGTATATTGAAGAATCCTTGCATTCCTGGAATAAACCCCACTTGATCATGGTGTATGATCCTTTTAATGTGCTGTTGGATTCTGTTTGCTAGTATTTTGTTGAGGATTTTTGCATCTATGTTCATCAGTGATATTGGCCTGTAGTTTTTCTTTCTTTGTGACATCCTTGTCTGGTTTTGGTATCAAGGTGATGGTGGCTTCGTAGAAGGAATTTGGAGTGTTCCTCCCTCTGCTATATTTTGGAAGAGTTTGAGAAGGATAGGTGTTAGCTCTTCTCTAAACGTTTGATAGAATTCACCTGTGAAGCCATCTGGTCCTGGGCTTTTGTTTGTTGGAAGGTTTTTAATCACAGTTTCAATTTCAGTGCTTGTGATTGGTCTGTTCATATTTTCTATTTCTTCCTGATTCAGTCTTGGCAGGTTGTGCATTTCTAAGAATTTGTCCATTTCTTCCAGATTGTCCATTTTATTGGCATAGAGTTGCTTGTAGTAATCTCTCATGATTTTTTTTATTTCTGCAGTGTCAGTTGTTACTTCTCCTTTTTCATTTCTAATTCTATTGATTTGAGTCTTCTCCCTTTTTTTCTTGATGAGTCTGGCTAGTGGTTTATCTATTTTGTTTATCTTCTCAAAGAACCAGCTTTTAGTTTTATTGATCTTTGCTATTGTTTCCTTCATTTCTTTTTCATTTATTTCTGATCTGATTTTTATGATTTCTTTCCTTCTGCTAGCTTTGGGGTTTTTTTGTTCTTCTTTCTCTAATTGCTTGAGGTGCAAGGTTAGGTTGTTTATTCGAGATGTTTCCTGCTTCTTAAGGTGGGCTTGTATTGCTATAAACTTCCCCCTTAGAACTGCTTTTGCTGCATCCCATAGGTTTTGGGTCGTTGTGTCTCCATTGTCATTTGTTTCTAGGTATTTTTTTGATTTCCTCTTTGATTTCTTCAGTGATCACTTCATTATTAAGTAGTGTATTGTTTAGCCTCCATGTGTTTGTATTTTTTAAAGATCTTTTCCTGTAATTGATATCTAGTCTCATGGCGTTGTGGTCGGAAAAGATACTTGATACAATTTCAGTTTTCTTAAATTTACCAAGGCTTGATTTGTGACCCAAGATATGATCTATCCTGGAGAATGTTCCATGAGCACTTGAGAAAAATGTGTATTCTGTTGTTTTTGGATGGAGTGTCCTATAAATATCAATTAAGTCCATCTTGTTTAACGTATCATTTAAAGCTTGTGTGTCCTTATTTATTTTCATTTTGGATGATCTGTCCATGGGTGAAAGTGGGGTGTTAAAGTCCCCTACTATGAATGTGTTACTGTTGATCTCCCCTTTTATGGTTGTTAGTATTTGCCTTATGTATTGAGGTGCTCCTATGTTGGGTGCATAAATATTTACAATTGTTATATCTTCTTCTTGGATCGATCCCTTGATCCTTATGTAGTGTCCTTCTTTGTCCCTTTTAATAGTCCTTATTTTAAAGTCTATTTTGTCTGATATGAGAATTGCTACTCCAGCTTTCTTTTGGTTTCCATTTGCATGGAATATCTTTTTCCATCCCCTTACTTTCAGTCTGTATGTGTCTCTAGTTCTGAAGTGGGTCTCTTGTAGACAGCATATATAAGGGTCTTGTTTTTGTATCCATTCAGCCAATCTGTGTCTTTTGGTGGGAGCATTTAGTCCATTTACATTTAAGGTAATTATCGATATGTATGTTCCTATTTCCATTTTACATATTGTTTTGGGTTCGCTACTATAGGTCATTTCCTTCTCTTGTGTTTCGTGTCTAGAGAAGTTCCTTTAGCATTTGTTGTAAAGCTGGTTGGTGGTGCTGAACTCTCTCAGCTTTTGCTTGTCTGTAAAGGTTTTAATTTCTCCATCAATGTGAATGAGATCCTTGCTGGGTAGAGTAGTCTTGGTTGCAGGCTATTCTCCTTCATCACTTTCAGTATGTCCTGCCACTCCCTTCTGGCTTGTAGGGTTTCTGCTGAGAGATCAGCTGTTAACCCTTATGGGATTCCCTTGTGTGTTATTTGTTGTTTTTCCCTTGCTGCTTTTAATATTCTTTCTTTGTATTTAATTTTTGACAGTTTGATTACTATGTGTCTTGGCGTGTTTCTCCTTGTATTTATCCTGTATGGGACCCTCTGTGCTTCCTGGACTTGATTAACTATTTCCTTTCCCATATTAGGGAAGTTTTCAACTATAATCTCTTCAAATATTTTCTCAGTCCCTTTCTTTCTTTCTTCTTCTTCTGGAACCCCTATAATTCGAATGTTGGTGCGTTTCATGTTGTCCCAGAGGTCTCTGAGACTGTCCTCAGTTCTTTTCATTCTTTTTTCTTTATTCTGCTCTTGCAGTAGTTATTTCCACTACTTTATCTTCCAGGTCACTTATCCGTTCTTCTGCCTCAGTTATTCTGCTATTGATCCTATCTAGAGTGATTTTAATTTCATTTATTGCATTGTTCATCGTTGCTTGTTTCATCTTTAGTTCTTGTAGGTCCTTGTTAACTGTTTCTTGCATTTTGTCCATTCTACTTCCAAGATTTCGGATCATCCTTACTATCATTATTCTGAATTCTTTTTCAGGTAGATTGCCTATTTCCTCTTCATTTGTTAGGTCTGGTGGGTTTTTATCTTGCTCCTTCATCTGCTGTGTGTTTTTCTGTCTTCTCATTTGCTTATCTTACTGTGTTTGGGGTCTCCTTTTTGCAGGCTGCACTTTCGTAGTTCCCGTTGTTTTTGATGTCTGTCTCCAGTGGCTAAGGTTGTTTCAGTGGGTTGTGTAGGCTTCCTGGTGGAGGGGACTAGTGCCTGTGTTGTGCTGGATGAGGCTGGATCTTGTCTCTCTAGTGGCAGGTTCACGTCTGGTGGTGTGTTTTGGGGTGTCTGTGGCCTTATTATGATTTTAGGCAGCCTCTCTGCTAATGGGTGGGGTTGTGTTCCTGTTTTGCTAGTTGTTTGGCATAGGTTGTCCAGCACTGTGGCTTGCTGGTCGTTGAGTGAAGCTGGGTGCTGGTGTTAAGATGGAGGTCTCTGGGATATTTCCACCGTTTAATATTATGTGGAGCTGGGAGGTCTCTTGTTGACCAGTGTCCTGAAGTTGGCTCTCCTACCTCAGAGGCAGAGCCCTGACTCCTGGCTGGAGCACCAAGAGCCTTTCATCCACACAGCTCAGAATAAAAGGGAGAAAAAGTAGGGAGAATTAGTAGAAGTATGAGTAAAGAAAGAAGAAAGGAGGAAAGGAAGGAAGGAAGAAAGAAGCAAAGAAGGAAAGAAAGGAGGGAGGGAGGGAGGGAGGGAGGAAGGAAGGAAGGAGGGAAAGAAGGAAAAAGACAGAAAGAAAGATGATACAGTAAAAATAAAATAAAGTATAATATAGTTATTGAATTAAAAAATATTTAGAAAAAAAAAAAAAAAAAAAGGGACGGATAGAACCTTAGGACAAATGTTGGAAGCAAAGCTATACAGAAAAAATCTTACACAGAAGCATACACATACACCTTCACAAAAAGAGGTAAAGGGGGAAAAATCATAAATCCTGCTCCCTGAGACCACCTCCTCAATTTGGGGTGATTCGTTGTCTAAAGGAGGGAAGGGAAGGAAGGAAAGAAAGAAAGAACGAAGGTAAAGTATAATAAAGTTATTACAATTAAACTTAATTATTAAGAAAAAGAATTTTTAAAAAAAAGTCATGGACGGATAGAGCCCTAGGACAAATGGTGGAAGCAAGAGTATACAGACAGGATCTCACACAGAAGCATACACGTACACATTCACAAAAAGAGGAAAAGGGAAAAAAATCATAGATCTCGCTCCTAAATTCCACCTCTTCAATTTGGGATCATTCCTTGTCTATTCAGGTATTCCACAGATGCAGGGTATATCAAGTTGATTGTGGAGCTTTAATCCGCTGCTTCTGTGGCTGCTGGGAGAGATTTCCCTTTCTCTTCTTTGTTCTCACAGCTCACAGGAGCTCAGCTTTGGATTTGGCCCTGTCTCTGCGTGTAGGTCACTGGAGGGCGTCTGTTTTTTCGCTCAGACAGGACGGGGTTAAAGGAGCCGCTGATTCGGGGCCTCCGGCTCACTCAGGCCGGGGGTTGGGGGATGGGGGTAGGAGGGGCACTACGTGCGGGGCGGGCCTGCGGCTGCAGAGGCAGCGTGACGTTGCGGCAGAGGCCGGCGTGATGTTGCACCAGCCTGAGACCCACCGTGCGTACTCCCGGGGAAGTTGTCCCTGGATCCCGGGAACCTGGCAGTGGCGGGCTGCACAGGCTCCGCGGAAGAGGGGTGTGGAGAGTGACCTGTGCTCGCACACAGGCCCCTTGGTGGCGGCAGCAGCAGCCTTAGCGTCTCCCGCCCGTCTCTGGGGTCCGCGGTTTTAGCCGCGGCTCGCGCCCGTCTCTGGGGTTTGCGCTTTCAGCCGCGGCTCGCGCCCGTCTCGGGGGCTCGCGCCCTCAGCCGCGGCTCGCGCCCGTCTCTGGGGTTCGCGCTTTTAGCCGCGGCTCGCGCCCGTCTCTGGAGTTCCTTTAAGCAGCGCTCTTAAACCCCTCTCCTCGCGCACCAGGAAACACAGAGGGAAGAAAAAGTCTCTTGCCTCTTCGGCCGGTGCAGGCTTTTCCCCGAACTCCCTCCCGGCCAGGTCGTGGCGCACCAACCCCTTCAGGCTATGTTCAAGCCGCCAACCCCAGTCCTTCTCCCTGAGCTCCGTCCAAAACCAAAACCGAGCCTCAGCTCGCAGCCCCGCCCGCCCCGGTGGGTGAGCAGCAAGCCTCTCGGGTTGGTGAGTGCTGGTCGGCACCGATCGTCTGTGCAGGAATCTCCCCGCTTTGCCCTCCGCACCCGTCGCTATGCACTACTCGCGGTCCCGAAACTCCCCCCTCTGCCTCCCGCAGTCTCCGCCCGCGGAGGGGCCTTCCTAGTGTGGGAAACTTTCCTCCCTTCACAGCTCCCTCCCACTGGTGCAGGTGCCGTCCTTATTCTTTTGTCTCTGTTTTTTCTTTTGCCCTACCCAGTTTACGTGGGGAGTTTCTTGCCTTTTGGGAGGTCTGAGGTCTTCTGCCAGCCTTCAGTAGGAGTTCTGTAGGAGTTGTTCCACGTGTGGATGTATTTCTGGTGTATCCGTGGGAGGAAGGCGATCTCCGCGTCTTACTCTTCCGCCATCTTCAAGGTCCCCCCCATCAAGCTTTAAATGTCCATCACAAAGCACCTACTATCACGCACAGGTGATAAGAAGTGGGGTTTCCTCATCTATAAAACTGCATACGTTTTATACTAATATATTACATAAGACATCAGTTTGCATAATGAAATTATTCAGATAACATTAACCATATCAAGAATAGACAAAATGTATTCTTTTTTTTTTAAAAGATTTTTTTTTTTTGATGTGGACCATTTTTAAGTCTTTATTGAATTTTGTTACAATATTGCTTCTGCTGTTTGTTTTGTTTTTTTGGCCCCGAGGCATGTGGGATCCTAGCTCCCCAACCGGAGATTGAACCTGCACCCCCTGCATTGGAAGGCAAAGTCTTAACCACTGGATCACCAGGGAAGTCCAGACAAAATTTCTTTTTTTTTTTTTTTGTGGTACGGCAGGCCTCTCACTGTTGTGGCCTCTCCCGTTGCGGAGCACAGGCTCCGACACGCAGGCTCAGCGGCCATGGCTCACCGGCCTAGCGCTGCGCAAATGTGGGATCTTCGCGGATCGGGGCACGAACCAGTGTCCCCTGCATCGGCAGGCGGACTCCCAACCACTGTGCCACCAGGGAAGCCCGACAAAATGTATTCTTAAAAGCAGTATTTAGTATTTCACAGAATATTAAAAATAATATGTTAATTTCAGACATTTATTGTTAACACGTCATGGTCTGTCTTTATAAATAAATGGAAATAGACAAAGCTTCAATAGTTTGCCTTAAATTTAAGGCAATATCAGGAAGAAAATGGCTGGGTCAGAGGCAGGATGAGGGGGTGGGAGGAAATGTTTGTATGTGGGTAGAGAAGAGTTTGTTGATCTCAAGCGATGTTTCTTATCTGTTTGCTGATCTCTTACACTCTATTAACAAGAGATGGACTCTTTATATCATAGATATAGATAACTTAAATCCAAGTATCCCTGAGATAAGTGCAAAAATGCCAAACTCATTTATACCAGATAGAAATATATACCGAGGTCATAAACTTTATGAGAAGTAGGAGAATCATGTAAGTAGGGTAAAATCTGGAAGAGAGGGTACAGATAGGATAGGAAAATCAAAAGACACTTCATGAAATAGGGCTCCTCAAAATTCCCAATTCCAGATTCTACCACTTACTGATTCCAAAATTTAGCAGGATGGGAAAGGGTTTTGACAAAGCTCTCCACGTGACTCTTGACAATCACTGACTTATCAACCTTTAGAAGGCTCTCAGAGGGCTTGCAGCTGGGGAGAGTCAATAACCATCATCTGGTGACTTCATCTCATTCACTTTGGAGTGGTGGTTCTCAACTATGGCTGCACACTGGACTCACCTACAAGGCTATAAAATAGCTCCCTGGTGATGCTGCAGCTGCTGATCTAGGACCATACTTGGAATCCCAAGACACTAGGCTTGTTAGAGATGCAGACTCTCAGGTTCCCCACCCCAGACCTAGAGAATCATAATCTGCATTTTAACAACACCCCCAGGGAGCCTGAATTCACATTAAAGTATGAGAAGCACTGCTCTAAGGCAGAAGTTCTCAGTCCTTCGGCATCAAGACAGTCTCCTATGTTCTAATAGGTTGTGAGGCACATCACAAGAAGCTGGTCACTATCAATTTATACAGTTTAAGAATGATTTATGTAATTATGTCTGTACACATTTGAAAAGAAAAAGAACAAAGAATGTTTATTACTCGTCATCCAGCTTTACAAGGGTTAAGTAGCAACCCACTGCAATCAGCTACTGACAGTGTGCCCTGAGGGATGAAAAAACAGGATGAGGCATCCTGTGCTTCGTATAAATGGGCACCTAGATAGTTACGATGCCTATCTCAGGAAGAATTTCAATGACCCCAGGTTCTTGCATCTTCCTATACACAGAGTAACACTAAAATCATTAACTTGAGATACCTGTTCTCTGCGCCTAGCAGTAATCTTTTACCAAGATGTATGTTTGACATCATGTACTTCCCAGCCAAAAAATTCATATATATATGAATTCATCCCCGTTACCCCATATAACCCTGCTACCTCTTTGGAGCAGCTCCTTAGACCTATCTCCCGGAGCACAGTCCTCTGTAAGACCCTGAATAAAACTTAAACTCACAACTCTTAGTTAGGCTGGGAATTGAACATAATCTGTCAATATGTCATTGGGAATATGCATACCCTCTAGTGTGTAGACGGTGTGTGTGTGTGTGTGTGTGTGTGTGTGTGTGTATGTGTGTGCACGCCCATACACATGTCCTCTCGTTTATGCTGTGGGTTTGGAGTGCCAAATTGTGTTAATTCACATAGCAGATCCTGAAAATATGTTTGTAGGCTTGTAGAAAAGTTAATTATGGAGATTCATTCTTTTACTTGTCCAGTAAATTCTGATGCTCTTAGCACTAAAAGATGAGCACACACTGAAGCACTGTCTTCTTCCTATGACAGCTCTCAAATAGCAAATTTCATTCAGTATTCTAAATGCCAAGTAGACTTTAAGTAAAAATGCTTTTAAGGAGCTTCACGTGTTGGTCAGGCCGCCACAGGGTGGGGTGTGAGGGTGGGGAGAGGAATGTATCCCCTTGTGAGTGCCAGGAACAACTTCAGAGTCCTCTTCAAACTCATTACCCCAAGCCACTAACAAGCCTTCTTTCTTAGCCTTCCATTCCAGAGACTAAAACTTCATTCATACATTAAGTATTTATTCAGCCCTTATTATGTGGCAGCACTGTTCTGGGTTCTAGAATTAGCATCAACAAGACAGGCAGGTACCTGATCATACAGAACTTGTAAGTGGTGATGAATAGAGATATTTAGCAAACAAGTGTCTTGAGCATGCAACAACAATCTATTTTTTCTTATATAGAAAATAAATAGACTTAAAGATAGTAGATTTAGACTCAAGTCTTTCTTCATTTGTATAATAGGAACAATAATATCCACCTTTCTTATTTTATAGGTGTCCTGGGAATAACAAAAATGGAAAAAGTTTAGTAAAAATGTAAAGCACTATATACATTTTAGGCATTACTCTTATTTTTGAGAGAAAATTTACTGTCGTATTCAGATAGAATTATAAAAATCCCCTCCAAATTCTTTCAATTCTTTGCTCCACTCTGTCAGTTATAAAAATATTTGTCCCTTAATACAAGCTTTTTTTTCTATAATTTCAGGTTTGTTTTCCTCTTAACAGATGTGATGTTATAAAAACCCATGAGAGATTGTAACAGTGATGACTAGTTTAGTTCACTTTCAGATCAAATACTTTTCCTGAAATTCAGAGAGCATCAGCTCATGAGAAAAAATTTCAGCATATCACTATTTACCATACATCTATTGCACATATGGGCATAAACAAATGGAGAAAGACTGCCATATGCTTATACAGAGTTGGGAAAGGAAGCAAGAAATGAGATTCCATAATATTTTTGAAAGAAGTTAGATCCAACTGGAAATTTTAAAGATTCTACAATGCGTTACATGTTTGATGTGGTAGGTGATTTAACACAATAGGAGAGTCTGGCCCTAAAAGAGCTTGCGATTCCCACGGGAGAGACACATTCAGAAGGCCTAACTGAGGGCTTCCCTGGTGGCGCAGTGGTTGAGAGTCCACCTGCCGATGCAAGGGACACGGGTTCGTGCCCCGGTCTGGGAGGATCCCACACGCCACGGAGCGGCTGGGCCCGTGAGCCATGGCCGCTGAGCCTGTGCGTCCAGAGCCTGTGCTCAGCAACGGGAGAGGCCACAACAGTGAGAGGCGCGCGTACCACAAAAAAAAAAAAAAAAAAAAAAAAAAAAGAAGGCCTAACTGAAGCCCTGTTCGAGACACTATGTTATCAAAAGTCCATATTCATAGAGCAGGTTAAAAAAACAAACAAACAGGGCTTCCCCGGTGGCGCAGTTGTTGGGAGTCCGCCTGCTGATGCAGGGGACGCGGGTTCGTGCCCTGGTCTGGGAAGATCCCACATGCCGCGGAGTGGCTGGGCCGGTGAGCCATGGCCGCTGAGCCTGCGCGTCTGGAGCCTGTGCTCCGCAACGGGAGAGGCCACAACAGTGAGAGGCCTGCGTACCGCAAAAAAAAAACAAAACAAAACAAAAAAAAAACAAACAAACTGCTGGAGCTCAACACACAAGGATGCTATTGTGGGCTGGAGACTTTGGAAAGGTTTTAGAGGAGGGGAGGTAGAGCTCAAGATGGTTCCTGAATCAGGATATGAACACATGGAGATGAGGTCGGGAGGATACTCCAGCAGGAAGAGGGTCGAGGGACCAATGGCAGAGAGGAGTGAGTGATCATGGTGTAATCGGATCTTGTATTGACCTGACTGGGCCAGTGGAGTTTGTGCTGGGTTTACTGGAAAGCAGGGTCTATACCTTTCCTCTTTCCCATTATATGACTTCTCTAATTTTTCAGTAAGTAAACAGAGAGATTGAGAATTTGCATCCTGCAAAGTTTAATGTTTAATTTCATTTTCCAACTACCATGTTAGCTAATTCAGATCCCCAGCTACAGCCAAGCAGTCCATGAGTGAAAATCAGAGGTGATCTTTAGAGCAGTGAGTGGATCTCAGATCGTGGCCTCTGATTCCATGTGTCTGGAGTTCAGCCAGGGCATCCCTAGGTTTCAGTAACTCCTTAGGTGATTTTGAAAAAGAAGGAAATCTGAGAACCACTGCTATGGAGCACGGCTTAAAGTAGCAGTCCCCAACCTTTTTGGCACCAAGGACTGGTTTTGTGGAAGACAATTCTTCCGCGGATGGGGGGTGGGGAGGGATGGCTCAGGCGGTAATGAGAGCGGTAGGGAGCAATGGGGAGAGGCAGATGAAGCTTTCCTTGCTTGCCGCTGTTCACCTCCTGCTGTGCGGCCTGGTTCCTAACAGGCCCGGGGGGTTGGGGACCCTTGACTTAAAGGATGGAGTTAGATGAGAGACAGGAAGAAGAGGAAATTGATGCTCATTTGAGTCAGACAAATTTATTTTAAAAATATCATGAGAATCCCAAGAACACTGTGGTGGAGAAAGCCACGTGCAAATTAGCCAGTTAAGATTTTTCAAGTATATACTTTATGCCCTTATTCAGGTCTTTGATCATGACAAAGTTGTGTTTAAAAAAGCTGTTAGGAACTCAGTTAAGTGCTATGCTTCACCAGGGTTAACAAATGCATTTTGATGTGATTTACACTGAAGATATTAGTCATCACTCACATTAACCAAACACTGAGTTCAGAAAGAAAATGTCAGCAAATGACAGTTTTCAGACTTGATCTCCATTAGTGAGCCATGAGCTATATACCTTTCTAAAATATGAATCTAAACAACATCTGAGTAGCTCACCAAATTATTTTCTGTTCCAAACTCAACATCTTCCTTGCTCTCAACATATGCCTTTATCACCAAGATAGTTCTCTTTGTTAAGGATCTTTGGGGAGAAGCATCATTTCTTACAAACATAACATTTTATTTTCACTTTAATTTCCTGGTTAAGGTGGATGATATAATAGACTTCAGGAAAAGGTCTACAACGTATTTTTGGTGTAAAATCAAACTGAGTATCGTGCTGGTCCTCAAAGGCCCTGGCAGTACATCCACTGCCTATCAGGAAAATGTATTCAGTTTTCCTTAAATTGTGTTTGCAGACTTCCGTGATTATTCAAAATGAGGCATGATAATTGTTGGCTCAATAGATGTCAGACTGTAAATGAAATTTAACCATGTTCAGTTGAATAAGCATTTATTAAGCCTATTAGTTTTCAAAGTATTGTACCAAGGATTGTAAAAATAATAAGAGAAGGTAAATGAAAAGAAATATCTGAACAATGATTAATTTCTCACCGTCAGTGTTCAACTTTGTTCAGAATATATTTAATAGCCTTAGAAGCAAGAAAATCTAGTATCTTATCTCCCCTCTGGGTAGTCATTTTAGATTTCACTGGATAACTCTGCATAGGTTTCTTCAATGTGCCCTAACTCTATCCTACATTCTACTGCCCTATTTTGGGCTTTTATTGACTTTGAATTAGATTTTTACAGCAAGTCTCCAGTTTCTGCCCTAAGAAATGTTAGGACAGATGGAAAAGGGCACTTTTTTTCTCCAGCCTCTGCGGGAGTGACCATCACAACTTAGACTTTGACCGGCTCAGTGTAGCTGCAACCAGACATCACTTGGCCTCAGGCTCCCGCCACGGACCTCCGAGGACGTCTCAGCACAGATACCGGACACTGCCTGCCAGCCTCACATGTGCAACCCAGAAGCTCGGGGGCGTTAAGTCCTGTAGGCTGCCCTTGGCCAGTGCAGGACAGAGCAGCTGGACTAGTGCCTCCTCCTTGTCAGCTCTGGATGGACAGCTCTGGGGTGCATTTCACAAGCTTCCTTAGAAGCGCCAGAATTGTCTTTTGGCTTTCCTTTCTTGTTCTGCTCTGTTCTGCTCTGGGTTCACTCTCCAAATGAGCTACTTCCACACAAGTCTTGTTGTGGAGTCTGCTTTCTGGGGAAACAGACGCTAAAGCACTGATTCTAATCAAGTCCCACCCATCACTGATTGAACTCTCCCGGAATAATAAACAAGAAGAAAATGATTATGACCATGTTTGAAGTAGATTCTGATTCTATTAGGCCATACGAATTTTTCTCAGTCTTCTCCATGATATAACATCACCATCTTATTCATCAGTGTTGAATTTGAAAGCTAAAATGAATCGTACTTGATCTTACGTTGAAGTTCATTATTTTTCTGAGAAACTAAGTTAATTAAGGGCTGGTGCCATTATTATTAGCTTTGCAGCAGGCCTAGTGGTCCACATGCTTGCCTTTTGATGACAAGTCTTGACAGACATCGTGGGGCAGTTGACTGTTTACCACGGCAGTCGGCTAATATTGGGCAGTTAGAAGTGGAGTTCTCAGTTATATGATTTTATCTGGTGTTTTTCCAAGGGAACCTACTTGGCATCTATGCTCTCCTCACCTGCAACAAACAACTTTACAATTCCTGATAGAAAAGGAGATAAAGCAAAAGTCCTAGCCCAACACCATGAAGGAATAAAAATACCTACAGACTTACAGCTACTGAATCCATTTCAGTAGCTATAGATATACTTGGTTTCTTTCAACCACCAAACTTATAAGTAATTTTGTTTCTTCAGAAAATGACAATTCTCTCAGGGGACCGACAGGCTAGATATGTTTATTACAGCAAAGTTTTTGGGTGTATCTACTATTTGATATTAACAAAATCAGAAGCTTTGAATAAATAGGACACATCATTAGATTCTAAACTTGAGGTTATACTAATACTAAATTTGTACACTAAGGAATATTACCATACTTTCCCTCCACCATGGTCTAAGCATAATGCTTGGAACCTAGCTCATCTCAGGGCATATTTGTTGAATGAATGAATAAATGTGTGATTGTTAATAACAAGGACAAAATGCCAACAAAGCTTCACTGAGGAGTAAATCAAGGTGGCATCAGGAATGACTTTCCAGCAGGATAACAGGTGTGGTTATGTGGGAGAGGCCATTCTTCCATCCCTGTCCTCCCTACTGTCTTTTGTTTTCTCTCAGTGTTCACCAGAGCCCAGGGCTCCTGGGAGCCAGACTGCGGGAGAGCACACCCCCTGGGTATCTTTTCATCGCTCTGCTGACTGGCTCTGGGCCGATCCTGCAGGCTCCCAGGAACAGAGCTTAGCAGAACGATAAGGGAAGGTCATTCATTGCTTCTTGCTCTGGCCCTCTTTAGATGGGGCTGGAGAAGCTTGAAAGGCAATCCTCTCTACACGCCACTCTTTCCCAACTGACTGGAGCACTTAAGATGATGCTCTTTCCTAAATTGTGAGAGTAAAAATGCTTAGTTAGCACAGCTTCCTGGCATAAAGCAGAAGCAAGACAGAGGGAAGGAAGATGATGCATGTTACATCCAGACGCCTGGAAACAAGGCTACAGGTGTCGGCTTACTTCACAGGCTGTACGTGCAGTGGCAGCAGCTTGAGCAGACAAAGCTTCAAGCACTCTATGAAAAAAAATTCTAGGGCTTCCCTGGTGGAGCAGTGGTTGAGAGTCAGCCTGCAGATGCAGGGGACATGGGTTAGTGCCCCGGTCCGGGAAAATCCCACATGCCACGGATCGGTTAGGCCCGTGAGCCATGGCCGCTGAGCCTGCGCATCCGGAGCCTGTGCTCCGCAACGGGAGAGGCCACAATAGTGAGAGGCCCGCGTACCGCAAAAAAAATTCTAACAAGAAAACAAAACCCTGACCTTTAAGATCTTCAAAATAAAAGCAATTAAAGGGAAGAAGTAGCTTTAATTAAACCCGTATCACAAGCATCAGGGCTTTAAAATCATAGCTTTTCTCTACCAGAAGTTTGCCCTGATTAAGGGGAGACATTTTTGCTGTCGGTCCAGTGTGCCCAGAGGGGAGCAGTGTTTCCACCGCCTGGTGCACGGGCATCTTTAATGGGTTTGTGTTCTGCTGCCACCACCAAATTCCCCACAGGGAATTCTGGGGAACATTGTATTCTAGCATGATCCACTTGTCTTTATTCTGAACAAGTGTCTAGAATGATTCAACGTCAGGAATGAAAATGCGTGTCCAACACATTTGGAACAATACAAAGATACTTATGCTCCAAGGGTTTGACATCTGTCACTTATTTCCCTGACTGTGAACCTTCCTGCTCTTCCTTCTGACTCCTTGAGTGGAGAGAGTCCTTCTATCTTTCTCTTTTAAACACATCTCTTTGGGGGGGAGCTATTTCTCTTGCCTGCATTCTTACTTTAAACTTCGGGCATTGTGGAAGGCAAAATCCTAGGATGCCCCGCCTCGCCCCACCCCAAGGTTCCTGGCACCCGGAGTGCACATGCCTTGTCTCAGTTATTCAATCAAACACTAATCCAGGTACTGCTGTGGGGAATTTTACAGATGTAATTAAGGTCCCAAACCAGTTGGCTTTAAGATAGGGAGAGGATCTGGGTGGGCCTGACCTAATCACATGAGTCCTTTAAAAGCAGAGAGTATTTTTCTGGTTGGTCACAGAGGAGGCAGTCAGAGAAACACTTGGAAGAAGAAGAAGACATTTGAACTCTGAACGGCCTGTGGGGAGCCATGTGGCAAGGAGTGTGAGTGGCCTCTAGGAACTGAGAGCTGTCCCCAGCTGACTGTCAGCAGCAAATGAGGACCTCAGTCCTTCAACCATAAGGAAATGAATTCTGCCAACAGCCAGTTCACTTGGAAGAGGACCTGGAGCCCCAGATAAGAACCATAGACCCAGCCATCATTTTGATGTCAGTCCATGAGACTCTGAGCTGAGAATCCAGCCATGCCGCTTGGGTTTCTACCTACAGAAACAGGGTAATAATAAATGTGTGTTGTTTTCAGCTGCTAAGTGTGTGGTCATTTGTTATGCAAAGATAGAAAACTGACACAGGCAGCCAGAAATCCACACACTTAAAAATAAGGCAGAGATGAGGAATATGCTGGTACACTAGCTTGAAGAAAAGTGAGTGGGATATTAGCATTTGTTAACGCAGGCTACTTTTGCAGTGTAAGACTAGTCACTTGGCTGGTGAAGAATGAGTCTAGTGGGGCATATTCGTTCATTCATAGGAGAGCATTTATTCAGGTACATAGAGAGCACTCACTCGGGTTAATTTTGCAGTGTTAGAGAAACATTTAGGTAAATAGATAACTGCATTTTTTTTTTTTTTTTTTTTTGGTTCACAAGAAATCCTGAAAGAAGTTTAGAGATGTTACAGACAAAAGCATGTGTTCTGACTTTAAACTATATCTGAATGAAGGATACTTTAAAAAAATGTTTCATTTACTAGAGGAAAGATATTTTGAGAAAGCCAGATGCAAACGTATACCTTTTGTCCTCTTTTTCTTTTAAACAAAATTTTAATTCAATTTGAATTGATATGAGTGATAGAAAGAAAACTCAGACTGTAACCAGAAGAACTGGTGCAACATCTGCTGTGGGTGTGGAGGAGAGGATCCTCTTGCCTCCTTATTTTTTTTCCCCACTATTAAACAGGAGGGATTAGAGATTTCTGATTGATTTCTCTTGTTGCCTTTCATTGTTCATGATCTTACGGCTGCGTTTCGTTGACTCCAAAGTAATTTCTGAAAAAAGATCTGCTGACATCACAGGGTATCTGGGTCATTTACCATGTCAATGCTGACCGAGGAAATAATGTTCTAGTAGAAGACGGTTATTTGTTCAGAATAAAGGCTGAGATGTTGCCATTTTCATACATGCTTATAAACGGTATACAGGGTTTTTATTTTGTGGAAAGCCACCAGGACACCTGGAAGCTAAAGAGAAGGCTGCTGATTAGGAAGGAGTATTGGGAATATTATTGTATTCTCCCTTCTGTCCCACTGCTCCTAGAAAATAGAATAACTGAATTTTGTCCCCTAGTTTTTAGACACATTCATTCCTTTATTCTGTTAGAGAATGTGCTAGCCATGACAGGGGAGGGAAGGCAAGACAGGGTACAAAGATGAATGGTAAAGGGAAAAGCTGATTCAGAAAATAGAGCCTATGGAGAAAAATTGAAGAAATGAAGAATCTTTTGCCTGAGGAAAAAGAAGGTGGGCTTTTAAAAAAACCTTGAAGTATAGTTGCTGACAATATTATATAAGTTATAGGTATACAATATAGTGAGTCACAATTTTTAAAAGTTACATTCCAGTTATAGTTATTATAAAATATTGGTTATATCCCTCATGTTGTACAATATGTCCTTGTAGCTTGTTTCATGCATAATAGTTTGTACCTCTTACCCCCCAGCTCCATATTGCCCGTCTCCACTTCCCTCTCCCCCTGGTAACCACTAGTTCTCTGTATCAGTGAGTCTGCTAAAGATGGGCTTCTTACAACTTTTCTTTTCTAGCAGAGGTTGGTAAATGTTTTTTGTGGACCAAGAGGCACCACCATATTATATAGTAGTACTGTGTGGATACTATGTAGAGAAAACAAGTTTCCACAACATTTTTACTTATGAAATTAAAAATATAATAACTGAGCCCAAGGTTTTAAAAATGCACATCTACCGATGAAAAGAATAGAATTATTTTGGGGAGATAGCATTTTGCTTATTTGGGGTCACAAGTTAGTGTTCCCTATTATCAAATAGGTTGCAAATACTCATCTGTGAAAACTATTCTTAGTTCACAGTCTATACAAAATTAGATGCTGGGTCACATTCAATTCACGGGCCATGGTTTTCTGGCCTCTCCTTTAGAGTGTTTTAGAACACTGACAACGAGTTATTCTCAGCATCCGTCAGGAATTGTATTAAATGAAATGAACACGAATGTCAGTGATAGGAATCAATATTCTAGAAACAGAGTAGGCAAGCGCTGTGGGGAAGAAAATATGGGGAATGAACTAACTCTTTTGGTCTTTGAATTTAGACAGAAAAGAAATCTCCTAAAAATCTATACATTCCATGCTATACCCAGGCAATATTTATTTTTTCTAGGTGATAACTTTACAAGTATCAGTTTTTGTGTTTTTTCTTCCATTATATAGTTTTAAAGCTTACTTTTGTTAATGTACAAAATAAATTTTACCTGTAAATAAGGTCTGGACCTAAAAATAAACAACCTGTTCTAAGTTAAGGTCTATTGATTTCCATGAAGTAAATACAATGTAAGAGTTTTCAATAAAACAATGCACTTACAAGCACACTTTCTGGATTTTTTTCTTATTTCTTTTATTGCAGAGTAAAACTCCATTATTAGCTACCATAATTTATTGTGGGTGAGGTTTTATTGAGACAGAAATTATCCTTCTCTAATACAGGGGTGTATATTCAATGTTGATTCATATGTCACAACCACCAGTGCTTCTGGCTGTCTTCCTAAAAGGAAGACTTCAACTGTGATGAAGATAAACCAGGCTCAACTGTGTTAGCGTTTTCCAAGTACCTCAACATCACAACTGCTACATTTTTTGTCAGGAAGGAAAACTCAGCAAACACATATAGTACTTGCATTTAAGCCTTCTGATCAAGGTAGAAACAACTTTAAAATGAAACTTAATTTTAGCAGAGCACTCAACATATGCTGTTCTTCTGCCTTGAGCCTTACTTTTGTCTAGTTTGTATAGAATGTAATATCTTTCCTCCTTCTAAAAACGTATGATATTTATAAGGTACATTGTAAAGCAAATAACACTTCCCTAATGCCTACTAATTCTTTAAGGCTCCGCCCTTTCCAGGAAACTCCTGTCCGCAGCCCTCACACCCAGGTCAGGTCACTGCCTTCTTGGTGGTCCTACACTCTATGTCCTTATTCCTAGCATTATACTTCCACATTGTTTTATACGTCTGTTTAAAAATCCATCTATCTAATTAGACTTTGGGCAAGGTTAAGGCAGAGATCACATCTTATTCACCACTGTTCTATCCTTGGTACCTAGTGCAGTGCAAACCTATAGTAGGAACTCACTATAAGCTTCCTAAATTAAGGGGTAAATGAACTGATGCACTGAGGGGCAACTAGACAAGGTTGGATCAATGCTGCTTTCCAAGAAGGTCACTGTTTTCCCCACTGTTTTCCAAGAGGGTGAATGAAACTATGACATAATTCTGGATATAGAATAAGGATGAGGGCCAGAGAAGAACAGGTAATGGAAAACGAGGTGCCCAAGAATGAGGAAGGGGCTTTGTCAGAGAGTAGGAGGAATGGGAAGTGGCCTGTGGGTTGCTGGACCCAGTTAGGGCAAACAATGTGAGCCCTTTGTAATGTTGGCTGCAGGGTTGCCAAATCGATGTGGGTTTTTTTCTTTTCTTTTCCTTTCCCTTTCTTCCTTTGATCTTTCTTTCCTTCCTCCCTTCTTTACTTCCTTCCTTCTTTTCCTTTTAATTAATTAATTTGCTCCTCCTTACCATTTTGTAATGTCTTTTTAAAATTCCCCATCTCTACTGAAAGTAGTCTAAGGAAGGCTCTGCGTGGCAAAGCTTTAAGGGGACAGAGCTCCCTCTATGTTGAGGGCCACTGGAGTGGTAATGAGGAAGGAAAATGGGAGGATCCCATCACTTTTTCATTGCTGAAAACACAGAAATTCTTCCTTTTGTTAAAATATGGGTGATAGGGGTGAGGGGAGAAGGAAAGATTTTCTTCTGTGGGAGCATTTTCCTTGTCCTTTAACACCAGCCCCCGAAAGGGCTTTTATGACTTATCAACACCCAGGACTGCAAGTACAACCCCAGATTCCTTCCCACATCTGTACTGTTCTTCTCACTGCATTTTGGGGGACTGGTTTAGCTTCCTGTGAGGAGTCAACACACATCTTTGATATTTGACCCACCTACGTTTTTTCTCCCTTCTTGTCCTGCCCCATTTCTAGCTACTGGGGCTAGAGAATAAGCTGTAACTTGAGGAGCAGCCGTGCCCTGCCCACCTCCACAGTCATGATTAGCTGTAAACTCAGGAGCCTGCGGCTGGGGGGCGGGGTCTGCCCAGGGCCCCAAGAAGCATCTGCAGGAGACTCTGGGAGGGTAGAGATGTGGACATGGCTGATTTCTACGTTCACCAAGTGCCTAGTCCCTCTGCCACATATTCAAGAACTATGTCTATGGATGCAGGAGAACTTTACGGTTTTCATTTTTAAAATTCACCTGATACTAATTAGAGAATGAGAACAGTTATTAATTTTTTATAGCAGTCAGTTTTCAAAAAAGGAAAGAGTAAGCTCATATAAATGAACTTTGAAGCAATATATTTTCCAAGAGAAAATGGATGTGATAATCTAATGGAAGCATTGACCAAGGAATGTGAACCTGCTCACTGTGAATAGTGAGCTAGATTGCCGCTTGCGTGTTAAAATTTGGGAAAAAGTTGAAGCAAGTTTCTTTGTTTCTTTAAGTGTTGTCTCTTCTCTTGTTATTGTCTGATGTAGGCAAAAGTAGTTAATACTCTGATACAAAGGGCTAATTTTTGTAGTTTCAGAAAGTAACTTAAATGTGTTCCAGGAGTTTGTAGACATTTTCCTATATTTGTAAAGGAAATATAAGGAGGATTTAATGTTTGATATTTTCTAAAATCTTTGAAACGATTTTGATGGCACTGCATTTATAATACCAAAGGTTGAGAAAAGAAGAAAACCATCCATCCAGATTTAAACCATTCCAAGGGCAGGATTATATACATATCCAGAGGCTCATCCATTCCAATACTTTAGCAGCTGAGCCATTAAGCCTTCAGAATTACTTGGGAATAGTCTTTCTACCATTTGTGTATCATAATACTCTTTTTACTGTTGTATAAACATATTTTTGTCAATACTTGCAAGAAAGCCTACTTTTAATAAACTAAGTAACAAATGTAAACTATAGGATTCATGAGGGTAATTAGTCCAAACAGCTGGCATACTTACAATTGCATTTCTTCTGAACAAACCTCAGCTTGCATGCTGTTCTGTAGGTGGAGAGTCGGATGCGATCCAGATCTTGAGCCCCTGGGGGGAGAAAATCGTACACATGTGGTGTGCCATGCGTGTGGAAAGAAAGTGATAATGTTTATAAATAAAACAACTACAGATCTAAACTATACACTTCATTTGATTTTTATCGTTATTAGAATACAAGTTTAACTTTAAGACTTGAAAAGGTCTGTCCCATATTCCTCAGGTTCTGCGGGAAGGCAGCACGTGTATCCAGCATGGAGATCAGGTTACTGACTATGTTCATGGGCCATGGAACACAAACTCAGCCCTGTTGTGTCTACTGCTTCTGAGAACAGTCTGCTCAAGCTGTGACTTAAAACAGTTAGATGATGCCAGGTAGTAACATCATCAAATAATCATTTTAAGTGGTCACTAGAGCATGGCTGTGAGGTGAGCACAGGCTGAATGCTGGTCATCTTTTCTTGGTGACTTTAGGCCAATTGTTTTTAGAAGCCTCAGTTTTCTCACCTGGAAGATGGGACTGACAACAATATTACTACTTATTTCATAGGATTGTTAAAAGGATAAATGAGCGCCTATAACCTACAGCGCTGGGAACACTGCCTGGCACACAGTAAGTGCATCGTTATTATTCCTGTCTATCTTGCAAAGCTTCCTGTCAACCTCAGAGGAGACTCCTTTCTAAAAAACAACCCCTGCTATTTCTGACACTGTGGCTTCCAGTTCCTCCCTAACATGGCGTGTTCCCCACATTCTTGAACTACTTTCCTCATCCACTCCTCTACTCAAGAATCCAGCATGGATTCTGATGCCTGCAGCACCAGGGCTGAATGTTCAGCTCAGAATCCAAGCCCCTCTGCAGGCTCTTTCTATCCTACGTACCCCACCCCACAACATTTCCCACTGCTCTCTACCCCCGAACCTCTGCCGGGCTTGGGCCGGTCTCCTCACCATCCCCTGCAGATGGGCTGTTTGTTAAATCGACACCTGAGTTCCTGGCCATCCTCCCACCCTCCTCTGAATGGGCTAATTTCTAGGACAGAGTAGACTTTCAACAAATGTCTGTTCTTCTCTACTTCTAACTATTTGGCTCTCTTCAAGCCCACGTTTATGGTTCATAACAGATATTAAGGCATATGGCTACATTTTGACATGTATTGAACCTTCTTTTTACCAGTAAATGTGCTACAGAAATGCTTTAGAAGAGTTAGGGCAGCAAGTAAATGAACCGGCCTAGAAGCAATTATATTAGGAGGCCAATTAAGTGCTTTCCTAATGAAACTTGGGATCAATTAGCAAGTGTCCCTCACTGAGAGCATTTATCATTCCCTCACCTCAAACTGATCTCTTTAGATTCATAAAAAATACTATCAATACTTCTATTACTCTATGGTGTTATGAGGCAGATCATTA
The DNA here is from genome assembly GCF_008692025.1 of Phocoena sinus. Classification (NCBI taxonomy): domain Eukaryota; kingdom Metazoa; phylum Chordata; class Mammalia; order Artiodactyla; family Phocoenidae; genus Phocoena; species Phocoena sinus. Next base: position 40,384,702 of record NC_045776.1, read on the forward strand.
AACATTCATTCTTATGAGAGTTTATTACTTGACAAACAGACTCATTGATACTGAGTGCTCGAAGGATCAAAGAGGTAGGACTTACCCTCACCCAATGCAGGATTTTGCCTAAACATGTTCTCAGTAGATGGACATTTATCCAATGTCCATGTAAGATTATTTCCAACGAGAGAGATGATTATAATTTAGTGAAAATATATGAGCTTTAAAGTCAGTAACTCTTAATCTTTCTCTTCCTTGTTGTGTGAACTTTGACAAGGTTTTACTTGCCATCCGATTTCTTCATGTACAAAATGAGGATAATAGTATCAACTTTACCAGCTGGTAACCTCTGTGGCTGGTACCTAGTGAGCACTTAATAGCAGACAGACCTCCTTATAACGTTTCAGGTATCATTTCTGAGCACCAGTAAGTGATAGAAATTTCTTTTTTATATTTGGGCTTTAATTTGCCTCCTTGTAACTTCAATCCGTTTGATCTGGTTTCCCTTCTGGAGCCATATAAGCTTTTCTCCCTGTCTATTATAAACTTGATTAATTTATTCCGCAAAGATTGGGAAGCAGCTATCATGATCATCATTAGCATCTTCATTACCATCTGGACATTATGTACAAAGGTGTCTGTCATCACAGAGTTTAAAGTTTAGATGGGGAGGTAGCTTATCCTTGACCTTCTTAGGTTGAAGATGTGCAAGTCCAAAGTCATTTCAAGTATCAACACAATGTCTACCACAGAGCACGACACATAATGGGCTTCAATACATGGATGCTGCTATTATTCTCATTATCATCAGACACGGCTTGGAGACCAGACCCTTAAACATTCAAGTTATCCTGTTCTACGGCTGGCTAATACCTCCTTGAAATGACATATACAAAATTAACCCAAATGCCACAGCTATTGCCTTACCTGTATGGAATGTATAGAATACAATAGTTACCACCATTGATGAGGACATTTACTGATGCAATTTTTTCATAGATAGCTCATTCTTCTGGCTCTTATTAAGCTAGCAGTTCATTAAAAAAGCTAGCTTTTAAAAATCATATGCACTTTTATTAAGTTAGGGCTTTTCTATTTTCTATTTAAATGCTTATTTGGGGGCTAAAGGTAGGACTTCATATTTAATCTTAGTTTCTTTTACTTTTTAGCTCATGCTTCTACCTTTCTGATATTTAAAATATTTTTGATTTTGTCACTGGCATTTCAAAGGGCCTTCCCAGTTTCATGTCCTCTGTAAATCTGAGAGGCTCATGTGGGAAATGAACTCTCTAGGATGCTGGATAACCAGAGACACAGAGACCATCAGAAATACATGAACGCTAAATCTTTTACCCCTGGTTGAAGATGTACTTTTAGTGATGCTCAGTTTGGCTCAATAATCAAGAGAATCTCAATGTCTGTAAATAATCCTTTAAAAGAAGACATTAGAGATATAGATGATTTATGTAAGTTCTTCAAAAATAATGATTTAAGCTCCAGGTATAAAACGACTATGATGCAGTACATGATTAAATTTCTTAGTTCCAGCAAGACCTCATCCTCTGAGAAGAGAAACTTTGGCTCTTCTGCTCCTCCATCTCATAGAGGTCCTAGGGGGCATTTGGCTAAGGTGCCGCTCTCCAGGATGCAGTAAAGAGGGACATAGACATGATGCTTAGGGTCAGGAGTGTACTGACTGCTCTCCTCTGCCCATCACCATGTGGACTCAACTGACCCTCTGTTTTGTTCAAGCCTCAGGAAGGGGTCTGGAGGTCTGTCAATGTCTCCAGTTTGTGAAAGTTCTTCCTGGCTGAGGATGTAAGCCCTAAATATTAAAAGGGATGTGGTGAGCTGTGAAGTTTAGCTTTTCAGATACAACGGCCCATTGCCTCACATGGACCATGTAAGCGGCAACCATGGGATCCATCATGGATTCTGGAACCCAAAAAAGCTGTACTGAGACAGGCTGGGCAGGTTCTTGCTCCATTTACCCACCTTGTTTAAAATAAATTTGTCTCTGGCCCAATAAACCATGGACTTAGTTCAGTTTGACATGTGTGGTCTCTTCTTGAAAGTCTATAAATTCATAGCCTACCTTGAGAGTAGTCTCATGTCTTCTGTGTCCAAGTCGTTGCCTAAAATCTAAGACCTGACCAGGTCCACAAAGTCTTCCAGAATACAACTGGAGGCTGTCCTCCAAGTTGATGAATCCATTACTTATTCCTCCAGACATGGTCACAACATGGTTACAATCCCTACCTAATTGTACAAAGATCCAGCTCACGTTTTTCCAACGCATGCACAATCTAAGAGAGTTTTGTCAGTATCTTGCTGAAATTAAGGTTCATTTTTATCCTATGGTATTTTCCTGAGCTAGCAGTCTAGTAACCTTATTAAAAAGGGAAATTAGCTCACTTAATTCATTTATAAAAAAGATGGAATTTGGATAAATGAATAAGGAAATGAGGTCAATAGAGTAATCCTTATTCTTAGCATGTTGAAATGTCTAGGATTACCACTATATTTTGTCCATGTTCTGAAAAAAAAATCCATTTTATCTTGAAACCTACATCAAATTCACACTCTATACTCTCAAGAAACTAATTCTTCCTTTTAAATAAAAAAATAGTACAGCACTTCCTTATTTCTTTGCAATGTCCTCTTAATTATTTCTCAAATTTATAGTGTCTTTTCCATTATTATTATATCACTGGGCTATAATTCTTTAAAACATGGAGACTTGACTCATCTAAATAATATCTTAGATTAGACTTGCTTCATAATTATATGGTGGGGGCTGGGGGTAAATAATTAAGGGTAGAGATGAATAGTATTTTCTCTACTTCTGTATATATTTAAAACTTTTCATAAGAAAAATTTAAAGCTAATTCATTTAAGGCAAGTTGATGCTCTTGCAACATCTCCTCAAACCTCTCACACTCAGGTCATAGCTGGAAAAAAATGATAGACAGGAAAGCAAAGATGCAAGTTCAGAAATTCTGACTGATCACATTGTTACTTTCTGCAAATCCTGTTTTTCCTTTCTTTAGCTCTTCTTTTCAAGATTTTTTCTCCTCCCTCTGTCCCTTCCTTCTTCCTGCCTTCTTTCATTCCTTCCACCCATCCATCCATCCATCCATTCATCCAGCCAGCCAGCCAACCAACCAACCTGTCTTATCTAATTTTTGGCTTTAGCTTCATTCATTACACTTTGAACAGTTTCACACAATTCATATGTTTTGCCTTATATGTTTTCATAGCTCATTTATAAAACCTTTTATAAAATCATTCAGATTCTTAAATTTCTTACTCATTTTTCAAACTCACCCAACAAATATTTATAGAATAAAGATGAAGCCTATGAACTCCATGTCTAAACTCTTTTTCATGCTTGATGATTGACTGGATGTGTGTGTGTGTGTGTGTGTGTATGTGTGTGAGAGAGAGAGACAGAAAGACAGAAAGAGAGTGAGAGAGAGCAGGCAAAGGAGTTTCGGGGTCAAAAATAATGTTCAACTTTCTATCTTAGACAACTCAGTGGGATGGGTTGGCCCTCATTGAGCTAAGGTACCAACAAGGGGGAACAGGTCTGTAGGTGTGGGAAGATGAAGGGTTTAGTTTTGGGCTTACAGAGTTTGAGTTGTTTGTGGGGTGTCCGAGTGGAGATATCCAGTGTCAGTTGGATATTTGGATATGGAACTCCTTAATATGGACTATATTCCAGGAATTATTAATAAACATATAAAATGTACCAATGTGCCTTAATTGAGCCAGGACTGGGAATATTTCCCAAGAGGAGACTGTGTGCACAAGTAGGGCTATTCCACATTCTAGATAACAAAATGAGGCACAAATTTGGGGTTAGAAACTTCCTCCCCACTTCTGAACAACACCCTTGGTAGCTGTTCAAGGACTGTGTGGCTTTGGAAATACTGGAAAGTGGCAGCCTTGGTGGGACATTGCTTTGTTATGATGGGGAGTTGATGGAGCTAACGGTGAGCCTATCTCAAGGTGCTTCAACAGCAGAAGATTTGACAGTGAGAAGCCAAGTCTGGAAGAGACACTGACTTTACATGCTCACTATTCTGGATAAGCTGGTTCCTGAGAACATGGGGTGTGGTTTTGAAGGACACCTTGAACACTTGAGAGCCATAACAGTAACGGTGAAGCCTTGAGAGAAAGTCAAACTGTATAGGGAGAGAATCGGTCAAGAACAAAACTTTGGTTAAAATCTGACTTCAGGGTGTCTGGAGGCTACTAAGAGACAGAAAAAGAGAAGTAGAGTAGTCAGAAAAAACAGGAGACCGGACTACAATGGTGACATAAGGAAGAATTTCCAGAATGGTGACCCATGGTGTTGACATCCCCAAAGTGCTGAAGAGCACAAGAAATGAAGATGAAAGTGAAAATAGTCACTGTATCCACCATGGCTCATGGGAGTGGGATAATTAACGTCATTTCCTTGAATTTTTGAAATCAGTTTTCCTAAAACTCATAGTGTGCATTGCAAAATCACACTTCAGGTGCCATTCCAACTATGCACATGCTGACTGCTGTCAATATTCTGAAGAAGGACGGTCTGCCTTTGAACCACTCAACAGTGTTTGTTGAGCACCTCCATTTGCCTCCTTTTGGTTTCTGGTCCCTCCTCCACTCAGAGCCCACTGGTATCACTCTGCTTTCCCCCCAGGACCTTCCTCATCTTGTTAGGCAGCCTTCCATGTTCTGAAAGAGTGTTTTTCAATCATTTCCCTCCCATTAAAACCTACTTATCCTGTGTTCTGAGGCTTTTAAACCAACACTGATTCAGCATCTAAGCTGGATGGGTTTGAAGGGAAAGGTTCAGCATCCATCCCTAAGGAGAAGTTCATGTGAATGAGTGACACAGAAAACTTTCCTTTGTAAATTCTTTGTAAGTAAGTGTCATACAAAGCAGAGTAAATGTGCTCTCAGAGCAGAAAAACAGAGAAGAAAGGGAGCTTGATTCCGAGAACAAACAATTTATTCTGCTAAAAACCAGTTGGATGAAATTATTTGACCTGATAAACTTACTTGGTGGCTGAAAAGGCCAAGGTGAGAATGACATTTACATTTAACTGAACACTGCTTTTCAGTTTTAATCTAAGGTACTAAGCAAACTGATAATTAGGGCATTATACTGAGGGGAAGTTTTGGTTTAGGGCAACTTGCCCAAAATTGCTTTTAATCAAAGTATGTGGGCACACAGTTTTTTTTGTTTTCTACTTTGGTTTAGTTTTATTTTTTGGCTTATTTGTGAGTCCATGCTGCTCCTAACTTTGTTTCTTTGCCTTTTTGTTTTTGTTTCTGCTGCTTGCGGTTATGAGTTCCGAGTAGATGTTTAACACATGTATGTGTCACAGTCACCTGAATTTGCCAGAATTTCTCATCAATTGTTCTTCTTATCAATTGTTACCTGAGGGCAGACAGCAGAAGCACGAAGAACTACAATCCTGCAGCATGTGGAACAAAATCACAATCAAAGAAAGATAGACAAGATGAAAAGGCAGAGGGCTATGTACCAGATGAAGGAACAAGATAAAACCCCAGAAAAACAACTAAATGAAACTGAGATAGGTAATCTTCCAGAAAGAGATTTCAGAATAATGATAGTGAAGATGATCCAGGACCTAGGAAAAAGAATGCGGGCAAAGATAGAGAAGATGCAACAAATGTTTAACAAAGATCTAGAAGAATTAAAGAACAAATAAACAGAGATGAACAATAAAATATCTGAAAAGAAAAATATACTAGAAGGAATCGATAGCAGAGTAACTGAGGCAGAAGAACGGATAAGTGTCTTGGTAGACAGAATGGTGGAATTCACTGCTGTGGAACAGAATAAAGAAAAATAATGAAAAGAAATGAAGACAGCCTAAGAGACCTCTGGGACAAAATCAAACACAACATCATTCGCATTATAGGGGTCCCAGAAGGAGAAGAGAGAGAGAAAGGACCAGAGAAAATATTTGAAGAGATTATAGTTGAAAACTTCCCTAACATGGGAAAGGAAATAGCCACCCAAGTCCAGGAAGCGCAGAGAGTCCCACACAGGATAAACCCAAGGAGAAACACACCGAGACACATAGTACTCAAACTGGCAAAAATTAAAGACAAAGAAAAATTATTGAAAGCAGCAAGGGAAAAATGACAAATAACATACAAGAGAACTCCCATAAGGTTAACAGCTGATTTCTCTACAAGCCAGAAGGGAGTGGCATGATATACTTAAAGTGATGAAAGAGAAGAACGTACAACTAAGATTACTCTACCCGGCAAGGATCTCATTCAGATTTGAGAGAGAAATCAAAAGCTTTACAGACAAGCAAAAGCTAAGAGAATTCAGCACCACCAAACCAGCTCTACAACTAAAGGAACTTCTCTAAGTGGGAAACACAAGAGAAGAAAAGGACCTACAAAAACAAACCCAAAACAATTAAGAAAATGGTAATAGGAACAAACATATCGATAATTACCTTAAACGTGAATGGATTAAATGCTCCAACCAAAAGACATAGGCTTGCTGAATGGATGCAAAAACAAGACCCATATATATGCTGTCTACAAGAGACCCACTTCAGACCTAGGGACACATACAGACTGAAAGTGAGGGGATGGATAAAGATATTCTATGCAAGTGGAAATCAAAAGAAAGATGGAGTACCATTACTCGTATCAGATAAAATATGCTTTAAAATAAAGAATGTTACAAGAGGTAAGGAAGGACACTACATAATGATCAAGGGATCAATCCAAGAAGAAGATATAACAATTATAAAATATATGCACTCATCATAGGAGCACCTCAATACATAAGGCAACTGCTAACGGCTCTAAAAGAGGAAATCGACAGTAACACAATAATAGTGGGGGACCTTAACACTTCACTTACACCAATGGATAGATCATCCAACAGAAAATTAATAAGGAAACACAAGCTTTAAATGACAAAATAGACCAGATAGATTTAATTGATATCTATAGGATATTCCATTCCAAAACAGCAGATTATACTTTCTTCTTAAGTGCACACAGAACATTCTCCAGGACAGATCATATCTAGGGTCACAAATCAAGCTTCAGTAAAGTTAAGAAAATTGAAATCATATGAAGCATCTTTTCTGACCACAATGCTATGAGATTAGAAATCAATTACAGGGAAAAAAACGTAAAAAAGACAAACAAATGGAGGCTAAACAATACATTACTAAATAACCAGGAGATCACAGAAGAAATCAAAGAGGAAATCAGAAAATACCTAGAGACAAATGACAATGAAAAGACGATGATCCAAAACCTATGGGATGCAGCAAAAGCAGTTCTAAGAGGGAAGTTTATAGCTATACAAGCCTACCTCAAGAAACAAGAAAAATCTCAAATAAACAATCTAACGTTACACCTAAAGGAACTAGAGAAAGAAGAACAAACAAAACCCAGAGTTAGCAGAAGGAAAGAAATCATCAAGCTCAGAGCAGAAATAAATGAAATAGAAACAAAGAAAACAATAGCAAAGATCAATACAACTGAAAGCTGGTTCCTTGAGAAGATAAACACAATTGATAAACCACTAGCCAGACTGATCAAGAAAAAGAGGTAGAGGGGACCTTGAAGATGGCGGAAGAGTAAGACGCGGAGATCGCCTTCCTCCCCACGGATACACCAGAAATACATCCACACGTGGAACAACTCCTACAGAACTCCTACTGAAGGCTGGCAGAAGACCTCAGACCTCCCAAAAGGCAAGAAACTCCCCACGTACCTGGGTAGGACAAAAGAAAAAAAGAAAAAACAGAGACAAAAGAATAAGGACGGCACCTGCACCAGTGGGAGGGAGCTGTGAAGGAGGAAAAGTTTCCACACACTAGGAAGCCCCTCCGCGGGCGGAGACTGCGGGAGGCGGCGGGAGGAGTTTCGGGACCGCGGAGTAGTGCACAGCGACGGGTGCGGAGGGCAAAGCGGGGAGATTCCTGCACAGACGATCGGTGCCGACCGGCACTCACCAACCCGAGAGGCTTGTCTGCTCACCCGCCGGGGCGGGCGGGGCTGCGAGCTGAGGCTCGGGTTTTGGTTTTGGACGGAGTTCAGGGAGAGGACTGGGGTTGGCGGCTTGAACATAGCCTGAAGGGGTTAGTGCACCACGACTAGCCGGGAGGGAGTTCGGGGAAAAGCCTGCACCTGCCGAAGAGGCAAGAGACTCTTTCTTCCCTCTTTGTTTCCTGGTGCGCGAGGAGAGGGGTTTAAGAGCGCTGCTTAAAGGATCTCCAGAGACGGGCGCGAGCCGGGTTAAAAGCGTGAATCCCAGAGACGGGCGCGAGCCGCGGCTAAAAGCGCGAACCCCAGAGACGGGCGCGAGCCGCGGCTAAAAGCACGAACGCCAGAGACGGGCGGGAGACGCTAAGGCTGCTGCTGCCGCCACCAAGGGGCCTGTGTGCGAGCACAGGTCACTCTCCACACCCCTCTTCCGCGGAGCCTGTGCAGCCCGCCACTGCCAGGTTCCAGGGATCCAGGGACAACTTCCCCGAGACAACGCACGGCGGGCCTCAGGCTGGTGCAACGTCACGCCGGCCTCTGCCGCAACGTCACGCCGCCTCTGCCGCCGCAGGCCCGCCCCGCACGCAGTGCCCCTCCTTCCCCCATCCCCCAACCCCCGGCCTGAGTGAGTCGGAGTCCCCGAATCAGCGGCTCCTTTAACCCCCTCCTGTCTGAGCGAAAAAAGAGACGCCCTCCAGCGACCTACACGCAGAGGCAGGGCCAAATCCAAAGCTGAGCTCCTGTGAGCTGTGAGAACAGAGAAAGGGAAATCTCTCCCAGCAGCCACAGAAGCAGCGGATTAAAGCTCCACAATCAACTTGATATACCCTGCATCTGTGGAATACCTGAATAGACAAGGAATGATCCCAAATTGAAGAGGGGGAGATCTATGATCTTTTTTCCCTTTTCCTCTTTTTGTGAATGTGTACGTGTATGCTTCTGTGTGAGATCTTGTCTGTATACTCTTGCTTCCACCATTTGTCCTAGGGCTCTATCCGTCCATGATTTTTTTTAGAAATTCTTTTTCTTAATAATTAAGTTTAATTGTAATAACTTTATTATACGTTACCTTCGTTCTTTCTTTCTTTCCTTCCTTCCTTCCCTCCTTTAGACAACGAATCACCCCAAATTGAGGAGGTGGTCTCTGAGAGCAAGATTTATGATTTTTCCCCCTTTACCTCTTTTTGTGAAGGTGTATGTGTATGCTTCTGTGTAAGATTTTCTCTGTATAGCTTTGCTTCCAATATTTGTCCTAAGGTTCTATCCGTCCCTTTTTTTTTTTCTAAATATTTTTTAATTCAATAACTATATTATACTTTATTTTATTTTTACTGTATCCTCTTTCTTTCTGTCTTTTTTCCTTCTTTCCCTCCTTCCTTCCTTCCTTCCTCCCTCCCTCCCTCCCTCCTTTCTTTCCTTCTTTGCTTATTTCTTCCTTCCTTCCTTTCCTCCTTTCCCTCTTTCTTTCCTCATATTTCTACTAATTCTCTCTACTTTTTCTCCCTTTTATTCTGAGCCGTGTGGATGAAAGGCTCTTGGTGCTCCAGCCCAGGAGTCAGGGCTCTGCCTCGGAGGTAGGAGAGCCAACTTCAGGACACTGGTCCACAACAGACCTCCCAGCTCCACATAATATTAAACGGTGGAAATCTCCCAGAGACCTCCATCTTAACACCAGCACCCAGCTTCACTCAACGACCAGCAAGCCACAGTGCTGGACAACCTATGCCAAACAACTAGCAAAACAGGAACACAACCCCACCCATTAGCAGAGAGGCTGCCTAAAATCATAATAAGGCCACAGGCACCCCAAAACACACCACCAGACGAGAACCTGCCCACTAGAGAGACAAGATCCAGCCTCATCCAGCACAACACAGGCACTAGTCCCCTCCACCAGGAAGCCTACACAACCCACTGAAACAACCTTAGCCACTGGAGACAGACATCAAAAACAACGGGAACTACGAACGTGCAGCCTGCAAAAAGGAGACCCCAAACACAGTAAGATAAGCAAAATGAGAAGACAGAAAAACACACAGCAGATGAAGGAGCAAGATAAAAACCCACCAGACCTAACAAATGAAGAGGAAATAGGCAATCTACCTGAAAAAGAATTCAGAATAATGATAGTAAGGATGATCCGAAATCTTGGAAGTAGAATGGACAAAATGCAAGAAACAGTTAACAAGGACCTACAAGAACTAAAGATGAAACAAGCAACGATGAACAGCGCAATAAATGAAATTAAAAGCACTCTAGATAGGATCAATAGCAGAATAACTGAGGCAGAAGAACGGATAAGTGACCTGGAAGATAAAGTAGTGGAAATAACTACTGCAGAGCAGAATAAAGAAAAAAGAATGAAAAGAACTGAGGACAGTCTCAGAGACCTCTGGGACAACATGAAACGCACCAACATTCGCATTATAGGGGTTCCAGAAGAAGAAGAAAGAAAGAAAGGGACTGAGAAAATATTTGAAGAGATTATAGTTGAAAAATTCCCTAATATGGGAAAGGAAATAGTTAATCAAGTCCAGGAAGCACAGAGAGTCCCATACAGGATAAATACAAGGAGAAACACGCCAAGACACATATTAATCAAACTGTCAAAAATTAAATACAAAGAAAGCATATTAAAAGCAGCAAGGGAAAAACAACAAATAACACACAGGGGAATCCCCATAAGGTTAACAGCTGATCTCTCAGCAGAAACCCTACAAGCCAGAAGGGAGTGGCAGGACATACTGAAAGTGATGAAGGAGAAAAGCCTGCAACCAAGACTACTCTACCCAGCAAGGATCTCATTCACATTTGATGGAGAAATTAAAACCTTTACAGACAAGCAAAAGCTGAGAGAGTTCAGCACCACCAAACCAGCTTTACAACAAATGCTAAAGGAACTTCTCTAGACAAGAAACACAAGAGAAGGAAAGGACCTACAGTAGCGAACCCAAAACAATATAGAAAATGGGAATAGGAACATACATATCGATAATTACCTTAAATGTAAATGGATTAAATGCTCCCACCAAAAGACACAGATTGGCTGAATGGATACAAAAACAAGACCCTTATATATGCTGTCTACAAGAGACCCACTTCAGACCTAGAGACACATACAGACTGAAAAAAGGGGATGGAAAAAGATATTCCATGCAAATGGAAACCAAAAGAAAGCTGGAGGAGCAATTCTCATATCAGACAAAATAGACTTTAAAATAAGGACTATTAAAAGGGACAAAGAAGGACACTACATAATGATCAAGGGATCGATCCAAGAAGATATAACAATTGTAAATATTTGTGCACCCAACATAGGAGCACCTCAATACATAAGGCAAATACTAACAACCATAAAAGGGGAGATCAACAGTAACACATTCATAGTAGGGGACTTTAACACCCCACTTTCACCCATGGACAGATCATCCAAAATGAAAATAAATAAGGAAACACAAGATTTAAATGATACATTAAACAAGATGGAATTAATTGATATTTATCGGACACTCCATCCAAAAACAACAGAATACACATTTTTCTCAAGTGCTCATGGAACATTCTGCAGGATAGATCATATCTTGGGTCACAAATCAAGCCTTGGTAAATTTAAGAAAACTGAAATTGTATCAAGTATCTTTTCTGACCACAACGCCATGAGACTAGATATCAATTACAGGAAAAGATATGTAAAAAATACAAACACATGGAGGCTAAACAATACACTACTTAATAATGAAGTGATCACTGAAGAAATCAAAGAGGAAATAAAAAAATACCTAGAAACAAATGACAATGGAGACACAACAACCCAAAACCTATGGGATGCAGCAAAAGCAGTTCTAAGGGGGAAGTTTATAGCAATACAAGCCCACCTTAAGAAGCAGGAAACATCTCGAATAAACAACCTAACCTTGCACCTCAAGCAATTAGAGAAAGAAGAACAAAAAAACCCCAAAGCTAGCAGAAGGAAAGAAATCATAAAAATCAGATCAGAAATGAATGAAAAAGAAATGAAGGAAACGATAGCAAAGATCAATAAAACTAAAAGCTGGTTCTTTGAGAAGATAAACAAAATAGATAAACCACTAGCCAGACTCATCAAGAAAAAAAGGGAGAAGACTCAAATCAATAGAATTAGAAATGAAAAAGGAGAGTAACAACTGACACTGCAGAAATAAAAAAAATCATGAGAGATTACTACAAGCAACTCTATGCCAATAAAATGGACAATCTGGAAGAAATGGACAAATTCTTAGAAATGCACAACCTGCCAAGATTGAATCAGGAAGGAATAGAAAATATGAACAGACCAATCACAAGCACTGAAATTGAAACTGTGATTAAAAACCTTCCAACAAACAAAAGCCCAGGACCAGATGGCTTCACAGGTGAATTCTATCAAACGTTTAGAGAAGAGCTAACACCTATCCTTCTCGAACTCTTCCAAAATATAGCAGAGGGAGGAACACTCCCAAATTCCTTCTACGAGGCCACCATCACCTTGATACCAAAACCAGACAAGGATGTCACAAAGAAAGAAAACTACAGGCCAATATCACTGATGAACATAGATGCAAAAATCCTCAACAAAATACTAGCAAACAGAATCCAACAGCACATTAAAAGGATCATACACCATGATCAAGTGGGGTTTATTCCAGGAATGCAAGGATTCTTCAATATACGCAAATCTATCAATGTGATAAACCATATTAACAAATTGAAGGAGAAAAACCATATGATCATCTCAATAGATGCAGAGAAAGCTTTCGACAAAATTCAACACCCATTTATGATAAAAACCCTCCAGAAAGTAGGCATAGAGGGAACTTTCCTCAACATAATAAAGGCCATATATGACAAGCCCACAGCAAACATCATCCTCAATGGTGAAAAACTGAAAGCATTTCCACTAAGATCAGGAACAAGACAAGGTTGCCCACTCTTACCACTCTTATTCAACATAGTTTTGGAAGTTTTAGCCACAGCAGTCAGAGAATAAAAAGTAATAAAAGAAATAGAAATTGGAAAAGAAGAAGTAAAGCTGTCACTGTTTGCAGATGACATGATACTATACATAGAGAATCCTAAAGATGCTACCAGAAAACTACTAGAGCTAATCAATGAATTTGGTAAAGTAGCAGGATACAAAATTAATGCACAGAAATCTCTGGCATTCCTATATACTAATGATGAAAAATCTGAAAGTGAAATCAAGAAAACACTCCCATTTACCATTGCAACAAAAAGAATAAAATATCTAGGAATAAACCTACCTAAGGAGACGAAAGACCTGTATGCAGAAAATTATAAGACACTGATGAAAGAAATTAAAGATGATACAAATAGATGGAGAGATATACCATGTTCTTGGATGGGAAGAATCCACATTGTGAAAATGACTCTACTACCCAAAGCAATCTACAGATTCAATGCAATCCCTATCAAACTACCACTGGCATTTTTCACAGAACTAGAACAAAAAATTTCGCAATTTGTATGGAAACACAAAAGACCCCGAATAGCCAAAGCAATCTTGAGAACGAAAAAAGGAGCTGGAGGAATCAGGCTCCCTGACTTCAGACTATACTACAAAGCAACAGTAATCAAGACAGTATGGTACTGGCACAAAAACAGAAAGATAGATCAGTGGAACAGGATAGAAAGCCCAGAGATAAACCCACGCACATATGGACACCTTATCTTTGATAAAGGAGGCAGGAATGTACAGTGGAGAAAGGACAGCCTCTTCAATAAATGGTGCTGGGAAAACTGGACAGGTACATGTAAAAGTATGAGATTAGATCACTCCCTAACACCATACACAAAAATAAGCTCAAAATGGATTAAAGACCTAAATGTAAGGCCAGAAACTCTCAAACTGTTAGAAGAAAACATAGGAAGAACACTCTATGACATAAATCACAGCAAGATCCTTTCTGTCCCACCTTCTAGAGTAATGGAAATAAAAACAAAAATAAACAAATGGGACCTAATGAAACTTCAAAGCTTTTGCACAGCAAAGGAAACCATAACCAAGACCAAAAGACAACCCTCAGAATGGGAGAAAACATTTGCAAATGAAGCAACTGACAAAGGATTAATCTCCAAAATTTACAAGCAGCTCATGCAGCTCAATAACAATAAAACAAACAACCCCATCCAAAAATGGGCAGAAGACCTAAATAGACATTTCTCCAAAGAAGATATACAGAATGCCAACAAACACATGAAAGAATGCTCAACATCATTAATCATTAGAGAAATGCAAATCAAAACTACAATGAGATATCATCTCACACCAGTCAGAATGGCCATCATCAAAAAATCTATAAACAATAAATGCTGGAGAGGGTGTGGAGAAAAGGGGACACTCTTGCACTGCTGGTGGGAATGTGAATTGGTTCAGCCACTATGGAGAACAGTATGGAGGTTCCTTAAAAAACTACAAATAGAATTACCATATGACCCAGCAATCCCACTACTTGGCATATACCCTGAGAAAACCAAAATTCAAAAAGAGTCATGTACCAAAATGTTCATTGCAGCTCTATTTACAATAGCCCGGAGATGGAAACAACCTAAGCGCCCATCATCGGATGAATGGATAAAGAAGATGTGGCACATATACACAATGGAATATTACTCAGCCTTAAAAAGAAATGAAATTGAGCTATTTGTAATGAGATGGATAGACCTAGAGTCTGTCATACAGAGTGCAGTAAGTCAGAAAGAAAAAGACAAATACCGTATGCTAACACATATATATGGAATTTAAGGGAAAAAAATGTCATGAAGAACCTAGGGGTAAGACAGGAATAAAGACGCAGACCTACTGGAGAATGGACTTGAGGATATGGGGAGGGGGAAGGGTGAGTTTTGACAGGGCGAGAGAGAGTCATGGACATATACACACTAACAAACGTAGTAAGGTAGATAGCTGGGGGGAAGCAGCCGCAAGGCACAGGGATATTAGCTCGGTGCTTTGTGACAGCCTGGAGGGGTGGGACGGGGAGAGTGGGAGGGAGGGAGACGCAAGAGGGAAGACATATGGGAACATATGTATATGTATAGCTGATTCACTTTGTTATAAAGCGGAAACTAACACACCATTGTAAAGCAATTATACCCCAATAAAGATGTTTAAAAAAAAAAAAAAGAAAGAAAAAGAGGTAGAGGACTCAAATCGTTAAAATTAGAAATCAAAAGGGAGAAGTTACAATGGACACTACAGAAATACAAAGCATCTTAAGAGACTACTACAAGCAACACTATGCCAATAAGAGGGACAACCTGGAAGAAATGGACAAATTCTTACAAAGGTATTACCTTCCATGACTGAAACAGGAAGTAATAGAAAATATGAACAGGCCAATCACAAGTAATGAAATTGAAACTGTGATTAAAAATTTTCTTACAAACAAAAGTCCAGGAACAGACGGCTTCACAGGTGAATTCTATCAAACACTTAAAGAAGAGCTAACACCCATCCTTCTCAAACTCTTCCAAAAAACTGCAGGGGAAGGAACACTCCCAAACTCATTCTATGAGGTCACCATCACCCTGATACCAAAACCAGACAAAGATACTACAAAGAAAGAAAATTACACACCAATATCACTGATGAATACAGATAAAAAAATCCTCAACAATATACTAGCAAACAGAATCCAAATACACATTAAAAGGATCATACACCAGGATCAAGTGGGTTTTATCCCAGCAATGCAAGGATTCTTCAATATATGCAAATCAATCAATGTGATACACCATATTAACAAACTGAAGAATTAAAAACCACATGATCATCTCGATAGATGCAGAAAAGGCTTTTGTCAAAATTCAACACCCATTTATGATAAAAACTCTCCAGAAAGCAGGCATAGAGGGAACCTACCTCAACATAATAAAGGCCATATATTACAAACCCACAGCAAACATCATTCTCAATGGTGAAAACTGAAACTATTTCCTCTAAGGTCAGGAACAAGACAAGGATGTCCACTCTCACCACTATTATTCAACATAGTTTTGGAAGTCCTAGCCACAGCAATCAGAGAAGAAAAAGAAATAAAAGGAATACAAATTGGAAAAGAAGAAGTAAAACTGTCACTGTTTGCAGATGACATGATACTATACATAGAGAATCCTAAAGATGCCACCAGAAAACTACTAGAGCTAATCAATGAATTTGGTAAAGTAGCAGGATACAAAATTAATGCACAGAAATCTCTTGTATTCCTATACATTAATGATGAATAATCTGAAAAGGACATTAAGGAAACACTCTCATTTACCACTGCAACAAAAAGAATAAAATACCTAGGAATAAACCTACCCAGGGAGACAAAAGACCTGTATGCAAAAAACTATAAGACACTGATGAAAGAAATTAAAGATGATACCAACAGATGGAGACATATACCATGTTCTTGGATTGGAAGAATGAATATTGTGAAAATGACTCTACTACCCAAAGTAATCTACAGATTCAATGCAATCCCTATCAAATTACCAATGGCATTTTTTACAGAACTAGTACAGAAAATCTTAAAATTTATATGAAGACACAAAAGACCCTGAATAGCCAAAGCAGTGTTGAGGGAAAAAAAAACGGAGCTGCAGGAATCAGACTCCCTGACTTCAGACTATATTACAAAGCTACAGTAATCAAGACAATATGGTACTGGCACCAAAACAGAAATATAGATCAATGGAACAGGATAGAAAGCCCAGAGAGAAACCCATGCTCCTATGGTCAACTAATCTATGACAAAGGAGGCAAGGATATACAATGGAGAAAAGACAGTCTCTTCAATAAGTGGTGCTGGGAAAGCTGGACAGCTACATGTAAAAGAATGAAATTAGAACACTCCTTAACACCATACACAAAAATAAACTCAAAATGGATTAGAGACCTAAATGTAATACTGGGCTCTATAAAACTCTTAGAGGAAAACATAGGAAGAACACTCTTTGACATAAATCACAGCAAGATATTTTTTGATCCATCTCCTAGAGTAATGGAAATAAAAATAAACAAATGGGACCTAATGAAACTTCAAAGTTTTTGCACAGCAAAGGAAACCATAAACAAGATGAAAAGACAACCCTCAGAATGGGCAAAAATATTTGCAAATGAATCAACAGACAAAGGATTAATCTCCAAAGTACATAAACAGCTCATGCAGCTCAATATTAAAAAAACAAGCAACCCAATCCAAAAATGGGCAGAAGACCTAAATAGACATTTCTCCAAAGAAGACATACAGATCGCCAAGAGGCACATGAAAAGCTGCTCAGCATCATTAATTATTAGAGAATGCAAATCAAAACTACAATGAAGTATCACCTCACACCAGTTAGAATGGTATCATCAGAAAATCTACAAACAATAAATTCTGGAGAGGGTGTGGAGAAAAGGGAACCCTCTTGCACTGTTGGTGGGAATGTAAACTGATACATCCACTATGGAGAACAGTATAAAGGTTCCTTAAAAAAACTAAAAATAGAACTACCATATGACCCAGCAATCCCACTACTGGGCATATACCCAGAGAAAACCATAATTCAAAAAGACACATGCACCCCAATGTTCATTGCAGCACTATTTACAATAGCCAGGTCATGGAAGCAACCTAAATGCCCATCGACAGACGAATGGATAAAGAAGATGTAGTACATATATACAATGGAATATTACTCAGCCATAAAAAGGAATGAAATTCGGTCATTTGTAGAGACGTGGATGCATCTAGAGACTGTCATATAGAGTGAAGTAAGTCAGAAAGAGAAAAACAAATATCGTATATTAACGCATATATGTGGAACCTAGAAAATGGTAGAGATGAAACGGTTTGCAGGGCAGAAATTGAGACACAAATGTAGAGAACAAACGTATGGACACCAAGGGGGGAAGTGACGGGAGTGGGGTGGTGGTGTGATGAATTGGGAGATTGGGATTGACATGTATACACTGATTTGTATACAACTGATGACTGATAAGAACCTGCTGTATATAAAATAAATTAAATTAAATTAAAAAAAATCATCATCCTGTTTTCTGTGTTCTCTGCTCTTTTGCTTTTGTAAGGTTCCCCTCAGCTTGACTAACCTTTATACAGGTTTCTTCCTAACTCTAGGTCTTTGATTTCCCTTTTCTTAGAGCACTTACTTTTCTACAAAACATTCCTTTGTAAATTTTTTGTCTGCCCCTTTAAAGATGTAAACCTCCCAGACTTTTGCCATTTTTACAACCCGGGAATATCTTTCTCAAGGACTGGGAGCCATTCTTTGGAAATGAAATCATTGAAGGAGATCTCCTAGTGTCTGTGGAGGGTAGGAGCCTAACTTCCTCATTGTGACAATGAGTAAACACAGTTGACCAACTTCCCCTCTGGTATCCTCCAGTACTTCTGCTCTAGCTCACCCCAGTGCTTAGAAACCCTCCTGTCTTTGGTTCTGGCAGAGCTGAGTTCCATCTCTCTCCCCTCTCACAATAGTATTGAAAGAAGTCTTCCCTGCCTTCTTAACTGCTTTTTTTTTTTCCTGTGACATTTGCAATTTCCAAAACCAAGAAACTCTTCAGCACTTTCCTTTCATGTTTAAAAAGAACTACTTCTAGGTAATTCTTAGCTGACCAGATTTACAAGTTCTTCCTTCTTTTTCAGCTCCCTGTCTAGACATCATAGATTCCTGGAAGAAGTTACTTTCTAAGTTTCGATGTCAGTCTTCTCTGATAATAGTTTCCTTGTTTTTCTTTGGTGTCCTGCTGCTAGAACTGGGGTAACCCATATATTTTTCAAATATTTAACACATTCTCAATGAGATTACATTTCTATTTTGTCTGACAGTCTATCAAAATCAATTTCTCCTGTTGAAATCAGCCAACTGCTTTATCTGGCAGAATCCCACTTACTGTGGACGTGTGTCCTATTTAGTGTTAATCTGAACACGATGCTCACTAATGAATTGTTAAGGTCAGATGTGTTTGCTTGCTTTTGAAGAGAGGAAGAACAGAAGAAAGATACATATCGGTGTGGCTTGCTTAACTATTTTGATCACTAATCAGGAGAACTCAAAATGATTTAATAAACTGTATGACCTCCCTGAGAAGCTTCTATGAAAAGGTTAAGTTACAATTTGGGAAACGAATGCACAATTTTCCTAAGTCTCTCTCATTTGAAAAATTTAGAGCTTTTCTGTTGCTATGGCTATAAAACTTATGTTGATCTTTCTTTGAGTTGGACAACTTTTTTTTTTTTTTTTTTTGCGGTACGCGGGCCTCTCACCTTTGTGGCCTCTCCCATTGCGGAGCACAGGCTCCGGATGCGCAGACTCATCGGCCATGGCTCACGGGCCCAGCCGCTCCGCGGCACGTGGGATCCTCCCAGACCAGGGCACGAACCCGTGTCCCCTGCATCGGCAGGTGGACTCCCAACCACTGCGCCACCAGGGAAGCCCTCAGTTGGACAACTTTAATTCAAAAGACATTTATGACATACGTGTTTGTCTGTGCCAGACACTGCACCAGGTTTAGAAGGAGCTGGGATTATGTACTTAAATTCAGATAAATGTTATAAAATCATGACATAAGCACACTTTTAAAATTCTTACAGTCTGTTGGCTAATACGGTCTTTAATGTAACAATGATAAATTTAAAGATTTCCTCTAAGACTTTATTGCGTTTCTATGTTAAAAATTAATGTTTTTTTTCTTTTTCTGAGAAAACACTGGTCCATGATATACATAGCTCTTGCCTCTTCAGTCTAAGAATCTATGATACGAGAGGATACCTGTGCTGCTTTGGATTTTGTCTAGATGGCCAGGCAGTAACTAGGTTCCTTCCTCTGTCAGATTTGTATCAACAAAGGTCACAGTTCCAGATGACTGGTCAGGCCAGAAGTGAGGCTACAGTATCAGACATGGAAATTGGAAAGTCATGGCTGAAACTGTCACAGGCACTATAGACATGTTTCTAAAAGTGGAAAAAGCAAGGAGCATGATTGAGATTCTCCACATCAATTTTAATTTTCCTTCCTCTTTGTTAGTTCTAATGCTGTCTTGGTGCCTCCAGATTATTGGGAAATGATAAAGGAAAATGTGAATCTTATTGTCTGGGGCTTTCCTTTATCTGCTCTGACCCTCATTCTTGCCAATCAGTTTCAATCTTCAGTAGAAGCCTAATTTTGCCTCTTGGCTTCCCCAAGTAAAAGGCTTACGACTCACCTCTGCTCACCCTCATTCCTTCCGCAGGGAAGGAGAGATAAAAAGCCCATAAGAGAATCATACTTTTTTCTTTATAACATTTAATTTGAGATGTGTGTTCTCCCCCCAATGTCAAGTTCTTCTTCCTTATGAATAAGAAAAATGGTCTAGAAGGAGATACTACCACCCAATTACTTACACAGCAACCTTGCATTTACATAAACCAACAATCTTTATTTAATGAGTTCTCCATTGGAGACAGTAAATATAGTCTTGGTTTGGTTTTCCTTGCATAGCAGGTCACCTCCAAGCTCTTTTAAACCTTTGTTTTCCTTTTCACTTTTTAGAAACTAGTTTGTAGGACAGCTTGTCCCCCGTTGCATGAAGTTCAAATGACAGCTTATAGCTTGGTCTGGTAATCACACCTGACTCCTCTTTCCCATATGAACATATGATACTGTTTTGTGGGTAAGACATTCAGTGATTCATTTCAAACTTTTAATCTATTTCCTGCAATGTGCCAGACCCTGCGGTAGTACAGGGAAATGAACACAGACTTTGAAGTTTAGTGGATTGTATTAATGCCAACACTAAATAGTGTTTATTAAGCATCTGTGTATGTATATATACATTCAGGTCCACGAACCTTTTCCTTTCATATAAGATATACAGTCTTAGTAACAAATTATGATGATTCACTGTCTAATTTAATTCTTACTCAAGAGGAGGCAGAAACGCCTAAATATACATTTTATGTAAAGACTTTAGGATTTTAGGGAAAAGTACAAATGTCATAAGGATTAAGTGGTTGTTTCCAGCCTTCCATGAGTATTCAAGGGTGTTCCTTCAAAGTTCCATACTTACTCATCTCTGCAAACAGCTGTCTTCTTTCTGCCATGGTATTTCCTCTTTTCCCACTATCTTCAATCATTCTATGAGACAAAATGGTTACAATGTGTATTAGCCCCATGTTAATAAGGCAAACAGCCATTTCTACATAAACACACTTGCTATGGTCATGCCACAGACGTAGACACCAACTACTTAAAACTGTGTCTGTAAAAAGAATAGCTTTACTTTGACTAACTTAAATGGTTGTACATATTTTCCATATGTAATATTGTAGTTGTGGAAGGGGGTGTAAAATTTTTATTTTCTAATGTACAAATAACTACAATAGCAGATCACCTTGTGCTATAATGGAATACAACCCTCTACCATCTGTTAGGTGATGCATTTCACATAGAGTTCCTCTTTCAATTTTGGGAATACCTATGAATAATATAGAGTAGATATTACAGATCCTATTCAAGAAATGATGAGATTGAGAGTCTCATGGACATAGTAAGGGAAATAGCATAGACTTGTGTACTCCGAGACCAGTCTGCTTTCCACTACATTCTGTTACAGCTTGTCCTGTGTACACCCAAAACCTCAATTTAGAAGAAGGTCATTTCCTAAATGTTCATTTCTACTTTAAGTGTCTGGAACCTGCAACTATTTTTCTATACATAATAATTTCAGGCAAAGTGGTTAGGTTCACCTCTCTCTACTTAATCATACTATCGTCTGCAACAGAACTACTTAAAAAATACTATGAAAACACCAACAGTTAAAATGGAGAATTAAAAAAAATTTTTTTAATTAAAATTTGACTTAAGGAAAAAGAAAATAATGGGAAAGTTGATGGAAATGTTGTTTAGCCCGATAGAGGGTTTGGGGCTAAATATACGTGTTTTATAGGTTGATGGAGTTGGAGAGCATTCACTTAACAAATGTTTATAGAGTGCCTTCTACACTCCAGGAACCAAACTAAGCTCTGGGTATACAACAGTGATGAAGTCACAGTTCCTGCCCTCAAGGCACTTACACTCTAGTAGTGAGATACAGAAGCATAAAAGCAATGAAAACACAACGAGGCAACTACAGCCGTAGAAGTGTAAAGAAAGATATATGAATGTGAGAGAGGCCGATTACCTGGGGGTAAATTTAAGGGAACTACAATCCTCCTTTGGTATCCACAGGGGATTGGTTCCAGCCTCTCCCCTGCTTCCCCAATACCAAAATCCTCACATGCTCAAGTCCCTTATATAAAACAGTGATGTACGGTTGGTCCCCTGGATCTGCCTTTGATGGGGAGTTGGTTGAGTCCTCAGTGTGGACCCCACAGATATGGAGGGCCCGCTGTGCTTGCAGAAGACTGCTCAAAAGATGATGACTCACTGGGGACTAAAAGAAGAAAATTGGTGGAGAAACAAAATGTGATGTCAGACAAACTGGTCAAACAGCCTCTCCAGTTGCTTCTATGAGTTAAGGATTATTTGCCTACTGCTAGGAAAGGAAAGAAGGGCACGGAACAGCCTTAGTTTACAGAGTTAAGAGTGTGTATCCATTCACAATGGGTGGTAATATAACCAAGGTCAGGCTTCAATAATAACTGGAAAAACACAGAGTTGTTAATGAAGCTTCCTCAACTTGGTAACGATGCAGTGCTGAACACAGTCCAATACTTTCTTTTTATGAGATTTTAAATGTGTAGGTATGGTTGATATATATAGATCAGGAGAAAAACACACCCCCCCTGAATCACGTAACCCATCTCCTTTCCTCCAGAGGAAGTGGGCAGATAATAATCTGACATTCACAAACTAGTCTGGGAAGAGCTTCCAATTTTTATTTCAAGAGCTCAGAAGTAGAGCTGAAGCAGTATAGAGATAGGGGATAGAAACAGGATATGTTCCTGCATCTGTCTATATGTTGGACTGAGATGAGAAGAACCATTATAAATAAATCACAAAGGATGGCAGGCTGGAAAGCTATGATTGAAAATGTCAGGGAGCAGGGGAGTGGGAAGAGTAAGCTGGGACAAAGTGAGAGAGAGGCATGGACTTATATACACTACCAAATGTAAGGTAGATAGCTAGTGGGAAGCAGCTGCATAGCACAGGGAGATCAGCTCGGTGCTTTGTGCCCACCTAGAGGGGTGGGATAGGGCGGGTGGGAGGGAGATGCAAGAGGGAGGATATATGGGGATATATGTATACGTATAGCTGATTCACTTTGTTATAAAGCAGAAACTAACACACCACTGTAAAGCAATTATACTCCAATAAAGATGTTAAAAAAAAAAAAGAAAATGTCAGGGAGGTAAAGACTGGCTTGTGAACTTGCAGAGTTACTGCCCTTACTACTCACTTGGTACTGTCTGTGACATCTCTTCTTTTAGTTAACTTTTTGTTTGTCTCTGTAAGGTTTTTAGGGGCAGTAACTGAAAATTTTAAATTCTTCACAGTGTCTAGCCAAATCCAGTCAACAGATACTATGTCCAGTTACCATTAACTGAACAAAAGAATAAAACAGAAGAAAAAGAGGAAAGAGAGAGAAAAGAAAAATAAGATTTCTTTCCCCCAAACGGACTTTCAATTATATTTTCAAAAACTGACTCATAGAAGAGTGAAATTCCAGTTGTATTAGTTTCAGAAATTAATTATTTGAAATGAGAGAAACCAATTTATATTTTTAAAATAATCTGGAACCATGCATTTTACAGTAAAATCTTGTCTTATGAAACAGAGGTTGAAATACACGCAAACTATATTGATGTCACCTTTTGGTCTATTCATCACTGTTTTGGTTAATTAACTCATAAAAGAACAACCATTAGTTACACAATAGGTATTAACTCTCACTTCTAAGTAAAATGTGTACCTTATGAGGAAAAGAAAGAACAAACTCAGTGGTGTAAAATAATGGAAAGCCTGGAAAATGATTACGAATATATAAGGAAAAATAGCACACCTCTCATTTTCCCCCCAGAGTTTTCTGGGAAGCGGTGCTGTTAGATAAAATGGAGAATATTCATTTATTCCCCATCGATTGCAGTCGTAATAGTAAAAATGGAGGCATGCCAGTTTTCAGCTTACACTGATTCCACAGAGGGACTCATGGACACGGTGAGCTCATAAATCAAATAGGCAAAAAGCACCACTGTGGGCTCCTTAGTTTCCGATTTAACTCTGATCAGTGGGTCTTGGGATACACAATGTCTGACTATATTCTCATCGTTTTAGAAAGAAAGAAGAGCAAAAATTTCAGTAGAGGAAGGAGGAAGAGCTTTACAGACAGCAACTTCGCTTCTGAAATTGTCAAGAAGCTTGGCTTTTCGTGAATTTCAGTATAAGGACAGCTGCCCAGAGTCATATGGAGGAGATGAAGGGGAAAATAACCCATCTATGACAATACTAATATCACAAGGTGCGTGGCTCACCAACAGGCCTGATTTTGTCAGTGTCTGTTGCTCCTTCACGTAGATGAGATGCTTAACTTAGAGTTTTACCAGAAGATTGCAGAAATGTCAAAAGTATAAAATGAACTAACAATGATAAATAAGGGGTGAGCCCCGTCAGATGTTTCTTTTACTAGCACTCAGTCCCACAGATTACACAGGGTGTGTATTGTTTTCACTTATGAGAATCCATCCTTTCATTCATTTAAGAAATATTTATAATATAGCTATAACTGGTCAGACCACTGTTAGCTTCTTGAGATCCAAAGATGAGTAAGACATGATCCTTGCCCTTAAGAAGCTCACAGTCCAGAAGGGGAAACAAATTATTCTAACAAATAATTATAATTTGGTGTGTACTGCTAGATATAGTAGTTTATATCTGGGAAGATTCAAAAGAGACATCAAAGAAAGGGTGACTCTGGAGCAGAGTTTTAAAGGATGAATAGGAATGTTCCAGATAGAAGAGGGTGGAGAGATGGCAACTATAGTTAGAAAGAATCACTAAAAAAAAGCATGGAGCTTGAGAAAGGGTATATGGTGCATTTGGCAACTGGGAATAGTTCAGTATTGCTGAGCGCAAGTGAGAGGCGAACAGGCATCTGATCTACAAAGCCTTATTTGTCAAGTCTAGACAGTATAGGACTTTCCTACAGGAGGCTGGGTACCATCCAAGGTTTTAGCAGGGAATTGATGTACACAGATTTAGGTTTTGGCAAGATTGCTCCAGCATGTCGAGTGGAGAAAAGATTTGGGTAGGCAGGAGGGTAGGGGATAGAAACCCATGAGTGATGGAAGAGTCCAGTTAGCTGGATACTTCCGTGATTCAGGAGTGAAACTAATATGTCTTATGCTAAAGGACTGACTTGAGAGAGATTTAGGGCACATCTGATAGGACTTGGTGATTGGCAGGTCACGTGGAGAACAGCAGAGGAGAGGACCTCGGCTTTTGCTTGCCCGCAGCACTTCACATATATTAGAAAACATTCTGCTGAACTCATGGCACAATGAGTTTGTAGGAGGTGAGGTTACCAAGTCACCCTTCTTCCAGCACAGTCATTAAAAGAGGCTGAAAGCTGGATAGGGAGGGCTCCACCTCTTAGCCTCTATATAGGGGGGAGGGGTGAAATAACAGAGTAGAACAGTGTGGGAACCAGCAAGAAATAAAGAATAAAATCCAAATGTGAGGCACAGAGTATTGGAAGAAAAGTGCATTTTATTTTGGCATAGTGAGAAGTTCACACTGAAACATCACATCCTTCACGACACGTCTATAATCCAACATCATCAGTAATAAACAGACATTTCTATTACACATGATATGTAAGACATTTTAAAGGTAGAAGCTTAAACTAATGGTGTCTTCCATTTGTATAACTTTCTGAAGATTATAAAATGCTTTTCCCTATACCTGGTGAGGAAGTTGAAGAGCTATTATTACTCTCAAATTCTAGCTGAAGAACTTGACACTAGGCAGGTGAAGTGGCTGCCCCAAAAACAAAGTATTGTCTGTCAGGGCAGGAAATTGAATCCTTTTTTTTTTTTTTTTTTTTGCCTTTAATTTTGAAATTCCTCAGCTAGTTTGGATTCTAATTGCCAGTAATCTTATTCCAGCTGCCACTGTTCAACACAAATGAAGATTTTCTGAAACTGATAAACTGAAAAGAAGTTGACAGAAGTTGGTGATTAACAGTCCAAAAGGAGCTTAGAGAGGAAGGGTCCACATCACTCTCAAAGGTCACTGAGAAATTCCTCTGAATGCTACTTCTTAATGGAATCCTCCCATTTTAAAACATCGTTGTACTGGAAATTATCATAGAGATTAAAATAATTCCCAGCGTCAGGATTTATGTAAACCCAGACACATATAAACACACCAACTCACACACTGATTCACACTCTCACATTTTAAATCCACAAAAGCCGACAATGTTTTTAGAAAAGTCTGGCTCTGCTTTGCTTCTGCTCTACTTTAGCAAACACAAGACTTGCAGATTTCATGTTTAGTGTGATGAGACTCTTCCCAGGCTTTATTTCCATCCATTTGCTCCAGGTGGATGACAGGAAGATGCAGGGTCTAGCCATCACCAACTGCTGTAATCCCCAAAGTTAATAAGTGCAATGAAGGCCATTTCAAGCTCCTTTCCTCCTTTAATTGATTTATTGGTGGCGTATAAATGCCTGTTTCCATTTCTGTTAATGAAAGAAGCCTCTAGTAGGACTTTCTCAGATTTACATTCTTGTCCTAATCTCTGGCAATATAATAAAAAAGTATTCAGAGCTCTTTCCTGGGGCAAAATATAATTGCATTTGCTTTTATCTCTTAGTCTTTTATCTAGATGAGGTCCTGAAAGTAGGAAAATGCTGTCACTAAAATAAATGGCTATAATGGGGTTCTGGCTTTGCCTTTTACTTTGAACATCAACTTCTGCTTTTGGAACTTGAGTTTTGTTTTTGGGGGATGAAGGGCATAAGTTCACTATTTTAGTGTCACGACCAGCTGGACTTATTATCAGGGATTTGATCTTTCCTCAGAAGTGTCCACCATAGTGATTCTCAGCTGTGGCTGCCCATCACACCAACCTGGAGACTTTACAAAAAATACAAATACTACCTGGATCTACTGAATCTGGGGCTGAGGTGGAGCATTTGCACTTTGAAAATGAACCATAGCCACTCCTGATACCTACCCAGATTTGAACTAGAAATATGATGCCAGTTGAGTTTGATCATTGAACTTATTTGCACAACATTAGATTGGAATTCTTATGTTGCTTTGTAATATGTTTCTCTAGCTTGTAAGACCCACTTTAAAATGTACTTTGAGTCCAGGGAGAAGATAATTAATTCTTCAGGGAACGCACACAGACGTAAACAGATACGTACATTGATACGGGTACGTAATGAGGCAAACTTTAAGAAACAGAAAATGCCATTAAAAAGTGAGAAAACCATTTTTAGCTGGAAAGAACTACTATCAGTCGTACTTTCAAGTCAGGAAGGAACCTGCTGTTCCGGGGTCAGAGGGTACAAGATATTTAAGGTCATTTGGTTTTGTTTGACTTCATTTGGCTTGGTACGAGGCTAGGACTTCTGGTCAAGAGGAGCTGGTATCACCTCCTATTAGTCAGGGTTTAAAGATTGCAGAACTGGGCTGGGAGCAACTTGGTATGGGAAAAGGGAGCCTTTTGGAAGGAAGATGATAAAAATTTGGACTCTTGTCACGTGAGGTTCAAAGTTATTAGAAAGTCTCTGAAGGACTTGGGAGCCCTGCCTAAGAGCTTCATCAAAAGGACCTCAAAGATCCCTAGGGGAAACAACCACAGGGAGAGGGTCGTCTATACTGCTGCCTTTAGCACTGCACTAGGACCTAAGATTTTTTTAGAGAACCATGTTTCATCCAGTATGATGTGCCTTTGGGACAATGGTTGTGTATGTGCACCTGTATTTCTCAAGAGCAGTAGTGTTACGTGTATAGGCCCACTTGGTCATGGGGGAACCGTGGCTGACCTTAACACTGGAGCAAGAGTCTTCCCTGTTCTCCTACCGGGATTGCCAAATTCTTAACTTTTGGGGGTCAGGTGTTTGTTAGGAAATGACTGCCTTCTGAGAGTTTGGAACCTTCTCCATTCAGTGTGGGATATCGCTGTTCATAAACATAGGTCTGTTTCTTTTCCCTACATATCTAATAAATTTAAAATGAAAATTCCCCTCCCCCCATAATTACAAGATATTTTTTCATTAATCTTGCAATAATAACACCCCAAGTTTTTTTTAATGTATTTTTAAAAAATTAATTAATTTTTATTTTTGGCTGCATTGGGTCTTCATTGCTGCGCATGGGCTTTCTCTAGTTGTGGTGAGTGGGGGCTACCCTTTGTGGAGGTGCGTGAGCTTCTCACTGTGGTGGCTTCTCTTGTTGCAGAGCACAGGCTCTAGTAGTGTGGGCTTCAGTAATTGTGGCACGTGGGCTCAGTAGTTGTGGCTCGCGGGCTCTAGAGCATAGGCTCAGCAGTTGTGGCGCACGGGCTTAGCTGCTCTGCGGCAGGTGGGATCTTCCCGGACCAGGGCTTGAACCCATGTCCCTGCATTGGCAGGCGGATTCTCAACCACTGCGCCACCAGGGAAGCCCAGACCCCAAGTTTTTGAGTTTTGGATTTTTAAGCCTGACTTATCTCATTATAGTAGGATTATACTGTATATTATATATATATATATATAAAATATACAATAGTATATATAGTATATATTATTTTACTTGCATATGTAAAAATGTGTGTGTGTATATATATATATATATAATATACACACACACACATTTATGTAAGGAAAATAATTTGGAAAAATTTAAAGATGCAGTTCAAAATTTTTTTCAAGTGACTGAGTTAATTTAGCTTCTCAATGAAGAGGTATTAGCAATGCAATGCCAACCAGTCCATAATTTCTTTTAAGTTTTAGCCCCTTTCAATAATTTGATAAAAGATGTGGATCCTCACTCCACCAAAATGCTCACGTCCCTGGATACATAAATAAAGGAATTATAAGTGCTTGCATGGACTGGTTTAGGGGAAGAAAGCCAGGATTTAATGAGAATCAAAAGTAGCTTTACTTTATAGGGAACACTAACCATTAGTTAAAGGGAGCAGCCAGTAGATGCATCCACAGAGCAACTGCCCAGGGGAGAGGGCAAGAGGCTCGTGGTGGCCTCCTCAGGTGAGGAAAACATGAAAGAAATCAAGGTGGAGCCATGATGATGCGGGGAAGACGGTGATGAGCTCCTCAAGTGGTAGAAACCAAGGTGCCAGATATACAAAGTCAGTACTCAAGTGTCAGGTAGAAACTCGCATCTGGAAATGCAGAGTGCTTTAGGACATTACCGACATGACTCCTGGTGCTTGAAAGGATTCTAACTCACCTTCTGTTTTGGAAGATCTTAAAAAGAGTAGGAGAAAGAAATAGGTCCTCTCTTGTCCGTGTCTAATGTGCTGAGGCAACAAAACACAACTGGGGCTGCCACCGACCATGGGCTAGCTGTTATCTGGACTTCTAGGAGTGCGATTTCCATGAGGAGAATTGGGAAAAAGAAAGTGAGAATAAAAGTGTAGGGCAGAGCATTGAGCATCCAGATGTAAGCCAGGGAGGCATGCATGCTTTAAATTTTCCATTTATTTTTTTCGGGTTAGGGAGTGCTGAGTTTGGAGAGGTGGAAAAGGGAGAGGCAGGTGAGTAAATTGTTTTCTGTGAGAGGACGAGAAAATCTGACTTTTTCTGGGAGAAGAAATAGTAATAGTTATAATAATAATAATAACTTCCACAATACTATATAAAACAATTAACTATTTTACAAAAACATATTAGGTACCAAGCACTATGAAGGACACCATAATGTTGGTGTATTTACTCTTCCCATCTGGTGTGGAAACTGAGCTTCAGAGAGATTAAGTAATTGCCCAGGTGATCAATTTAGGGCTTAAAACCAGACATCTCTGACCAGTGTACTAGAGTACACTGGGCTTCTTAAGAAAGACCAAAATGGAATTGTATGAAATAAGATTCAAGGGAACAGCTCTTTTTTTCCTGCGGGTAGTGGTGGTGGGACGTTGCCCACACATACACACACTGAAATGGACTAAAGCATAACTGAGGATATACATAGTGGATGCCAAGGGGAGCTGGGCAGGATGGAGTCAATGGGCTGTGCGATGACACAGTTTTGCTAAGGAAAGAGACTTGCGCATCATAAAATGCCTGTATCCTCTTCATCCCCCCATTGTTTTCTTCCATCTCTCCTCTTTCCATTTGATTCCCTCTTTCTCTGATCCAGACTTCCCTTCTTGCCCTTTCTTTTCCTTTCCTTAACTCTGCTCCTTTAATCACTTTCTGCATTTTTATGTGTATTAGGGAATAAGATTCCCAGCAACAAAACAGACAGTTCTTAGCTTGAGAAAGAAAGACCAAGGCAGGGACAGTGGGAAAAGAAAACAGAGTTATATGATGAATAAGTTCTAAGGATCTAATGTACAGCATGGTGACTGTAGTTAATAGCACTGTGTTTTAAACTTGAAATTTATTAAGAGAGTAGATCTTAAGTGTTTTCATCAAAAAAAAGTAAATATGTGAGGTGATGGATGTGCTAATTAACTTGATTGTGGGAGTCATTTCACAGTGTGAAATCATCATGCTGTGGGACTTCCCTGGTGGCGCAGTGGTTAAGAAGCCACCTACCAATGCAGGGGACATGGGTTCGAGCCCTGGTCTGGGAAGATCCCACACGCCTTGGAGCAACTAAGCCCGTGAGCCAAAAGTACTGAGCCTGCACTCTAGAGCCTGCGTGCCACAACTACTGAGGCCGTGTGCCACAACTACTGAAGCCACCACAATGAGAAGCCTGTGCACTGCAACGAAGAGTAGCCCCCGCTCACCGCAACTAGAGAAAGCCCACGTGCAGCAACGAACACCCAATGCAGCCAAAGGTAAATAAATAGAGTAAATAAATTTATAAAAAAAAATCTTCATGCTGTATACTTTATATATATTATAATTTTATTTGTCAATTATATCTCAATAAAGTTGGGGGGGGGAAGAAAGAAAAACATTAGCTTTATGGCCTTAAAAATGCAAATTTCCTTGGGAGAATCAGAAAATTCACCTTAATTAATTTAGTTGCTTTCTTCTTAATGCTTGGTTGTGTATTAAGATAAACACAGTGAAGGGATGGCAATTTTGATTGACTGGGAAGAGGAAATAACCATGGCTCTTGGATGCTTTCTGGGGAGGTCAGGTTTGGATGATATACTTCAGAAGCCACATGAAAAAAACTTTCTTTTGAGATAAGGAAGGTGGGAGGGAAAATGGTAGAAGAGGGCTAAGATAGGTGGGAGAATGTCAATCTGACCATCACTATGTACATGTGCATTCAGAACCAATAACAAAGCATAAGAAGAAAACGGAGTTTCAAGTACAGTCCATAAGGGGTATGAACAGATCATAGGGAATGTTTACTAAATTAAAAAGAAATCCCTTTCCTCCCTACTCATTCTTCTAGATGTCTCTGAAAACTTATTTGTAGCCGAACAAAGTGTTTTTAAAGGGTAAGTCTCAAGAATTCTAAATGGCAGGAAGAACTATTTTGTTTTCATTTAAAATGAGAACTTAAGGGAACCCACATTCAACAACTTTTCAATCTAGTTTAATGTGTCGGTAAAAAGTGGAACAGAGGCTAACCATGGGTTCATTGTTAATGAATTGATTTAATTAACGAATATCATGCTATTTTTTCCTTTCCCCACTCAAATTCTGTCAATGGAGACTATCTCAGGCTGATATAAAACAACTCAGAAAACAGCAATGACATTGTAGGGACTTTGATGATTGTTATCCAATAAAAGCACAGCCAAGTATATGGGGTTAATGAAGGTTCAGGCCAACATTAAATAGGCCACATGGAGAAGAAGCAGACAGCGTGTAGGAACAGCCAAAAGTTATGGCTGCAAGATCCCCAGGAGCAAACAATGGCATTTTGAACACCAGGGTCCTTTCCCTGAGATGAGGCTTGACTGGTACGACAGGAGTACAAAATGGAAAGAGAAGAAACAGAGGCAGCCCTTATTTCTTGCTTCTGGATCTGCTTCTGTGAATTATAATGCTCTTAGTTATGTCTCTTCTGTTGAAGAGAATTTTATTTGAAATTAAGGAAACGTCTGCAAGAGATCTCTGTTTCTTGAGAGAAGCATGGCTCTAAGCTGGTAGTGGCCAAGAATCTCAGTGGGGAAGAATAGGCTGGTGGGAAGGCGCCTTCTTTTCTGGCTGGAATCAGGCAGGGCCTCTGAATCATCTTGTTGAAGCAGAGGCATGAATGCCTGGGTTATGTAGCAGGAAGGGACTCTGAGATTCATTCACTGATAATAATATACAATAATAGTTAACATTTATAAGTGCTTACTATGTGTGGGTAGGCTCTGAACTTAGCATTTTCCATGAATTATCCGATTTATTTTTTATCGTAACTCTGAGATAGGTCATATTATACTACCCTGTTATTTATTTATTTATGGCTGCATTGTGTATTCTTTGCTGTGCGTGGGCTTTCTCTAGTTGCAGTGAGCGGGGGCTATTCTTTGTTACGGTGGTGGGCTTCTCATTGTGGTGGCTTCTTTTGTTGCGGAGCACAGGCTCTAGGCACGTGGGCTTCAGTAGTTGCAGCACACGGGCTCAGTAGTTGTGGCTCGCGGGCTCTAGAGCACAGGCTCAGTAGTTGTAGTGCACGGGCTTAGTTGCTCCATGGCATGCGGGATCTTCCCGAACCAGGGCTCGAACCCGTGTCCCCTGCATTGGCAGGCAGATTCTTAACCACTGTGCCATCAGGGAAGTCTCTACCCTTTTTTATAGATGGGAAAAGCAAGGTTGATGAGGTAGATAGAATAATGGCCCCTCAAGGATGCCCACATCCTAATCCCCAGAATTTGTGAATATGTTACTTTATGGCAAAAGGCACTTTGCAGATTTGATTAAGGATCTTGAGATGGGGAGGTTATCCTGCAATATCTGGGTGAGCTCAATGGAATTATGAGTCCTTTAAAGGAAAGGAGAGACACTTTGAAGACAGAGGAAAGGCCCACAAACCAAGGAATGTAGGCAGACTCTAGAAGCTAGAAAAGGCAAGGAAATGGTTTCTTCCTTTCCAGACAGGAAGTAACCTGCTGACATCTCGATTTTAGACAGTCAGACCCGTTTTGGACACCTGTGCCTCCAGAACTGTAAGGTAGTACACTTGTGTTGTTTTAATTAACCCAGTCATTTGTGAAAATTTGTTACAGCAGCCATAAAGACCTAACACAGTTGAGAAAGATTAAAAAACTTCTACAAGGTCACGTTGCTGGTAGCCGCAGACCAGGATTTGTACTTCAGAAATCTCTCTAGAGGCCATATACCCAGACATCATGCTGTTCTCCCTCCCTGTTCCACCTTAGACTCCACTAGTTCTGAAATATCATTTATTCATTTATTGAGCCCTACTTGTGTTAATTCCTAATTTTCATGATCTTTTTTAATCCTCAAGTCTGGAGGCATTATTATCCCCATTTTATAGATGAGGAAAGAGAGGCTTAGAGATTTTTTTTTTTTGCGGTACGCGGGTCTCTCACTGTTGTGGCTTCTCCCGTTGAGGAGCACAGGCTCCAGACGCGCAGGCTCAGCGGCCATGGCTCACGGGCCCAGACGCTCCGCAGCATGTGGGAACTTCCCGGACCGGGGCACGAACCCGCGTCCCCTGCATCGGCAGGCGGACCCTCAACCACTGCGCCACCAGGGAAGCCCGGCTTAGAGATTTTGAAGAGCTGAAATTTAAACTTAGGTTTATCTGATTGACTTTCATTACTAGCTTTTAGTCTCTTCATCCTACTGCCACATCCTTTGGACCAAGATTTATTGAGCATTTGCTAAATGCCATCATAAAATACAAACTTAAATTTGAGTAATTTGCCCTCAGTAATTCTTGAACTCACCTAGATGGCTTACATAGGAGTCACTATATTAGCTACGTTCTAGGAATAGTCCACTCCAGAGGGTTAGTGGGGGAATCCATGGACACAAGCCCTTTCAATCTCAAGGGCTTCCTAATTGTAATTAACCAGGTTACACTCTGATCCCATCTATATTAATACATCGAATTAGCTTTGATTGCTTAATTAATACAGTCAAACGTAATAGAGGTAAATATTTTACTAAATGAAGAATATTTTCAGATTATTAAAATACACAATCATACATAAGACTATCACAATAGGAGAATCATTGGACCCCCCAATCTACCACTTATCAAAACTCACCCGGATGACAGAATACCCTGCTTATAACAGAATATTCTGAAACATGAAAGTAGCTAGTTAACCAAAGGCTGTGAAAATGAGATGCCTGCTACTGGGAACTTTATGATCCCCAAGTCAGTACCACAATGAATTACATTAACCTAATTAAAAGAGCACATCCTTTTATTACGTTATGTTATTCTTATGATAATATAAAGGACAAAGTGATATACGATATAATTATGTAGAAAACAGACCTGCCCAGAGAACCAGAAAACACAGTTAATTTTTGAATCATAATCCCCCGTTAGTGCTTGTAAAAGGAACAAATAAAACACACACACACACACACACACACACACACCCACACTGTGCTTCTCTGACTCACTATGCCCATACATCAAAGTACCCCCCACTGCACAGACACAGCACTAGAAACAGTCAGTGATGCAAAGTAAGAACTGAACAAAATGTTTTTATCGAAATAGCATTAATACCACGGTGGACACACTTTTGAGGTTATAAACGTGACTCTTGTGATGCATCACTGTGTCTACCCTGTGAATCTGTGAATACTGAAAGCAAGTGTTCCAGATTCACGCTTCAGTGTCTGCATTTATGGAAACAAGTCTCCCTGACCCTTGTGAGAACGTAGCAAAGGGTAATGAGCAGTGGGCTCAGTATCCTGGACTGAACAAGCAGTTCTTTTTGAACAAAGGCTTTTGCTGAAGGGCACTCAAGCCATTTCCTGATGTTCTGGGCACAGAGACCAGGCCCCACCATTTCACTGTCATTCAACGCGCGGGGGCAGTGACGCATTTAAAAGCACCTTAGTGACTTCAAAGACTTAATGAACCTAAACTACTACCTGGAAATGATTAGGCACTGAGAGAAATAACTACTAAAAACTGTCCTTTTAAAAAGCTCCAAAAAGCTTTTGAAAGGGATTTTGGGACTTAGGAAGTTTACTACATGTGACCAACAGTATCCTCTGAGCTCACACAGCATAGAAATCCATCTCAGAGATGCTCCCTTCCAGCTGTGAGCTGTTACATTATTAGGCTTGAAACGCGCAGTGCCTCAGTTCTGTCACTTAGACAGTTACATAAAGTCAGACCATTTCAAATAAAAGAAGTCAGAGCCTGCACAACATTTCAGGGGCAAACAAAAACAGTGTGTAAATCAAGGATTCAGACCAAGAAGTTCCCCCTCATGACTTTCCCATTTGCAGTATATGTCTGTACTACTGTTTCTCCACTTTATGGTGTCACTTGGTGAGAACAATGACACTCAGTCAGAAGTCAAATGATAGTGGTCCAAGGCTGCACAGTGAAGTAGCAAAGTCAAAAATGTAAAATTCTTGGGTCCTGGTTAGAGATGCGTTTCAGCACAACTGCCTTCACAAAGTCATGACACTTTTTCTCTCTTCTGCTTTACAGATATACTTCTTTGAGCCAGTCCCTTGAGTGTAAAAACTCTCTAGAGAACTCCTATCAAGAAATGAATAGGGGGTGTTACGGAAGGGAGGGGGAATGAAGGATGAGAACCTCAAAGTTCACAAGTGAGTGTCACAGAAGTCCTTCCAAGCCAGCAAGTCATTGCCCTGTGGCTCCATTTGTCTGAAAATGTTTTGAAATTGAGTTATTGTTTCCTAAGGTCCATTCATAGTCTGCAAAGTAGCCAAGCTAATGAGACCTTGAAATGACAGAGCTTTTTCAAGTTTGATGTGCCTTTATTCATCCGAACTTTAGGATTATGCCAGTATTTTATGGAGGCATGTAGAGGGAAGACTCTTTGTGATGGCGACCAATAAAAAGAGAACCGAACCTCTCGCCTCCAAACAGAAAGGAAAAAATTAACGGTCATTTTTAGCTTTTAAATATGTCACTTAGAAGTATGAAAACGTGTTTATTTTTAATATAGAGGCTGCTATATCCTAAGCCCACAGAATCAGAGGCAGGCGTTTTTTAGTTCAAAAAGTTCAAGCTAATTATGCAGCTTTTCTCTGCAAAACTTGTCAGGAGTTATTTGGAAACTCGATCAGGAAAACTTTCTCCGGCATAGCATCCTGTACTAATCCTTCATTAATGTGCCACACACGGCTCTGGGCTCTCGGAACCAGGACCCTCCCAGGACTGTGAACACTGCACAAAACCCTAGATATAAGGGCACTATTATTAGATCAGCAGTTCTTACTGTCAAATGTTTTCCCCCCACAGACACAGTAGACCCCTAACTGTAGAGAGGAGGGATTCGGCAGACCAGGACAGCAGCTAGAAGGAGAGAATAAAGAGGGAACAGGAGAGAGAGGAGCTAAAGGAGGGTGACAGACTCATCATCAAAAAGGTGTCCAGGCTTAGCGTGGTTTGCTTGGTAGTCTGGGTTGTTAGTAAACCATACGTTTTGAATGGCAAACAATCAATGTGGACACCTTTGTTTTGAAAGAAGCAGACACACCGCGCTGTTTCATTTCTGAGGTCTGGGTTACCCTCCTCACTAGCCGAGGCTGTACTGTGCACCTTCCTTGGTTTAGATGTTGTGCTTCTATTATGACAGCTCGGGTTACATGAGCTAATCTAGTAGACACACCTGTTGTGTCTAATGGCCTCTGTAGTAAACTAAGATGCATTTTGGAAAACGGCAAGTAAATGCAGGATGGACTTCCCACTGACTTCAGTTTAAGTCCAAAGCCTTTAAATGGCTTTGTAGGTCCTGAGCAATCTGGCTCCCAGGTTCAGCCTAAGCCCACGTCGCTCTGCCCACTCTCTGCACTGTAGTCACACAGACCTCTGGGCCTTCCTTTCGGTTGACTCCTTTCCCCGGAATATTCTCTCTTCTCTTCCCCTTGCACATTCTAACCCCTCTCAGACCCAATCCTGGCCAGCTCCCATTTGCAACACTACACCAGGGTACCCTTTCCTAATTTCTCTAATACCCCCTAGCTAACTCTTTCATAATGCCCTCCTAATTTACTTGTGCAACAGTTATCACAATTATAGTCATAAAATATTTTATGAAATTGTTTTTGGTGTCTGTATCACTCATAAGATGATCAGTGTCGTGAAGCCATACACCATATCCGTGATGTTCATTAGTACTGTAACCATGCAGGACTCCATTGGGCCTTCCCAGGACAGACCCCTCCCACCATATTCTCTGCCTGTCTCTTGTTTGTAGAAAAGCTGTAGCGTCCCAGGCCTCCCCTGAGTCACAGAAGGCTGGCTCAAGAATTAATGATTGAAAGGATGTGAACATGTGGTGACAAAAAGAGCAGTAAGACCAGGAGAACTGGTAACAATTTAAACAGTAAATCAGCCATATGGCAGTCACAGAATCTTTAGTTCCTCTCTGAAGTACAAAGATAACAGTATCTGATGCATATTCCTGAGTTGTTTTACAGACACCAAAACCCTCATCAAATGGAAGAAGTTAACTACAAGATGACCATGAGCACGTAGCCCCCAGACTGGCTAGAGCCTGAGAATTGATAATGTTAACGCGTGACACAACACCACCCTGTTACCTCACCATCAACCAATCAGAGAACTGTGCGCGAGTTGATCATACACCCTGTGACTCCCCTTCCTCACCTTGCCTTTAAAAATTCTTCCCTGAATCCCATCGGGGATTTTGGGTTTTTTTTTTTTTTTTTTGAGCATGAGTTACCCACACTTCTTGTTTGGCTCCTGCAATAAATCCTGCACTTTCCTTCACCACAACCTGGTGACGGTAGATTGGTTTTACTGCTTATGGGCAAGCGGACTAAGTTTGGTTCGGTAACAGTACCACTAGTGCCTAGAATAAATGAAAGCAGGGAGAGTTACAGCTGACTGCAGGCCATTCAGGGGGCTTATACTTCATAGAGGAGAAAAAAAGGAGCTGTGGGAAGATTCTTGTGCATGGGAGTTAAATAAGGCAAGCAGTGCTTACAGAATATTAACCTGAAAGTAAGTACACAGGATGAATTGGGGATGGGGAAAGACTAAAAAGCTTTGGAGGATTTGACCTAGAAGCACTGGCAGTGGAACTCACAGCTAAGAACTGGGAGTCTTCCTCTCTGAGTAGCCTTTGGTATATGTTCTGTAAGAGGGAGGACAGTGACACTGATGTGTCAGTTGTTGCTAAGAGAAACTGCTTAGAAATAAAATGAAAAAAATCATTCACTTCTGCGCTGATGGCTTCAAGTATATATTTAAGAGACGGGGAGACAGGGTGAAGAACAACAGACCATCTTAGAAGAAATAATTAAAAATTCACCTAAGTAAGTGAAGTTTCATGTTTATTTCACAAAATAATTTTGCACACATAGATCATTTAAAATTTTAAACTGTATGCTGTTTGTGGCTGTGAACTTAGATAACTTTCGTAGGTACAATCTGACTCAATCTCCCTAATAAATGCTAGTGCTTTGATGAGTAAGATAGTCTTAAAAAACATAGAGTCCTATTTCAGCTAAGCCCCAAATGGTCAATTTTGGATAACTCTTAATATTTTCAAAGAAGCCAAATAGTCTTCAAATACTAATACTTTCACTATACAACTGTTTAAAATGAATACAAATTAATTTTTTCTACTCCCCAGTTTTGAATAGAGCTAATTTCTTCCCAAGCCAAAGAAAGTGAGACATGTCGCCTGTGGTAAGTTACGCCCTTCTTGGCAAAACTGAGGATGTTTGACAAAGCAGGAAGATCAAATTATAGGAGGAACAAGTAGAGAATCATTTTTCCAAATTTTGTCATTTCTAAAACCAGATTATTTTTAATTTTTCAAAATTTACTACTGAATTTTCTAACACTACTTTCAAACAAGACCTATATTCAAGCAATGTGGTTGATCTGCTGTGTTTTTCGCAAAAATGTACTATGAATATTTTTGAAAGTTCATAATATTCTTATTGTAAATGTGCAATGAATAGCTCAGGAGCATGTGGGCAATTTTTTTTAATTGAAGTATAGTTGATTTACAATGTTGTGTTAGTTTCAGGGATACAGCAAATGTTTTTTAATACCAAGAAGCTCAAGGCATTGAAAGGAAGCCTTAAATGTCAGAATACTCAGACTTTTACCTTTATAAAGCTGTCTCCATCTTCTCTGTCCAGTCTAGTGGTTTTAGAACCTGGAGTTCAATTCTGTCTATATAATCTTTCATTCTTCTTCCCTTAACTGTGACTTCATTTGAAGATCCATGACACAATGGCTATGGAACGCAATTCAATTCCCCACTTGGTGACAACTGCTTACTATAAAACCAAATGGAGGGGCTTCCCTGGTGGCGCAGTGGTTGAGAGTCCGCCTGCCGATGTAGGGGACACGGGTTCGTGCCCCGGTCCGGGAGGATCCCACATGCCGCGGAGCGGCTGGGCCCGTGAGCCATGGCCGCTGAGCCTGCGCGTCCGGAGCCTGTGCTCCGCAACGGGAGAGGCCGCAGCAGTGAGAGGCCCGCGTACCACAAAAAAAAAAAAAAAAAAAAAAAAACCAAATGGAAACGTATACCTTACAGTGTTTTGCCTGGATGGATGTATTCACATTAATTATGGCTTACATACAATTTATTTGAAAAGATTCTCCTCCAGTTTTTAGAAATGAAGTCTCTAACACATGGAAACAAATGATAGTGTACACGCATGTAAGTATTGTGTGCAAATGTTCATTAGGGAAAGTAACATTTTAGAATTTAACGTGGTTTTGCTCTCTTGTAAGTATAAATTTTATCAGTGTTAACAGCCAATCTGAGTACAACTATAGTACTACACCATTAGAGCTTATGAGTGCTGTTCACGTGCAGGGCACTGAACCAGAATTTCCAACTCCATGGCATAGATGTCCCCTAGGTATATTTGCTGTTAAGTTAATTCTGTATACTGAACGCTATTTCCCATTGATTTCAATTTTTAAATGAGAAAGAAATTCCAGAAGTAGTAAGGTCATAGGAAGTAGCCTTGGAGTGGGGTGGGGTGAGGACCCTGTATGATATAACAAAGTAAGGCAGAGATGAAGGTGAGAAAGTGGCTAGTTTCTCAGGCAATGCTTTAGAGCCTTTTGTAAACAGAACACTTTAAAAGTTAGACTTAGGAGGAGCCAGGCCAACTGGCTGGCAGATGGAATTGCCAGAGTGTGTGCTCCAGCATGAGGTGAGGCAATGAAGTAATGCAATGAATTTTCAAGATCCATACTGACTAATAATAATAATAATTGCAGCACTATTTACAATAGCCAAGACATGGAAGCAACCTAAGTGCCCATCGACAGAGGAATGGATAAAGAAGACGTGGTACATATATACAATGGAATATCACTCAGCCATAAAAAAGAATGAAATAATGCCATTTGCAGCAACATGGATGGGCCTAGAGATTATCACACTAAGTGAAGTGAGTCAGAAAGAGAAAGACAAATACCATATGATATCTCTTATATGTGGAATCTAAAAAATGATACAAATGAACGTATTTACAAAACAGAAACAGACTCACAGACTTAGAAAGCAAACTTATGGTTACCAAAGGGGAAAGGTGGTGGGTGGGGGAGGGGTAAATTAGGAGGTAAACCCTATACTCCAATATAAAATAAAAACTAGAAAAAAAGAAAAAACAACAACAAAAAATAATAATAGATAAACAGCAAAAATATTCAAGTTTATTTATAAAGCCTTTGTGTTCTTAACGTATGGTGCTCACCCCCCATTCTCGAATGGTGTTATAAGCCTAGTATATAAGGTTACCAGATTTAGCAAATAAATTGAAAGATACGTATATATCTATACATATATATACACACATATGTCTCAAATATTCTATAGGATATACACATATGAAAAAATTATTTATTATTATCTAAAGTTGAAAGTTAACTGCACATCCTTTTTTTAATCTGACAGTCCTACTAACATAGCACTTCAGACTCAGAAAATACTTAGTGGGTGATTTAATTTTCTTCACTTTGGATTATAGAAGAGTCTGTTCCCCAACTTGCTGATTTTTATTTTTGCCATGGACTCTTTTCTTCAAATTAATTCCTCAACTGGAGCCAAGCATTTCAAACAGATAATAGGGAGTTGCTCTGGCAGGAGGAGGGCAGATCCCAGCCCACTCAGGCTCCATCCTGCGCTGCTGTTTGAAATCCATTTCCTTAGGCCAGACTCCTCATTTTCAGATGAGAAAAGAAGGCCCACAGAGGAGGGTAACTGTAAATCCAGCGTCTCTGCTTTGCAACGTGCTGTCACTGTGGATAGAGGCAACTTTGCAGTAGAGGAACGAGTTATGTTCTTAAAGTTAATTTAAAAGCTTCATTACAGCACAGAACCCATTTTCCTGTTCAGAAAATGCTGGAATATTAAAGTTAGATTATTAGGTGATCCCACAAGGTAGCTAAAAAGCAAATGATCTGCCACAGAAAAATATTAAGGAAAAAACCCAACTATTTCACATAAACTATGGGGAAGATAGGTTTTCCCAGACTAGTCTGAAAAACCTAATGATCATGGTTTGTGTGTCTGAGGCAAAATGGAGGTTGAGAAACAAATATTTTGTCTGCTTTTCAGCTTCAGGGAGACTAATAAACCCAATAAGAATAGGAAGGAGACTATATGCTGTGGGGAGAGGAGAAAATGCAGAGAGAAACAATGGAGTCTCTGCTAAATTTTCCAAACTCTTACAGAGCTCACAACATTCCGAGAACATCTTACATGCCTTCTCCATCCCTCACCTGCTCTGTCACTTCTTGTAATGTCACTAACTCTAAAGAAAGAGAAACGTCCTCCACACATAACATCTTTCCATTCATTCATTCATCTATCCATGAATGCAGTGAAGAGTTAACTATGTGGGCCAGGCCCTGTGTGAGGCATTGGGACACAGTGGGAAACAAGACAGAAATCGTTTCTGCCCTCAGGGAATTTATAATCTTATGGGGGAGGTGGACATTAAAATATGATGGCAGGGCTTCCCTGGTGGCGCAGTGGTTGAGAGTCCGCCTGCCGATGCAGGGGACAAGGGTTCGTGCCCCGGTCCGGGAAGATCCCACATGCTGCGGAGCGGCTGGGCCCGTGAGCCATGGCCGCTGAGCCTGCGCGTCCAGAGCCTGTGCTCCTCAGTGGGAGAGGCCACAACAGTGAGAGGCCCACGTACCGCAAAAAAAAAAAAAAAAATATGATGGCAAAAATAATTACTATAATTGTGATATGTGATATCCAGAGAAGTACAGTTGCTACAAAACACTGGCTACCTAATACAGAAACATCATCATCATTTATCATGCATTTACTATGTGCAAAGTATTTTACGGTCTTATATCAAAAATTCAAACAAATCTTGGAAAGGAGCAAAGTAGGTATTACTATTTTAAAAAGATAATGGAAAACTCCCTTTTTTCTCTGTATAACCTTGACTACCTTCTGCAGGCCATTTGTTCTGCAAGCAGCTTGATGTATTTGAGAATGAAAGTTTGGAACAGGGACAAAAGAGAGCTAAATCTTTTTGCCTAGTGAGAGGGAAAATATTTGCAGTTTCTAGGAAACAATCTGGAGGCCTATGTGAGGGATGAAAGAAGGGAAAAGTAAGACAGAGGTTGCTGCAGAGATGAAAAGGGCCATGTACTTCCGCCCCGCTGCCCAGGCCTACCGGTCCTTGCCAACCGCAAACCTGCAGTGAAGTTACTAGACACTCAGTGTGAGTGGATTCTCTGGTGGACACTGGTGAGGAGGCACTCACAATCTGATAAAGGGGAAAAAGAGAACACAGCAGTCTACTGTTGGAACCAGACAAATAACCCCCAAGAATCCCCAAAGCTGGTGGGTAGGGGTTAGACTTACACATTGGTTCCCACCAACTTGATCTGATTCCCCCAAGAGGATAGGAAGTCCCAGATGACAACTGGCTTATCCAAATGAGGGCATGTAGACTCAGAGAGGTCCCAGAGCTAGTTATTGTGTGAACATTACATTTGAACCTAAATCTGACTGCAAGGTCTGTACTCTTCCTACTTCATCACACTACCTTAGTTTTGTCAAGAAGGGGCCACAAGGCAATACTATTCATCCTCTATGTGTCAGTGAAAAATGTTGCCTCCCATCTCAGTAAACAAAGGATGTTGCAGCCATCAAGCCATCACATTACAGCTGCCCCGACGGTAAGCTCTGAGGAAACTGAGGGTGGAAACAGGATGCCCACCAACAGCCGCTGCAGCCAGCCCCAATGATGGACCCTGAACAGACTCAGGATGAGAAGCACAGGATACTGGCCCTAGATAGCGTATCAAAGGAAGGATTTCAGTGAGCTCAGACTCTTGCATTTTCCCATACACATAACGCGC
Organism: Phocoena sinus; assembly: GCF_008692025.1. NCBI lineage: Eukaryota > Metazoa > Chordata > Mammalia > Artiodactyla > Phocoenidae > Phocoena > Phocoena sinus. The sequence continues at coordinate 40,428,343 of NC_045776.1, forward strand.
TAAATTCCTTAACTTGAGATATCTGGTTTTCTTTAATTTACAGTTATCTTTTGATGTTCCGACTCCCTGGTTTTTGTTGTAAAAACTCCTACGTATCTTGGTTCCTCCCTTACCTCTTCGGATCAGTCCCTCCGAGCTATCTGAGAAATAAGTCCTCTTAAGTCCTCCGTTTTGTCTGCTAAATAAAACATAATTCTCAACTTTTAAGTTGTGCATTTTTTTCAGTTGACATATGGCTCTGGAAGGAATTAGCTCCAGACTGAGCAAGGTACAGGCTGGCCATTCTCACGTCAGAATCCCCAGCAATTGTGTATTGCTTTAATGCTTAGTGTTCAAATCACTTTTACATACATTGCTTAATGAATAGAATTTTACTTCTTCTGAATGAAGTACTACATAAATTGTGCTAAACAAACCCTAAGGATTTTTTTAGTGCTTTTTACTATAAGTTACTCTTCTAGTAGTTTCTTCATGGGCATTATCTACAACGTGCAGCTTTGCCAAACACAGACTCTACTTAGGGAGCAAATGTGGAGCTTGCATCTGCTGTGCTAGTGGACAGACTTTAAGAGTGACTTGTATGTCCTGTAGGCTTTGGAAAGAAAAATGGGGACATAACGTCCTGGCTCAAGCAAATGACTACATTTATTTTTGGAATTGTTTCTTGGAACTGTGGGGAGATGAGTTTTTTCATGCAGAACGAAGGACAGGAAATAAGAAAGTTAAGGAAATGCAAACCTTGAGGCCTTAAAGCTTTACTAAACTTATCTAGTGTGTCTGGAGGCTTAATCACTAGGTAGAGTAAATCCTCAGCAGGTATAAATAAACTTAGGTTCCTTTTAGATTGTATGCTTTGGTTGGGGAACTGCCAGACCCGCAAAGACCATCATTCCAAGTGGCTATTTACGTCTCCCCACCTTGAATTTCTCCTGTCTTTTCTTTGTGTCCTCATTTAGGTTGTGTTAACATTTATATCTTTGAAAGTACCTACCTAGTATGCTGTTGAAAATACTCTTTGAATGCCAAACACAGAATGTGCCTAAACTTTTTCAAAAAAGTTTAGAAATTTGAGTGTGTAATTCTTTTAATAGATTTGAATATTACACCCAAATTTAATGTACAGAAAATATCCAACATTTTACGGAAGGCATATGATCTGACATACTTTTCTCAAAGCAGTGCTCTCAGGGGAGATAGGACAACTGGTTACTTAGATGTATAATTTGGAAGGGATTATAGCCTTTGTCTTGCCATTTCTCACACCTGAAACACAGACTGTCTCTCTGTGGCCCTTGATTGTAGATGAAGCGGCCAGAGGAGCTTACAACATTTTGGAGGGGAGGTTTGGCTGTGGTGTGAGACATATCTTAGTTCAAATCTCTCCACTGCATGTTCTTGGGCAAATAACAAGTTTTCCTTACTCTCAATTTCCTTCTTTGAAACCTCAAGAAGAAAATTTACCTTATGTAATTCCATGAGGATTGAATGAGGTAATTTTGTCAAATGTCTGGTATGGTACCTAATTGTTTCTGTCACTGACATCTGTCAGACTGTCCTTCCAACATTTCCTTTCCTCTTTTTCTCCTGTACCCTCTCTTGGAATCATTCCATGTGATGCTGTGGGGCTGACTTGACTAAACCAGGTCAGAATACCCCACGACCCCAGACAGGGTGACCATTCAGGACCATGAGCACAACCCAAGCCAGCCTCGGCCACTTACTTGCTGGGACCTTGGTTGCGTTACTGAGAAAAATTCCCTGCTGGGGATACAAAGAGGGTGGTACATGATTTGGGGCTGCTGGCTCAGCAGCCATCCTACCTGCTGCTTGGAAAGCCCTTGTCCAAGAGCTAGTGGAGCCACATGAGCTGGTTATAATGTTTGAGTAGGACTCATGGGGAATAGAGCTAAGCAGAAACAAGCAGAGCCTGGAAACAGGGAAAGTTGGAGCTTTGGGGATATCCTCTGTGTCTTTGGCTCTAAACAAGTCTGAAGCTAAGTGTACTTGGACTCTTTTTATTTACATCTGCCTATTCCTCCGTTTAACCTAGTTGGAGTGGTTGGTATTTCTCACTCCTGCAGCAGGAGGAGTCTACTATAATTCCCTTCTGTTCTTTTGCATTACTTTTCACAAATTAGGGAGGGCCTTGTTTTTACCTCTCCCTCTCAAAATATTTTTTTCCCTGAATCCTTACTATTTAGAAAAATTCCAAAAATTATGCAAAAGAAAATAAAAACCATCCTATTAATGCTTTGTCGATATCCTTCTTGCCTCTTTTCTAGACAAAGTTGCATTCACATTGAGTATTCAATTTCAAATTCTGCCTTTATAACCCAATTTATATCACAGCATTGCAAAAGTAGTACATTTCCACTGAAGGAAATTTAGAAGATACAAGAAAGTAAAGAAGAAAAAGTAATCTATTACTCATAGATTAATCATTACTAACATTTTGATTTCTTTCTTCCTCCCTCCCTTCCTCCTTCTCTCTCTCTTTCTTTCTTTCCTTTTTAATTTCAATATCAGGATTAGATGGTAGATGGTGTTTTATAAAAACTAAATTCTCTCTTACTAAACACTTCTATAGCACATTTTATTTTATTTTTAATATATTTTATTATGTGTTTATTTGGCTGTGTTGGGTCTTTGTTGCTGCGCGTGGGCTTTCTCTACTTGCGGCGAGTGGGGGCTGGTCTTTGCTGCGGTGCACGGGCTCTAGGTGCGCAGGCTTCAGTAGTTGTGGCACATGGGCTCAGTAGTTGTAGCTCGCGGGTTCTAGAGAGCAGGCTCAGTAGTTGCGGCGCACGGGCTTAGTTGCTCTGCGGCATGTGGGATCTTCCTGGACCAGGGCTTGAACCCGTGTCCCCTGCATTGGCAGGCAGATTCTTAACCACTGCGCTACTAGGGAAGCCCTATAACACATTTTTAAATGGTTTCTGTCATATGGATGTACCATAATTTAATTTATTAAATAACTTCTTAAATTTATTAAATAATTTATTTAATTTATCCATTGTTGGGCATTTAGTTTTTAAAATTTTCATTATTTTAAATAATTCAGTGATTAATATCCTTGTTTATAAATATTTGAGCAAAAGCATTTCCACTTCAAATTCTCTAAAAGTAGAATTACCAGGTCAATGCTCAGAAGTCAATTAAAAATATTATTGAACTGCTTTCCAGAAAATTTGTGGTAATTTCCACTCCTACCAATGGTTTATGCTATAGGATTTGCATAGGATTTCCTAACTATGGAATGACTTTAGCTATTCATTTTCCTGTTATAGGACTTTTGGTTGTTTCCAATTTTTTCACTGCTATAAATAATTCTAAAAAGGAAGATGTCTGCACATAAATCTTTGTATCCCTTTCAGATTATTTCTTTGGGTGATTCCAAGAATGAAATTTCTATCAAAGGGTGTAATTATTTTCAAAGTCATTGATACTTACTGATACTGTCAAATTTTTCCAGAATGATTGTATTAATTTGTACTTCTACCAGTAAAGTATGAGAAGGGCTTCCAACTTCACTAACATTACATATTACCACTTTCAAAGTAAAGCAAAACGACCCAACAACAAAATATCTAAAAATATTTGCTAATTTGAAAGGGGTTACAGCCTTACCTTATTTTTAATCTCTTCAATCAAAAGTGAAGTTTAGTATTTTTCATATATTTTTACTTTCACTTGGTTGCGAACTACCTATTTATGTCCCTTTCCCATTTTACCTCTGTCTTAGTGTTTTCATACATATTTTACCCAAGTTCTTTACAGATTAAGGTTATTGACCTATTATCTCACATATGAATGTCAGACATTTCCATTTCATGAATTATTTCTATTACGTTTTATATATACTCTTCTACATTAGGACACTGAACTTTCCCTAACAGGTATACCGTCTGCATATAATATATGCCCCATTTCTACACAGGGAGGCAATTCTGGGCTGCCTTAAACTGAGATAACAGTGTCTACCTCTTAGGACTGTTGTGAGGATTAACTGATACATCAGATATACAATTTTCCATGCTTTGCCTATAGAAAGGGATCTTATATTTAAGGTTAGAATTACCTGTATATATTCCTTGACTATTATTTAACCTGTCTTCTTAATGACATTTTTTGATATGCAGAAATTTAAAATGTTATTGTCAAATATAACTTTTTTCTATTATGAATCTTCATTTTTATACTTATAAAACCTTTCCCTTTTACAGATCATTTAAAATTCCTCTAGGTACTTACTCAAAAGGAAAGAAAATAGATATCCATTTAAAGGATGTTCATAGTGGCTTTATTTGCAATAGTCAAAAACTGGATGAATATAACAAAACAGAAACAGACTCACAGAGATAGAGAACAAACCAGTGGTTATCGGTGGGGAGAGGGATGGGGGGAAGGTCATTATAAGGGTAGAGGATTAAGAAGTACAAACTACTATGTATAAGATAAATAAGATACAAGGATGTATTGTACAGCACAGGGAATATAGCCAGTATTTTATAACTTTAAATGGAGTATAATCTAGCAAATTATGGAATCACTATGTTGTACACGCGAAACTAATATTGTACATCAACTATACGTTAAAAAAATCTGGTAACAACACCAATGTCCATCAACAGGTGAATGGATAAACAGTAAATAAACAAAGCAATGAAAATGAATACATTATTGGTATATTCAGCAACATGGTTGAACCTGAAAATAATTATGGTGAGTGAAAGAAACCAGAAGAAAATAGTATGCACTGCATGAAATGTCTACAAAATGCAAACTAATCTATAGTGACCAAAAGCAGATCTGTGGTTGCTTAAAAATAGGAGAGGGCTGGGAGGGTGGCATTACCAAGAGGGTATGAAGAAACTTTTGGGGATGATAGAAATGTTTACCATCTTGATTCTAGAGATGGCTTAAAAGAGATACACATTATGCCAAAACTTAATTTGTATACTTTGAACAGTGTAGTTTACTATCAATTACATCTCAATAAAGCTCTTTTTAATATTCTTCAATATTTTCTTCTAATTTATAGAATTTGAATTATTATTATAAGTATTAAGTCTAATCTGTTTGGAATTTATTTTGCAGTATGAATGAAGGCCTTTTCCTTCTCCATAAGATTTACTGCATAATAAAAATAATGATCTTCCCTATTGCTATGTGCTGCCTCGTCTAGCATATATTAATATATATGTTAGTATTTGTTTATACTCCAGGATTTTGTCTATATCAACACCCTCTTTAATTATAGTTCAACTTAATTATAATTATACCTTTATAATATATTTAATAGCTGGTAAGAAAAGCCATCCTTCATTTTAATATTCTTTTCTTGCCTCACCTTAATCCTAAACAAGAGTCTCAGATCCCAGCATTACTGTCAGAAGAGAACATTTAAACCCAAAGGATTATTTTAATACAATTTTAAATACCAAAGGTGATAAATGCTGCAATTTAGAATGGCTGTTTTTTACATTTTAAGGAGAAGTACAGGCAGAAGGAAACCTAAAAAGCAGCCGATATTCACTAAATAACTTCAGTTTAGCCAAATTGAAAAAAACCGTTGCTAACAATCATACACTCTGGCTTCATTTCTCCTGCCCAGACATTAATCATTGGTTCCCACAGAGAATTAGCCAGGGAAAGAGTATTTTTGATATCTCTGGTAGACAAGAAAGATGGTTAAACTCATGGGCAATGTTGGGTAAATGAGGGCTGTAAAGAAGACAGATGGTGAGTAACATGAAGACAAAACACATACCTAGGAATACAGCAGGATGTTGCATCAGGAAGATAAAATTGTATGCTGTTTGGCTGTTGTGTGAATATGAGCGAGAGTAGTTTAGGGGTCTCACAATAATGTTCTTTTATAGGTTTTACGTAGGCATAAAGTATCTGCCTTGTTGTCTTTTGGTTTGGGCCATTTGAGTTATTTTAAATCTTCTCATTTAGATGTTAGAGGTTAGATCATTTTCTTAAATTCAAAAGAACTGCTTTACGTATTTTTTTTTCATATTAGTTTCCCATATTGGGAATTGTAATTGCTGACTACTCTCTTCCATTCCCAAATAATCTTTTCATCAGATGTGTGAGAATCAGAATGATTACTTTTGAGGAGTTCAAAGAGACATTAATCAGGCAGTTAACACTTATTAAATACCTGCTGTGTACATAAACTTGAAAGTATTGATGAAAAAGAGGATTTAATCTGAATAATCTGAACAAATGCAAGAGCTCTTCATTTATAATAGCAAGTTTCTAAAAGCAAATAGCTGAGGAAATTTTTACTTTTAAAGATGAGACGGGTTCTGAGCGAAGCAGCATGCCTTACTAGATCAGTAAATTAAGATCCTATGCTTTCTTTGCACATGAAAATATGCTCAAACAGCTAATTATTAGACAAATGCAAATCAAAACTACAATGAGGTATCACCTCACAATGGTCAGAGTGGCCATTGTCAAAAAGTTTACAAACAATAAATGCTGATAGGGTGTGAAGAAAAGGGACCCCTCTTACACTGTTGGTGGGAATGTAAATTGGTGCTGCCCCTATGGAGAACAGTATGGAGGTTCCTTAAAAAACTAAAAATAGAGTTGCCATATGGTCCAGCAATCCCAATCCTGGGCATATATCTGGGAAAGACAGAAACTCTAATTCAAAAAGATACATGCACCCCAATGTTCATGGCAGCACTATTTAAAATAGCCAAGACATGGAAGCAACCTAAGTGTCCACTGACGGATGGGTACATAAGATGTGACACACACACACACACACACACAATGGAACATTACTCAGCCATAAAAAAGAATGAAATAATGCCATTTGCAGCAACATGGATGGACTTAGGGTTTGTCATACTAAGTGAAGTGAGTCAGACACAGAAAGACAAATATCATATGATATCACTTATACGTGGAATCTAAAAAAATAATACAAACGAACTTGTTTATAAAACAGAAACAGATAGCAAACAGATAGCAAACAATCTTATGGTTACCAAAGGGGAAGGGGGGAGGGATAAATTAGGAGTTTGTGATTAACAGATAGACACTACTATATATAAAAGAGATAAACAACAAGGACCAACTATATAGCACAGGGAACTTATATTCAATACCTTGTAATAACCTATAATGGAAAAGAATCTGAAAAAGAATATATATACAAGCGTGTGTGTGTATAACTGAATCACTTTGCTGTATACTTGAAACTAACACAACATTGTAAATCAACTATAATTCAATAAAAATAATTTAGAAAAAGATCTATGCTTTGCTTGCTAACTCAGTGCCTGCGAGACATACACTGAGCTTGATTCTCCTCCTCTTTCAAAAAGAAATGATGACATCATCTTCCTTGCAGGATTGTTAGGAGATTCAAATACAATGCAATCAAAATACTTTGCAAACAGTAAATCACAATACAAAATATTAGTTATTATGGTTAATAAGAGCCTGTTACTTCTCCAGATAATAAACTACATGTAACATTCACAGAGATTGCTTTGGAGACCCTATGGATCACTAGCATTATCAACACACTCCTCAATAGTTGAAAGAAACTACTGCCATTTAAGCTCATGGAGAAGTAGTCAACTAGGATGGGAATGCCAAAGTAGAAGACAAACATCCAGAGAGATTTTCCCACCCCATCCCCCCAGGCCACCCTTCCCTAGTAGCAGAGAGGTGGGAGGTCTGCTGGTCTCCTTTGTCATCCTCTTATTGGGGTCGGCAGCCTGGCACACTCGCCCAATGACATCATTAGCACCAACACTCTGAGGCCACAGATAAAGATAAGGTCACCCAGCTTGAGGCTCCACCTTGCACTCTCTCTTCTGCGGTCTCCTGAATCCCTCTAAGGTCCCCACATGTCTACCGTCCTGAGCTGTGGTGTCCTCAAGCCTCCTTGGCCTCGTCTGCTGCCCATTTCGCATGTACCAGCCAGAGCAGCATCATTCTCTCCAGGAATTCCAGCACAACAGGGCTGTCGTTCCTGCACCACCTGTGTCTATGACGTATAAGTATCTGTAATTCTGCATCTGTTGACATTCTACTTCAGACAGACTTCACATCACCTAATCTTCCGTAACATTCTTTCGGTACAGAGGATGACAGTCCACCTACCCCCAACTAACCCATATTATTGGGAAAGGAGATCAGAGCCCAAGTTTGCACCTGACTTTGTTCTAGGGGCTGGTTGGGTTCTGCCTGGAACTACCGCGTGACCTTCAGAACTCTGTTACCAATCCATCCCCTGTGACTACGTCTTTCCAGCCTCTGGCCTGATTCCTCTTCCTGGCTGTCAGCGGCTCACTAGCTCCCTTAGGTTATACAAATGTCAGAGCATTTAATTCATAACAAGATGGCAATGAACAAATTGACATATTATTGAAATACCAAGCGTGGAAGGGGATTTCACTTGCTCTCACTAATCACTCTCTGTCAAAAGGTCAGAGCTACATAGATGTGTATGTGGAACATTTCTATGAGGCACATTCTTTGAGGTGAAAACTTCAACTGTGCCAGTCAAACAGATGGATAGTATTTGGGTAGAAAGAGGATTCCTCCAATTTACAATGGGCATGGTCATAAATAAAGCTTTACTTAAACTTACATAAGAAAAATCCAAAGCTGCCCTAAAAATGTTACTATTTCTGAGCAATGTTGTATAGAACAATATAAATACCAGAACATTTTCTAAATCTTATTACATAATAATAATTGCCAACATCTTTAGGAATTTACCAAATGTCAGATACTTTGTAAGCACTTTACAAGTATTATCTCTTTACATATGATAGCTTTTACGTAGATTAAGGCAAGATGGCATAGTGGTTGAACCGCACTAACTATAGCGCTCTCTCTCATCAACTGTACGCCCTTGGAGAGATTACTTAACCTCTCAGACTTAATTTCTTCATCTGCAAAATAAAGATGATTAAAGTACCTGATTCATGGGGTTATTGTGAGGATTAAAGGAAAAACAATAAGTACTTATATATATTTGGTGATTTCTATGTGCTAGGTATTTTTCTCTAAATGAGGATAAATTAAAATTAAATGAGTTAAACAAAAAACCTTTAGAACAGTATCTGGTGCTTAGAAAGTATTCTATTTTATTATATCAGAGAATTCACAGAACTTTCATATAATGTGCTCCTGTGTGTCTTCTAGTATGTTTGGGTTTCCCACTGTCATCCAAAATACTGGAAAGAATTCCATGGTCAGTCCATTGGCCAAATGGCTGCTATTCCCTCCTTACCTCCTCTGGCCGGCAGTTACCACCAAAGTGCTCCTTAATGTCAGGCTACTGTGCATCCCCTTCAGCAATACCCTCTCCTCCTCCCCCCAGCTCTTTATCTCCAAGACAACACTCCATCTCCTCCACCTTCTTTTTCTGCATTTTACCAGAATCGTAAGACTTTGGAAGAAATCAAAATTAATTTCTTGGGAAATGTGGATCTCTGATGCTGGAAGTACCAGCTTCTACTATCTTCCACCCATAGATGAACTTGGATACGCTGCCAAAAGAAAAAAAAAAAAATCTACCCAAATGGGGCAAAGGCAGGAGACTAATAATGTACCCAAATCAGAAATTCAAGTTGAAGACTGTTTTCACAATGATAAAGGGAACTGTCTTTTGAACTTTCAAAATGAGCTTTGATTATGTATTTTAAAAATTCTTGGATGTTGGAAAGAAAAAAAATCACTATTCATCAATATCAAAAAACAATAAGATTTTTATGAAAGGGAAAATTTCATGAATATAAAGTTCCCACCTTAGTTATCTTACATCTTCACATAATATTGTGACGAGCCACACATTCAACAACATAGATGATGTAGTGACACTTGCTTCCAACAGAATGATTTATGCAGGCTAATCTTGTTAGGACAACTTGCATATTATAAAATATGCTGTTTCCTTGGCCACAATAATCTTGCTCTAGTGCTGCATATAGGAATTGACACTTTTCAGGGAGGCTTAAAAAAATAAGTCAGGTGTTCTCTACCTGACTTACTGTAAAGACAGACACCTGACACAACACCTGACAGAGGAGTCAAACAATCTCCTTTTCAAGTTCCACTTCTACTTCCTTAGCTCAGAACCTCTCTTATCCTTGTTCTGGACTGTAGCATTAACAACTTCTTCACTTATTTCCATCCATCAAGTATGTCTTCCCTCTAGTCTATTTTCTGTGCTGCTGACGGTATGAATCTCCTTAAATGTATATGGTTAACCAGATTATTCAGGATAAAGCAGTTTAAATTCCATAGAAGAGAGATAACACTCAGCAGAGGTGGAGACTCAGCATGGCTTAACGGGGCTGCCTCTGGCCTGAGGTCCCAGCTTGCTACTTACTGGTGATGCAGTTTTCTTATCAATAAATGAGGACGATATTTGCTTCACAGGTTGTGGTGAGAATCAAATAAAATAATGCATGAAAAGTGCTTGGCCTAATGCTAAGTGTCCAGTACGTGGTTATTGTGATTGTGAAGATGTGATGACGATGGTGGTAATGATGATAATGGTGGTGGTGATGGTGAAGATGATGGTGGTGATGGTGGTGGTGATGGTGATGATGATGGTGGTGATGGTGGTGGTGATGATGCTCTGGTGATGCCTGAACATCTTTCTGAATTCTATCCTCGTTACGTCTTCATGACTAGCTTACATTTCCAGAGATCTCTGATTCTCATTTCTCCCTGATTTTTCTATACTGTTCCCTCTCTATAAATTCTCTTTTCCCCAGCCTCCTATTTAATGCATATTACTTTAAAAGTTTATCCCAGTGCTTCCTTCTTCACAAAGCACTTTCTCACCCCTCCTCTATAATATCTGTTCTGTATCATATGACTCCTAATCATATTCCAAGGAAACTCTTCTTCTAGGGACTCTGGAGAGACATTATCTTCTCAATGTCAAGTACAGTGTCTGATTTTAAAATAACAGAAACAAAATATTTTGGTCTCTGCCCTCAGTTGCTGGCACAGAGCTCCTAAAATCCTTGCAATTTCCTAAGTGATAAGAACACTAGGAGCATCTTTTGTGCTAATATTTGGTTTTTGTTCCTGGTTCCTGATGCCAAGCTCCTAAGTCCTTTGGAATTTTCTAGATGATAGGAGTTTTGTTTTAATGAGGTGACTCTTGGTGGGTTCTTGGGTAGCTTTGGGATGGAGGCTGGTCACCAGAAAGACCAAGCCATGATTAGAAGCTTGGAACTTTTAGCCCCATCCCTATCCTCCGAGAGGAACTGGGGATTGAGTTAATGAATGATCATGCCTACATGATGAAGCTTCCATGAAAATTCCAAAAGCATGGGGTTTGGAGAACTTCTGGGTTGGTGAACACATCCATGTGCTGGGAAGGTGCTGTATCCCAACTCCACAGAAACAGAACTGCCTGTGCTTGGGACCCTTTTGGAGCTCACCCATGTATCTCTTCATCTGCTGGTCATCTGTATCCTTTATCATATTCTTTACTATACAATAATATTATACAATACTGTACAATAAACCAGTAAACATAAGTGTTTTCCTGAGTTCTGTGAGCTGATCTAGCAGACGATTGAAACTGAGGAGGTGGTTGTGGGAACCTCCCAATTTGTAGCCAGTCTGTGAGAAGCACAGGTGACAACCTGGACTTGCAACTGGCATGTGAAGTGGGAGTGGGGGCAGTCTGTGCAACTGAGCCCTTACCCTGAGGGATCTGACACTGACTCCAGGCAGTTAGTCATAATTGCTTGGTTTGGAAAATCCATACATCTGGTGTCAGCATGTAATAGCGAAGAACAAATCTGACCCCATATTAGATCTGTTCCTTTTGCTTTAGCTTTTGTGCTTTGTTGACCTGTGCTTAGTCATGCTGGCTCTGCACCTTTCGTAAAAGAATGTTGCCTATAGCCTGAAATCCACAGGATGGCCTATTCTCATGGCTCTGACCTTTAAGAGTCCATTCATATACAGATAAAAAGTTGCAGAACAGAGAATAACATTTGTTTTGTTGGACATTTACAGGTACATCGTGACCTGACCTACATGGACAGCTGCAGGAACAAAGGATTCCTCCACCAAGAAGTCTGCAACCAACCTCGCCCCTCCCTTGCCTTTAAAAGTGCTTTGCTGACACCCTTTCAAGAGTTTGGGTTTTCTTTTGGGCACAAGCCACCCGACTCCTTGCATGGCCCTGCAATAAACTTTTCTCTGCTCCAAACTCCAACGTTTCGATTTGTTTGGCCTCACTGTCCGTCGGACACATGAGGTAAGACGTGTTATTGGTAAGAAGTGTTGTGAGTGTGGTAGTAGTGTGACAATAAGGGAAAATAGTGCATTTTTTCTTACACACTGACACATATAAATTCAACCTAAGTGGTTTTTTTTAATCAACGAGAAAATGAATGAACATTAGAATTCTTGAGTGAGCAAGGCTAAGGAATATTTGAGACCAAGACTTCTATGGGAAACCTTGGACTTAACAGGCTCCGGAATCAAAGTATCTCTCTGATCAGAATGGAAGGGAAATTTCATAAAGAATATTCACCTTTTCATCCTATGTCACCCTAATTCATCATAGATTCTTGAAATGAATCTATACATTAAATTAAATACAAACTTAATTACATAAAAAATCCTCACAGATTTGTTGTGCTTAATTCTAGAGCTGCACTGTCCAAGAGGAAAGCACTTGTCAAATGTGGCTATTTAATTTAAATTACTTAGCATTGAAGAAAATTAGAAATATAGTTCCTTAGTCATGCTAGTGTTATTTTGAGTGATTAGCAGCCACATGTGGCTAGTAGTTACTGTACTGGACAGTGTAGACACAGAACATTTCTAACACCACAGAAGTTTCCATTGAACAACATTCCTCTAGATTTCTGCCAGCTCCACTACACCTAAATGCTAGGCTACAGTTGACATCAATTATGCTCTGTCATCCTTATATGAGCAGAAATTTCTTTTAAATGAAATTCAAACAGTAACAATTGGGAAGCATATCTTATTCAAAATATTATGCTGTTTTCTATCAAAGTCAAGCCATTCCAGATTTCACCATCTGGCACTTTGTTTCAGTGCAATTATAAAAATGTACCCTCTCTCCCCCAATTTGATAGGGGACTTTTAATTTAAAACATCAGTTGTGAAGACAAATGCATATGTGTGGATAAAGGGATTCATAAACTTTTCTACTCTCTAACATTAGCATTTGAATAATGCCTTATATTTGTATACTTAGATTATCTCAGCTAGTCCACAGCAGGACCCAGGTGCTCTGACTCTTAAGTCAAGACCCTTTTCTCTACAACTTGCTGCCTATACATGTTCTAACTAAAAAGAGGAGCAGTGAAGCAGGTTTGGCTTTAGGTAAGCACAGAGCCATGTCTATGACTTCTTACAGCTTTAGAGCTATCAGAGCAGAAACATAAGCTAGCATGTTTGTTACATTTCTCTGATATTTTTTTTTCATAATGACTGGCCTTGTTTATACTCATAAACATCACAACAATGAAAAACCCTGTGTATATGCTTGACCTTTTATTTTGTTAGGATATTTTCCTAGTAGTAGAATTGTTGGGTCCAAGGGTGTGTAATTTTTAAAGCCTTTGCTACACATTTCTAGGCTGACCCCCTCCCCAATGGGTCAATATATACTCTCAATATCAGCATTTTCTACCCCTTCCTAACACTGGGTGTTATCACCCTCTCTCCTCCTCTTGCTTCTCTCTTTTAAAAATATTTGCTAAAGATTAAAATGGTATTTGTTTGTTTAATTTGTAGGTATTTTAAAAATAATAATGAATACAACACCAAAGACATGATCCATGAAAGAAAGAATTGATAAGCTGAACTTCATCAAAATTAAAAACGCTGCTCCGTGAAAGACAATATCAAGAGAATGAGAAGACCAAGCCAATGACTGGAAGACAATATTGCAAAAGACACATCTGATAAAGGACTGTTATTCAAAATATACAAATGACTCTTAAAACTTAACAATAAGAAAACAATCTGGTTAAAATATGAGCCAATGACCTAAACAGACACCTCACCAAAAAAGATATACAGATGTCAAACAGGCATATGGAAAATGTCTACATCATATGTCATTAGGGAAATGCAAATTAAAACAATGAGATATCACTACACACCTATTAGAATGGCCAAAGTCCAGAATACTGACAACACTAAATGCTGGTGAGATGTGGAGCAACGGGAACTCTCATTCATTGCTGGTAGGAATTCAGAATGGTATAGCCACTTTGAAAGACAATTTGGTGGTTTCTTACAAAACTAAACATACTCTTACCATATACTCTAGTAATTGCACTCTTTGTTATTTATCCCCCTAAAGCTGAAAACTTATTTCCACACAAAACCCTGCACATAGAGGTTTAGAGCAGTTTTATTTACAATTACCAAAACTTGGAAGCAACCAAAATGTCCTTCAGTAGGTGAACGGATAAACTGTGGTACATCCAGACAATGGAATATTATTCAGTGCTAAAAAAATGAGCTATCAAGCCATGAAAAGACCCATGTCTTTTAAGGAAGGAAAGTTAAATTAAGGAAACTTAAATGCATATTATAAAGTGAAAGAAACCAATATGAAAAGGCTATATACTGTATAATTCTAACTACCTGCCATACTGGAAAAGGCAAAAGTATAGCAACAGTAAAAAGATCAGTTGTTTCCACAATGAGATGGGGGAGGGGTTTGTGTGTGTGGGGAGAAGAGATAACTAGGCAGAGCACAGAGGATTTTTAGAGCAGTGAAAATACTGTATATGATATTATAACAATGGAGATATATAAAATGTACATCACCAAGAGTGAACCCTAAGGTAAACTATGAACTTTGGGTGATTATTATATGTCAATGTAGGTTCATCTTTGGTAAAAAATTTTGTACCATTCTGGTGACTGGTGTTGATAATGAGGGAGGTCATGCAGGTGTGGGGACAGAGAGTATATGGGAAATCTCTGTACTGCCCCCCTCAATTTTGCTGCAAATCTAAAACTGCACTAAAAAAAGGTCTTAAAAAATTAGTGCATAGCCAGGACACGGAAGCAACCTAAGTGTCCATCAACAGATGAATGGATAAAGAAGATGTGGCACATATATACAATGGAATATTACTCAGCCACAAAAAGAAACGAAATTGAGTTATTTGTAGTGAGGTGGATGGACCTAGAGTCTGTCATACGGAGTGAAGTAAGTCAGAAAGAGAAAAACAAATACCGTATGCTAACACATATATATGGAATCTAAGAAAAAAAAAAGGTCATGAAGAACCTAGGTGTAAGATGGGAATAAAGACACAGACCTACTAGAGAATGGACTTGAGGGTCTGGGGAGGGGGAAGGGTAAGCTGTGACAAAGTGAGAGAGTGGCATGGACATATATACACTACCAAACACAAAATAGCTAGCTAGTGGGAAGCAGCCGCATAGCACAGGGAGATCAGCTCGGTGGTTTGTGACCACCTAAAGGGGTGGGATAGGGAGGGTGGGAGGGAGGGAGATGCAAGAGGGAAGAGATATGGGAACATATGTATAACTGATTCACTTTGTTATAAAGCAGAAACTAACACACCATTGTAAAGCAATTATACTCCAATAAAGATGCTAAAAAAAAAAAAAAAGAAGAAGAGAGCTGGGCATTAAGCCTTGGTAGACTCCAATAAATGCTGAGGAGGAGAAATCAACAATGGAGGCTCTGAACGAATGGTCTATGAGGTAGAAGGAAAATCAAAGACATATGATGCCCTTAAAGCCAAGTGAAGAAATATTTCAAGAAAGAGGAAATGATCAACTGTGTCAAACACTGCTGGCGGTTAACAAGGTGAAACTGAAAAATTATCATTGGACCTGGAAACATGAAGATTGATTACTCTGCCAAAGTTATAAAGCCTGAATGGAGTGAATATAAGGGGGAATATGAGGATAGGAAATAAAATAGAGATAATAGACAACTCTTTTGAGGAGTTCTGCAGTAAGGTGGAATTGAGAAATAAAGAAGCTTTTGCAAGGGGGAAAAAATTAGTGCTGTTCTCTTTCTTATTGATTTATGAGATTTCATTATATATTACAGATACTCACCTTTTCTCTTTCATGTATGTTGCAAATATTGATTCTAGTTTGCTATTTGACTTTTAGTTTTGCTTATAGCATTTTCCAGAAGTAATGTTTCATATAACCATTCCTTTATGGTTTCTGCCTTTGAAGGCATACTGCTCTACCTCAAGTTCTATATTTTCTTCTACTACTTTGATGGATCCACATTTTATATTGGAATTACTAATCCATCTGCTATCATTTTTTTCATGTGAGGGTAGGTAGAGGCAAGTGGTTTTTCTAAGTATAATTTTTCCCCAAACAAACCCAAATTAGTAAGTTTCAGACATGAAATATCATTGTTATTTAAAACAAATAATTAAAAATTTAAAAGATAATTAAGATATTTATATGGTGTCAAGAGCAAACATTTTATAATGTAAGTGCCAGGTAGAGGGGAATAATAATAATAATATCACTCTAAAATGTATCAAGCTAATATTATCATGAAAGTGAAACCAGTTGATTGTACCATTTTATATATTAAAAATGTAACAAATTGTTCATTCCTAGCAATGCACTTACTCTTTTCCTATCAGATACTGGCCCACACATTGTACAATTATTGGTGAGTTTAATCTTTACTGATGGAAGCCTCTATTGCTTATTGAACAAAGTCAACATCTTTTATAATGAACCCTGAGAAGACCATAACAAGCACTTATTGTTAGTGATTTGTAAATGCTATTAATGGAATTAATGAAAGTTGGGAGGAAATATCTGAAAATCATACCACCTATTAGAAATTTTCCATTTCTTTCTAAAAAACATTGGCCTTTGACTACATACAGAGCTTACAGCTTTCTAATGAAGTCTGTCTTTCTCTCTGAATTAACCATTATTGCCATTAGAATCACCATCATGATCATGATCGTGATACAATTACTCTTTTTTTCATTTGAAATATTTAAGAATATTTTAAAAGAGTCCAATTTTTTCATACAAAAAACCACATGGTTGTCAATAATAAAATCCACTTTAATGAAGTCATAGGTTTAAAAATAGCAACACCTAAAAGTAGAATATCTAGTTGATATTGAGTCATCATTCATTGGCCTGATCTTCATCTATTTCAGAAACATTGCCTTGGGGTGGAAAAATTATCATTAGTTTTGTTGAAGAGCCTATAATAGTCAATATGATTTTTCTTTATCATGACTCTTGAACATCTATCTCCTTGACAGAGGTAAATGTTTGCAGATAATTAGCTATTTGTCTGCGAGGCTAGGGAACTCTAGAAATTAGAGCTAAAATGTTAAGAAATACTCCCAATCATTCAAAATTAACAATAAAGCATGATTTAAACAAGAGCTGACAAAAATGATTCAATCAAAGCATCTTTGCAAAATTTCTAATTTAAAGCAAGAACATCAAAAGTCATTTTGCTTCTTAAGTCTATAAAGTATTCCATACAGCCATTATGGAAAACAGTGTGGAGGTTTCTATAAAAACTCAAAATAGAGCTACCGTATAATCCAGCAATCCCTCTTCTGAGTATATACCCAAAGGAAATTAAATCAGTACCGGAAGAGATATCTGTGCTCCCACGTTCATTGTAGCATTAATCGCGATAACCAAGATATGGAAACAATCTAAGTGTCTGTCAGCAGATGAATAGATAAAGAAATTGTGGCATATACTTACAATGGAATACTATTCAGCCTTAAAAAATAGTAAGATCCTGCCATTTGCAACAAAACAGATGAACCTGGAAGACACTATACTAATGAAGTAAGGCAGACACAGAAAGAAAACTACTGTATGATCTCACTTACATGTGGAATCTAAACAAGGTCAATACATAGAAGCAGAGGTTAGAATGATGGCTACCAGGGGATAAGGGGTGAGGGAAACGGAGATGTTGGTCAAAGGGTATGAAGTTGCACTTATATAGGATGAACTAGTCTAGAGATCTAATGTACAGCCTGGTGACTAGAGTTAATAATTCTGTATATTGTATAACACAAATTTGTTAATAGATTTCAGGTGCTCTCATCACACACACAAAATGGTAACTATTTGAGCAGAAGATATGTTAATTAGCTTGACTGTAGTTATCCTTTCACTACATACATATATATCAAATCATGTTGTATACCTTAAATACATACAATTCTTATTAAAAAATAAAATTTAAAAGGAGCTTCCATCTTATGGACCTCTCAGTTATGATAACCTTAAAAATGGACATGTGCATATGGCCTAGTGTCAAGTGTATAAAAATCACAAAAATTGGGTATATATTGATTTTTATACACTTCTAGCTCTAATGCCTAAGCTAGCTGATATCTTAGCCCAAAACAGGAAGGACTGAAACATATTCAGCTATAGGAATTTGTTTTCATTTCAATTAATAGAAAGGAACTATTCATGCCTTACCACATACTTGAAACATGGAAAAGTGAAATGTTAGTATTCTTTGCTAACTTCACCTCATCCACACTATACTTTCTCTCTTTTTTTGTATATAGAGGTTTAACCCATTCCAATACTGAGAGAAAGAAGAAAGCTTGGTTAAGAGATCACTCACACTTTTAGCTTTACCTTTTGTCTATTTTTCTTTGCTTGTGTCTTCTCTCTGTGTCTCTCTGTGCCTTTCTCTCTCTCTCCCTCTTTCAACCTCAGGTACTGCCAATACCTTGTGAGAATTTCACAATTTAAAATATTTTACCAGGTACCATCTTTCACCAATTCTTGGTAATTTCCTATTTTTAAGTAATAACAACTTAGGCTTGTGAAAATATTTTGGAGGACATGCTCATAGCTTGTTCTGTATTCAAAGCAACAAAGGGAAAAAAGAAAGAATGAATTTGGATACAAGTATGAACATTTTACAAATGTTACAAATGTGCTATTATAATGCTTTTGATATTTGTTACCATGAAAATACTTCCCCTTATTTGAAATCATGGCAAAAAATTGTTTTGAATAATTATGACTCCTTGCTCAAATTTAGAAGATGGCCTGAATGTATGAAAACTAGAGAGACTAAGAAAATAGCAATGAAAATCACAGAGCATAAACGAATTTTTAAAAATCTAAGTGTCCCTTTTTGAAGAAAGAGTGGTGTAGGACTAACCTTGGGATAATTTATTGGCTTTTATCCTAATAGGTGCCAATTAGTGGCAAATAAATTGCTTTTAGCTAAGAAAGTATTTTTCAAAAGTACTTTTCAAAGCCTCTCCTATAAGAAAACACTCCAGTGAATACTGGGCAGTGAATACCCTTGAATAACGGTGGGTTCTGCTAGTGTTTAGTTAGGTTTTGTCTCTGAAGCTGCCAAGACAACTTTGTTCAAGGAGGAGAAAAGTTGCCTGGGTTAGCCCTTAACTAAAAAATGAAAGTAAATCCAAATGTCTTATGAGAAAGCTAAACATCAAACATCAGGAACAAGAAATCAAAACAAGTTATTCATAAATTTTCTTCTTCTTTAACTTGCTCCGCACATACCAAAGCCTCCCCTTTTGAAGCAAGCTGCTAGGGTGATACGTAAACAACGCAATGAGGAGTCGCCTGTGCTCTGGGAACTGATGCTTCATGGAGCCACACTGAATTGTTTACATTCGGCTCTAACCAGCCTCTAAGCAAAAGAGTTCATTTTCTACTACCCCGTATTGTATTTACTTCTATTTTCATATCCCCTAAGACACATACGACCACAGTGTCTGAAAGAATGGAATATTAATGGAAATAAAATACATTGTAAAAATTACAGATAAAACCGAACTCTTTGTGTTGGATAAGGTTGGTAGTAATAGAAAGAAAGAAGAATGGAAGCCCAGATAGAATAAATACACTGAATAACATGCTGGAGAACTTGGTCCTACGGCTTCATTTAATATGAGACAAGCAACTTTGGATCCATGCCACTAATAAGGTGTCCTCTAAGAAAAGTGGACCATTTTCAAAGAAGAAAACAAGGAAACACTTTTCTCAGGTTTACATTGATCCAAAGATGTGAATTATTGCATTCTTATGACTTCCTTTCCAGTTTTCTTTCTTTGACTTGCATGCACACCCTCACCCGTAATAGCATAAAACTATACAAATTCACAATGTTTCAGACTTTCAAATTAAAAACAGATGAAATCGGAGGTGGGGGAGTTGGGGTATGGAGACAGGAGAAATTTGTCCTGTGCCCATGTGGGGGGTGGGTGACAGTGAAATTCCACCCGGCAAGTTATGCCACTGCAACAGAAGAAGTAAGAGGAGGTCAGTTTCATAGATTCAACTGAACCTTACCTGGTTTTGTAGTTAAATGCAGCAACATGCCCCTAATTCTTCCTCTAAAGTACTACATATGCTGAAAACTAGAGTATTTGACCTTACACATTTCCACAGAAGAAACTCCAAAGTAACCTTTAACTTCAATAAAACGCTGTGTTCATTCTTCCCCTTGTGCTCAACACACAGCAATCTAATACACCTCATCATGTGGTCCGTTACCATGGTAGCAATGAATCCAGCTGCTGAAATACAAAAGACTGACAAAAAGTTGCTTTTTTCCCCTCCACCCACCCTGACAAAGTCAGGTTTTTTTTTTTCCTGTATGACAAGTCTAATTTGAATATGTTTCAGTTGCTGACTCAACTTCATGAACAAGGAAAAAAGAAAAATGAATAACAGAGATGTAAGAATAAACGGGCTCCCAGGACATTTAAACCAACTAGTGAAATACCTATATGCACTTTTAAGTTGCCACTAATCCCTTGAAATACTGATCATTATCTACTACTTCTGCTGACCAAATATTTTGAAGTGCCAGTTACTAACTCATTGGAAATGCAGCATTAATCTCACTGCATCTTTAAAAATATTTTTAAAAATACATGAAATGACTCAATAAACACAGACACTGAAAAACACTACATCATTATATGAAGGGCTAGTCTCAAAGTATTTTTCTAGGGCAAACTTCTAATCACAGCTCAGAGGTGGGAGGTAAAATTCTTCATTTTCTTTTTATCAAAACCCTGTGTTTAACTGTTACTCAAACAGATTAGATTTCAGTTGTATTTAAAATGCTCGTAGATTTGAATCTTTGAGCCTAATCCATCTACTAGAATCAACCAAACAATATCTGGGGGCTCTATATTAAAAATAGAGATCTAGGTGTTGGGATAATATCAACTCTGAACAATCCTGGGATCCCCAAACCAATGGCTACATAATTAAGATTTAAGGAATCACCTCCATTTTCTTCCCAATACTTTAGGAAGGCTGATGGGAGGAGTCCTGGGTGACTGGGGCTTCACCTTATTTCAGCCGCTGTTCCTCCCTCCCACCATGGGGCTCTGTCCTCCAGCCAGCGACTGCTTTGTCCCTCAGGCCTTGCACTGCCACCCTGCTTCCACAGTCTTGCTTACTTCCTAAATTTAGCTCATATTTCATAATAATGTGTTTATATACCTAACTTCTCTCTTTAGATATGGACTCTCCTAGGAAGGGAGATGTCTTACTCATCTTTCTACACCAAGTAATCAGCAACAGTTTTGGCCCAACGGAGGGCTCAGGGGCTATTTCTTATTTTCTTCCTTTCTTTTTTTTAAATTATAGTTGATTTACAATGTTGTGTTAGTTTCTGGTGTACAGCAAGGTGATTCAGTTTTTAATATGCATAAATAATAAATATATTTATTCTCTTTCATATTCTTTTCCATTATGGCTTATTGCAGGATACTGAATATAGTTCCCTGGGCTATACAGTAGGAGTTTGTTGTTTATCTATGTTTATCTATTTTAAATATAATAGTTTGCAGTTTCTAATTCCAAACTCCTAATTTATCCCTCTCCCACACCCTTTCCTCTTTGGAACCATAAGTTTGTTTTCTGTGTCTGTGAGTCTGTTTCTGTTTTGTCAATAAGTTCATTTGTGTCATAGTTTAGATTCCACATGTAAGTGATATCATATGGTATTTGTTTTTCTTTTTCTGACTTATTTCACTTAGTATGATAATCTCTAGGTCCATCCATGTTGCTGCAAATGGCATTATTTCATTCTTTTTTTTATAGCTGAGTAATGTTCTGTTGTATATATACCACATCTTCTTTATCCATTCATCTGTCTATGGACATTTAGCTTGTTCCCATGTTTTGGCTATTGTAAATAGTGCTGCTATGAACACTGGAGCTCATATCTTTATGAAGTAGAATTTTTTCTACTTCAAGATACTTTTTGTATCTTTTTGAAGTAGATTTTTCTTCAGATATATGCCCAGGATGGGATTGCTGGGTCATATGGTAGCTCTATTTTTAGTTTTTTAAGGAACCTCCATACTGTTCTCCATAGTGGCTGCACCAATTTACATTCCCACCAACAGTGCAAGAGGGTTCCCTTTTCTCCACACCCTCTCCAGCATGTATTGTTTGTAGATTTTTTGATGATGGCCATTCTGACTGTTGTGAGGTGGTACCTCATTGTAGTTTTGATTTTCATTTCTCTAATAATTAGCAATGTTAAGCATCTTTACATATGCCTTTTAGCCACCTGTATCTGTATGTCTTCTTTGGAGAAATGTCTATTTAGGTTTTCTGCCCATTTTTTGATTGGCTTTCATTGTTGTTGTTGTTATTGACTTGTATGAGCTGTTTGCATATTTTAGAAATCAATCCCTTGTCGGTGGCATTGTTTGCAAATATTTTCTCCTAGTCCGTAGGTTGTCTTTTCATTTTGCTCAGTTGCTATTTCTTAAATGGATACAGCAGGAAATGAATGTTTTATCTTAGTGCCATGGAGGAAACCTCAGCTCCTCCAGAACTGTGTTCAAAGCTTTCCCTCTTGTGGTTAAACCCTTAAGAGGTCTGCACAGGTTTTTCCTTAATATTCTATACCACAAAAGGACGTGGACAGTAGGAGCTCAGAGCTCTTAAGAAGATCAATTGTGGACTTACCCAGATGTGGGTGTGAAACACAGCTCCCACCCGCCCGTGCTAGTTTGGGATCTTGGAGAGATTATTTAACCTCTCTAAACCTAGATTACTCTTCTGTAAACTTCCTACTTTAAAGAGTTATGAAAAAATATTAAATAAGATAGTTCAAGGGAAGTACCAAGCAGTGAGCTTGGAAACAAACTAAATGCTCAATAAATCATTGCTTGTACTATTTGGTAAAAATGTTTATGATTTTTTAACAAGAGGGACAATGAGAAAGTGCATTGACACCTGACTTTCTCTTGCTGATAAAACTGTCATTTTCAATCAGATACACATTATCAATCATTTGCTTCATAGTATAAGTTTGGGTAGGGATACAGCATGAATACAGTGACCATTTCAGGCAAATATCTAGGGTTGCTTGCTCCCACCTCCAAACCAGCTAGGAGGGATAACCAGTCAAAAGGTTGTTATTGTAAAGCAATTATACTCCAATAAAGATGTTAAAAAAAAAAAAAAGGTTATACATACTCTCAGTGCAAAACGGACTGTGGGAAGAATGTTAAACTTGGTAGTCAATTAAAATTTTCTTTTAAATATGAAAGAAAAACACATTAAGGAAAGCAGTTCATTTTGTTACTTGGATTCTCAAGAAATGGTCTATATGTTATTTATTAGTGTTTTTTTTCAAATTAAAATGGGGTATAAAGAACTTTTATCATAAAGAGCTTCGGATTAGAAACTACATACATAGATTGCATTTTAAACAATTTATCAGTGTTGGATTGACAGTAGCCTTCAAAAGATCACCCTTACAGCAGTAATTAACACAATATTGTAAATCAACTATACTTCAGTTAAAAAAAAAATCACCTTGATCTGTAACAAGGGCTGTAAACTGCCCACCAATACAGCCTTTTAGCTGTTTTTCTCCACAGTCATCTAACTCAGGAAATTACCTGACACCAAAGCCAACTGCATTGGAAAATTAGCATCAAAATCCCTTTGAAGACTTATAGTGCAAAGAAGCAGCCAGGGGTTAAGAAAGACCCGTGGGAGAGAAAAAACTTTCATTGCAGGAAGTTGTCAGAAAGAATAAAATGAATGTTGCACACTGCAAGATTTCTCTAACATTATTTAAAAAAAAAAAAAGCCCTACAATGAATCCGTAGAGATTATTAAAATAGCTTTGGCACTGCTACAACTCTGAAAAATCCTTAAGTGTTGTGATTCATGACGACACAATTCTATAAAGCACATAAGTGAGGCAGAACATGCAAAGAGGCAAGAAGCACCTACATTGGAAAATCAGCACTCCCTAATCCTCTTCAGGACAGCTGATGAAGGAAAGGCTAATAGGACCACAATTTGAATAATTCATAACTATTCTCATGTGTGGCTGGCTGAACAGAAACTCACTGCTTGCATTCATTTCTTTGGGAGTCTCTACCATGTGCCTTTTTTTCTCCTACCGATTGGTTATGTATTTGATTCTTCTTCATTTTGTAAATTTAAGAGCATATCGTTTATGTAGTTAATGTAGACTGCTACCAGAGCATTTAATATGATTAGCAAACATCCTTTGTCAGGGGCTAAAGTGACTGGTTTGATTGTCTCTCTTAAGATGTCAGTATATTTGGTTTCACAAAGTTTTAAATCCCCTTTTGCAAATGTTAAGATTAACTTCTCGCTCAGTGTGAACAAAATTTGTAACATAACCTGTGCTGGTGTGACCCACTTAATTTCATATGAAGAATTTAATCACTTAGGGAGAAACAGTTTTTGTGACATCATGCTTCAGAATACTGTCTACCAGGAAGTTGATTTGCCAAGCCCTGGACCCAGAGACATGGGAGGGAGCTTACAAGGTTACTTGCTTCACTGCTCTCTCTTCAGACGGGAGGGCACCTAATTTCCCACAAACTCAAGGTAACATAACAACATAGGCTCAGAGGTCACGAGCTTGAATTAAACAGCATGGCTACAAAAAACTGCCTGCTAATGTCAATGAAATTAAAACAAGACAAAACAATTTGAACCCCTACAAAGGTAACTTTTTTCAGGTCATATTTTTAAACTGTTATTTATTTTATAATACCACAAAGTGCTTTATTGTTAGGGCACTGGTTTAAATCAAATAAGAAAACTTGTTAACAGCAACAAAAAAAAAGATTGTGATCTACTGAACAGTTCTTGCAAGAACAGAGTTTCCCGGGCTGCTTTGAGCAGCTGACCTAAAAAATATTAATCGGATTAGTATCTATTCTATTCATGAAAATTTCTTATGAAAGAACAAGTCTATTGAAAGCCATTTCAATTTAGATAGCTCAATATCAAGATATTCTATTTTACCCTTAAGATGTTTTCAAAACATGCACTCCTCTTTTGAATTGTAATAATGTTGCTATAAATAATAAGGATTTCTTTGTGTTTTTCAACTGTTGACACATCACAGAAATTACCCATTTTTAAATAGCACTGTGAAATTGATGGCTACATATTCTACAGGTAACTTATTTGTAAACCTGGGATCATTTTGCTCACTTATGGAAATTTATGCCCAAATTTCTGTTTGTTTGTTTTTCATCTCTCTAACATTCATAATTATATAGTTATATTCTGGATTTTTCCTTAGGGAAAAACATCCTTTGTTTTTAAACTTAATAGTAAAAATCCATACTTGTCCATTTTCTCACTAAAAGGTAATATTACAGGTCCTATGTAGAGTAGTTGAAAAATGTGATTTATGAAACAACCTTAAAACACATATAATTCAACTATCTGAGGTAACAAATACTGACATTTTGATGTATTGTACCTCTTTAATTTATATGTTAAAAATCTTGGATAATTTTGAAAATTGCTTTCTTTTGCTTAATGAAAGACATGTAAAATAAGCACACTATGTATTATACATTCTTTGAAAATATTTTTTAATAGTTGTATAAAATCCTACTATTTGGATGTATCAGAATTTATTTAGCCATCGCTTATTGTTAAATATATTTTTAGGCTTTTCCAGGTTTCCTATCATAAGCAATATACCTTTGCATATAAACTTTCAGTTGTATCTTGGGTTACTTCCTTAGAATAGATTACTGTGGGGGAGGGGAGACTATTGGGTTTAAGTTAGAAAGTCTAAGCATAGAATTTTAGAATTGAAAGGATCCATACATATAATTAAGTATAATACTTCCTTTTACAGAAGAGAAAACTGAGGCTCAATAAGGTGCAAGGGCTGGTTCAAAGTCCTACCATGAATTCTTCTGGTGCTAGAAGAGAAACTGGGGTTCTCTGTAAGTCCACTTTGTTTTCTGTAATTTCACCAAGCTGACCCAAACGGCACTTCATCTCTGGGGTGCTCCCTCCCAGGTATTAACTGTGAAACTCCATGAATGTGCTCTGAGCCCAAGGCAGGAATGGGAGTTATTTGGAGGTCGGTGACGCTGTTTTTTTTGTCAGGGCCAAGTCACATGGCAGTACCTCTCAAGCCACCCTCTACTGAGAGCAAAACAGAGGGGATACTGAGAAGAAGCAAACAGTCTCCCAGACCAAAATCTGTCCTGAGGAGAACAAATTGGAAAAGGATTCCAAGAGAGTTGTGAGGACTCATAAAGTTTGTGAATTCAAATTGATATAAAATTCGGCAGTGCTCTTTGATGGGGATTGAGTTCTTTCACGGTCTTGTATTCTGTTTGGAGAGCAGAAGAGCTGTGTGATTGTGTGAGTGGCAGATTGTCAGAAGGCTCATGGGGGAATGGGAATAAATATGTGTCTGGTCACCCTCCTTGACAATCCTGTATGCTGTAAGTTCAGGTGTGCTTGCACGGCCATGATAAGGTCTCCATTTGACAGGATATTTTATTTCCTGGCTAGAGGAAAAAGGGAAGGACATTTCTGAAAATCAAGGCTACTTGTGAAGTCAAGGAAACAGGCAGACTCCTGAGACCTCACTCTTAAAAGAATTCATTTTCTTATTCTGAATACACTGTACACAGAGATTATAGTTTCTCTATCTCTTCCATGTGACTTATTCTAAAATTAGATGACTTATTCGAATTTAATAAATATTCAGTGTCTTCTAAGAGCACATAGTGTACTAGATGTAGGCAAAGAAATATAAATGGCCTACAACCTAGAAGGGAAGATAAGAATATGGATAAGGAAAATATAGCTGTTGATATATGAGAAAAAATATAATTAACAGACTTGAGAGTACACAGGTAATTTAATTAGGTCAGTTTAAACAGAACATGTAGGGGTAAAAATCACCCATTCAGGGCGCCATAAGCTTGGACAACATTCGTTGTTGGGATATTGGGTGTGTTTTCCCAGATTCTTCTACTTTGTGCCTGGGACTTGGAATATGTCAGCCCACAGACATTCTAAAGCTCTATGGAGGGATGCCAGATGTACTTGAAGAGCATATTCATGATGGAGATTACATGTAGGAGTGATACAAGCTACTGAGTTTCTCCCTTCCCTTGTAATGTGCCCCTGGAAAAGGACAAGTAATCAAGTGATAGGTGGCAAGGTGCAGGGAGAGGGCAGACAGGAACTGTCTCTCAAGTAGCATGTGTATCTGTATATCATAGGTAATGAGATGGAGAGACAAGGAAGCAAATGCAATGTCCTGTATCTTGTGGGCACTGAGGAAAAGTTAATTATTGATAACAACCATGATAAAAACAAAGGGGATGATAAAATGAAGCAAGTTAGGGGGGAAAAATTATGGCAAGACTATAGTGAGTAAATTATTTTAGAAAAACACAGACACAGTTGGAAAGGGATACAAGGTGATTTGGGGGGAAAGATAAAAAGAGAAGCAAATGTGATTCAAGAGAACATAGAGCGAAGTTACTTAGGAAGTAAGAGAAAAAGAATATGAGAGAAACACCACTATAGAGAAAATTGAATAAACTGAGATGAGTAACAAATTAATTTGAAATTTCATGCTATAAAAGTACTTGAGGATAGCCTCATCCACCAGAAGGCAGACAGCAGAAGCAAGAAGAACTACATTCCTGCAGCCTGTGGAAGGAAAACCACATTCACAGAAAGATAGACAAAATGAAAAGGCAGAGGACTTTCTACCAGATGAAGGAGCAAGGTAAAACCCAAGAAAAACAACTAAATGAAGTGGACACAGGCAACCTTCCAGAAAAATAATTCCGAATAATGAAAGTGAAGATGATCCAGGACTTTGGAAAAAGAATGGAGGCAAATATCAAGAAGACACAAGAAATGTTTAACAAAGACCTAGAAGAATTAAAGAAAAAAAAACATAGAAGAATTAAAGAACAAACAAACAGACATGGACAATGCAATAACTGAAATGAAAAATACACTAGAAGGAATTAATAGCAGAATAACTGAGGCGGAAGAACAGATAAGTGATTTAGAAGACAGAATGGTGGAATTCACTGCTGCAGAACAGAATAAAGAAAAAAGAAAGAAAAGAAATGAAGACGGCCTAAGAGACCTCTGGGACAACATTAAATGCAACAACATTCGCATTACAGGGATCCCAGAAGGAGAAGAGAGAAAGAAAGGACCCGAGAAAATATTTGAAGAGATTATAGTCGAAAACTTCACTAAGATGGGAAAAGAAATAGCCACCCAAGTCCAGGAAGCGCAGAGAGTCCCAGGCAGGATAAACCCAAGGAGAAACACACTGAGACACATATCAAACTGACAAAAATTAAAGACAAAGAAAAATTATTGAAAGCAACAAGGGAAAATTAACAAATAACATACAAGGGAACTCCCAGAAGGTAAACAGCTGATTTCTCAGCAGAAACTCTACAAGCCAGAAGGGAGTGGCATGATATATTTAAAGTGATGAAAGGGAAGAACCTACAACCAAGATTACTCTAACCAGCAAGCATCTCATTCATATTCGATGGAGAAATCAAAACCTTTACAGACAAGCAAAAGCTAAGAGAATTCAGCACCACCAAACCAGCTCTACAACAAATGCTAAAGGAACTTCTCTAAGTGGGAAACACAAGAGAAGAAAAGGACCTACAAAAACAAACCCATAACAATTAAGAAAATGGGAATAGGAATATACATATCGATAATTACCTTAAGCGTGAATGGATTAAATGCTCCAACCAAAAGACACAGGTTTGCTGAATGGATACAAAAGATACAAAAGCAAGATGCACGTATATGCTGTCTACAAGAGACCCACTTCAGACCTAGGGACACATACAGACTAAAAGTGAGGGGATGGAAAAAGATATTCTATGCAAGTGGAAATCAAAAGAAAGCTGGAGTAGCAATTCTCATATCAGACAAAACAGGCTTTAAAACAAAGAATGTTACAAGAGACAAGGAAGGACACTACATAATGATCAAGGGATCAATCCAAGAAGAAAATATAACAATTATAAATATATATGCACCCAACATAGGAGCACCTCAATATATAAGGTAATGGCTAACAGCTATAAAAGAGGAAATCGACAGTAACACAATAATAGTGGGGGACTTTAACACCTCACTTACACCAATGGACAGATCATCCAAACAGAAAAGTAATAAGGAAACACAAGCTTTAAATGACACAATAGACTAGATGGACTTAATTGATATTTATAGGACATTCCATCCAAAAACAGCAGATTACACTTTCTTCTCAAGTGCACATGGAACATTCTCCAGGATAGATCACATCTTGGGTCACATATCAAGCCTCAGTAAATTTAAGAAAATTGAAATCATATGAAGCATCTTTTCTGACCACAACACTATGATATCAGAAATCAATTACAGGGAAAAAAACGTAAAAAACACAACCACATGGAGGCTAAACAATACGTCACTAAATAACCAAGAGATCACTGAAGAAATCAAAGAGGAAATCAAACAATACGTAGAGACAAATTACAATGAAAACATGATGATCCAAAACCTATGGGATGCAGCAAAAGCAGTTCTAAGAGGGAAGTTTATAGCAATACAAGTATACCTCAAGAAACAAGAAAAATCTTAAATAAACAACCTAAACTTGCACCTAAAGGAACTAGAGGAAGAAGAACAAACAAAACCCAAAGTGAGCAGAAGGAAAGAAATCATAAAGATCAGAGCAGAAATAAACGATAGAAACAAACTAAACGATAGCAAAGATCAATAAAACTAAAAGCTGGTTCCTTGAGAATATAAACAAAATTGATAAACCTTTAGCCAGACTCATCAAGAAAAAGAAGAAGAGGACTCATATCAATAAAATTAGAAATGAAAAGGGAGAAGTTACAATGGCCACCACAGAAATACAGAGCATCCTAAGAGAGTACTACAAGCAACTCTATGCCAATAAAATGGACAACCTGGAAGAAATGGACAAATTCTTACAAAGGTATAACCTTTCAGGACTGAAACAGGAAGAAATAGAATATATGAAGAGACCAATCACAAGTAATGAAATTGAAACTGTGATTAAAAATCTTCCAGCAGGGCTTCCCTAGTGGCACAGTGGTTGCGAGTCCGCCTGCCAATGCAGGGGACATGGGTTCGTGTCCTGGTCCGGGAAGATCCCACGTGCTGCGGAGTGGCTGCGCCTGTGAGTCATGGCCACTGAGCCTGTGCATCTGGAGCATGTGCTCCACAACGGGAGAGGCCAAAACCGTGAGAGGCCCACATACAGCAAAAAAAAAAAAAAAAAAAAAAAAACTCTTCCAACAAACAAAACTCCAGGACCAGATAGCTTCACAGGTGACTTCTATCAAACACGTAGAGAAGAGCTAACACCCATCCTTCTCAAACTCTTCCAAAATATTGCAGAGGAAGGAACACTCCCAAACACATTCTATGAGGCCACCATCACCCTGATACCAAAACCAGACAAAGATACTACAAAAAAAGAAAATTACAGACCAATATCACTCATGAATATAGATGCAAAAATCCTGAACAAAATACTAGCAAACAGAATCCAACAACACATTAAAAGGATTGGACACCATCATCAAGTGGGGGTATTTATCCCAGGGATGCAAGGATTCTTCAATATATGCAAATCAATCAATTGATACACCATATTAACAAATTAAAGAATAAAAACCATATGATCATCTCAGTAGATGCAGAAAAAGCTTTTGACAAAATTCAACACCATTTATGATAAAAACTCTCCAGAAAGTGGGCATAGAGGGAACCTACCTCAACATAATAAAGGCCATATATGACAAACCCACAGCAAACATTATTCTCAATGCTGAAAAACTGAAAGCATTTCCTCTAAGATAAGGAACGAGACAAGGATGTCCACTCTCGCCACAAGTATTCAACATAGTTTGGAAGTCCTAGACACAGTAATCAGAGAAGAAAAAGAAATAAAAGGAATCCAAATCAGAAAAGAAGAAGTAAAACTGTCACTGTTTGCAGATGACATGATACTATACATAGAAAATCCTAAAGATGCCACCAGAAAACTACTAGAGGTAATCAATGAATTTGGTAAAGTTGCAGGATACAAAATTAATGCACAGAAATCTCTTGTACTCCTATATACTACCAACAAAAGATCAGAAAGAGAAATTAAGGAAACAAGCCCATTCATCATTGCAACAAAAAGAATAAAATACCTAGGAATAAACCTACCTAAGGAGCTAAAAGACCTGTACCCAGAAAACTATAAGACACTGATGAAAGAAATCAAAGATGACACAAACAGATGAAGAGATATACCAGTTCTTGGATTGGAAAAATCAAGATTGTGAAAATGACTAGAGTACCCAAAGTAATCTACAGATTCAATGCAATCCTTATCAAATTACCAGTGGCATTTTTTACAGAACATGAACAAAAAACCTTAAAATTTGTAATGAGACACACAAGACCCCAAATAGCCAAAGCAGTCTTGAGTGAAAAAAACAGAGCTGGAGTAATCAGGCTCCCTGACTTCAGACTATACTACAAAGCTACAGTAATCAAGACAATATGGTACTGGCACAAAAACAGAAATATAGATCAATGGAACAGGATAGAAAGCTCAGAGATGAACCCACGCACCTATGGTCAACTAATCTATGACAAAGGAAGCAAGGATATACAATGGAGAAAAGACAGTCTCTCCAATAAGTGGTGCTGGGAAAACTGGACAGCTACATGTAAAAGAATGAAATTAGAACACTCCCTAACACCATACACAAAAATAAACTCAATATGGATTTGAGACCTAAATGTAAGACTGGACATTATAAATCTCTTGGAGGAAAATATAAGAAGAACACTCTTTGATATAAATCACAGCAAGATCTTTTTGACCCACCTCCTAGAGTAATGGAAATAAAAACAAAAATAAACAAATGGGACTAATGACACTTAAAAGCTTTTGCAAAGCAAAGGAAACTACAAACAGGATGAAAAGACAACCCTCAGAATGGGAGCAAATATTTGCAAACGAATCAAGGGACAATGGATTAACCTCCAAATTATATAAACAGCTCATGCAGCTCAGTGTTAAAAAAACAAACAGCCCAATCAAAAAATGGGCAGAAGACCTAAATAGACACTTCTCCAAAGAAGACATACAGATGGCCAAGAAGCACATGAAAAGCTTTTCAACACCACTAATTATTAGAGAAATGCAAATCAAAACTACAATAAGGTATCACCTCACACCAGTTAGAATGGGCATCCTCAGAAAATCTACAAACAACAAATGCTGGAGAGGGTGTGGAGAAAAGGGAACCCTCTTGCATTGTTGGTGGGAATGTAAATGGATACAGCCACTATGGAGAACAGTATGGAGGTTCCTTTAAGAACTAAAAATAGAATTACCATATGATCCAGCAATCCCCACCTCTGGGCATATACCTAGAGAAAACCATAATTCAGAAGGACACATGCACCCCAATGTTAATTGCAGCACTGTTTACAATAGCCAGGTCATGGAAGCAACCTAAATGCCCATCGACAGACGAATGGATAAAGAAGATGTGGTACATATATATAATGGAATATTACTCAGCCATAAAAAGGAACGAAACTGGGTCATTCATAGAGACGTGGATGGATCTAGAGACTGTCATACAGAGTGAAGTAAGTCAGAAAGAGAAAAATAAATATCGTATATTAACGCATATATGTGGAACCTAGAAAACTGGTACAGATATACCGGTTTGCAGGGCAGAAATAGAGACACAGATATAGAGAACAAACATATGAACACCAAGAGGGGGAAGCGGCAGGGGGTGGGGGTGGGGGTGGGATGAATTGGGAGATTGGGATTGACATGTATACACTGATGTGTATATAATGGATGACTGATAAGAACCTGCTGTTTAAAAAAATAAATAAGATTCAAAAATTCAGAAAAGAAAAAAGTACTTGAATGAACTCCTTGATTGGAGTGAATGAAAAAGGTTCATCTGGTTGTTAAACACATTTTATATAAATCAACCCATAATATAAATTTATCCGGCACTTTGGACCCTTCTGGGTGACTGTGGTGGCAAATACCTCATCGGCAGGGGCCATCCACCTGACATTTCAGAGGTTTTCATATATGATACCCAGGGATTCACTGGATCTCATCTGGGAGGGATTATCCACAGCTCATACTTCACACTGGTCAGTTCTTCATCAGGACACTGCATTCCCTTTAGAGCCTCACGGTGACACGTGAAATGGAAAAACTGGAGAAACCATTCATTACACAACGGTGAACAATGCACAAGAAGCGAGGTGGCATAAAAGCCCATGAGGGAGGCACTTAAGCATTTGAAATCATATCTGCATGTAAATAATTGTGAGCAGGTGTTCTCCCTTTTTTACGGAAGCCACTACAGTCTGCTTTTGGTCCTTCAGGAAGGACCTCCTGACATAATATCAAAATTATGGCTTACAAGTAATACGAAGTAGAAAGGCACTAGCACTAGCATTCTACATTGTTCATCAGAGATGAATGTGTTTGGAGAATATTAGCCACTCACATTCGTTACACATGTAAAGACCCTTGACATCCCAGTGAAGACACAATTACGAGTTTATATTCTCCTATAAACACACATCAAGCAGAGAGAAACCCTAAGTTACATGTTAGCGCCTGTGGTTTGGATTGCCTACCCATATTGTCATACTTGTAGCAATAATATCCAAAGAATTAAACACAAGCACATTTGTTTTATCTATTTCAGGCTTTATGACATCTTTGGTAAACACTGTAGATGAATTAAAAGAATAAAAGTAAGCAAAAACATTTTCTAATCCCTTACAATCCCACCAACCACAGTTAACATTTTTGTATTTACCTATTCGTATCTCTCTATATACAGCTTGATCTTTCTAAAATTTTATTTTATTGACATATAGTTGATTTACAATGTTGTGCTAATTTCTGCTGTACAGCAAAGTGATTCAGTTATACAATATACAGCTTGATTTTAAAATGGATTTTTACTTTTTAAACTATATAGCCATATTCCACATACAGACTTTATGACTATCTTTGAGATTGCTCTTTTTTTCTGGGCCTATTGGATATATAGAGCCTAGCCTGGAAGACAATGGCAAAGGTAAAGAAACTAGGCTGCTCATAAATGCTGTGTTCATTATGGGTGGTATAACTAGAAAATGATGAGTTATTAACTGGAATGGGGAAGGGTCTTGGAACTAGATCCAGGGAGAAATGAGTGTTGGAGTTCTGGACTTGGGGATCAAGGTCTAGGTCAAAGGGAACTCCTAGCTGAAGAGGAAGCAGGTTGTAAAACATGGTGGCCCAGGAGGAAGGAGTCAAGATGGGACCCCTTTTGAAGGATGTGACCATAGTCTAAGGAATAACCGTGTGGATGATTCATTCTAATATCGGGCTTATCATATCTCTCTGTTATCATCAGGACTTTAGGAAAGCTTTGAGAATGGTTCTCAGCTTCACAGTGAGTGATTAAGTCCCACAGCGATTAAGTCCGTGTCCATGCCTGGCATCAGGTAAGAGGAAAGAACGTCCTCTCTGTGGTGATCCCGTGCTATCTCAGACCTCTCTGAGCAAGTAACATTTGAGACAAAGCCTGTGAAGACTGAGAAGGAGGCCTTTCAGACATAGGTGAGGTCCCCAAGGTAGAGAGAGCCTGACATGTTCCAGGAATACTGGAAGACCAGCATGGCTGGAGCTCTCAAGGAAGGGGTGGAAGGTCAGTGCGTGAAAAGGTTGGCAGGGACCAGGGCTTTGTGGGCCACATCAGCTGTTCTGTAATTTATTCTCAGCGCAGTGGGAAGCTTTGGGAGGACTCCAAACATAAGAGTCACATAATATAATTTTATTTTTAAAAGAACACCCTGACTAGGATGTGGAGAAGGGATAGAAGAGGGGCAAGAGTGGATAAAGTGAAACCAGTCTGGGCAGCGACTGATGATTCTGGACTAAAACGCTGACAATGGGGACACTGAGACATGGACACGTTTGAAATATGTATATTCTGGAGGCAGAACTGATGGGAGTCACTCATAGACCGAATGTGGGAGGAGGAGTGAGAATAGAGTGAAAAGGAAAACTCCCCACATTCTGAAATAAAAGGAGGTGTCATTGACTAAGATGCAGGAGCAAGTGGACGCAACACAGAGTGGGGCAATGTAAGTGTGAGGGGAAGTGTTGAATGCAAGGTGCCTCTGAGACAGTGAAGCAGTGGTGTCACATACGCTGTGTCTATATGCACCTGGAACCCTGAAGATAGGGCTTGGATGGAGATATACAGGTGGGAGTTGTAGGCACAAAGCAATTTTTTTTAAAGCCCTGGTTAAAGGAGACCATACCTGGAGAAGCAGGCCCAAGAATCCTCCCCAAGACAGAGGGGTGGGTCAGGGAGGTAGAGGCGAAGCCTTGTGACTATGTTTCAATGGAGTTTAAGACAGGGGTTTTCCAGGAAGGAAGGGGTGATCTTTGAGTTGAAAGCTTCTGAGAGGTTAAGATGAGAATGGAAAAAGCATTCAATAGCTTTGGAATATGAAGATAATAATGCTGTTAATAAGAACATTTTTGGGGGAAGATGAGGATGAGGAAGTGAAGTCAGCCTCTCTAAATTTTTGGAGGGAGAAAGTTGGATTTGTTGGGGAGCAGAAGTAGGGTAGCAACTGAAACGAATAAAATCAAGAGAATATTTCAAATATAGGAGACTGTAGAAAATATTTACAGGCTGAGGAAAGTGGTCCACTAAAGGCAGAGACTGATGATGTGGGAGAGAAAATGACTGATTTAATGGACTCAGTCCTAAAGAAGGTAAAAGGGGATGAAGTTCAGAGTACATGTGGAGAGAAACGGCCGCACGATGTGAGGGAAGAAGGAACTGAAGGTGCAGATGGAGGTATGTTTGTAAGTTTGGGAAGAGAAAGAGGAAGTTCCTGTCTCATGGCTTCTACCTTCTTGCTTCTAAGAAGCAAGGTTGCCAGCTCAGAATGAAGACTGGAAAAAGGGTTTGATCCAAGTGGAGATAAAAGAGCTGGTCCTTGAGAGTAGGAGAGTGAGCTGTCTGTAGAAATAGTAGGATAGTCACGGAGGGCTGCAAGCACATATGAAGGGATGATCAAGAGTCTAGAATGACACCAGTGTGATCAGTTGTGTGGCTCAACCAACGGGTCAAAGTCTGGGAAGTCAGGGGAGTGGGTTCATCCATGGCTCTGCTATTGTCTGGTGGATGTGATGGGAGAGAATATGTACAATGGTGTTGAAGGTACATAAAAGCGCAGTTGGTACAAGGGCTGGACCATGGAATCTAGGCAAGAAAGGATGGAAGTAAAGACAGGAGGAAATTATTTTGTTAGTGATAAAGAACTAGGACCAAAAGACCCTGCAATGAACACAAAGAATTGCAAATGTGGAGATCAGAGCAAAAGAGCTAGAAGGGTAGGAGATGGTGTTCAGAGAGAGTGGGACATCTTACTTTCTGATTGTGGAAGTGGTTCAGTTTCTGAGTAACTAGCTCCAGTGGTCATCTAAGAAGTCGATGGCTGAGGTCAAATGGAGGGATTTTTCCTGGATATAAATAAGGAAGGTATTGATTGGATTATCCACAGGTATACTGAAGTAATCATGAATGGAGATAAGAGGTATAGTAGGGATATTTATGTGACCTAGGCAGAGCCAATCAAAGTCATGTGAGAAACAGAGTTCAGCTCTTTTCTCTGTGATCTATGGTTGGGTAGATTGTATATGCTGGGAGGTGCCAGTGGCTTTCTTCATCATTGCATGGGTAGAGGCTGCTTAAATATTAATCCAACACTAGAGGAAAACAGAGCTGAGAAAGGGGAAAGAGACAGAGTCCTGTGCATAACCTCTGAACCCCTGAATCTACCCTTTCTGAAGTCTGACTGCCCCTGTGTGTCAAGCTAGCCTTGACATACAGAGAGATTTTTTTTTTGTCACCTGCAAAGACAAAGCATAAAATAATAGGGGTGGATCTGTTTCACAAAAAGGAAGTATGTGGAAATGTAACAGATTTATTGTTTACCTACCCAATATTCATTCTTCTATTTTTATTTGCTAGCAGGACTGTTATCCATGGCTACATTGTAGGTCTCACAGAAAGGGCTAAGTCAATCACTGCTATTGCAATACCCTTGCCAGTGATGCCAACAAAATATGAAGGAAAATCTGCAGGGGGGAGTGTACAGGCATACCTCGTTTTATTGTGTCTTCACAAATTGTTCAATGTGTGGCAACCCTACACTGTACAAGTCTACAGGTGCTATTGTTCCAACAGCATTTGCTCACTTTTTGTCTCTGTGTCACATTTTGGTAATTCTTGCAATATTTCAAACTTTTTCATTATTATTATATTTGCCATGGTGG
Source organism: Phocoena sinus (assembly GCF_008692025.1). NCBI lineage: Eukaryota > Metazoa > Chordata > Mammalia > Artiodactyla > Phocoenidae > Phocoena > Phocoena sinus. The sequence goes on from NC_045776.1 coordinate 40,466,135, forward strand.
TGCATGATCAGTGATCTTGGACATTACTACTATGAATTGACAAAGGCTCACAGGATTATTTAGTAACGAAGTATTTTTCAATTAACATTTGTACACGGTTTTTAAAGGCGTTATGCTATTGCACACTTAATAGACTATAGTACAGCGTAAACATAACTTTTACATGCTCTGGGAAACCAAAAACTTCATGTGACTCACTTTATTGGGCTATTCGCTTTAGAGTGGTGGTCTGGAACTGAACCCACAGTATCTCCCAGGTGTGCCTGTAGTGGACTGAGTAGTGTGATGGTTAATTTTGTGTGTCAACTTGACTGGGCTGTGAAGTGCTCAGCTATTTCACTCAACATTATTCTGGGTGTGTCTGTGAGGGTGTTTCTAGATGAGATTAACATTTGAGTGGGTAGATTTAGTGAAGTGGATTGCCCTACTCAATGTGGGTGATTCTCATGCAATCTGCTGGAGGCCTAAATAAGGAAAGAGAATCTTCTCTCTCCGCCTGATGGTCTTCAAGCTGGGACACAAAACTTACTCCATCGGCTTTCCTGGTTTTCAGGCCTTTGGACTACAGATCTGGGGACTTAGTCTCTATAAATGTGTCAGCCAATTCCTTATAATAAATCTCTTTATATATCCTGTTGGTTTTGTTTCTCTGCGGGAACTCTGACTTACACAAGTAGTGTCCCTTAAAATATCACATTTACCCAGAAACTGAGAATGTCACCTTATTTGGAAATAGAGTCTTTGCAGATGTAATGAGTTAAGGACCAAGGTGAGGTCATACCAGAGTGGGTGAGCCCGAAATCCAATGACTGGTATCCTCATAAGAAGAGGAGAGGGATCTGTTGAGAGGAATCAAGATGGCAGAGTAGAAGGACGTGCTCTCACTCCGTCTTGCGAGAATACCAGAATCACAACTAGCTGCTAGACAATCATTGACAGGAGGACACTGGAACTCACCAAAAAAGATACCCCACATCCAAAAACCAAGGAGAAGCCACAATGAGATGGTAGGAGGGGCACAATCACAGTAAAATCAAATCCCATAACTGCTGGGTGGGTGACTCACAGACTGGAGAACACTTATACCACAGAAGTCCACCCACTGGAATGAAGGTTCTGAGCCCCACGTCAGGGTTCCCAACCTGGGGGTCCGGGAACAGGAGGAGGAATTCCTAGTGAATCAGGCTTCGAAGCCTAGTGGGAATTGATTGCAGGACTTTGACAGGACTGGGGGAAATAGAGACTCCACTCTTGGAGGGCACACACAAAGTAGTGTGCGCATCAGGACCCAGAGGAAGGAGCAGTGACCCCAGGGGAGACTGAACCAGATCTACCTGCTAGTGCTGGAGGGTCTCCTGCAGAGGTGGGGGGTGGCTGTGGCTCACCATGGGGACTAGGACACTGGCAGCAGAAGTTCTGGGAAGTACTCCTTGGCGTGAGCCCTCCAAGAGCCTGTCATTAGCCCTACCAAAGAGCCCAGGTAGGCTCCAGTGTTGGGTTGCCTCAGGCCAAACAACTAACAGGGAGGGAATCTAGCCCCACCCATCAAGAGTCAAGTGGATTAAAGTTTTACTGAGCTCTTCCCACCAGAACAACAGTCAGCTCTACCACCACCAGTCCCTCCCATCAAGCCTCTTAGATAGCCACATCCACCAGAGGGCAGACAGCAGAAACAAGAAGAACTACAATCCTGCAGCCTGTGGAACAAAAACCACATTCACAGAAAGATAGACAAGATGAAAAGGCAGAGGGCTATATACCAGATGAAGGAACAAGATAAAACCCCAGAAAAACAACTAAATGAAGTGGAGACAGGCAACCTTCCAGAAAAAGAATTCAGAATAATGATAGTGAAGATGATCCAGGACCTCGGAAAAAGAATGCAGGCAAAGATCGAGAAGATGCAAGAAATGTTTAACAAAGACCTAGAAGAATTAAAGAACAAAGAAACAGAGATACAATAACTGAAATGAAAACTACACTAGAAGGAATCAATAGCAGAATAACTGAGGCAGAAGAACAGATAAATGACTTAGAAGACAGAATGGTGGAATTCACTGCTGTGGAACAGAATAAAGAAAAAAGAATGAAAAGAAAAGAAGACAGCCTAAGAGACCTCTGGGACAACTTAAATGCAACAACATTCACATTATAGGGATTCCAGAAGGAGACGAGAGAGAGAAAGAACCAGAGAAAATATTTGAAGAGATTATAGTCCAAAACTTCACTAAGATGGGAAAAGAAACAGTCACCCAAGTCCAGGAAGCACAGACAGTCCCAGGCAGAATAAATCCAAGGAGAAACATGCTGAGACACATAGTAATCAAACTGACAAAAATTAAAGACAAAGAAAAATTATTGAAAGCAGTAAGGGAAAATTGACAAATAACATACAAGGGAACTCCCAGAGGGTTAACAGCTGATTTCCCAGCAGAAACTCTACAAGCCAGAAGGGACTGGCAGGATATATTTAAAGTGATGAAAGGGAAGAATCTACAACCAAGATTACTCTACCCGGCAAGTGTCTCATTCAGATTTGAGAAAGAAATCAAAAGCTTTACCGACAAGACAAGTAAAAGCTAAAAGAATTCAGCACCACCAAACCAGCTCTACCACAAATGCTAAAGGAAGTTCTCTAGGCAGGAAAAACAAGAGAAGAAAAGGACTTACAAAAACAAACCCATAACAATTAATAAAATGATAATAGGAACATACATATCGATAATTACCTTAAACATGAAAGGATTAAATGCTCCAACCAAGACACAGGCTTGCTGAATGGACACAAAAAGAAGACACATATATATGCTGTCTACAAGAGACCCACTTCAGACCTAGGGACACATACAGCCTGAAAGTGAGGGGATGGAAAAAGATATTCTATGCAAATGGAAATCAAAAAAAGCTGCAGTAGCAATACTCATAGCAGATAAAATAGACTTTAAAATAAAGAATGTTACAAGAGACAAGGAAGGACACTACATAATGATCAAGGGATCAATCCAAGAAGAAGATATAAAAATTATATATGCACCCAACATAGGAGCACCTCAATACATAAGGCAACTGATAACAGCCATAAAAGAGGAAATCGACAGTAACACAATAACAGTGGGGGACTTTTACACCTCACTTACACCAATGGACAGATCACCCAAACAGAAAAGTAATAAGGAAACAGAAGTTTAAATGACACAATAGACCATATAGATTTTATTGATATTTATAGGACATTCTATCAAAAACAGCAGATTACACTTTCTTCTCAAGTGCACATGGAACATTCTCCAGGATAGATCACATCTTGGGTACCAAATCAAGCCTCAGTAAATTTAAGAAAATTGAAATCATATCAAGCATCTTCTCTGACCACAATGTGATGAGATTAGAAATGAATTACAGCAAAAAAAACATTAAAAAGACAAACAAATTGAGGCTAAACAATACATTACTAAATAACCAAGAGATTACTGAAGAAATCAAAGAGGAATTCAAAAAATACCTAGAGACAAATGACAATGAAAACACGACATTCCAAAACCGAAGGGACGCAGCAAAAGCAGTACTAAGAGGGAAATTTATAGCTGTACAAGCCTACCTCAAGAAACAAGAAAAATCTCAAGTAAACAATATCACCTTACACCTAAAGGAACTAGAGAAAGAACAAACAAAACCCAAAGTTAGCAGAAGGAAAGAAATCATAAAGATCAGAGCAGAAATAAATGAAATAGAAACAAAGAAAACAATAGCAGAGATCGATAGGAACTAAAGCTGGCTCTTGAGAAGATAAACAAAATTGATAAACCATTAGCCAGACTGATCAAGAAAAAGAGGGAGAGGACTCAAATCAATACAATAGAAATGAAAAAGGAGAAGTCACAACAGACACCGCAGAAATACAAAGCATCCTAAGAGACTACTACAAGCAACTCTATGATAATAAAATGGCCAACCTGGAAGAAATGGACAAATTCTTAGAAAGGTATAACCTTCCAAGACTGAACCAGGAAGAAACAGAAAATATGAACAGACCAATCACAAGTAATGAATTGAAACTGTGATTAAAATCTTCCAACACACAAAAGTCCAAGACCAGATGGCTTCAGAGGTGAATTCTATCAAACATTTAGAGAAGAGCTAACACCCATCCTTCTCAAACTCTTCCAAATAATTTCAGAGGAAGGAACACTCCCAAACTCATTCTATGGGGTCACCATCACCTACCCCAACCAGACAAAGACACCACAAAAAAAGAAAAGTACACACCAATATCACTGATGAATATAGACGCAAAAATCCTCAACAAAATACCAGCAAACAGAATCCAACAACACATTAAAAGGATCATACACCATCACCAAGTGGGATTTATCCCAGGGATGCAAGGATTCGTCAATATACAGAAATCAATCAATGTGAAACACCACATTAACAAACTGAAGAAGAGAAACCATATGATCATCTCAGTAGATGCAGAAAAAGCTTTTCATAAAATTCAACACCCATTTATGATAAAAACTCTCCAGAAAGTGGGCATAGAGGGAACCTACCTCAACATAATAAAGTCCATATATACAAACCCACAGCAAACATCATTCTCAATGGTGAAAAACTGAAAGCACTTCCTCTAAGATAAGGAACGAGACAAGGATGTCACTCTCACCACTATTATTCAACACAGTTTTGGAAGTCCTAGCCACGGCAATCAGAGAAGAAAAAGAATAAAAGGAATAGAAAGTTGGAAAAGAAGAAATAAAACTGTCACTGTTTTCAGGTGACATGATATTATACATAGAGAATCCTAAAGATACCACCAGAAAACTACTAGAGCTAATCAATGAATTTGGTAAAATTGCAGGATACAAAATTAATGCACAGAAATCTCTTGCATTCCTATACATTAATGATGAAAAATCTGAAAGAGAAAATATGGAAACACTTCCATTTACCATTGCAACAAAAAGAATAAAACAGTTAGGAATAAACCTACCTAGGGAAACAAAAGACCTGTATGCAAAAAACTATAAGACACTGATGAAAGAAATTAAAGATGATACCAACAGATGGAGACATATACCATGTTCTTGGATTGGAAGAATGAATATTGTGAAAATGACTATACTACCCAAAGTAATCTACAGATTCAATTCAATCCCTATCAAATTACCAATGGCATTTTTTACAGAACTAGAACAAATCATCTCAAAATTTGTATGGAGACACAAAAGACCCCAAATAGCCAAAGCAGTCTTGAGGGAAAAAAATGGAGCTGGAGGAATCAGACTCCCTGACTTCAGACTATATTACAAAGCTACAGTAATCAAGACAATATGGTACCAGCACAAAAACAGAAACATACATCAATGGAACAAGATAGAAAGCCCAGAGATAAACCCACGCTCCTATGGTCAACTAATCTATGACAAAGGAGGCAAAGATATACAATGGAGAAAAGAAAGTCTCTTCAATAAGTGGTGCTGGGAAAACTGGACAGCTACATGTAAAAGAATGAAATTAGAACACTCCGTAACACCATAAACAAAAATAACCTCAAAATGGATTCGAGACCGAAATGTAAGACCGGACAATATAAAACTCTTAGAGGAAAACATAGGAAGAACACTGTTTGACATAAATCACAGCAAGATCTTTTTTGATCCACCTCCTAGAGTAATGGAAATAAAAACAAAATAAACAAATGGGACCTAATGAAATTTCAAAGCTTTTGCACACCAAAGGAAACCATAAACAAGATGAAAAGACTACCCTCAGAATGGGAGAAAATATTTGCAAACGAATCAACGGACAAAGGATTAATCTCCAAAATATATAAACAACTCATGCAGTTCAATATTAAAGAAACAAACAACCCAATCCAAAAATGGGCAGAAGACCTAAATAGACATTTCTCCAAAGAAGACATACAGATGGCCAAGAAGCACATAAAAAGCTTCTCAACACCACTAATTACACCACTAAGAGAAATGCAAATCAAAACTACAATGACATATCACCTCACACCAGTTAGAATGGGCATCCTCAGAAAATCTACAAACAACAAATGTTGGAGAGGGTGTGGAGAAAAGGGAACCCTCTTGCACTGTTGGTGGGAATGTAAACTGATACAGCCACTACGGAGAACAGTATGGAGGTTCCTTAAAAAACTAAAAAGAGTATCATATGATCCAGCAATCCCACTACTGGGCATATACCCAGAGAAAACCATAATTCAAAAAGAATGCTCCCCAATGTTCATTGTAGCACTATTTACAATAGCCAGGTCATAGAAGCAACGTAAATGCCCATCAACAGACGAATGGATAAAGAAGATGTGGTACATATATACAATGGAATATTACTCATATTACTCATTCCATAAAAGGAACAAAATTGAGTCATTTGTTGAGACGTGGATGGATCTAGAGACTGTCATGCAGAGTGAAGTCAGAAAGAGAAAAACAAATATCATATATTAACACATGTATGTGGAACCTAGTAAAATGGTACAGATGAACCGGTTTGCAGGGCATACGTTGAGACACAGATGTAGAGAACAAATGTATGGACACCAAGGGGGGAAACCGTGGTGGGGTGGGGATGGTGATGTGCTGAATTGGGCGATTGGGATTGACATGTATACACTGATGTGTATAAAATTGATGACGAATAAGAAACTGCAGTATAAACAAAGAAAGAAACAATCAGAAAAAGCAACTAATACTAAACTTTCTTTGGGTTATTTATATGGAAATACGTTAATATAAATGTTTCAGACATTACATGAAATTTCTAAAAATCTTATATGTTCTGGTATAATGTTATGTCATAATTCTAGTTATTACTTTAAAATGTCTCAGAAATAACTAAATTTTCTTGTCAATTGCATTATTATGAACTTTCATCAAATCTTTAACCGTGGTCATTTTTAAGTCTTTTTGTCATTTACAGACAGTTCCGGGTGTACTCTGATGCTTTCGCAAAAATGTTCCTATGAAAAGGTTTCATATTCAAGGAATTCATGGAAAAGACTCTGACCAGTACAGGTTTCTGGTAACTGACTATACTGCTGAACTGAATGAATAAGCATTTTCAGAACTCTGATGGAAAACTGATGACTTCACAAAAGTGCTAACAAAAGATCAAGATAAAAAAATTACATGGGACTGAGTGAACTGATGAGGATGATTATAATTTTTGTGACTTTCTGTTTGAATAATAATAAAAAATCCCACAAGGACTCAGAGGCAAAAAATATACAAATCAATTCACTGCAAAGTAAAGGAGCTGTTACGGTGGAGGATTCCTGGACTGAATGTCAATATTATGACATAGTATGAGTGTGTTTCATGTTTGGTAATTGCATTCATTGTTGCTTTTGTTGTGGTCATCCGTTTACCATGCTTGGTGTCAGTTTATTTATCTCTTGTAAAAATAAAATACAGTGTGTGTGCGTGTGTGAGTTGTGAAAAAAAAAAAAATCATCTGTCGAGTTCACTAAACCAGGTGTAATGTTCCTTAACCTGTTCTTACTTGATCAGCATGTCTATGTTAATCTCCCCGCTGGCATTCTGTGATGTACCATTCTTTTCATTCATGACACTTTTCTCATGGCACTATCATGATCTGAAATGTTATATACACATAAATATATTTTGGTATTCATTAGTTTAATATCTGTCATCTGACACACTGTAAGCTCCGCAGAGAAGTTAGTCAACTGTGCACCAATTTCATCCCAGCTCCAGTAGTTATTCAGTAAATAGTTTTTGAAGGAACAAAGGATAAATAATTGCGAACCTTTCTGAATTTGGAAATTGATGGATATTCTTAAATTTTCAGCTGGGCACAATTAGTAAAGAAGGCAGAGTACTGTGTCATGCAACACAGATATTTTTTAAGTCTATACTGCCTGTGTTAGGCAGGGTCATTTTAGGTCCAAATGATAAAACATAATACAAACTGATTTAAACAAAATTAGTAATTTATCGACACAAAACTGGAAAGCCCAGGATTGTCTTGAAGTAAGATTTGATCTTGTCTTCAACACACAGCACTAGAAGGAATACTCAACAAAATCAGGGATATGCGTCCGTTTTGTTCAATGATTTATCCTAAGTTCCTATATGAGTGCTGTCATATAGTAAATGCTCAATAAATACTTGTTGAATAAATGAATGATCAGTCTCTGTCTCAAAAAAAAAAAAAAAAAGAAGAGGAAAGGATGGAGAGAGACACACACAGAGAAGACCATGTGAAGACAGAAGCAGAGGTTGGAGTCTCACAACTACAAGCCAAGGAATTCCAATGATTGCTGGAGCCACCAGAAGTTAGGAAGAGGCCCGGAAGGATTCTTCCCTAGAGACCGGAGGGAGCATGGCTCTGCCAGCTCCTCGGCTTCAGTGTTCTCTCCTCCAGAACTACGAGAGAATAAGGTTCTGTTGTTTTAAGCCACCTCATTGGTGGTAATTTGTTAAAGCAGCCTTAGGAAACTAATAAAGGGAGTTTCTGGGAAAGGTCTCTTCACTCAAAAAAGAGACTCAGGGAGAAAAGAAAACTTGGTGGATGAGGAAACAGCGAATGATTCTGTAAGGCTGGTGAACAGGCTGAGTGAGTGGTGAGTTAAGGCCCAAGAAGAGCGTGAAAGTATAGGACTCAGCCGGCCATCCCAGAAGTCCTGAAAAGCAGCCCATGCTAGATTGCGTGAAGGACTAGGTTGAGGGAATTGTGAATCACAACTGTGTTTTCTTTTCACATGCTACAGATGATGGGGTTCTCTCTTCCCCAAGTGTTGGCTAAAGTGAATTGTTTGCTTCCTGTCTGGTGATTATTGACATTTCCTGGGGGTGCTGCCCTTCCCCGGCCTAACGGCTGCCCTTCCTCTTCTGGTAGCTCAGATTCACTGAGGGGGAGGCCAGGGGGCTTCTACAACAGGAGAAATTAGCCTGTCATGTCCTTTAGAACGAGATGCTTGCCTCCTCAGATACTCTATTTCATACCGTCAGATCTACGGTGCACAATTGGCCTTTTCTATACCCCAAGTTCTGTCCTGGGATCCCATCTTCCCCACCAAAGTTAACTTCCAAAGAGAGGCTTTTTAAAGTGAAACTTCCTTTTTCAGGAATCTTTTGTCTCCCCTTTTAACATCATCATCTCCTCTGGTCCAGTCCACATCCCTAGCACCCAGGCAATTCACTCTAGACTGTGGGGATGGACGAATAGCATGATTCACCTCTTGTCAGCCTGCCCAGATGACACACATGCATTTTAATAGGGACCCTCTGGACACGCAGTTTCACAGAGCACAGAAGGCGGCTGATGTAGGTATTCTGAACAGAGGAGCATAGTGGGTTGAGGGGAGCAGATCTTTGGAATCTCGTCTACTTTGAATTCACGGTGCACTCCTTGCTGACTGCATGGCCTTGAGCAACTTTCTTAACCTTCTGAGCCTCAATTTCATCATCTAAAAGTGAGGATGATACTATTACCTAGCTAGTGGAATGGTGGTGCATATTAGATAGATAACATACGGAAGTACCTAATGTGGAGCCTTGTACACAGTACCGTGGCTCTTAATATTTCTAAATCTTGGCACTATTGACATTCGGGGGCAGATAAATTCTTTCCTTTAAGAGACTGTTCTGAGCATTGTAGCACATTTGGCTGCATCCTGGCTTCCACTCACTAGATGCTAATAGCCCTCCACACTCTCAGGCCCCTGGCTGAGAACCACTGCTTTAGAGTCAGGTGGGCAGGTCTCTGTACACCTCTTCAGAGACAGAGGTAGATGATTTTCTGTCCTGTCTACATATAGGGCACAGTCCACACAAATGGCTTTGTTATGACTAGTGACATTTTTCCTATTTTAAGTAAAAATCATCCTTCTTTCTAAAGCACTGAAGTGTGTATCTTGTCTGGTGTACTTCAGATTTCCCTCTCCGTGGGCACAGGAAGGTGAAGGAACAGCAGGACGTGAGGGTGGGGTCTGACGGCAGAATCACTTTCCAACGCTAGCATTTCCTTGATGTCTGATTTTTCCCCTTAAAAATTCATGCTAATTTTGATTTCAACTCAACTGTTTAGTAATTGCTGTCTTCATAAAAATGGAATGTCCCTTCTCCTATCTACTTGAGTAAAATACTCAAGGGGCAGTATTTTACCCTGGGGTTTAAGTCCCCAGGCATACAAGAAAGCAGCCCAGTTAGAACAGAATGGTGTTATGTGGGTGACCTTTGAGCTATTGTTGGTATTTTCTTCAAAATGTATCAGGTATTTTTTATTTTATGGGTTAATTTCACCAACCGCTAAAAGTCCACTTTGCCTTTGCTTCTGTGCTGCTTTTTAAAACAATGGACTTTCAACAGGGGGAGAAATGAATCCTTAAAAATTCAACTTGGACTTTCAGTTATAAGATGAATAAGTCCTGGAGATCTAATGTACATTTAATAATAGTGTACTGTATACTTGAAATTTGCCAACAGAGTAGATCTTTTTAAAAAAATTTATTGATGTATAGTTGATTTACAATGTTGTGTTGGTTTTTGCTGTACAGCAAAGTGATTCAGTTATACATATATATACATTCTTTTTCATATTCTTTTCCATTATGGTTTATCAAAGAATATTGAATATAGTTTCCTGTGCTATACAGTAGGATCTTGTTTTTTATCCATTCTATATATAACAGTTTGCATCTACTAACCCTAAACTCCCAGTCCATCCCTCTCTCAACCCCCCTCCCCCTTGGCAACCATAAGTCTGTTCTCTATGTCTGTGAGTCTGTTTCCAACAGAGTAGATCTTAAGTGTTCTCACCACACACACAAAAAAACAGTAACTCTGTGAGGTGATGGATGTATTAACTAACTAGATTGTGGTAAGCATTTCCCAATGCATATTGTATATTAAACCATCATATTGTACATCTTTAAAAATCATATTGTATATTAAATATATACAATTTTTATTTGTCAATCATATCTCAGGAAAGCTGGCGAAAAAATAAAAAGTATAAGAAAAAAATTTAATTTGGAAAAGGTAATATTATCAAAGAATGGAATAAATGCTGAAATAATGTCCTCCCAAAACTGATCAAACAGAATCACAAGCATTCAGAAAAAGCTGTTTGAGAGTGTGAGCCCTAGTAGACATTTCATTCTGTATCCTGTAAAAACTATATCAAAGATGTTGGGATCCAGTCTCTTTGCTTCTATGGTCATTCCCTGAACCCCTATCAGACCACAGAAAGGAACATTACATTAAATGCTAATTCTCACTTTCATGATTTAATGAGCTACTTCTGAGAAAGCTACTGTTCCACCAGCCCATCAGAAACGTCTGGGATGGCTAGTGCAGAATTAAGGTGTGGGTCACCCAGCTGAAACTAATGTCAATGGTTCACTTATTCATTCATGTTCTTCAGACTCTCGGATACACCTCCACTGGTTACCAGGCAACCGCAGCTCATTGCAGTAAGTATACATTAAGCATGGACTCTACGTGTGAGTATGAAAGGGATCTGAGTATTTTAATGAGAAGGCACTCATGAGCTGAACTAGACGATTATCTTTGTTATTACGTAAGACAAAATATGAGGAGGGCCTTTACTATCTTTCAGAAAGTGGATTAATACTACTTTCCTGAAAAGCCTTCGTGCTTACAAGGGGACAGCCTTACACACCACAGCCTCAGACCTGGATGATATGGAAAATCTCAGAGTCCTTTTTATCGGCGGGAGGAATTCCGGTTAAGAACTGAGTTTAGGACAGGGGTTTACAAACCCTGCTTCTCAGACCCTTTCACTCCTTGTACTGTAGGAAGGGAGACTCCAGGAGAAACTAGGAAGGTTTTTATATTAGGGTTATCTTATCATTGTGTCTAATGTCTGCAAAAGTTTCTTGCCAAGAGAGAATTCAAAGTATTGTGGCAATGTGGCAGGGTTTGAGGTGGTGGCATGTTTTGTATTACTCAAGGTGGCATTGTTGGCCACGTAGGAGGTATACGAATTGAGGTGGGGGGGCGCTAAATCAGGGGTCCTATTGAACTGAGGTCATGAGAGGCTCATTTGCTATGGCTGAATGGTAAGAACATAGTCTTGTCTGCAAATACCATATGATATCACTTATATGTGGAATCTAAAATGTGGCACAAATGAACCTATCTATGAAACAGAGACAGACTCACAGACCTAGAGAACAGACTTGTGGTTGTCAAGGGAGAGGGATGGACTGGGAGTTTGGGGTTAGTAGATGCAAACTATTGCATTTAGAATGGATAAACAACAAGATCCTACTGTATAGTACATGGAACTATGTTCAATATCCTGGGATAAAACATAATGGAAAAGAACATAAGAAAGAATGGATCTATGTGTATAACTGAGTCACTTTGCAGTACAGCAGAGAGTAACACATTGTAAATCAACTACACTTCTATCAAAAAAAAAAAAAAAAGAATGTAGTCTTATCTGGATAAGATAAAAAAGAATGTAGTCTTATCCCCCTATGTGCCTTTTGTTGCTGCTCCTACTCTGGGAAAGAAATTCAACTCAGAAAGGAAACCATGTGGTTCTAGGAGTTGTTCATATATATTAGGAAGGAATGGTATAATGATAAAAACATGTTTTTAGAAAAAGACAGCCATCTTACTTATCTATGCACCTAGAATTGGAAGAAAGATTATGGCAAGTGTTTATCTGAGTCTGAAAGCATATTAGATACATAAACGGTAAAATTTCTAGCTCATGGTTACAGAATTGTTAGGAATTGACAGAATAGAGAACTACCTTACTCAACTGCTTTGATGATCTGGAACTATCAGATTCACAGTTTAAGATTTTGCTAAAATAAACACTGTACAGATTTAAAAGTCAGATTTTGAAAGTTACAAAAAAAATCAATTGATTAAAATGCAAGCTAAAACAATAAACAGTCACTCATACGAATATACTAGCATGAAAGCACATTGTTATTAACTTTTGTAAACATCATAATCCTTAGTGTTTTGACAGGAAAACATTGTTCCATCCATTTTTGTGATGATCACAATTTTTCAAATCATACTTATGTAAAGGTAAATAGCATTCTGCAAACTTCTGGGAAAAATCAACCAACAAAAGATAACCCAGTAGGCAGGGACATAATCTGGAAATGCGAATAGAATTCTTATTTTTTCTAAGATATTACATATTTATATTACTCAAAGATCAGCACAGCACATATGCTCGTATTTTTAAAACTTATTTTTCACTTCTGGAATGTTAAGTTATCCATATAACAGCAGTAAGCCAAAGACACAGACAAGTATCTTTTTGTTTTTATAGATAATGTACTTATGGACTGCATTATTTTACAGTGAATATGTTACAATCACTTTAGTTGCCATTTTTTTGCATCACATTATGCCTACCATCAGTTGGGCTGTTTTGAGATTCCCATTAAAGGGCAATTTAGGGCTTTTATGCTACGGTTTCACACACATGCACGCAAGACAGTAAGCATGATGTGGGCCAGGAAGACATTTCTGGTTTTGCATAGGCAGATGTCCAGCACCTAGCAAAGCTCCTGATATTTAGTTAATTCTCAGTAAGTCCTTGATGAATAGTAACCCTACTTCTATGTATTATAAATAAAACCCAAATCAAGCTTATTTCCTCAGTCTTCTCTCCTTACATGTGGAAACTTCTCTTGGGGGAAAATAAGATCAAGAATATAGGAATATTGGCTTGTTTGTTTCATGGAGGAGAGCAGCTAGATGGTAAGAGACTCAGATAGGTCCTAGGTGTGGCTTTGCTGCTGATATTGGGGGTATTACTTAACTTTTCTGGGTCTCAACTTCCTCAATGTAAAATTAAGGGGCTGCTGTGATCTGAATGTTTGTGTCCCCCCAAAATTCGTATGTTGAAATCCTAATGCCCAATGTGATGGTATGAGATGTGGGGACTTCAGGAGGTGATTAGGTCATGAGTGTGAGGCCCTCGTGAATGAGATTAGTGCTTTTATAAAAAAGGCCTAACAGAGCTCCTAAGCCCCTTTTGCATATAAGGACAGGAGACAAAGCACCTGCTATGAAGCAGGAAATAGGCCCTCACCAGAACTTGACCATGCTGGTGTCTTGATCTTGTACTTCTCAGACTGCAGAACTGTGAGAAATAAATTTCTGTCTTTAATAAACTACATAGTCTCTGGTATTGTGTTATTGTAGCCTGAACGGACAAGAACAGGGGTCTAGGTTAGACAATCTAAAATGTCCCCCATGATGCTGAAATTCTACAGTGCTAAGACATAATCTGTGGCAAGTCTAACTAGAATATTACTCAGAAGAATTATACCTTATTTGTCCCAGGCTACCAGGTTCCTAGCGCAGGGTCAGGGAACATAAGAGATGTGTAATATATATTTAAAGAACAAATGAATGATCATTATAGGTATAAAAATGTGTCATAAGAATCATTAGGATTTTTCACAAAAAGAAGGAACCTTCTCTGGATACTGATTTTTGCAGTTAAAATGAAGTCAGAGGATTGCTTTTTTTTTTTTGGTTGAAGTATAGTTGATTTACAATGTTGTGCTAGTTTCAGGTGTACAACAAAGTGATTCAGTTATATACATATATATGTGTAGATATATATTCTTTTTCAGATTCTTTTCCATTATAGGTTATTGTAAGATACTGAATATAGTTCCCTGTGCTATACTGTACGTCCTTGTTCTTTACCTATTTTATGTATGGTAGTGTGTATATGTTAATCCCAAACTCCTGATTTATCCCTATCCACCTTTGCCCTTTGGTAACCATAAGTTTGTTTTCTATGTCCGTGAATCTATTTCTGTTTTGTAAATAAGTTCATTTGTATCATTTTTTAGATTCCACATATAAGTGATATCATATTTGTCTTTCCTTTTTTGAAACCTTGGAGTTTTATTTCATATCAGTTACTATTCTTATATTATACGTGGTATTTGAATCATATGATTTAAAAAAATTCAGAACAAGTTTATGTACTCTCTTAAGAAGTGCTAATAGTGTCATTATGTCTAGAGAAATTTTTATTTCGCATCCAATACAAATCCTTTCATAATTAGTTATAAATATTCATTTCATAAATATTCTTAAGGAGGAAAAAGGAAGAGAATTCCTTGCCTTTAAAAGTCCCCAGTTCTAGTGGAGATTCGACATAACATTTAGCCCTCAAATTCTATCAGTCTACAGCTTTAGATATCATTTTCAGGCTTATGCTCACATTAATAAATGAGGTTTTTGCACAAATAGGTGTCAGAACCACAAGGTGTTATATCTTTTAAACTCTTGTTGAACAGAAATAGTGCTATTTTTAGCACCAACCTAAACATAAACTTATTTGCCATGAAAAAAAGATTTGTGGACTTATAAATTGCTTACCCTAAGGGAATATTTTAAACGGAAAATTCTAGCATTATGTTACAAACATATTCTTCTTATAGGATTAAACGGAAAGCTCTTTTAGAGTGGCAATTTGCTGCAGTAGAAAGGTATGACTTAACATTCTTGTCCTGCCACTTACCAGAAATATGACATTAACAATTTACCTTAACTCTTGGAATCCTAGCTTTTGTCTAAATAAGAAGGGAAATAATAGGCAATTTGAAGGGTTGTTATGAAAATTAAATAAGATAACGTTTGTGGAGCATCTGTTTTGGTGCTTGGCACAGAATGGTACAGATCCTCCCTAGAAGGTCCCCTTTCCCCTGATGGAGCGCTCCCCTTTTGTTGTAATGGCTGGGCGACGTATGAGAATCTTCACCACACTAAAAACACTCAAACTTTTCTCAAAATATGACGTTTCATGCTTCATTCAAAACCAGAAGGGACTACTCTGAGCTTGGTAAAGAAGATTCAAATACTAACCAAAAACCTTGGTACTTGTCCTTGACAAAGGGAAGATGGACAGATAACATGAGGAATTACATGAGACTGTGAGTGACTGAATGAGATGGTTTTTCTTTCTCTTGTCTACAATAGGAGCTGATCTCCTAGAAATGGCCCAAAGGGCTACGTGAATTCAGAGATAGGACTGATAACTGTTGAGCCAGGAGGAGTTCATCAATGACTTCACTGAACCCATAGTAGCAATAGAGGTGGTGGATCTTGAAAGATGACTAAGATATGCCAAGTCTCTGAAGAGTGCATATGTGCTTGTGGGTGAGGGGGGATTTGGAGGGGGGTATGGATGTGAGGAACGTCTAGTCAGAAGAACCAGCACGAGCAAAAGTGAAGGCAAAAAGCGCATGGCTCAGAGAAGGCAGATCATCCCCATGTTAGCAAAGGTCAACTGATGAGGAACAAAGGCAGGTGCTGAGACTCCAGGGGTCTGCTGTGCTTCTGTTATGACATGCTAAGTAATATAGGAGGCAGATTTTGCTCTGCAGTTGATGGGGCAGCCAACACTGGCTTTGAGATTGAAGTGGGTGAGGTTAACTAGGTCAGTTGCTGTTCTGCTGGGTACCTATTACATACCAGGAACTGTACTTTGTTGTTTTATGGATATTATTTTCTAGTCTTCGCAACAAATTGGATATATCTTTTCGGGGGGGGGAATGTGAAGCTCAGAGAGCTTAAGTAACTTGCTGCTCAAGATTATACATTCTTCCATTAAGCAAATGGCATGAAAGAGCAATAGGGTTTTAAAATATTAACATCAGGACAAACCATTAAAGAATGGAAATGATGAGATCTGAATGTCAATTAGGAAGTTGATTTAGGCAGTCATGTTTTAAAAGGAAAGGAGCTTAGGAACACTGAAAAGAGGGAATTTGTGTTCAAAGTGAGGCTGTTAGAGGTTTGAGCAAGATTTCTTAATACAGGTTTATTCTAGAATGACATACATTTTAAGATAATAAACAGTGTTGCTTCTGTGTTTTAAAGTTACTTGATGACTATATTACACAGGAGACAGTGCAGTATAATAATTAAGTGCTCAGGCTCTAAGCCAGACTGCCTGGATTTGAATTTTCACCCCAATTTACTGAACCTCAGGCAGGTTATCTAACCTTCCTGGGCCCTAGTTTCCTCATCCTTAAAAAAGGAAATGATAATATTACATATAGATTTGTTCAAACATGAAATGAAGTATATGTTCATACAAAACAGCGTTTGGTATAAAGTAGGAACTCAGTAAGCATTAACCAGCAATTGCTTTGTACCTATGTCCTTTCTCACCAATTGTTTGTTTAGAAATTATGTACAGTGTGCCAAGCACTGTGCTTGTTTCCAGGGATGCAAATATAATAGGGAAGAACTTTTGTATACGATTACAAGTTAATCACTAAAAGGATGCTGTCTATAAGCTTAAATTATACATAATGGCCCATTTCTGGGAACCCTTCTTCCCAGGTAATGAGAGTTAAGCTAAGATACCTTTGTTTAGCTCACAGGAAACATCCTGACTAGGCCCACCTGTGAATGACTGCAGGGAGGAAGAAATTAACACATCTGGCTGACCAGAACCAGGAAATGTTTGACTTTACTGCCTCCCCTTTTAGTGTAAAAGAAGCTTGAATTCTAACTCAGGCAAGATAGTTCTTTGGGACACGAGTCTACCATCTTCTTTGTCTGCCAGCTTTCCAAATAAAGTCATTATTCCTTGTCCCAATAACTTGTCTTTCAATTTATTGGCCTGTTGTGCAGTGAGCAGTAAGAGCTTGGACTTGGTAACACAAAGATGAGGATAACAGATGATTTCCCTTAACAGATGGATAGCACTTGATTTTTCCAACATCATATTCTGTGGTTCAGCAGAAGTACTACGACTATATCTTGGTTAAAGCACTTTCTACAACTCTTTGGGCACCAGTGGTTTAAAATATCTATTCATAATGTTGCTCATTAGTTTCAGGACTAATAATTCCACTTCTCCTACCCCCTCCTCCAATATGACATTAAGGTATGTTCGGCCTGAGTTACCTTTTA
Source organism: Phocoena sinus (assembly GCF_008692025.1). NCBI lineage: Eukaryota > Metazoa > Chordata > Mammalia > Artiodactyla > Phocoenidae > Phocoena > Phocoena sinus. The sequence goes on from NC_045776.1 coordinate 40,484,077, forward strand.
TGATGGGTGTTCCCCTTCACCCACCAGGCAGTATTACAAAGTTAGTGAGATGATTTCAGTAGTCTCTGCCCACTTATGTGTACCAAACGCTCAGAAGCTGAGTGTTTGCATCACTGTCTCAGGAGTTTCTTCCTTGCTAATTCATTCGACTTTATGTGTAATGTAGTATGCATTATTAATGGGTGTATTTCTCTTCCCAAGACTATTTTTTCTGAATACGACTTTATAAAGCCTCATTTCCATAAACTAGAGAGAAATTGAATGATTAGAATTTTCGGTGTTGTACCAAACTAAGGAAGATGTGAGGACACCAGTTATATAGTGCATTTTAAACCATACCATTAAGCTACACATCCCTGTGTCTCCCAATTTTAGGTTATGAAGGGGTCCAGGAAATCATGCTCACGACCTCATTTTCACATTGTCTAAAAGGATTCTCAGTTAGGCATTGCAGGTTTAACACTGACATTGGTTGAACAGATGAAAATTTGTTGGTAGAAGGGACACCATGTCCTTGTGAGTGTACCCACAATACATTAAGATGGACATGCGAGCAGTCATCATGACCTCTGAGAAAAGATTGAAAAGGAAAATGTCTACATAAATAAATGAGAAGGAAATGAAAATACTGAGGCACTCGCGTTGAAAATAACCAAGTGAAGTGCCAAAATGATTAAGTACAAAGCCTCTTTAATATCCAGGAAGCCCTTTAGAGTGAGTGGGGTTGCTGGGCAGCGGTGAATCGTTTACCTGTCAAAAAGGACAGACTTTGGCATCCTCATCACTTTGCTTTCCAGTATACTCAGTTTTTATTAAGGCACATGGGAAATGTTCGGACCATAAGGGATCTTCAAATAGCAAACAACCATTACTGAAAGACAGTGATCAGATCCATAATAAAATAAATCTGAAGCCTGAGATTTAAATGTGAATGTAGGAATGAGACTGATGCCCTAGGAAGTTCTTATACTGGTCGTACAGAAGCTTGTGAAATGCGAATATTAGAAAAGTAAAACTCATATTTGGTGCATATCTGAGAATTTAAAAAATCTTCCCATTAACTTGATACGCAAAATGGGAATATTGACAAAGACTCTGTTAACACTAACGAGTTAATGCTGCGATACTGTATAGCTTAGAATATGGCTTTAAATATATTAGGTTAGTTTTTTTCAGTGTAAAAATATCCAGCTTTACATTTAACTTAAAATTTTCTTTCCTGAGAATCATTTATTTTCCTTGGGAGAAGCAAGTAATCCCTGTTCACTTTTCTTCCAATAATTTTGGGAGAAATTAATGAAGCACTGATGGGTTGGTTAGGATCTAACCAAGAAAAGAGAAAACAGTCTAAATATTCAAAACAGATGGAATTTAATACAGGAAAATTGTTATACAGGTGATGGAAGAATTGAGAAGCTAAACTAAGGATAGCAAATCAACCTGGAGGTTAGTACCAGCAGGAAGCCACAGACACCACTACCCACAAGTCTCAAGGGACGGAGGGAAGAGGTGACATTACTGGAGCTCAGAGTTCAAGGTCACTGCGGGAAGCTAGAGGCAACAGGGGGTGGGTCTGGGGGCTGGAAAACCCAGCCTCTAGGGTTCAGCCCCCAGGGAATCAGCAGAATAGGAGCAGGGCAAGGAGCGGATGCGAAGTTAAAAACAGGCCCAGACCAGCACAGTGGAAAGCTGGGAGTTAAGTAAGTTAAGAAAATAAGTTTTCCATGTTCATTTTCTCCTCCGGAGCAATGTTACACTAGGCAAACTGATTTACTGATGTTTTTAAAGGGCATTAAGTTTAGCTCCTGGGAATTACATTCAACAAATATCTTGTAAATAAATGAAATCACCATTTTAGTTCCACACATGACCTCAATAAACCAAATTTACACCCCCTTAAGATGACGAGACAATAATCCACCTTCACTTTGAAGTTAATAAAAGGTAGAAAGGAGTCATCACTGTCGTTTTGGATTAGATTTAGACAGTGGTCAATGCTCTGTCAGTTGCATTGTTTTATTCAGAACTGTGAACAGAGGTACATTCCGACGTTCTGGAAATCACCATTCTTTAAAGTAGATAATAAAGCCACACTTTGAAAACAGGACTCAGGAGGAGGTGGAAAAAGCCGCACAATTTCCTCAATAAGACCACCACTCAATTCCTCTATTCCTCTCTGATCTGCTGAGAAATGACAGTGGCATATTGCAGACTAATAGTCAGCAATTTGTACGCTCACGTCTTTTGTAGCACGGAAGGGTAATTATGTATGGTGATGTAAAAAATATATATCCATCTATCTCATGATCAGGAAAACAAAGCTTAGTGTGTGAGCACATATGCATGATTAATTGTGCACAGCAGTTTGAAAACCACACCTAACCTAAACCATGCCCTGCCTTAAATTAAGCAATATGACATCTCCCAGCCGGCAGCCTCTGAAATGTTAGCCTTATATCACACCCAGACCTGTAATGACTAAACTGTCATTATCACCATTAAATTTTTCTCTCATTTATATCACTAAAACATGGTCTTAGCTCATTTTTGCTTATTACTTTGATATTAAATACTGTTATATATTTAAAAACTTGATGACCTGTACAATAGAATGAAGCATTACTACATCTGCTTAATAGAAATCAGCAAGAGATGTCAAGGTCATCTCTGTGTCTTACACCTCATCATTCAAGATCGTTTCTGATAATAAAAATAAATAAACAAAAGGCACAGAAACTGAGTCTTTCACTATGCGGCACCTCATTAAAAGTATAAAATGCTGGTTATATTGAACCCCATTTTCTTTTCATGCAAAGAAGAGAAACACTTTAAGGGGAAATAGTTCAATGTCCATCTTAAATTTCTTGTCTCAGACTCACTCACCTAAAATTCAATGAAGAAACAGCATGAACTTTTCAAAACCATCTATTTTCTTTTCTTCGAAATGGCAGTCAACTCTGGCATTTAAAGACTTTCCAAGCGTTTCATCCAGGGACTGGTAAATCTCACTTATCTGCAATGAGAAATTACACTTTTATTTAACTAAGCAACTCACACTTACATGTTTATTACAGAAACAGAATGGGCAGATCTAGAACATATGGTGTTTTACAAATCCGTTCATCCACTAAGAACGATTTGTAATACTCAACTCAGAACTTTGGTTTTCATTTACTATAAGAAATGTTGAAAAAATAGACATTTGTGCCAGAAGTTGTTTTACAGAGGAGGATGGTGAGGACCAGGGGGGTAAAGTGACTGTCCAAGATTAAGCAGCTGGTTAGTGACAGAGTAGCCTTGAACCTTGGGCTGCTAACACTGCCTCTTGTTTTTGGTTGATTAAAAACCCAGAAATGGGAAGACCTGGAATCTTCTGTTTTCCAAGTTGGTAATTTTCTGGAATATTGTGTCACCATAATTTCTCCTAAAGCCAAGGAAACTACAGTTGAAGGCAGAATCCTCAGACTGGCATCGCCTCTGATGGTAGATGCGGGTGTAGGCTACCGCAGAGGCACCCTGACATGATTGAATGATCCGCACGCTTTATGACGTTGTAGAGCAATGACGTAGATAGTAAATAGTTCAGAATATGGTCTCTTGGTGTTTCTTAACAAGGTGGAATGATTTTTATAATCTTTTGCCTTCTGAGAAAACTCACAGATGAGAATAGAAGGAGAGGCTCCAGGTCGCACGTGGCAATTTGCCCAAGAGTCCTGCTGCATGAAAGTGACCAGATGCTTTACCCACCATCTCTCATCAGCTAGTCCTTCCCACCTTTCTTTCTTCCCCTTCCCTTCCCCCCTTTCTTCTTTTCACCAGCACACAGGCTGGATGTTACTATCCCACGTGCTAGGTGGCTTGAAGCAGCAGAAATGTGAAGTCAGGAAATCCCATGTTCAGAAGAAGGAAGAGAATGGGGGGAAGGGGGATCACAGCAAACAAAGCGGAGAAGATGTCTGATGGCAGTAAAGCCAGAAAAGGAAGGGACAGAGGAGCCTAGCTCCGTACTCTGGCTGGTGGGAGATGGCCTCTGTCTCCAGACCCACCCTTCGCTTTCCTCTCCCAACTGTCTTCTTCGGCCCAGGTTATCTAAAACAAGGGCATAATTATTTTTAACTTTCATGGCTTCAGGCCTCCTAGGCTTTTGGGTTCATAGAGAAAATTCTATACAATAACTACCCCCTCCCTCTAATCCAAGTTCTCAGATATATTCATGATTGCATTATATTTATTTAACAGGATATAAAGAGATTTTCACGACACAATTAACACCTGTTCTCTCACATTAGAACCCAATAGTCTTTCACTGTACTTAGATTCTAGGGACATGCGTACAACTGGCATTCTTTGAATTAAATGTATTATTACAACAGTAGCACTTTCAGATATTTTTTGGTTTCCTAACGTACATGCTACTAATTTTTTAAAAAATTGGGGTTTGGGTAAATTAGACCTATGCATCTGGGAATATGTTAAAAATATTATCCCTCCCTCATGAATGCAGCTCTCCAAGTCAGAGCAACAGGAAATAAATGGAAATCTTACACCATCTTATATAATTTTATATGACTATATATATGTATATGATAAATCTTACACATACAGATAAACTTACATCCAGCTATATCTGGCAATGTAGAGTCACTCAAGAAATCCCTTAGGCCTGGGCACCTCTTAGGATCAAGCTGCTGCTTATACTCTTCTACCTGGCAATTTTGGGAAGCACGTTTTGCATTTTTGGTTTTTGCCCAGGTCCCTGGATCATCCCAGATTGCAATCCACTAGGAGGGCGATGAGCTCAGATAGAGATGCTATGTGAAAGGACCCACAGGGAGGTTCAAGTTTCACGCCTTAACTGGGATCTGTGACTGCAGTGAAAGTTGCCATTTGGATGATATCTTGATTATGAGCCAGCTTTCATTTCTGCTATTCCTTCTCGATCAGGAAGTGGCCCCCATCTCAGCCTGTATCTCATAGGCAGTGATCGAAACCAGCTGTCTGGTAGGCAGCTCCATCCCTACCCCTCTTGGCTTCTGTCCCTTGAGACCACTTCAGAGGATGCAGACTGATTATCCATAATTCTTTCTAGTCTTGAGTCTGAGGGTGGCCACCTCCCAAACTGTCACTGAATTAAAGGCATCCATCCTCCCCTCTATTCTCCCAGAAGCCCGGTAGACACTTGCAAAGCAAAATTCTCATGTGAACATTGATTAGGAAGAGAAAATGATACTTTTCTCTCTTTAACTTATTTAATTCTACATCAGCTATCAAATTCTAGTTTGACTGTGTGACTTGAAGTTAAAATTTAGTGTCATGGGATGAAATAAAACTCTGTCTCCTTCCATCTGGCTCCCTGAAGAGCTTTTGGTCAGTGTCCGGATTGGAGTTAGGAGTCAATACCTTACCACTGAGTACCACAAGAGAAAGAAGTATTTGGTTCATCTGGGGCGCCATATTTTAGTCCTATAGTTTGGATGGAAGTTGCTGGGGTCGGATTTTTTCTTATTAAGATAATCTCCTCAGTGTAGAGCACACAGAAACAGGATGGACCACCAAAACAAGATAGTAATCTTTACACTCATGGGATCAATTTAAATAAAGGCTTGATAATCATTGGTGGTAGTGGGACTTGATCAAGCACATACACTCCCAAACGAGGTTATGTGGGAGGAAACCAAATATTAGACTGGAGTGAATATTCACATTTTTATTCACATTCTTGTCCTTACTGATCTTCCCACCTAAAACAGTACTCCTCCCTCATTCTCTATTGCTTACCTTCATATATATTCACCCACATAGCACTTCTACTACTTATTATTTATTCATTGTCACTTCACGCTAGGATATAAGCTCCACGAAGGCAGGAACTTTGTTCACTACTGTACCCCTGAGGCTTGGAACAATGCCTAACAAATAGGCAGTAATATTTATTGCATGAATGAATGAATATACCTCGTGGTCCTCTTTTCTTATAAACATTTGATCCAGTTTCCTCTTTCTACCCCTATGAGTTTGCACCATACTGAAAATAATTTCCTCGCAATGGGAAAAATTCAAAGGCCTTTATTCACTCTGAAAAAATGTAGAACCCAAGTGAGCATTATATCTACTTTCCTTGTTAGGTAGAACTAGGATTGCCTAACTGTGAAAAGGAGGATTGAAGATGAGGTTGTCTAGTATCTCTTCTGTAGCCTTTTCTTCCCTTTTAGTTATGCTTGGGAGACTATAGTGTTATGAGTCCAGCTTTCTAGACTTCAGAGGTTAGGATGGAGACCACTTTCAGATCACTGTAGTCATAGGGGGCAGGTCCAGTGTTTCGAGGACCAGTTACAGATGATGAAGACCAGAGATCTGCAAAGGGCGCCCCAGAAAAATGCCAAGATGGAGCATTGCACTGCGCTCATAAGCATGCATGTGGGGCTTTTCTGGTATTTTACACTGTCAGTTGGCTTAAGTTGTAGCAGTTATTAAGGGATTTGGCTAAGAATGGTCAAAGTCACTTGGGAAACAATAACTACTCGTGCAGATAATTTCCCAACAACTTAAATAGGTCCTGATTTTTACGAGTGACTCTGCTGCCATAGTCACAAATGGCATGCTAGGAACTAGCATCTATAGGATGGATAAACACCAAGGTCCTACTGTACAGCACAGGGAACTATACTCAATATCCTGGGACAAACCATAATGGAAAAGAATATGAAAAAGAATATATATGTGTAACTGAATCACTTTGCTATATAGGAGAAATTAATGCAACATTGTAAATCAACTATACTTCAATAAAATTAAAAAACCAAAACCCAGTGGCATGCTAGGGTGTCATGCCAGTGCTGAGGCCGAGCTCAGGACTCTGGCTACCCCTGTTCACACACACAGCATCAGTCAGATCCCTAACTACCTAACAACAATGAGGCTGGAGGAAGAGGAAAAACTTAGATCTGAAAGGTCCTTGAAGCACCTTGTGATGTTATAGAAAGGAGGCTGAATAGGATCAGAAGCCTGGGTTTTATTTTTGTCTCTCCCACTAACTAGCTGGGCAAATCATTTATACTTAACGGGGTTGCCGTTTTCACACTAGTAAAATGAGGGTATCGGTTGAGACCAGTGCTTTTCAACCAGGGATGATTTCGTCCTCACCTCCAAGGGACAGTTGGCAATGTATAGAGACATTTCTGATGGTGGAGGGAGGGTAAGTGAGACTGACATCTAGTAGGTAGAGGCCAGGGATGCTGCTGGACATCCTACAGGCACAGGACAGCTCCCGTCAGAAAATAATTATCAGTCCTAAGTGACAGCAATGCCGAGGCTAAGAAACACTGGTTAGATGGTTCGAGTCCCCTCAGTCCTAATAGTATCCTCTAATTTTACCACTGGTCTCCTCCAGACCTCTGACGCCACACAAGTTAGGCCTAATTCGTCTCTGGAAGCTCCTCCAACTCTATCTACTGCATCAAACTCCTCCCGCATCGCCCACCTCTACTCTTAGCCCCTCCGTACCCGGACCTTGGTGTCTGCACACCATGCTTTGTGTTCCTTCTCCGTAGCACATGTTACTACGTACAATTGCTATAAATTTTCTTCTCTGTATAAGAATATATGCAACTTGGCAGGGACCGTCTTGTTTATTTCTTCATCGTCTTTAGCATATCATCTTTAATGATGAATAATTCTCCTGACTAAATGTTTGTTCAATTGATGGTGGAACAATTAGCAGACACTCTGAAGGTCAGTGTTTTCTCACTCTTTCCTACACAGAGTTGTGGTATAAACTTATTAGATCATGTCACCAGATCATTAGTTACTGGCCTAAGAACATTAAAGTGGCTCAGGAAGCTACAGTAAAGTGGATTTGGGATCATGGCCTTTGGACTAAAATCAGAATCACTCCAGATACAAGGTTATTAGGTCAGAATCAGGGAGGAGACTGTGGAGATGGGCCTTTCTGGATGCTTTAAAGCTGGAGACAGAATTAGTGCACAGGGATGGATACTGGGGCACCCTCTTTGTTCCAAAGATTTGTTCTTGTTGACACAGAGTTCAGCCTGAGAACCAGGAAGGTCTTGGATGTCTGCACATATTTCCTATTAAGCGCACAGATTGTTGCTTCAGGCTCCATAGATAAAGAGGCTGTAGCAGTGGGACAGCCTAGCTGCTCCAATCCAGTGTGATCCGCCCAATCACAGAAGGGCAGAGTCACTAGAATCCCAGCAGAAATTCTGGGCGCCAAGGGAATTACTGTTGAGACTGGCTGCATCTGCTTCTTGCTGTGCAGACACCTCATTTCTGTGAAGTTTTGAAGTCTTTGGCCAAATAATCGTGGAAATGAATCTAATCTCAGAGGGAGTCGTGTGTCTGTAATCCCTGTCCATCAGATTATATATAGCCCAATGATGGCAGAAACATGGGCTGTACTTCACAATTCTAAAAATCTAGATACCCACACAGGGAAAGTAGAGTCACTGCCTGCCTCACCTCTCAGTCACCTACTTTACTACCCCCTAGGACATATAACAAGACCACAAGAGGATATTTGAGCAAGTGGAAGATAGTAGCAGAGTGTCCCGTTTTCCTCTTGATATTTCACCAACAGACAGGGATAAAAAAAATTATACTTCATCACTCAGGTTAAAGTAAGATAAAGTGGAGAGAACAACACTATTTGGATGAAATAGCTGTCAGAGGAATGGACATATACATTCTGCAGTGAATGTGGAATTTTTTCCCAGCATAAAGCCAGAGGCCTGCTGACATTCAGGAACCCGTAAGAAAAAAAAATATATGCTTGTCAACATCAGTTCAGGCGGGTATTCAGTCAACTGTTTTAAAGGTGCTGAGAAGGAAGAAGGTGGTTTATAAAGGATTTCTCAGCTCTGTTCCTTGCACAGCATGTTTTTCAGAGGCAACGCCTTTGTGTTTCTATCTGCTGCATCTCACTGTAGGCTAAGGCAGTTGCTCACCCAGATGATATCTGCATTTTAAAAGAACATCCTCCCCATATGTTTAATGATTTGCACTGAACCTGGGCAGTGTCCCTCACAGAGGAGCTCAATCATGGAGAGCTCACTTGAGTGTCCATCATTTTTTCCTTTTTAATATAATAAATGTAGGGCTTCCCTGGTGGCGCAGTGGTTGAGAATCTGCCTGCCAGTGCAGGGGACATGGGTTTGTGCCCCGGTCTGGGAAGATCCCACATGCCGCGGAGCAACTAGGCCCGTGTGCCACAACCACCGAGCCTGCGCGTCTGGAGCCTGTGCTCCGTAACAAGAGAGGCCGCGATAGTGAGAGGCCCGCGCACCACGATGAAGAGTGGCCCCTGCTTGCTGCGACTAGAGAAAGCCCTCGCACAGAAACGAAGACCCAACACAGCCAAAAATAAATTATATAATAATAATAAATGTAAAAGTAATTAGCTATACACCACTATTTATGAAGAAGCAGGTTTAATAAAAAATGAATCAGAGATGGCTGGAAACTTACAGAGTATTTTAAAAAAATAAAGTAACTACTTTTAAGAAGTGTGGAAAATATAATAAATTATAAAGAAAACTAATGTCATCCACGTTCCACTACCCAGAGGCAATCCCTATGAAGGTATTCTACATTTACTATATTATCTAAACATTATATCTCATTATCTATACATATATATGCATACACACATAATTTTTAATGAAATTGAGGGACTATAAACTATATATAATTTTATTTCAAGTTTTAATTTTGTTTTTTGTATCCTTTTTATTATTAGTGATCCACACATATTCAGCATGAATACTTCCTCTTTTCTGGCTATGAAATTATTTTATCAAACTTGCTAATTAAAGGATATGACATATGAAGTTATGGGGCATCCAAAGTCACCAAATCCTTTAGTTTACTCATGTGCCTTATATACACTCACATCCACACAGAACGCATTTCTGTTATATTTCAGAAGAAGGCAGTAGATCATTTTATTTTATAGTAGTGCTTATTTTGTTATAGAAACCTCTACTGTACAAAACCCATGTATCCCAAAATATCAGAAACACAGGAGCCATTTTTTTTTTCAGAATATGCTTTTAGAGAGAGTGATGACCTCATTTTGTAGCTTAAAAAAATACAACTGTGAGACCAGTGAGTGTCTCACTAACTTACACAATCACTAAACTGAATTGTCCCAAAAGTTTTCTTAAATGAAAATCTCCTTTTCTGAACAATATGCACCTACACTGAGTACCTACACAAACTATCCCCTAGCGGTGACCTCATTAAAACTTTAAGCTCTGCATGTTGAACCTAATTCCAAGAAAGGCGGAAAGATGAACAGATTTTTTTGCTGACCAGGAGAAAAAAGATTTACCCAAGCTCAGCCTTTTGTCTCTTGCATCTCAGTACACCTGCCAAATTGATCAAAAAGAGAATGAAATTGAACTTTGAGTGTTAAATCAGAATGTGTCAAAGATTTATCCAATGAATTTTTTAAGAGACAAAATTTTAATTAGCCGCAGGCAGGTATATCACAGATTCTACTGAAATTTCCCTGGTGATATGTGACCATCAATATCTGTTTCAAATTTATGTTCATTCATTTGCTAAAGTCCTGGACACTTCTTAGAGATTAATCATGCCTTGTGAGTTGATATGTTCTGTTTGATTTTACCATGATGTAAAGATCAAAACAAATAGAAAAGAAGAAAGGAAGGAAGGAGAGAAGAAAGGAAGGAAAGAGGGAGTGAAGGAGGAAGGAGGGAAAGAAGTCATGAAACTGGATATGGGGTCGGGGAGCCACATTAAAAAAAGATTTTCTGGACCTTTACCAGTTACATTCTTAACATTAACGGAGTGATGGATAAATACGGGAGTAAAGGTTTCCATGCAGAGAACCATACCTCTTCCAAATATCTTGAATTAACTTTTTGTACTAAGCAGATAGAATTCCACATTTTTAAACATTACTCTTCTCTAATATATTACATAAAACCTAACCAGAAAGCTCACTCTCATTAAAAAACATGCCTGCATAATAGCAATTATTTGGACACAATTTCAGTGACAAACGTTGTTTTTTTGTTTGTAATACATCTCATGTATCTTGTTTCCCCAGAAAAAATATTTATGTGCAAAAGATGGAGAGTGTTTTCTTAGACAAAGAAGTGCTTCTTCTGGAAATCATAAAGAGACAGAAGGATCTGATTCTGGGAGCCAATTCGGGCCTTGCCCTTCAGTGGTGCACTATGACCTTGACTGATGGCCTTGAATATGCCCGATGCCCTAGTAGCCCCTGAGGACACCTGAGAGCCTGACTTATTTTCATCTGACTCAGAGAAGATGAGTGCCTTTTAACAAAATGGAGATAAAAGATATACATTTAATTTGGTATCAGTAATTTCCATGCCATTTTGGAGTTAAAAAAAAATATTATACCCTACATCATAGGTACGCAAACCTTTTGTTCTGAAGGCCCCATAGAGCTTGTGATTATGTGTGTTATAGCTATCAATATTTAACTTATTAGAAATTGACTTAGAAATTTAAAAAAAATTTACTTATAAATGTATTTACATAACAATGTAAATACCTTTTAAATGTAACATAAATGGTATCTTTTAAAAAAAAAAATAGTAATGTTTTCCAAAACAAAAAATGTAGTGAGAAGTAGGGTGTGCTTTTACATTTTTGGAAAACTCTTTAATTTCTGGCTTCATAGAAAGAAGATAGCTGGGTTTTCATTTCTGCTCCTGCACTTAACCTATTGCAATATGTTGTTTTGGTTGAAGAATATGAAGAAACTCCAAACTTACACAGATATGCAGTTCAGAAAGGTAGAGTATTTCTTAGCCTTTCAGATGATTGTGGATATTTTCCTTTGATTCGCCTCTGAAACTCAACAAGTGTTGTTTCTTAAAGGTGAGTTGCCATGTGGAATCTAAAACCACATCAATGAACTTGGCATAGTCCATCACACCAAAATTCATGATCTGTCTCACATTTGTATTGATTTTTTAACTTATGCATGATTTTCCAACATCATGAGCTGGCCATTTGAGAAGTATTGGTTCACTGAGTTACGTAGATCTTCCAAATGTTGACCCATTTCACTCTCAATAACAAAGAGTCGTATTTGTTAACGTCACCATCAATCTCATCAGAAAAGTCTTTTAGGCATTGGGAAGCTGTCAGGCTCACAGTGGCAGATGTAAGCTTTCCAAAATTCTAATTTTTACTTCCAAGTTTGAATTTTGTCATTGTCAGAGAATACTGTTGGTTTTCTCTGCTGTGACAGGCTCCCTTCATTCATTTTCAAGGAAATCGTCGCCAAATACCACATCTGAGTAACCATAGTGTGCCTGCCAGTTGTTCTTTCAAGAAAACAGGTTGTTCTGTGAAAGATGTGGCTAGTTCAGTTTGCACAGCAAACAGTCTTACTCTCAGACACCCATCGTCCCTCAATATATTTCAAGAGCACTTTATGCTTTCCATTGCCTCACACAGGATATTAAAAAGATGTGCATCAGAGTTTCAAGATGGATTAAGATTTTTGTTGTTGTTATCGTTGCCTGCTTTGTTTTTTACTGTCTTTGCACGACAGTGAAGAAGATAATTACTAACCAGTACAGTCTGGTGCCACTGCCTTGATTTGTAATACAATTACACCAATTTTATCCACCATTACTTTTTCATCATCAGTGCAAATGTTTGCACAATCAAAATGGCAAATAATATGTTAGGGTTATTATTAAAATAGCTTTGGCCTCAAGGGCCCCATGAAAGTGTCTTTGGGACTTCACTTTGAGAACCATTGGCCTAAAAGGAAGGGAATACAAGAAGGTGGTTGAGTGAAGGCTCTGAGGTTGGACGGAGGGGTGGTAAATCTCACCCCACTTTTGATTTAATGTTTATGTAATAGTGATTGAGTTACCTACCCACTCCAAGCCCCATTTTCCACACCTTTAAAATAGGAATAATAACAGATCTTACCGCCCAGAGCTGTTCCAAGGATTAAAGGAGATCCCTTAGCATAGTGCATGACCCACAGTAAACTCAAGAAGTATTAACTATGATTATAACATTTATATTATCGCTTCTTTTTGAGATCAAGAAACAATGATGTGAGTAAATCAGAATATCAACTGTGTTTGCTGGAATCTGTTTATGCTACACCAATCTAAATTTAGTTCTACATTTCCTCTGTGAGTACAAGCTACATGCATATATATATATTTTCCAACTAAGTTGAGTACAGAGATTGATAGTTTGCCCTTTGTAGGCTGATTTTGCAAATCCTTATGTAGACAATCACGAGAGAGATTTCTTCGTAGTTAGAGTTGGTGATGACAAATGAGAGATGGGATTTTGACGGGGACCCATGATCTCTCAATCCCTGATCTGCCACCTGCCACAGTCATGTGAGGGAAGCGGATATTACCAGTGGGTTACACTGATCAAAAAGCCAGATTACAAGGAGTCACAGGGGCGCCATTTGCCTAAGGCCTAGAACAAACGCTTGAGAAATGTCTTTCCTACAACATTTACTCTTGCCCAAATCTCAGTCCTCCAGATTTTACCACTTTGTGGAGAAAACTGAATTCAAGGAAATGGTCTCTAAGGAAAAAAGTGGGAATGAGGGTATTTGCCTCAGTAAAGGGTGAGGCGTGTATGCACACACACGTGCATACATGTCTGTTGCACTCTCACCAACAGGAATTTGGCAGAGATTCTGAGTGTTGGAAAACTCTAAGCTCATAGGCCCATCTAACTGATGTAAATGGGGGAAATAGGTGGGTTTAAGTCAAGGAGACCCAGGCACATTCTGCATGCATATTTTATCCCTACGAATGTTTTTTACTTCTTCAAAGACGTATGCTCTCTCTTATTTTCCTTGTAATTATAAGACGTTCACTTGGTCTATTTTTCTTATTACTTTTGATATTGACCTGAGTAGAACAGAAAACATCTAAAACCAAACAGCTCTTCACAACAAGAAATCAACGATGCAAGCTTGAGTATAAGTGGCACATGCCATTTGGTCTCAATGTTGGAAAAATAATAGAGCGAGTTAGAGATGGAATTGAAATGAAGAGTGTGTGCCCTGGTGAAAGACAGCAGCTCCTCTGGTTGTCCCAAGTACAAGCATGGACCCAGTATGGCCATATATTCCTATTTTCATGGTCAGGGTGGAAATCCATACTTTTACAAGAAATCTTCAAATTTACAAATGGATAGATCAAACAAAACATGTTGGCAGGGTTTGCAGGCTACCATATTTTGCATTTCTCCAAAGATATAATTTCATTTCCCCTCCATTTCAAGGATCAATGTACTGTGCCCTTGACTCATCTCTGTCACCACTCATTGGGTTTACAAGGGTGGGAAGGGAGGATAGAGGGGAGCCTTGATCGCCCTCTAGTGGCTACAAAGTGCCAAAACAATTAGCTGAACACTCCATTCTGTTTATTTACTGGAAACTCACTAAAAATCAGTAAAGCAGACTTTGGCTACTTTGTGTGAGATGTGAACCACATGGTAATTTTACTGTTAGTTCAGATTAGATTCTGGGATAATAGGCAACAGAAAGAAGGAACTGGGAAATCAGTTCGAGGAGAGACTTAAGACTTAGAGTGCACAAGAGTTCCAGACCTAGCCACCAGGGAAAGAATCAAAAGTTTTGCTCCAACAGAAGGCAGGCTGGCTGAAAGGTAAATATTGTGTTTTACATGTAGAGAAGAGTACAGTGTGAAGGGTCATCTTATCCACCGGCTAGAGTCGTATCTAGTAGTTACTGGCTAATTTGATCCCCGTTTTAAGAATTTGATAGCAGCTTAGCATTTATTAATTAATGGAGAACATATTACATCCTCTTGTTTAGAAGCTGAACTTGAGGAAAAAACTTTTAGGGTGGGAAATGAGATAAATTAGTTAATTTTGAAAAAATTAAAGAGAGTTTCAAATAGCTCAGTAATATATAGCTAATAAAGGTTCTTGAGAAAGTTGAAAAATAGATCCTGTGACAGCCCTGTTTCACTTGGATGCCCATGTTATCTTAAAACACTGTCCCCAAGTATTATATGCCTCTAGCTCAAATGTCTACTTTCAAGGATGGTTCCCTCTGTGTATTCATTTCCTTGGTGGTTTGCCCTGCTTGACACACTCAGATAATTTAATGAACTGAAATACAATTGTTTTTAGAAGCTCAATACTTCATTATACTTTTGTTTTAAAAACAGTTTTTGAGTTGAGAGTATGTCAGAAAAGCCACCCAAAAGAATGTGAATGCTGTTACAAGGTCAGCCTTTCAGAAGCTGGAGGCAGCTGTCATTGGCATGCTGTCAAACAAGCACCATGGGCAGCGCGGCAGCATGGGCCATGAGTCAGCAGCTCTGACAACACCAAATATGGTAACCCATTAATGTGCAAGATAACAGGTACCCATGCTGCATCAGAAAGCCCTAGAGAGAGGAAATATTTCTTTTTTCATGTTTATTTAGAAGGAAATCCGGATAGGACATTAAAGCTCGGATGTGAGTTCCTGTGTGTGTTCGTGTGTGTGTGTCTGTATTGGAACCTGGATTATGATATTATCCATATGGATTTCTTCTGTGAAGAAAAACATACTCAGGTTGAGAGCTGAAATGTCAGAAGCTAGGCATTTCAAAGGGGATACTGTTGGGCTAAGAAGGAGTCATGTTTTAGATCCGGGCTGTCCGATCCAATAGCCACCATCTACTTGTGGCTATTGAGCAGTTCACATGTGCCTCATTCAAATTAAGATGCGTTGGAAGTACAAGATACACACTGGATTCCAAAGATACAGAACAAAAAATAATGAATCATATCTCTTTGATAGGTTTTTACATTGCTTACATGTTGAAATGATAATATTTTTGATATATTGGGTTGCGTGAAATATATTTATATTAATTTCACCTGTTTCTATTTTTAAATGTGGCTACTAGACAATTTAAAATTACATATGTGACTCGCATTATACTTCAATTGGACAATGCTGCTTTAGAAGTTATTTGATTTCATCTCCTTCCAGTCTCTCTCTCTCTCTCTCTCTCTCTCTCTCTCTCTCTCACACACACACACACACACACACACACACACACACACAAGGGATAGGAAGGGGGCCATGGTAGCGGGTCACTGAAAAATTACAGGCTTCAAAGTTCCATTCAAGGTGCTGACTTGGAGATCTACACCAAAGAATGGGTACAACGTGAGCCAAAGCCCTGGAAGACATCCTACCTTAAATGTCCAGTTGGCCTCAACTTTAGGTCCAGGGGTGAAGGGGCATTTGTCATAGTTCATTTAATTCTGGCCACCTTACTAAGAATGAAAGGGACCGCCAAAGATGCTGAAAATGTTTTCCTCTCATCGCTCTTAGAGAAGAACAAAATGAGCTCTGTAGAAATGAATTGGTGTAGCTTCCTGAACTTTTCAATCTGTTTTAGATATAGATGCTCTCAAGAATGATTTGACTGTGGTGGTACCAACTGGATCATAACACATTGGGCTAAAACTTTGACTTAATAAGGATTTTGATAAAAGCAAAATCCAGACACTGATTTGGTTTTTTAAAATCAACCAGTGAAAAATCATACTTTCCAGATTTGCCTGAATGTGTGTTTTGTGTTTTGAGTGTGATTTCTCAGCGCTATTAAATTATCCCCCTAAATTCTGGCTGGTGTTTACAGGTTCCTAGCAGCCTTTCTCCTGTACCTTGCTGCTCCATCCTTTTTAGTTTTAGTCCATGAATCAGATATGTCACCCAGCTTCTTTTCTTCTTCATCTTAGCCATCATCTACTTTGAGGACTGTGGAGGCCTGGAGTTGAACAGATGCCAATTTGGGCCTCCAAAGCCATTCACCTCTTACCCTTAAATTTCTCTTTCATCCATTTTAACTTTAACTATTGACTTTACTTTTTATGAGTACAGCTGGAAAACAAAGAGCTGAACAGAGGGCTCACTGATGGTGACTGGGCCAGTCTGAACGACTGTCCAATGGAATATTCTAGCAATAAAATGGTAGTGGTGTTCTTGGCTCCTGAACTAGTTGGAAGAAAGAGTGAAGTTCCTCAAATGTTTCTTCATTTAAAGCTATGCAAGGGGGACTTCTATTGGAGAATGGCTCATTATACACCCATAAAATCTCTTTCTAGTATTCTTCTTTCCTTAAATTGATATATACAAAATTTAGTGAATTCATGTAAAGTTACAGAAATGTTTTAAAGAAAATTAACAGGTTCGTATTTTAATAATTTTTCAGATATTTTTCATACGCGTGCTTTCTTATTTAAAAAATTTGAATGTTACATTAAGTGGTACAATATGAACCTTTTCATAAGGGATCAAAACTAGATAAACACTTTTACCACCACTTTGGGTAATTTTTAAAAAATCTTTTCAGTTTGGACAGTGAAAGGAAACTGGTTTATACCACATTTAACTTTTTGACAAGTTTATTTTTTCATCTAAATTCTGGACAAGTGTTTCTGAGCAACATTAAAAAAAGTGACTATATTTGGAAAACATACAAAGCAAGAAAAATTTAGGCAACCTAGCAGAAGCTTCCAGCATTTGTAGCACAGCAATCTTATATTACCTGATTCCAATGGTTGCGATTTAAAAGATGTTAAGTAAGACTACAAATATGGAAAGATTATGTAAAGCAGACTGACTTAATTGCACAAAATTTTAGATAACTGCATTACAGTGTTAAACAAAACATTTCACCATCTAATAGTTAGAATTTTCTCTTGTCTTTATCCTAGATTTATCACCAAGAAATATAACAAAATTAAGGACTCCTACATATTCTAAGGTTTTACGGGTTTACTCTTTCAGAGAAACCAAACAAAGAAAAGCCCCACCACTGATGGCAGCTGTGACAAGTGTAAAACATGGTTTGGGAAAACTGACAGGGATTGGAAGGCTTCGACATGAGAGTAAAAAGCAACTTCAGATTGCTCCCTGACCTGGAAGTTCAGGAAGAAAGGGGTTAATGGTGATTGACAGTTCACCTCAAGTCCTTTTAGCATGGCTTCACCATTAACAGAAGAAGAAAAATGACATGATTCTCAGACATTAAAGGTAAGAGGAGCCCCTCTGTTCTCTTGAATGTGATTCCTGGCATGAAATAAAACTCAAAAGTATAGATCTTCCGAAGAAGATGTGGTACATATATACAATGGAATATTACTCAGCCATAAACAAACAATGAAATATTGCCATTTGCAGCAACATGGCTGAACCTAGAGATTATCATACTAAGTGAAGAAAGTCAGACAGAGAAAGACAAATATCATATGATATCACTTATTTGTGGAATCTAAAACAATGATACAAAGAAACTTATTTACAAAACAGAAATAGACTCACAGATATAGAAAACAAACTTATGGTTACCAAAGGGCAAAGAGGGGGGGGATAAAGTACGGATTAACAGGTACACACTACTATATATAAAACAGATGAACAACAAGGACCTACTATATAGCACAGGGAACTATATTCAATATCTTGTAATAACCTATAATGGAAAAGGATCTGAAAAATATATATCTAAAACTGAATCACTTTGCTGTACATGATATATCACGTACATGCTCGCTGAAACATGATAAATCAACTATACTTAAATTAAAAATAAACAAAACCGAAGTATATAGCTTTCACTGGCTTCACCATGATGAATTGCTTTAATGAATGGCTTACTTCACCTTTTCTAGGACTGACAGTCTGTGCTTAGTGTTTGGCAACATTAAAATTGGAAATGAACTCATGACTGAGATATGCCTAATTAAAGAAATAAAAGGAACTTATAACTATAGCTTTATAAAAGGAACTTATCAACTGTGCTAAAATTTGACAATGATATAAAGCCATCCTGTAATGGTATTCCTCAAAGCACAGAATGGTGGCCAAGAACATAAAGTCCATTTGTATAACTTAATTCTTTCATCTGCAGCAAGAGAAACAGTCGACAATTAAATATTACTGTGAGCGTGTGTATAAGCATATGTGCATGTGTGTGTGTTGGGGGCGGGAGTGCCTGTGAAGCATCCCTTGTCTGCTCATTTAAGGGCAGAATGGAAAGTTGATAGGTTTAAGAATAAGGTAAATTGACAACTCAATTTCTTTGTGTGTATGAATATTGACTTTCTTCCCCAGAGAGTCTATCTACTCCATGGCACAATTATAAGACTCCTGGAAAGACCAGCCCTTTCATACTCCAACAAAATAAGAGTTTTAATGTACTCAAATGCATCAAGTTCTTAGAAAAATACTCAGGCAATCTAACTTCCAGAAAAATTTATCTAGCAGTACTAACAGTAAACGTAAGTACTTATAGGAAAGAGAACATAATTTAACCAGAGTAGTGACCCTCTGAATATTTTTAGAAAATATTAGAAATTAAACCAATAAAATTGCCGTGATAAAAGATGAAAACACATAAGCTTAACATACCTAAGAGTTTTTCCTTCTCATCTAATAATAGTTAATAATGATGAACAGAATACTCAAAAACACGTACCTGCATAGCTATGCTTTTAACCACTGTTGCCTTTACCAGATAAAGTTAAGCAAGTAGGATTCTGAGCATCTTTAAACAGGGGAATGATGGTGTGGGGGAGGGGAGAGGAGGCCCTGGTTGCGGGGAGAATGATCCGGCTTATGCCAGGCCGATGTTCATCTTCCTCTTACCCCAAAGTACCACCAATTGTGTGAGAGAAAGGGAGGCAGTGATTTCCAATAAGTGACCCAGAGAAGGCTGGGGGTAGGTGGCTGTACTGTGGGAAGGTCATTTCTTGAACCTAGCAGTTTACTTGCCTGACTACCAGATTTTGCCCGGCTGAATAAGAGAATACCATATGTTGTTAGCATGCTACAGGGTTCTGAAAAAAACTACATATATTACTAAAAGAATTCCTTAATATTCTATATATATAGAATATAATGTTATATTATATATATAATATAATTCTATTATATATATAATTCTACCCAACTTCCTAAATACATACATAGCGGAAAATTATCCTACATGGAAGATGAGTTCCAAAATCTTCTGCATTTGGGGCTCAGAGTATGAGGTTTGCTTCCAGAATGTGCCCAAGAGATTAACTTTCACAACTGAGCTCTGTTCCAGCTAGTCTTTTTTTTTTTTTTTAACATCTTTATTGGAGTATAATTGCTTTACAATGGTGTGTTAAGTTTCTGCTTTATAACAAAGTGAATCAGCTATATGTATACATATATCACCATAGCCCCTTCCTCTTGCGTCTCCCTCTCACCCTCCCTATCCCACCCTTCTAGGTGGTCACAAAGAACTGAGCTGATCTCCCTGTGCTATGCACCAGCTAGTGTTAAAGGTACTGCATGCTCTGAATATACACTGGCAAAATGCAGGAGTACAGTATAGTGGCCAAGAGCATGAAATTATAGCTATTACTTATTTTCTCTAAAAGTATCTGCTTATCTTTAATCTAAGGATAATACTAGTGCTTACTTAGAGTAATCTTGTGGATTAACTTAGATAATGAATGTATTGTACCTAGCACACAGCTAGGTACTCAATAACTGGTAACTGCTCAAGGATTATTAACCAGGGTGAGGAGGGGAAAGTAACTAAATAGAAATGGGAGCACAGGAGTATTTCCAAAGAGTCATTTTTTTTAATTAAAAAAATTTTTATTGTAGTATAGTTGATTTACAGTGTTTCAGGTATACATCACAGTGATTCAGTTATACACACACATATATATTCTTCTTCAGGTTCCTCTCTATTATAGGTTATTCAAGATATTGAATATAGTTCTATGTGCTATACTACAGGTCCTTGTTGTTTATTTTATATGTAGTAGTGTGTATCTGTTAATTCCAAATCCCTGATTTATCCCCCACCCCCTCCTGTTCCCTTTGGTAACCATAAGTTTGTTTTCTATGTCTGTGAGTCTACTTTTGTTTTGTAAATAAGTTCCTTTGCATCATTTTTTTAGATTCCACATATAAGTGATATCATATGATATTTGTCTTTGTATGACATATTTCACTTAGTATGACTTATTTCACTTAGTATGATAATCTCTACATCCATCCATATTGCCGCAAATGGCATTATTTCATTCTTTTTCATGGCTGAGTAATATTCCATTGTATATATGTACCACATCTTCTTTATCCATTCCTCTGTTGATGGCCATTTAGGTTGCTTCTGTGTCTTGGCTATTGTAAATAGTGCTGTTGGTGTAGGTGTATCTTTTTGAACTAGAGTTTTCGTCTTTCCTGGGTATATGCCCAGGAGTGGGGTTGCTGGATCATACGGTAACTCTACTTTCAGTTTTCCGAGGAATCTCCATACTATTCTCCATAGCGGCTGCACCAATTTACATTCCCACAAAGAGTCATTTCCTAAGTGAAAATCTCCTCCCTGTCAATTCACAACAGCTCTGTTATATCAGCTATTTGAGATATCACTACTCAAGCTGGAAGAACATTGTCCAATCACAGAAAATGGAGTATGGCAACCAGGTGAATGACAGAGGCCACCCAAGCCCAAAACTAAGTCCACAGCTCCTTGCTGCACCCTAACCCAGACTTCCTCTCTGAAGAACACTCTGAATGTTGGCTTTAGCAGATTATCTGAAATGTCCTCTGACAGCTGGCAAGGAAAGTCCTCAAACCCTTTTACACAGTTTCAAACAAAGCTCAGACAGCATTAGCAAGTCTTCATAAGTACAAACTGGCTGAAATGGCCCATGTATCTGAAGATCTGTATCATGGGTCTCTAGTTCAAAACTGTTTGGAATTTCAGCACAGATTCCACAGTGATACTTTAAAATTCCTTAGGGCTAAGTGTTCTTTCCTTGTCCTTTTATTCAAACTGACCACTAACACGCTGGAGAGAATCAAGCCTCAACTATAGCATTCACTGGGCAGACAATCAGGATTCAGGTCCAGTATTCACTGTGAATAACAGAACCTGCCACAAGTACAACGGGTGTGCCTAGGAAATGCAGCAGTAACCACTAAAAATGCTAGTGGTAAATCCATGCAGAGAGCTGTAAAACTGAAAAGCTAAGGCGAGGAAGAATGTTATTTTTAGCAATCAACAGGTAGAAGCCCACTCTAGTTTTCCTCTTTTCTGATTGAATGTAATTATAATATACAAAAAGCATAAGCGCTGATCTTAGAGGTGATACAGTTTCAAGTATTGAATACTTGAGACGTGTAAGCCTTAATAAAATATTATCCACCTATAAGGTATTTATGTAAATCTTGGACTCTTGTAAGAAACTATTTTTTTCGAGGAATTGTACTAGATTTAGGCTTAATCACTTTGAAACAAATAATTTAATTGCTCTGCTTGACAATGTGGGTCATCAGAAAGTACCAAAATAAGGTTATCCTTATCCATTTCCAGAAAATGTATTCACTCATTTATGTATTTATTATGAACATTGCAGCTCATAGTGTGAAGTTATGAGCTCTGGAAAATACAATGATAAATTGGACCTGAACTCTGTCCCCTATAGCAGTGTTCCCCAGCCTTTTTGGCACCAGGAACCGGTTTCATGGAAGACAATTTTTCCACAGACCGGGGGTGGGGTGGGGCATGGTTGAGGCGGTAATGCGAGCGATGGGGAGCGATGGGGAGCGGCAGGTGAAGCTTGGCTCGCTCGCCCGCCACTCACCTCCTGCTGTGCAGCCCAGTTCCTAACAGGCTGTGGACTGCTACTGGTCCACTGCCCAGGGGTTTGGGACCCCTGCCCTATAGCACGGAGATCTTGTAGAGTAATGAAGACTCACTACTCACTACTCAGACTCATGAGGTAATTAGCTGTAATGCGGTATCAAAAGTACCAAGAGCCAGAGGAGAGATGCATTTACAATATTAGGATTTCAGAGGATGAAGAAAAGTGGAAGAAATTAGTCCAGCTGGGGCATCTGGGGGCCTTCACTGAAGAAGTGTCATTTAAACGTAGCGTGGCTCCCTCTATATGTTGGTGCTTAATAAATATTTATAGAATAAATAAATGAATGGATGGATGAAAAGACATGGGAGGGATGAAGGAGCACAATGCCCGGCACACACCAGTTACTCAGCAAATGCTTCCTGAATTGAACTGCAGACTTTGAGGAAGGACACTTCAGTCAAGGAAATAAGCAAACACATGGGCATGTGGACAGTGGGCAGGGTTATGTTGGGGAACTAATGGGAAAGGGGCTTCAAAATCATGGGGCTGGACCTAGAGATTATCATACTAAGTGATGTAAGCCAGACAGACAAAGACAAATACCATATGATATCGCTTATATGTGGAGTCTAAAATATGACACAAATGAAATTACTTACAAAACAGAAATAGACTCACAGACACAGAAAACAAACTTATAGTTACCGAAGGGGAAAAGAGTAGGGTAGGGATAAATTAGGAGTTTGGGATTAACATATACACACTACTATATATAAAATAGATGAACAGCAAGGACCTACAGTATAGGGAACTATATTCAATATCTTGTAATAAACTATAATGGAAAAGAATCTGAAAAAGAATATATATATATGCATGTGTGTGTGTGTGTGTGAGAATCACTTTGCTGTACACCTGAAACACAGCACTGTAAATCAACTACACTTCAATTTTAAAAAAGAGAGAAAAAAATTTAAAAAAACCAAAACAACAACAAAAATAGCATGGGGCTGAACCGTACAGAATGTAGTTAAAGAGGGCGAATGATATTAGATGGATGAAGATATGCCACGGACAGTTTCGTAGCTACTGCAGGACACAGTCCAAACTCCTTGACGTGAATCCCAAGGCTTTCTGAGATCTGGTGCCTGCCCACGTCTCCAGCCTTCTCTATTACTCCCCTCTCCATTCATGCTGGACTTTGTTCAGTTCCTCAGTAAACAGCATTTTCTTTCCCCTCCTAGTATTACACGTACTTTTCCTTCTGGTAATCTTTCCGCTTTTGTCCTTCTTCTGCCCCCTCTGTTTGGCTAACTCTTACTTACCCCCAGGTCTCAGCTTTACCATCACTTCTTCCAGGAAACCCACCTGCCCCCTGGACTAGGTTGGCTCCCCCTTTTATGCTGTCCCGTTGATTCTGTACATCTCCTGGCACCTTATTGTAATTACATGTCTATTGTTAGTCTTCCCTGTTTGTGGGCTCTTCAAATGCAGAGACCTTACCTATCTGGGAGCTGTATTCCCAGGACCTAGTTCAATTCCTATAATACTCATTAAATGAATTTGTTGCATGAATGAAACAGACAAGTTCAGACATGAGTATTAGGAATGTTCATCTGACTGGAGCATATCCCACATTATTGAATGAGGGGAACCCAGGTTTTAAAAACTAAAAGTGGCTGGCCATGGTATATGGTCATTAAAATATCATAAAATTCAATAGTAACAATTAACATCGATTGCGTGCTTACCATACCAAGCACTGCGCTAGTTACTTTGCAAGCGTTACCTCATTGAATCCTCATAGTGTCTTATGAGGAACGTAATAAGGAAATGAAAGCACAGATACAATTACACAGAAATAAAATCTGACCACCTTACAAAAACACTGTGTCTATCCCTTAAGTACCACTTGTAGTTCTCGCTACCACAGCTCACAAGATATATATGAAATATCTAAAGGGAATAGGGAGGTAGCTGTATAAAGACAGGCTAAAGAATGTAGGGTATTAAAAAGAAGATCTGAAGTGTATAAAGCGTTGAATGATCTGGAAAAGATGACAACAAACGTATTCACTGGAAATTCACTGAAACTTCAAAGAGGTAAGTTTAAGACCCATAAGAATGTACTCTTAATATTACTAGGAGTAGGTTGGAAATGGAAAGTAATTTTTAAACATTCATATGACTCATGAGTCATGGAGCTGTAATAAATTACTAACGAACATTAGGATTTAGAGGCAAATTCTTAATCTGACAGTAAGAATAACCACATTCTTTCATAACACATCTCCTGGTGCCACTGTAACAGAAAAAAACGTTTCTACAGGACCAAGAGTCTGATTCAATGCACTAATTTTATATTCTTTACTGACATTAGAACGGATATTCATAAATACTCAATTGTGGCAGCTTTTTCATACAGACCTGGTATAGTGTCTGTCTCCAAACTCAGTAAATATTCATTGAGTACTGGGAGTGACCAGGCGTGCCACAGACTAAGTAAGAACCTGAATTTTCATCCTATTTTGAGGTAGAGACACTGGCTCCGAATCCAAAAGATGATTAAGAGCATCTAAAAAGGAAAGGATCTAATTACCACCATTACTATAAAAAGACTATGTCCCAAGGGCGGCATAGAAGCAAAGCAGGTGTGTACAAGTAGGGAAAACAACACACACTCACACCCACACCCACACCCGCACACCTCTTTCACCGTTTTCTGTTGATTCATATAACTGGAACTTCACCCTTGAAGTAGAATGAAGAGTTCACCTGACTCATACTTTTTCTGCTTATAGTTCGTTTTTAGTGCTTTGGAGTAAATTCAGGTGCTCGGAAGGTCAACTTTTTCTCTTCAAACACTTCGCTTTTAGGATGTGAGGATTTTGATTTTCTGTGCCAGGTATCAGAATGCAGTGTAATCTGAGATTTGCTTGGCTGTTCTGTGCAGTGGGGAATCTTTAAAAAAATGTGAGACTCCTTTGACTCTCAAATTCTCCCGTGTAATTAACTTTCTCTAAAACTTTGAGCCCTGGACTCTATTTTTTTTTTTTTTTGGTGGAGTGAGAAGTACCAGTTTTGAGATAAGTGAATTTTCCAAATACCTGACTGGATTTATAAGGAACACCTTGGAATCTGAAAGCAAACTTTATGCCATTTTTATATTCCTAGCCTACCACCACATACAAACTAATGTCAGAACAACAAAGTGAATTTATAAGAGTTTTCAATTTCCTATGGTTGCTGTGGATCACATATAGCATAATCCTGGCGAGAGGTGGCTACATGACAGGAAAGAGCAGGAGAAAAACAAAAGAAATGTCTTTAAAGATTTCTGGAGAAGTGTTTTTATACAGAATGGGGCATATATCAAAGAGAAAGTAAAGACTATCACACTAGACGCAAAATGAAAACATAAGATTATAAACATTGATGTGTTCGGCAGAAACAAGCAAAAAAATTTTTCTTTGTAAAAATCACACTCTCCAGCCCACCCCAGTTTTTCCTCTCCAGAGATCAACAGGCCATCAAAGAATTTCATCTACTGATTTGTAGCACATTTGGGTGAAAACTATTCACATTATTTCAAGTGGAAATATTTCATACATGTAAATGCTGTTGCCAGAAGAATCCCAGAAATGAGACTCTGTCTTTAGAATGAGGCAGGGAACCTACTGGATGTATTTCACTGATTGTGGGTATAATGTCCGTAAAGGAAGTTTGCCAGGGATTCACAGCCATTCTTACTTGTTCAAAGAAGCCATTTTGCGGACATATCAATTCCTAAGTCATAACATTCCTTTGCTCAGATTGTCTTAAAACCTGATGGATAAACACTAAAATAGCCCTCCTAACACCTCTGGGAAATCACTATGATGTGCGTTTTCAAGATGATAAATACAGAGATAAATTTGTAAGCCAAGAATGAATGCGAAATGGAGGAGAGAAGAATGGAATTCATGAGCATCAAATTTCCAGTCCTCAGTACAGAGCGTTCTTATCTCCAAAGAAATTCTAATCAAGGCCTGAGCCATTACAACTAACTCTGAAATAGGAGAACACTAGCTTCAAGGATAAAGTTTTAACATGATTACAATATTTGGATTACTTCCTAAGACATTAAATCGAAAAATTAGAATAGTACCACATTAAGAAGATACTAAAGGTGGCCCAAAATTTACCTTTTAAAACAAATGTTATGGGTAAAATACTTGGACCCTAAAGATTTACACATCCACACACACACACGCACACAAAACCCTCCACTTTAATTATGCAATTTGCCTAATTTCTTGAAGACAAAGAGAAGCAGAAATACAACATAATCCAGAGTGAGTTTTGAAGAACCTCAAGAAGTTAGCCAAACTTTAAATGCCTGTTATTTGACTGATCTTTAGGCAAATCTTCAGCGTTGGGACAAAGCTTCTAAAAGAATCTGAAGGAAGCAAAACTAAATATTTTGAGAGGTTTGCTTCGAGTGATAGCACAGTCATTGAAAGGACATTTCAAAGAGAACAAACATGCAGTATAGAACCAGAGAACTCTATTGCTGTATATGTCCTTCTGCTCCAATTTCCCTTTACCCACAACATGTATTTCAAGTGTCTCCATCTGCTCTGCCTCTACCTTGCTCTAAAACACTGTCCTGGTTTGGTCATCTTATTGGGATGATTTGAAACAGCCTCCTTTGGTAACCATAAGTTTGTTTTTTATGTCTGTGAGACTCTTTCTGTTTTGTATAAGTTCATTTGTATCACTTTTTTTAGATTACACATATAAGCAATATCATATGAAATGTGTCTTTCTCTTTCTAACTTCACTTAGCATAATAATCTCTAGGTCCATCCATGTTGCTGCAAATGACATTGTTTCATTCTTTTTTATGGGTAAGTAATATTCATGTATATAAAAGGGGAAAGGAGGGGGAGGGATTAATTAAGAGTTTGGGATTAAAATATACACACTACTATATAAAAAGAGATAACCATCAAGGACCTACTGTATAGCGCAGGGAACTATACCCAATATCTTGTAACAACCTATAATGGAAAAGAATCAAAAAAAAGAATATATATATAAAACATATGTATAACTGAATCACTTTGCTGGACACCTGAAACTAACACAACATTGTAAATCAACTATACTTCAATAAGACTTCTAAAAAATGAAATAGCCTCATAACTAGTCTCTCTACTACTACTCTTACTCTACTTCAATCCATTCTTCCCAGAAAGCTGCAATGATCTTTTAAAATGAAAATAGGATCACATCACACCTTTTCCTTCATTATCCTTTTCATTGGCTCTCCACTGTGCCTGCAGGAAAGACCAAAAGGCTGAACATATCAGACTCCTTGCCTACTTTTCTAGCCTGTCTTGCAGCATTACCCTCCGGTCCCTCTGGGTTTCTGTTACACTAGCCTCTTGAATGTCTCAATCTCTTCCCAACTTGGGTCCTTTGAACCTGATGTTCTCCCTGCCTGCAAAATTCTGTCTACCACCCAACTCTTCTCTTTGCTAAATTGTACTCATTCTTCAGGTTTCAACGTCAATATTATTTCCTCAGAAAGACCTTCCCTGATCGCCCCAAAGAATTCAGTTTCCCCTACTGCTTTCTTTTATAGCACCTATTCATTTCTGTCACACATCTTCATTCATTCATTCATGCCTTTAGGCATGCATTCATTCAACAATTATTGCTGAGCACCTACTATGCACCAAGCACTGTTTTAGGTGCCATAGAGGCATGGTCCTCGACATTACTTTGCAATTATACATTTATTAATGTGTTTATTTGATATCTCTCTTTTCTTTTACACAGTGACCTCTATGAGACCAAATAATACAAAAAGGTAAAGAGGTTCCTGCTAAATTTTCCACAATTCCTTAGTGACAAAACTAGCCCTAGAAGCCTGCCCCTAGTAAGTTGGTGCTTTTCCTCATTTTTAGGAGCATATGAAATTGTAGGTGTGGCAAAGACCACTAGTGTTCTGTTCCTCCTGAGAACACAGCCATACTCTATTTCCCAGGTTTCCTTTCAGTTAAAGTCATGTGATTTAAGTTTTAGCCAATGGGATGTGAACAAAAGTGAAGGCCTGCCCCTGTAAGGCTTAGTGTTCTCATCGATGCTTTTTTTGCCCTCCTGTTGGCTGGAAACAGAGGACTCTGTAGTTTTAGAAGATGGCAGAGTCATAAGATGAAATAGGCCTGGTTCCCTGAATCACCACATGGAAGAAAGCCACCTGCTGTCCAAGAACACCTACCTGAAACTGAAGTACATGAAGGAGAAATTGGGGGCTTTATTTGTAATAATGGCAAGTATTACTACTAACTAATTTGTTATACATGTGACCTTTCTAAAAACATTAGAATACAGGGATATTAGCCAAAGTGGCCGCAGTGCATTATCCGCGTTTTGAATACTGTGTGTATTTCCTAGAGAACGCCATCAGACAGCTCCTCCTGTATTTGGTCAAATGAAGATCATAGGCTCATCTTAATTCCTCTCAGAATTCTGTGAACCTCTTGAATATAAAAATCATCAACATCAAACAGAGATCCATAAAGATAATAAATAATTTGAATATGTGGTTTATGTTTTTAAACATTATCTGGCACAAAATTGGACACTTCTGATGTCATGTTGCCTGTTAAAATAAAAATAATCTAGGGGAGCTGCCTGGCAGTCCAGTGGTTAGGACTTGGCACTTTCACAGCCAGGGCCCAGGTTCAATCTCTGGTCGGGGAACTAAGATCCTGCAAACCATGCAGTGTGACCAAAAAAAAAAAAAAGTAATCTAAAATGGCCAGTTTATCCCAGACATTGACTCATGGCAAATCAAGTGGTTAAAAGTGAAAACTGGTGATTATTGTTCTAGTAAATTTGTCATTTGCTTATTACTTCAAACTGACTTTTAGACATTATATAGATAGAAACAACTTTGCACATAAAACACACTTTTTTTCACAATAAACTACAAAATATGACATATATGTTATTTTTCATATGAGCTGCATCCTTCTAATTTTAAATCTATTCAGTTGAAAATTCTTAGATCAAAAATAAGATTACCGGGCTTCCCTGGTGGTGCAGTGGTTGAGAGTCCGCCTGCCGATGCAGGGGACATGGGTTCATGCCCCGGTCCTGGAGGATCCCACATGCCATGGAGCGGCTGGGCCCGTGAGCCATGGCCGCTGAGCCTGCGCGTCCGGAGCCTGTGCTCCGCAACGGGAGAGAGGCCACAGCAGTGAGAGGCCCACGTACCGCAAAAAAAAAAAAAAAAAAAAAAAAAAAAAAAGATTACCAATATTACTGGTAATCTTAAGCATATATAATTTTTGAGTTTAATCTGGACAAATAAGAAACAGAAATTTAAGAAAATGCCCAGTTTTTTGTTTTTTTACTGTGACTTTTCACCATCTAATCAGAAATGTTTTTATTGTTATTTAGGTCATTCTGAAGTAACTGATACAATACCCTTTTAAAATATTTCTTGGGCTTCCCTGGTGGCGCAGTGGTTGAGAATCCACCTGCCAAGGCAGGGGACCAGGGTTCAAGCCCCAGTCTGGGAAGATCCCACATGCCACGGAGCAACTGGGCCCGTGAGCCACAACTGCTGAAGCCCGCGCACCTAGAGCCCGTGCTCTGCAACAAGAGAGGCCACAGCAAGAAGAAGCCCGTGCACCGCAATGAAGAGTGGCCCCGCTCGCCGCAACTAGAGAAAGCCCGCACACAGCAACAAAGATCCAATGCAGCCAAAAATAAAAATACATAAATAAATTAATTTAAAAAAAAAAAATATTTCTTGAAACGGTAAGTGTTGTTGAAAAATCAGAAAGCACAATCAAACATTCCTCAAAATACTCAACTAAGAAAACAAAAGCCAACTGAGCAAATACATATCCAGTCAAGACAATTTAAAATAATCACATCCGGGGCTTCCCTGGTGGCGCAGTGGTTGAGAGTCTGCCTGCCGATGCAGGGGACACGGGTTCGTGCCCCGGTCCAGGAGGATCCCACATGCCGCGGAGCGGCTGGGCCCGTGAGCCGTGGCCGCTGAGCCTGCGCGTCCGGAGCCTGTGGTCCGCAACGGGAGAGGCCACAACAGTGAGAGGCCCGCGTACCGCAAAAAAAATAAATAAATAAATAAAAATAATAATCACATCCTATGCAGTTAAAAACATCACCAGGAAGGGGTGGGGTGTCTGGGATATATGATGTCTCCACCTCTGTTTCTTGATCTCTGGATTAGATTAAGGGAATAGGTGATGAAGATATGCTTAGAGGAAATATTAATAAACGAGACCCAGTTTTTCACAAAACAGACACAAGACTAGGAAATGGGCTCAAGAGTGGAAAATGATGTTAGCCAGCGTCTAAAGTCAATACAGCTGGGGAAGCACCCAAATTATTTGTTTCTTCCTCTCTTCCAGTCTTCCAGAAAAGACACTGTAGGAAAATGAAGGGACTCTCCATTTGCTCCGGTAGCATTGACCCCATGTGCTTGCTCAAAGGCCTGGGCTAGGAACCTTTCTTTGTTGTCGGTGTTGATGCAACTTCTCCATGCACCTGAGTCTAGCGTAGACACACACCATCCATATGAGCTGATCCCTTATTGAGGTCTATTCTTTACCTTCTGCATATACAGATACATATGTGTACATTATTCTATGAGCAGAGGTAGCTAGAATGGAGAGGGTCTGCTGTATTCCTAAAGTTAATGTCACTTTAACAAGGCCTAAAGTAATTTTCCTCCTGCTGCAGTCAACAGTAATTCTCAATTACCTGCCCACATTGCAGAATGGGATTAATAACACTCTCAACCTTTGTCAGTTTTCTGAATAGGCTCAAAAACTATATGCAAATCTTATTAACAATAAAGAGGACTACCCTGGCAGGTATATGCAGGGTTTCCTCTAAGTGCTTAATATTGACGGTAATAAACACATTGAAAATCACACCATTCATTTAACTAAGTCCTTCACACAATGTGAAAATCTCCAAAGGTCTTCCAGAATCAGCATCTACAGGCTAGAGCCTGGGCTTCGTGATAATCTGTTTCTAAGATAACTCCTACATTATGTCAAAAACCCATGTAATAAATAAGCTTGAGAAACTCAGGAAAAGACTGAGTTTTCATCCAGGGTGAAAGTGATCATAATTAGAACATCCAGTTCACAACCTCCCCAATATGCACTAAGAACTCCTAAAGGGCAACAATTAAAAGAATATATTTACCATTTAAAAAATAAATTCAAATACTTAGTACATATTAAAATATGTTCTTTTAATGAGTACAAGGAACATTAAAAGGAATGTGATGACCTGTTTTGAAGCTTATGTCTTTTTATATTTAGTGTAATAAAGGATTCATTGTGCAAAGATCCAAATATTCTGGCAAGCTGCAGCAATGCTAGAAAACACTAATGCCAGATACATTTTATATCCATATTAGGCTGAAGAAAAAAGACGGGTTGAAGTGAACGGCAAATGATGGTTTTCTTTTGCTCAAACTTTTTAAAAAAACATCAGTGATGCTCTCTTTGGATTATAAAGTGAGGTGTCAAATTGTGTATTTCTAGAATACTCCTGATGATTACCAGTATACAAATCAACAGTGACTAAACCAAACTTGGAACTGGAAAATAAAGCTAGAGATCTTCAAGTGACTATAAATCCTGGGAAGAGCCTTTTAGCCCCCCAGTAGGATTTAGGATACATTTCAGAGTCTGTCATTCCAGAAAGCCTTTTGAAAACGATGACTGTGTTTAAGCTGGAATCTTAAAAATGTTATTTTATTAGCTGCCATGTCATTTTATTGTCCACATACCTCATCTAATAAATACAAAGACTGTAAATAGTCACAAATAAGTAAATTCACAAAAATATCCTCTTGACAATAGTACCTTCAACTCCCAAGTGTTCCACGAATCACCCAGCTTTGTGGCAATTTGGACCCTCTAATCTCCTTTCTTTCTCTATAGTTTTAGCCTCTCTATCTTCATTTCCACTGCTTATCAAGAACCCTATGAGAGGATGAATAGGAGAATGAAAGGATATAAATGGACTAAGGATCTTGCGAGAGAAGGCAGAAACTCCTTACTCAAGTGCTGTTGGCTTATTTGTGGATTTCGATTATCTGTTATTCCTATTTTCTATTATCCCCAATAATCACATTAGCCATAATAAAAGTGATAGATAATTTAGAGAAGACAACCTAATATACGGCTGAAGAAAGATGTACCATTTGTTGAGTCGTAGAGTTTTGTTCAAGCGATATAAGTTTGGGTTACAAGATTTTACAATTTTTACAGTTATATAAAGATGATACTTAATGATGTATGGGGAGTTAATAAATCATGTAATGAAGGAATACACAATCTGATGGCTGGGTATTATATAATAATAATATTTTTATTAAGATTTCATATTAGGCAACTAAATCTAAAATGTAGAGCAGAAAACATAATCCCAGTTTTTAAAAAAGACAGCTCCCATCATTTCATCTAAAATATGTTTATGGACAAAATTGGGGTAATGGTCAGATACTTCTGGCCAACGGCCTAACAATGAAACTGTGGATCTCAGTGATATTGCTGCCAACATTTCTGGTTCACCCAGTGAATACACAAAACTTTTGCAGAGGATAATAAAGATGAAATAGAATTCATTAAAGACACGAACCAAACCAATTAGCACATTGTTGAGGCATCTTTCACCATACTGTGTTTAAGTTCAGGAGCTGGAGATAGGCTACTATCACTTAAGAGTGTTTCTTGAGACCTTCAAGATGGCGGAGGAGTAAGATGCGGAGATCACCTTCCTCCCCACAAATACATCATAAATACATCTACATGTGGAACAACTCCTACAGAACACCTACTGAACGCTGGCAGAAGACCTCAGACTTCCCAAAAGGCAAGAAACTCCCCACGTACCTGGGTAGGGCAAAAGAAAAAAGAAAAAAGAGAGACAAAAGAATAGGGACGGGACCAGCACCTCTGGGAGGGAGCTGTGAAGGAGGAAAAGTTTCCACACACTAGGAAGCCCCTTCACTGGCAGTGACGGGGGCTGGTGGGGGGTAAGTTTCGGAACCACAGAGGAGAGCGCAGCAACAGGGGTGCAGAGGGCAAAGTAGAGAGATCCCCACACAGAGGATCGGTGCCGACCAGCACTCACCAGCCCGAGAGGCTTGTCTGCTCACACGCTGGGGGGGGGGAGGGGCAGGGGCTGGGAGCTGAGGCTCAGGCTTCGGAGGTGAGATCCCAGGGAGAGGACTGGGGTTGGCTGCGTGAACACAGCCTGAAGGGGGCTAGTGCACCACAGCTA
Source organism: Phocoena sinus (assembly GCF_008692025.1). Lineage (NCBI taxonomy): Eukaryota > Metazoa > Chordata > Mammalia > Artiodactyla > Phocoenidae > Phocoena > Phocoena sinus. The sequence goes on from NC_045776.1 coordinate 40,518,100, forward strand.
GCAGGGAGGGAGTCTGGGAAAAACTCTGGACCTACCGAAGAGGCAAGAGTACATTGTTTCAGGGTGCGCAAGAGAAGGGATTCAGAGCACCGCCTAAAACAGCTCCAGAGATGGGCGCAAGCCACGGCTAGCAGCGCAGACCCCAGAGATGGGCATGAAACGCTAAGGCTGCTGCTGCAGCCACCAAGAAGCCTGTGTGCAAGCACAGGTAACTATCCACAGCTCCCCTCCTGGGAGCCTGTGCAGCCTGCCACTGCCAGGGTCCCGTGATCCAGGGACAACTTCCCTGGGAGAACACATGGCACGCCTCAGGCTGCTGCAATGTCATGCAGGCCTCTGCCGACCCAGGCTCACCTTGCATTCTGTACCCCTCCCTCTCCCTGGCCTGAGTGAGCCAGAGCCCCCTAATCAGCTGCTACTTTAACCCTGTCCTGTCTGAGCGAAGAACAGATGCCCTCAGGTGAAACACTCGCAGAGGCGGGGACAGATCCAAAGCTGAACCCCAGGAGCTGTGCAAGCAAAGAAGAGAAAGGGAAATGTCTTCCAGCAGCCTCAGAAGCAGCAGATTAATTCTGCACAATCAACTTGATGTACCTGCATCTCTGGAATACCTGAATAGACAACGAATCATCCCAAAATTGAGGCAGTGGACATTGGGAGCAACTGTAGACTTGGGGCATGCTTTCTGCATCTAATTTGTTTCTGGTTTTATGTTTATCTGAGCTTAGTATTTAGACTTTATTATCATTGGTAGATTTGTTTATTGATTTGGTTGCTCTCTTCCTTTTTTTAAATATGTATAAGTATATTTTTTCTTTTTCTCTTTCTGTGAGTGTGTATGTGTATGCTTCTTTGTGTGATTTTGTCTGTATAGCTTTGCTTTTACCATTTGTCCTAGGGTTCTGACTCTCCTTTTTCCTGTTCCTTTTTGTATAGTTTTTAGTGCCTGTTATCACTGGTGGATTTTTTTTGGTTTGGTTGCTCTCTTCTTTCTTTCTTCTTTTTTAAATTACTTTTTAATTTTTGTTTATTTTTAATAATTTTTAATTTTTTTATTTTAATAACTTTATTATTTTTTTTTCTATCCCTTTTTTCTCTCCATTTTCTTCTGAGCCATGTAGCTGACAGGGTCTTGGTGCTCCGGCCGGATGTCAGGCCTGTGCCTCTGAGGCGAGAGTGCCGAGTTCAGGACACTGGTCCACAAGAGACCTCCCAGCTCCATGTAATATCAAACGGCAAAAGCTCTCCAAGAGATCTTCATCTCAATGCTAAGACCCAGCTCCATTCAATGACCAGCAAGCTACAGTGCTGGACACCCTATGCCAAACAACTAGAAAGACGGGAACACAAGAGAGGCTGGCTAAAATCATAATAAGGCCACAGACACCCCAAAACACACCAACGGACAATGCCCTGCCCAGCAGAAAGACAAGATCCAGCCTCATCCACCAGAACACAGGCACCAGTCTCCTCCACTAGGAAGCCTACACAACTCACTGAACCAACCTTAGCCACTGGGGACAGACACCAAAAACAATGGGAGCTACAAACCTGCAGCCTGCGAAAAGGAGACCCCAAACACAGTAAAATAAGCAAAATAAGAAGACCGAGAAACACACAGCAGATGAAGGAGCAAGGTAAAAACCCACCAGACCGAACAGGGGAAGAGGAAAAAGCAGTCTACCTGAAAAATAATTTAGAGTAATGATAGTGAAGATGATCCAAAATCTTGGAACTAGAATGGAGGAAATACAAGAAAAGTTTAATAAGGACCTAGAAGAACTAAAGAGCAAACAAACAATGATGAACAACACAATAAATGAAATTAAAAATTCTCTAGAAGGAATCAAGAGCAGAATAACTGAGGCAGAAGAGCAGATAAGTGATCCAGAAGATTAAATAGTGGAAATAACTATTGCAGACCAGAATAAAGAAAAAAGAATGAAAAGAATTGAGGACAGTCTCAGAGACCTCGGGGACTGAAAAAATATTTGAAGAGATTATAGTTGAAAACTTCCTACTATGGGAAAGGAAATAGTCAATCGAGTCCAGGAAGTGCAGAGTCCCATACAGGATAAATCCAAGGAGAAACATGCCAAGACACATATTAATCAAACTATCAAAAATTATATACAAAGAAAAAATATTAAAAGCAACAAGGGAAAAGCAACAAATGACATACAAGGGAATCCAAATAAGGTTAACAGCTGATCTGTCAGCAGAAACTCTGCAAGCCAGGAGGGGGCCTCAGGACATATTTAAAGTGATGAAAGAGAAAAATCTACAGCCAAGGTTACTCTACCCAGCAAGGATCTCATTCAGATTAGATAGAGAAATTAAAACCTTTACAGACAAGCAAAAGCTAAGAGAATTCAGCACCACCAAACCAGCTCTACAACAAATGGTAAAGGAACTTCTAGGCAGGAAACACAAGAGAAGGAAAAGACCTACAATAACAAACCCAAAACAATGAAGAAAATGATAATAGGAACATACATATTGATAATTACCTTAAATATAAAAGGATTAATTACTCCAACCAAAAGACACTGGCTGAATGGATACAAAAAGAAGACCCCTATATTTGCTGTCTACAAGAGACCCACTTCAGACCTAGGGACACATACAGACTGAAAGTGAGGGGATGGAAAAAGATATTCCACGCAAATGGAAATCAAAAGAAAGCTGGAGTAGCAATTCTCATATCAGACAAACTAGACTTTAAAATAAAGATGATTACAAGAGACAAAGAAGGACACTATACAATGATGAAGTGATCAATCCAAGAAGAAAATATAAGAACTGTAAATATTTATGCACCCAACGTAGGAGCACCTCAATACATTAGGCAAATGCTAACAGCCATAAAAGGAGAAATTGAAAGTAACACAATCATAGTAGGGGACTTTAACACCCCACTTTCACCAATGGACAGATCATCCAAACAGAAAATTAATAAGGAAACACAAGCTTTAAATGATACGTTAAACAAGATGGACTTAATTGAAATTTATAGGACATTCCATCCAAAACAACAGAATACACTTTCTTCTCAAGTGCTCATGGAACATTCTCTAGGACAGATCATACCTTGGGTCACAACCCTTGGTGAATTTAAGAAAACTGAAATTGTATCAAGTATATTTTCCAACCACAACACTGTGAGAATAGATACCAATTACAGGAAAAAATTTGTAAAAAATACGAACACATGGAGGCTAAACAATACAGTACTAAATAACCAATGGTCACTGAAGAATTCAAAGAGGAAATCAAAAAATACCTAGAAACAAATGACAACGAAAACACAACAACCCAAAACCGATGGGATGCAACAAAAGCTGTTCTAAGGGAAGTTTATAGCAATACAACCCTACCTCAAGAAACAAGAAAAATCTCAAATAACCCAAACTTACACCTAAATCAATTAGAGGAATAACAACAATAAAACCCCAAAGTTAGCAGAAGGAAAGAAATCATAAAGATCAGATGAGAAATAAATGAAAAATAAATGAAGGAAACAATAGCAAAGATCAATAAAACTAAAAGCTGGTTCTTTGAGAAGATAAACAAAATTGATAAACTATTAGCCAGAAACATCAAGAAAAAAAGGGAGAAGACTCAAATCAATAGAATTAGAAATGAAAAAGGAGAAGTAACAACTGACACTGCAGAAATACAAAGGATCATGAGAGATTACAACAAGCAACTATATGCCAATAAAATGCACAACCTGGAAGAAACGGACAAATTCTTAGAAAAGCACAACCTTCCATGACTGAACCAGGAAGAAATAGAAAATGTGAACAGACCAGTCACAAGCACTGAAATTGAAACTGTGATTAAAAATCATCCAACAAACAAAAACCCAGGACCAGATGGCTTCAGAGGTGAATTATATCAAACATTAAGAGAAGAGCTAACACCTATCCTTCTCAAGCTCTTCCAAAATATAGCAGAGGGAGGAACACTCCCAAACTCATTCTATGAGGCCACTATAACCCTGATACCAAAACCAGACAAAGATGTCACAAAAAAAGAAAACTACAGGCCAATAACACTGATGAACATACATGCAAAAATCCTCAAGAAAATACTAGCAAACAGAATCCCACAGCACATTAAAAGGATCATACACCATGATCAAGGGGTTTATTCCAGGAATGCAAGAATTCTTAAATATATGCAAATCAGTCAATTTGATAAACCATATTAATAAATTGAAGGAGAAAAAACATATGATCATCTCAATAGATGCAGAAAAAGCTTTTGACAAAATTCAACAATGATTTATGATAAAAAGCCTCCAGAAAGTAGGCATAAAGGGAACTTACCTCAGCATAATAAAGGCCATATATGACAAACCCACAGCCAACATCATTCTCAATGGTGAAAAAGTGAAACCATTTCCTCTAAGGTCAGGAATATGACAAGGTATTCCACTCTCACCACTATTATTCAACATAGCTTTGGAAGTTTTAGCCACAGCAGTCAGAGAATAAAAAGTAATAAAAGAAATAGAAATTGGAAAAGAAGAAGTAAAGCTGTCACTGTTTGCAGATGACATGATACTATACATAGAGAATCCTAAAGATGCTACCAGAAAACTACTAGAGCTAATCAATGAATTTGGTAAAATAGCAGGATACAAAATTAATGCACAGAAACCTCTTGCATTCCTATACACTAATGACGAAAAACCTGAAAGAGAAATTAAGGAAACACTCCCATTTACCACTGCAACAAAAAGAATAAAATGCCTAGGAATAAACCTACTTAAGGTGTCAAAAGACCTTTATGCAGAAAACTATAAGACACTGATGAAAGAAATTAAAGATGATACAAACAGATGGAGACATATGCCATGTTCTTGGATTGGAAGAATCAACATTGTGAAAATGACTAGAGTACCCAAAGTAATCTACAGATTCAATGCAATGCCTATCAAACTAGCAATGGCATTTTTCACAGAACTAGAACAAAAAACTTCATAATTCGTATGGAAACACAGAAGACTCTGAAGAGCCAAAGCAATCTTGAGAAACAAAAATGGAACTGGTGGAATCAGGCTCCAGGACTTCAGACTATATTACAAAGCTACGGTAATCAAGACAGTATGGTACTGGCACAAAAACAGAAATATAGATCAATGGAACAGGATAGAAAGCCCAGGGATAAACCCACACACATATGGTCACCTTATTTTTGATAAAGGAGGCAAGAATAATACAATGAAGAAAAGACAGCCTCTTCAATAAGTGGTGCTGGGAAAACTGGACAGCTACATGTAAAAGAATGAAATTAGAACATTCCCTAACACCATACACAAAAATAAACTCAAAATGGATTTAAGACCTAAATTTAAGGCCAGACACTATAAAACTCTTAGAGGAAAACATAGGCAGAACACTCTATGACATAAGTCACAGCAAAATCCTTTTTGACCCACCTCCTAGAGAAATGGAAAGAAAAACAAAAATAAACAAATGGGACCTAATGAAACTTATAAGGTTTTGCACAGCAAAGGAAACCATAAACAAGACGAAAAGACAACCCTCAGAGTGGGAGAAAATATTTACAAAAGAAGCAACTGACAAAGGCTTAATGTCTAAAGTTTACAAGCAGCTCATGCAGCTCAATATCAGAAAAACAAACAATCCCATCCAAAAATGGGCAGAAGACTTAAATAGACATTTCTCCAAAGATATACAGATTGCCAACAAACACATGATAGGATGCTCAACATCACTAATCATTAGAGAAATACAAATCAAAACTACAATGAGGTATCACCTCACACCTGTCTGAATGGCCATCATGCAAAAATCCACAAACAATAAATGCTGGACAGGGTGTGGAGAAAAGGGAGCCCTCTTGCACTGTTGGTGGGAATGTAAATTGATACAGCCACTATGGAGAACAGTATGGAGCTTCCTTAGAAAACTAAAAATAGAACTGCCATATGACCCAGCAATCCCACTACTGGGCATATACCCTGAAAAAACCATAATTCAAAAAGAGTCATGTACCAGAATGTTCATTGCTGCTCTGTTTACAATAGCCAGGTCATGGAAGCAACCTAAGTGTCCAACAACAGATGAATGGATAAAGAAGATGTGGCACATATATACAATGGACTATTACTCAACCATAAAAAGAAACGAAATTGAGTTATTTGTAGTGAGGTGGATGGACCTAGAGTCTGTCATACAGAATGAAGTAAGTCAGAAAGAGAAAAACAAATACCGTATGTTAACACATATATATGGAATCTAAAAAGAAAAAAAAAATGGTTATAAGAACCTAGGGGCAGGACAGGAATAAAGACACAGATGTAGGGAATGGACTTGACGACATGGGGAGGGGGAAGGTTAAGCTGGGACAAAGTGAGAGAGTGGCATGGACATATATATACTACCAAATGTAAAACAGATAGCTAGTGGGAAGCAGCCACATAGCACAGGGAGATCAGCTCGGTGCTTTGTGACCACCTAGAGGGGTGGGATAGGGAGGGTGGGAGCGAGACTGAAGAGGGAGGGAATATGGGGTATACGTATACGTATAGCTGATTCACTTTGTTATGCAGCAGAAAGTAACAGAACATTGTAAAGCAGTTATACTCCAATAAGATGTTAAAAAAACTGCAAAAAAAAAAAGAATAAGCATAATAAATAGAAAAATGATAATGGAGGGTTGAGATCAGTACCAGCAACACACAGGTGAAAAACGGAGCTAAGGGACCATGGTAAGTTTCCCCAGCAGAGTACCAGTGATGAAGCTGTCCACACAACCTCCAGGGGAAACCAGGATCCCAATTATTCTTCATCCTTTATAGAAAGAACACATTCTGGCTTGTGGACAAAGGGTGGCTATCTGAGGAGAAGCCTCCGGTCATGAGTTACTGATAGAACAAGAACGTTGTTTTAGGAATGTGAATCGGGTTGCAAATGCAGGACGCCTTGGCGAGCGGGAAGAGACTGCAGACAGAATCCAGATCTTAAATAATCGTGGGTAAGATTTAGGGGTTGTCCAGCTGCTAAAATTAGAAGTTGCTGAGAACTAAGCCTAATGTGTTATTTTTTTTAGTTATAATAAAATGTCTGTTTAAAAAACAAACAAACAAAGAGTGCTTCTTGTAGAAATAAGATATAAATAAGTATTATTGTCACAAAATGAGAATGTGTTTATGCAAATCACATACTCTTTAATGAGTGTTAATTTTGAAAATTAAACTAACGTCCAGTATTCTTCTAATATAGATATTTCAAAATATTGGGGGGCACATGTTTTACCACCATGATGAGAAACCACGGGTCCCGATTGTGGTTAAAAGCACCAATGGTAAGCATAAGAGGGGCTCAGAGGGGCTAAGTGCCATGACACATCCTGCCACTCTGTGCTTTTAAGTTACATATTCATTCCACTCCAAGTTAAAAGAATGTTTCCAGAAATAGTCACCAAATTCCTTTTATTCCCTAGTCATAGGCTGCAGCCCAACCTAACATCAAGAGATGTTTTGTAACAGCCTGAGTTATGGCATGAGAGTTATTGCCATGGATTCCAGGTTCAATGAGTTTGGGACAGGGTTGTACTGCTGTGACATTTCTGGGAGGGTCTGAAGCAAAGAGACTTGCAGCCAAGGCAACATGATTCCCCAGGCAAGCTGGCTTGAAGTCAAGTGGAATGTGCAAGCTGTTTTCCTGTCAGGAGACTGAGTTCCCTCTGCTAAAGCGGTGAGACTGTGTACTTGGACGGCATTCAAGAGTTTTAAAGAGTGAAGAAAGGTGCTCATTCGCAAATTTTCTTAGAGTCCCATGGAATACCAACATGGAGGGTGGGAGTTGCCCACCCTCACCCAGCTTCTATTTGGGTAACCACTGAGGGGGACCCCAGTGCAGCTCCAAATACCTTCATTCTTGTCCCTGGGCCACTTTTTATTTGGCTCTGGGATGCCCCAGAGGGTTCCCGGAATGAGTCAGCAGACCCTCACAGACTCTGTTGCTACGGAAGGGTTATGGTGAGATCTTGATTGGAAAGCTTCTGCCTATTGTAAAAGAACCTCATATCCAGTGGATAATCAATGTTATCTTACTTGAAGGGCATCTATAAAGTATCAAATGAGGGTTTTCAATTTAGTACAGTCCCTTTATAGTATTGGTACTAGGAACAGTACTGATGCTTATTTGATGGGTTATGATTTTCAAGGATTTTGCTCTATGTGACTGTTTTTCAGGATTGCTATTTATCTCTCAGTATACCTGAAACTATGTAATGTCACCTATTCGACTAAATTATCTCATACATCTTGCCTTCTGCTTCTCTACCCACCTCTTGACTCAACTCCAAGCTGCAGTGTCTCACATCGACTTAATTTACATTAAAGCACAATTTAGAACCAAAGAGAGAATTCCTCAGCTCTGCCCATCCCTGAAACACAATGTGTGGTGATCTGGGCCACACTTTCAGAAGCAGGAATATTAGATGGGAGAGAGCTGAGTCAAGGGATTGGAAGAATTACCCTCCAAAGAGTCTCAGGCTGCTAGAGGATGAACTGGTTAAATGAATTATCGGGAGTGTTCCAGCTGGAGAAGAGAACACTGAGGAAATACAATTGTTGTTACGTATTTGAAGGGCTATCATGTGGAAGAGAGAATAGGCCTGTTTAATGAGGTTCTGGTGGGTAAGAACAAAGTGGAAGGTGGAAGGTCTGGACACAGTACCCTGAAGGGAATGTTCTGAAACATTCTGGGCTGCCCAGGTCAATGGTGAGTTCCCAGGGCTGGAAAAGATAATTTTCAAAGATTAAATTAAATTGATAGATCATATGCCTTGCTCATAACAGGGTAAACAGAAATTATTCAACACGTTATCACAAAATTAATAATTTTAATTGCTTTTAGGCAAGGGGTTTGACAAAAGGCTAATAAGTTCCTGTAGATCTTTGAGATTCTATGATTTGCTAAATAGTTAGAGACTTACCATCACTGGTTTACTGTTATGTTCATATTACCTACGTTGAGTACTAGAAATCTTCTAGGATGTTTTTATTTTAATACTTATTTATATTAGTATTGACATGTATTTTATATTACCACATCAATTATTTGATTATGACTGAAGTCTTTATCCCCAGCATAGAGATACATAAATTGACGGTGCCTAAGAAAGTTTCAAATTCCTTCCTGAAGAAACAAAACAAGCACACACACAAAACCTGGAAAAACCAAATCGCTCCTTCATATGAAATGAAAAGCAGCTAAAAGTCTGTAGAAAGAAATAAACCTTTTTTAAGAATAAACTTTGAGATTTTAATATAAAAAGAGAGTAGCCAGTTGTAGGGTAGGTTAGGGGAAGGCTGGAAGGAAGCTAAACTCTGGCTCGACTTACAGAGATGAAGCAAACAATCAGGCTGGACTTAGGAACAAATAATGGGAGACATTCTCAGCAGTTGGCAAAGAATGGTGCTCAGGGAATCTCAGAAGAAGCAAGAGGTCTAGAAAGTTTGGTAGGACTACGGGAGGTGGGTACCTGTGCTTAGCCTGGATTATAGGAGCATTTGATACATGTTGATAGGATGAATGAACGAATGTCTGCAAGTTGGCAGTGGGGGTCCTTGCCATGGGTATCAGGTCTTCCTAGCGAGGCTGCAGTCCCTCTAAGAACAGAGATAGAGGGTGGAAAGTATGACAGGGACCAACTACTGGACCTGGGGCACCAACACAGAATAAAACCAGGGCAACTGTCTGTACACCAAGGGGAAAGAATTGTCAATCTGTAGATGCCTGTATTTCTGCCTGAGAGTATGGGGGAATGGGAGGCAGAACTAAGGTGAGGGACACACAGGCAGGGGGCTGTCACTGTTGTGAGGGGTAATGAAATGGTCCGCAACGTACAAATAGAAGGGAGCTGTTAACAAAATGGTGCTGATGATATGAAAATATTATCTCTGATTGTCCTCCAACCGCAGTTAACAGCCGTTTCTGACACAGTTTGAAACCTAGACCAGCAGAAATCTTCATCAAAGGCTTTCACTGGAACTTTTAAAATACCATCATTTATACATTGAAAGATAGTTTATTTTCAAGTATTTGCTGGGCTGTGCAGAAAACCATCTCTGAACTATTCTCCTAATCCTACGTCAAGAAATCTCTGGGAAATGCGTCCAAATAAATATGGAGCCGAAGTTTAACATATCCCATATCTGTAGTTGTTTGGTCCCAAAAGAACTAGCATGGTTTAGAAAGTGAGAAGAATGGAGCTGGTGCTGTCACAGATCTGCCAGTCTGTCAGTGGACCTTACAGTCCCCTCTTTGTCTCCAAGTAGAGAGAAATGCTGAGACCACATGGGAGCAGAATGGGAATAAAGAGATCGCAAATGCCCTCATCCATTCTGACTTTAATTTAACTTGTCTTTCTTTCCTTTTGAGAGCTGGAGTAAGTCAAGGAGAGCCAGGTTTATAGCTAGAGCAGATATATTTCAACCCAAGTTGGCCCATAAAAGTCTTTGCTAGAATGAGTTTTTGCATTACTATGCCATTTATCAGCCAGAGAGAGTATTGTTTTAGCAGTGCTTTGGGGTGTGAGAGAGCTCGAAGGTGAGGTCCCTGATTATCTCATTTAAATAGGCCCCTTTTCCATCATGCTCTATTGCTTTACTTTGTTATTACCTGAAATTGTATTATTTATCTCTTCTGCTCCTTTTTAGCCCAATTTTATGTAAGCTCCGTGAAAGGAGTGACAAGGCCAGTGGGCCTCAACCAGGGGTGATTTTGCTGTCCCTCTCCAGGGGACATTTGGCAATGTCTGGAGACATTTGTGGTTGTCACAACTGGGGAGGGGGAGGAATGCTACTGGTATCTTGTCAGTAGATGACAGGGATGCTGCTAAACATCTTACTATTTGGCCAAAATGTCAATGTGCCCAGGTTGAGAATCCCTGGTCTAGGCTGTATCTCCAGTTTTTCCTAGAACAATGCCTGGAAACTGGTAGGTGATCGATAAGTACTTACTAAAAATATAAATAAATGTCAGGGAAAACTGTTCAAACAAATTTTTCCACATAAAGGAATAAACTTTTTGTTTTCACTGTGGGCACGAGTACCACATTTTCGTATACTTAAACATTAAGTCAACATAAATGCTTATGAATCAAGATGATGGTGGTGTAGTCTCCCCACCAAGAACATAGAAATGTAGGAACTAAGATGTCCTCTGAGAATTAAACTATCAATATAAATCAACACAACTGAGCCAAAGCATGCAAAGTCCCCCTGAAGATAAAGAATGGCACCTGGGCAAGTCTCACTTGAGTGCCAGTGTAGAGTACCATCTAAAAACATGATTTATGGAGTTAGCCTGTCTGGATTCCAATCTCAGCGTCACCGTTTTAAAGGCAGGTCAATTAGCTGAACATTGTGCCTCGTTTTCCTCATCTATAACATGGGAATAACTATAGCACTTGTCATAGGGTTGCTATGAGGAGTCCATGAGATAATGTATTCAATGGCTTGGTAAATACAAAGCCTACTACCCAGTGAACCCTCAGTAAATATTAGCCATTATTTATACAAGACTGAACTATAAGTTCACTTGGGGAATTAGCAGATCTAAAGGAATAAAGTTTTAATGAGAACTACAGGGCGAGTCAGCATCAGAGGGATAAAAAAGCAAGAGTCAGAGAGGGAGTTGATATTTATTGCTCCTCTATCGTATGCCGGGCATTTTCGTGTGTTCTGTATCCATGATTTCATGTAATTCCCAGGGACAATCCTGAACTAAAGAAGGCTAAGTGACTAATCAAAGGACAGGTTGCAGTAAGAAGTGGTGTTGAGAAGCCTGGGACCGTCTGACAACAGGCAATCACTGCTCTTTCCACTCTATCAAGAGGAGCTGCCCAGTCAAAAATGGCAACAACCAATCCACATGGAGAAGATTCTGACAGCACATTTACCTTTGCTGTGGAAAGATATGCTTAGCTCAATGCTCTCAAGTAGTTGAATGGCTCAGCTAATTTCCTTTAAATGGATTTAATCTTATTAAACAACTCTCTGATTCTATTTCCCTTCTTACATCAACCTACAGGTAAAGAATGGGCATTTAGCTCATGAGAGTATCCTTGTAGCACTTATATTTATTGTATAACATTTAATAAACTGCTTAGTTGGTTTATAAGTTGGTCTCTGCGAGCCTGGATCATAGCATCCCACCTCTGAGAGAGAACTGTGTCTGCACCTGTAAATAACAGGAGGTCCAGGCCCCCTGCAGCACTGTTGTTCAGAGGGAACACCACTGCCTGCTGGACTGAGGGCTCTGTGAAAGGAAACTCAGATCTACTCAAATCTTCGGTCTAAGAGTATCTGAGAGCCAAATGGAATGGCATTTTAATTAACCAATTTACCATATTTACACATGTAAGAAGTTCACCTCTTTGTATGGGGACTTCTTTTCCTGGCAAATCTAGGGTGGAAATATATTTTCCTGTAATTTTACCCTATATGGAGGAGTATTTTTAGGCAACAGCAGTGGCTTTATACTTCTAAAGGATCTGATAAGAGCTGCTGAAGGGGGGCAATGAACTGCACTTAATTAAATCCTGGTTGCTGAAATTGTATGGAAGAATAAAGACAAATATCATATAACACTTACAGGTGAAATCTAAAAGAATGATATAAATGAACTTATTTACAAAACAGAAATAGACTCACAGACTTAGAAAACGTATGGTTACCAAAGGGGATAGTGGGGGGTTGGGGGAGATGAATTAGGAGTCTGGATTAACAGATACACACTGCTATATATAAAATAGATAAACAACAAGGATCTACTAGCACAGGGAAGTATACTCAATATCTTGTATTGATAATAACCTATAATGGAAAAGAATCTGAAAAAGAATACATATGTGTGTGTGTGTGTATATATATATATATATATATATATATATATATATATATATATATACACACAATCCCTTTGCTGTACACTTGAAACTAACACAACATCGTAAATCCACTATACTGCAGTTAAAAAAAGAATATGTCACCGATGGCAACAGTGACTGGCTGTGAGACAGACTTAGCTTGGGGCTGAAGATATACCTATTTTCTTTGCTCTCGGCACAATATTTGGTCATAATTCCATCCATTTCCCTTCTCTTGGAACAAATTTAGGGGGAAATATCAGCAATTAAGTAAGCAGAGCATTGTGTAGAAAGGGTGGCATTTCTTTCTTTAGAAGCTCCAGCTTTTTTGGAGGCTCCTAAATGGCCGGCAGGTGCCAACCATTTTCATCCCTCATTTCTGGACTGAATTCAGAAGACATGACCTGGAAGTTGGGATCAATGACAAAGTCTCCTGTTAAGTATCCACTGAACATCAACTTCTCCTATAACACTTAAAAACCATCATCAAGCAAATCACTAAACTCATTTTAATCACCACCAATCATCTGCATTTTAGCTGACAACTGCATATTCTTAGGACATCACCATGACTTTGGATTCTGTAACTTGATGGTTTAAAAGCTATGGGTGAGGAAAGACATGCTTTCAAATAAGATAAAACAAGATAAATTTGAAAGAGGTATTCTGTACAGAAAGCGTTCCTCAAAATGTGGTCCATGGGTCCCTGGACGGTGGTCACAGGATCAATGCTATTTTCATAATAATACAAACAAGAGCAAGAGCAATGGTGAGTCAAATTTTTAGCACCTCAGCAAGAATTGAGGGAGTTACATCACTGTAACTGTGCTAGTGGTTTTTAATTGCAATTAAAAACAAAAAAAGCATTTGCTTCACTTAAAGAAGTTCCTTGCTGGGCCACTAAAAACTGATTATTAATTTTATTAAATCTCAACCCTCAAACACACATATTTTTAAAATTTTGTGTGATGAAATGAGAGGTACACGTGAAGTACGTCTGCTGCACACCGAAGAGTGTGTTTCTAACTGCTTGTGAGCTGAACTAGCTGCTTTTTTCATGGTAAAAACCATTTCAAGTGAAAGAAAGACTGACAGACAAACTATGGTTATGTAGCCTTGAGTATTTCACAAACATTTATTTTAAAAAAAATGAACAAAACGAGCTGTCACTTCAAGTAAAACAAATGACAGTATGTGTTGCCAATGATAAAACTGGAGCTCTCAAGCAAAAATTTGAATTTTGGAAAGCGTACATCTGCCACCACGAGCATGACAGCTTCCCAGTACCTGAAAGATTTTTCGGGTGAGATGGATGGTGATATTAACAAAAGTGTAAGGTGAAATGTGTCAATATCTGGAATATCTGCATAACTCAGTAAACCAATATTCTCCAAATGACCAATGTAATTTATCTATACAAAGTACGAGGAGGATAATGAATTTTAATGTAATGGACTATGCAGTTCATTGATATGAACAATCAGTTTCCTATTGTTTCATGTGTTTCTTGATTTCTGATATGGCAACAATAGAGCTTCTACACTGGTTTTGATGAGTACATTGCATTTCAACTATCTTAGAGTTTAAACAGGATTGTGTGGGCTGGTCAGGGCACCAGCCCTTTGTGGCATCGTAGCTGAATTCCAAGTAATTAACTTGCAGGGGACTCCTGGAACTCAGTGTTTGTAAAGAGCTGTCTTCATTCAGATATTAGAATAGTTACCCCTGCTTTATCACAAATAAGGTACATTGGCTCAAAATGCTGGATCTTCCTCATTCGTCAACTATGGCACGGAGTCCACCTGTTCAGGCCTTGGAGTGAGACTACCTGGATTCAAAGATTGGTTTTACTAATTACTAACTTAAGGAGATTTCCTCTCCTCTTTCCTATCCTCTGTCTCAGTTTTATCAGCTGTAATTGAGTATAATAATAGCTCTATACGTAATAAAAATGATTACCTGGCATATAATATCACAAAAGGTATACTGACTTTTAATTTAGAAGATCATTGTTATTAACTGCAGGTGGGATGGTCCTAAAGAAAAAACTCATTTAATTGATAAAAATGAAAGCATTCATATGCTTTAAATGGTGAGCTGAAAACAAATCTTTCGTGAATTAAAATTAATATTTCTCCATAAAAAAGTTTGTAGCAAAGGCTGAAATTCCCTGATTAAATATTTTGCTTCTAAAGCTCTTAGGATGAACAATTAGGGTAAGCTAAAGTTGGCATATTCTGCGGGAACAAAATTTCCTAGTAAAGCAATGAATGATTTTTGAAACAGCTGAGAAATCCCACTGATAGAAAGATTCTCCCTGACAGGGACAAGGGTTCAAGCTGAGTTCTGGCATTTTCTACAGAGGACTTTTCCAAAATAACACTAGGGAACTGTTAAATAAGGCACCATGCCCAGAGTTATGTGGAAATCTACAACAAAGCATAGCAACTTAGTTTGCAGCTATCACGCTAAACAGAGCCAAGAGATGCAATAGGAACCACTTGGCTGGCTCTCTAAATGATCCTCCCTTTAAATCATCATAACAAATGGGATGTAAGCTTCAGGGACTAGTAAAGAAAAGTGGACACAAAATGCCTTAAATGTACAAGCCATTTTTGTCTGTGCCGCCGCACAAGCAGAAAGGAAAAGCATAACGCCAAGTTATCTGCTTCTGATGCCAAGAGATGTATAAATTCTTATTGTGAAGTTTACATAAATTCTATTTTCTTTAATTAAAAGCATAGTTGATTGAAAATGTTATCAGACCTACAAGATGCTGTTGATTAAATAAAGTTCTTTATGATTATGCAAATAGTAAGCAAAAAAAAAAAAAACAACGAGAAAACCTTCAATTCTGTAAAATGTAGAAGGAATAGATTCATCTAATTGTGATTAAAAGCAATGTAATGCAATGGTCAGAGTGGATGGATTTCAAACTAAAACGAATCAGATGTTAAAATAAATAAAATGTGCACAACTGTGAAACTCCCAATAGGAGCGCAGCTGACGAAATGTGAACATAACCCAGCTGTCTGACTGCACTGACTGCAATAGGAAATCACGCCTGGGAGCTCTTCCAGGCACCGTCACTCTTGGTGATGACCAAGTTTGCACCTGGGAGTCTTAGGTACATGGTTCAGGTTAGGAGCATAAATTGACTCCTCTGGTAGCTCATCTTCCAGGTAGTAAAAGTCGCACATTAGTGTCCAATCTTGAAATCACATTATCCTCATCAAAACTTCTTGCTGCTACTGTTTAACCTGATGAATCAAAAGAACTGGGTCTATGGATTATTTTCATGACAACTTCATTGCATTTATTTTAACCTGATTAGTCACTCAGCTTCTTAAAATGGTTTCCATTTTTTGTTTTCTGCCACATCCTTTCTTGTCAGTTAAAAACATGGGGTCCACCTCCTTTCAAATACCAGCTCCAACACGTACTTGGAGTGAGAAACGTAACCTTCTGAATTTGTTTCCTCAATTGAAAAAATGGGGATAATCACACCTTCCTCATCGACTTATTGTGAAGATTAAATAAAACTGCAATGATGAAAATAACTGTTAACCCTTATACAGTACCTGGCTTTCTGTGAGTCGGGTTCTGCTGAATATGGCACATTAAGTCTTTTAGCCTTCACTCCAACCTCTAAGGTTGGTACTATTGTTATCCTCAAGCTACAGAAGCACAGGGAGCTTAAGAAACTTGCCAACAGTCACAGCTAGTAAGTGATAGAGCTGTGATTTGAACCCATCTGTGCTCTAAACCACCATGGTATAATGCACGTAAAACGTTTAGCAGAATCGCCTGGTAATAGATTGGGAGTTTGGGATTGCCATGTACACACTGCTATATTTAAAACAGATAACCAACAAGGACCTGCTGTAGAGCACAGGGAACTCTGCTCAATACTCTGTAATAACCTAAATGGGAAAAGAATTTGAAAAAGAACAGATACATGTATATGTATAACTGAATCACTTTGCTGTACACCTGAAACTAACACAACATCGTCCATCAACTATACGCCAATATAAAATAAAAAGTTAAAAAATAGTAAGCACTCAGTACATGTTAGCTATTATTATTGTTTCCATCACTTTAACTCGTAACATTCCTTCCTTCTCCGGCGCTGTGATTAGCTCTGTCTCCTCACCACTCCTACAACGCTGGAGTCCTTCAGAACATTATCCTTTCCATCATTCCATTCACTTCTCCAGGGTGTTTTCATCTACTTTCATAACTTCAATCACACTTATATGCTGATGATTCCAAAACCTTATCTTCTACTCTGACCTCTCTTCTGCCCTCCAAAGACATACATCTACCTTGTTTTTGCCTGGATTGACTTAGAAATCCCTAAAATTGATCATCTAACTGATCCACGCTCCAGTTCCATTCACGGAGCTACAATCTAACTAGTCTCCCAAGATAGATACTCTGGAATCAGCCTCCACTCCTTGCTTCTCTCTAAATCTAAGAGGTTACTAAATTCTACAAATCTTTATCTCAATACCAAATTTGTATCTCACTCATGTCTCTGGAAACTGGCATTACCTCAATGCTGGCTCCCAGGAGCTTCTCTGCTGCAAATAAAACAGATGTTTCACTGGTTTCTTGACTGCCACTCTCCTCTTACATTCTTTTAGTCACTATTGAATTAATTTTCTTTTCTCTAACCCTCGTATAACTCTGTAATGTATGATTACAACAGAGTAATATTATCATGTGTGTCGTATGACTAGTCACGGAGGGAGCGGGGTTTCTAAAGCAGTGTGGAGAAGATGACTTCCGCTAAGGAGGCCAAGGCCCTGAGGGACCATAGTTTTCCTGGATGGGCCGCCCAGACGTGAAATCACTTAAGAAGATAGCAGTTGCTGGAGCTGTGAAGTTCACTATGTATTGGCGTCTAAACTCTTTAACGTGTAGGTGGATGACAGCGATCAGTGGAGGAAGAGAGGGGCAAAGGCAACTTCATAGGCCCCAAGGGGAGGTCTTTATCCAAGCATCGTAGAGAAAGATCTGGAAACCACTTTAGGGAGGGAGGGAGATGCCAAGCACATCATCTAATTCTGTGGCACAGAGGGCAAGGTAGGATTAGCAGCTTCCCTGGCGAAACCATAAAATCAGAGGCCTGGCAGGCGCCTAGAAGGTCAGGACGTGGAGAATGGCTTAGTGAAGAGACTGTTTAGGGTTGTGGGGAACAGCATTTAGTGCAAACTGGAAAGACTTAGGAGGAAAGTAGCTTAGGGTGTTGTGTCTGTTAATAGAAGTCAGGAAAGGAGAAGAACTTGGAGGGCTTTCCATATGGGGTTGTGGTTGACCAAAGGCAACAGGCATGAGTGGCTGGGAGGATTGCGGAGGCTGCAGGTTTTCAACGGCACTCGTCTCAGAAGCCCAAGACAATGGAACATCTTAGGCTTCCCTAGTGTGATTTCACGAAGACCTGGACTCACTGTTTTCCTGAAGAAATCCTACCCCAGAAGAACAAGGAGCATGTTGAGTGACTTCCTAGGACCGATTCTAGAAACACTCTGAGTTAGGACAGAACGTATCACACTCATCAGGAATCTGAACAACGACAGCAATAAGATAAAAGAAAGGTACGATAGAGGAATAAAAATAAAACCAGTTCTGAACTTCCAAGTCCCAAACCTACTTACTGACTCTCAGTTCATGTACTTATGGAAATTCCATCAAGTCAGATGGACAGATATTATTCTTTGGTAAGTACTGCTTTAGTTGAGGGAGTTTCTGAGGCAATTTATAATAAGAAAATTTTTCAAGTACCAGGGAAAATCTGAGTTATTTCTTAATCTAAATAATGTGGTAAGGTGTTTGTGTTTGTAGTTGAAACTGAAACTTAGCTGCAATGAGAACTGAATTTTTTTTTATTAATTAGGAAACTAGAAGAGCTTGTGTCAACGTAGGGAAGAACTGTTTTATTGTTAAAATATTTTATATGATATGCCATTTCATAATTTAGTAAAACATTTGGTCACTAATAAAAAATATAAAATTATTTATGCAACTAAGAAGAAATGTACTAGATAAATGATCAACATTATTTAACATGAAGAAACAATACATTGTGAACATTATACATTTTAAATAATTGATAGATTAGAAGTATGAATACAGTAGGTATAAAGTGTCTCAACCAGTTTGAAAATATAAGTTTAGCAAGTGTGACAGTTTCAAGTATGAGAAAAAGGAAAAGTATGGAGCTTGGATGAAACTGAGGTAGCCAATAATATTTCACACAGCTTGTCTTTCTGCATCAGCTGTATCTTTAGGAAGTTTGAAGCTTTATAATTACTACAAATAAAATTGTTACCCAGGGAATATGCAATTTTGAAATGTCAGAAGGTTACCGGAAATTCTCTGATAAGCAGTTCTTTGAAAAGGCATCAAGCCAGAGTTATCTGGATCAATGAAACAAAAAGTCTCAAGGAACATAATGCAATTTGAACATTGTATAAGTAGAGCCCAAGGGAAATGAGTCTTTCTCCATAAATGGATCACTAACCGGACGGCTAGTTTTCTTTATAAAGTTGCATGTCATGTCTAAAGATCCTTAGGGCACAAGAGAATCAAAATAAATCACTGTGTCACATGAATATGTGACTCCTTTACCAAAACATTAAAACCATCTCAGTAGAATTTGTTTGGCACAGAGCTCTTTTACTATTGTTTATTTTTAAATTTTTTTTAAAAAAATTATTATATTGAAGTATAGTTGATTTACAATTCTATAAAAATTTACAATTTCTGCAGTACAGCAAAGTGACTCAGTTATACATATATACACATTCTTTTTCATATCTTTTCCATTACGGTTTATCATAGGATGCTGAACATAGTTCTCTGTGCTATACAGTAGGACCTTGCTGTTTATCCATTCTATATGTAACAGTTTTCATGTGCCAGAGCTCTTTTATATCTTTTAACTTACTGTTTTATTAAAAATAAGATGGTTTACAGAAGATGATTAGCAGAGATGGAATGCATAAGAAGAATTCGATATGCCCCTTATTAAAACTAGAGAAATGACCAAAAGAGTGTTTTGTAGCTATTAACACTTGTAGAAAACTTGATTATTCTTAAAGATTAAAATTCATATTTTTAGAAATAGGACATAGACAGAAGATACACCAAGTAATTCCTAAAAGGAACTAATGTTAGAAGAAACACTAGTAGCAGCACTGGAAAGTCCTTAATAATAAACAGAATGAAGAATTTTAAGGAAAATCTGAGGCTGAGTACACATGCTGTGGGTGGAATTTTCAATAAGTACAGTTGCGCTGGTACAGGTTAGGTATGGCCTCTTTCCTTCCCAGACACAGGAAGTCGAGGTGGGGCACCGTGCCCCAGTGACACAGAGGGCAAAGAACACGGCACAGGGAATTATAGAGACGATGGCACAGAGGCCCGAGAGCCGTTTCATCTGTGGATATTGAAGAGGCCTTTTCAGATGCCACACCTCTGTATGACCTCTGAGGCCATATTGGCATCTGTAGACCTAAATTTAATGTCTTGAATGGCTATGTGGGCATTGCTGGGAGGGGGCAACAAGTATAAAAGTGCATTAGAAACCAATAGGGGCCTGGAAAAAGTGGATTGAGAAGGAGCTGTGGGGAGCTGGGAGGAATGAGCTCTCCTGGGCTGAAGAGAGCAGTAGAGATTTCAGCAATGAGATAAGAGAAAGTAAACACAATGTGCACCAGGTCCAACTTGGTATGATTGTTGGTTCCCCAACTGTCACATATTCCCACACAAACAGTATTGGTCTCAAAAGGGTGAATTTGTTTGCTTTGACTAGTAGAGTAAAAAAAAAAGTTCAAGTCAGTTAAACCATCAGTTTTCTTGATATAGTAGGTATTTTGAATGAGCCAATAGGTTTTTTGACTGTCAGACTCATCTGTGCTTAGGGACTTCTGCCC
Source organism: Phocoena sinus (assembly GCF_008692025.1). Classification (NCBI taxonomy): domain Eukaryota; kingdom Metazoa; phylum Chordata; class Mammalia; order Artiodactyla; family Phocoenidae; genus Phocoena; species Phocoena sinus. Next base: position 40,538,961 of record NC_045776.1, read on the forward strand.
AAGTAGCATTTAAGGGCAGTTTTTATTCCAGTAATGAATATGAGTTTATTTTGTTCTACCATTGTCTGGTTCTTCTAGTGACAACAACATGCACTGTGATTTTGTGGGAAGGAGTGAGCCCAGCTGGTAATGTGACTCCAGGACAAAGTGAGGCCACATGGAGGACAATTCCATTGCTTTGGCACCATTAGCATGAACCTTTGACCACTGAGTTTATCAGCTACAGAAAAATGTTTCCATATTAATGGTGAGACATCCTTAATCAATAATTAATATCTGAATATAAACGCATCAGCTATGCCCACATGCAAGCCCCACAGAGTGTATCTGTGTAGCTTATTTAAAAAAGGTTGCCAAGCAGAGCAGATACCAAAGTCTTACGAAAATTCAGCCACATTATAACCTCCTTATCACTAAGATCTATTTCTGTGTCTGGGGCGGAAATTGAATTGATCTGCCCTGATTTTCTCTCCATAAGGTCTTGTTGATTACTGCCTACAGTAAATGCCCTGCTGGTTGCTGGCAACCTGTTGACTGTCTCTTGTCAGGCATGAAAGCTGAGATAACCAGTTTGTAATTCCAAAAGCTATTTCTCCCTTTTTAAAAATTTTACAAAAGGAAGCTTTCTTTTTTTCCCACTACAGGCCACCTTCTGAAGGTTCCTAAAATATCTGAGATAGGTCCTTTTGAAAATAAATCTCTCTTTTCATGTAACATTTCCACTTCTGTTTCTCTCATGTTGTTTTAACAAAGGCTAATCCATTATATCCGTTTTTCATCTACTCCTTTATGGTAGAGCAGGCCAACCGAATGATTTCTTCTACATCTCGGTCACAGGATCCTACAGTACACTTTCTAAAGAGTTAGGGTTGTATACACGCTCGTTAGTTCTCTGTGTCTAAGGTAATGACAACATCGTATATCTGTCTAATGCTTTACAGATTCCAAATGGTTTAGGGGAACTTTATATAAAATGATTCTTCAGAAAAACAATAACTTCCAGACTAATCTTTCTAGTGTGCCTTTCTAGCTGCTCTCCTTGTGTCACTAGGCTGCTGGACAAACTACAGGGATTTCCTGTTCCTATCAGATCAAGCCTGGATTCCTAATCTTGGCATTCATGCTGCACCCAGACCCTATGCTTTTCCTTATGCAACCACTCTGTTCTTCTAATACTCCCCAAAGAAGGCCTTCTGCTTCAACCAGGTCGGCCTCTGAAGGTCACGGAACAGGCTGTAATCAGCCCTGTCTTTGTTCATTGTTTTCATCATTTCAGTTTTCCCCTTCTGCTGCCTCTGCAAATACTTCCAGCACTTTCCAGCCCATATCATGGTCCATCATCTCCAAGGTATCATTTAATCTCTCCAGTCAATACCAATTTCTCCCTCCACTGAACTCTCAGATCCTTTATTTTCTGATTAGAGACTTTGTGTCATTTTGTAATTGCACATTTTATAATACTTTCTCTATTTATAGAGTCCTCTAACTATTTTATGTACAATTCTTCTCTCCGCAAGAAGACAGTAAGCTCCTTGAAGGAAAGGGCCACGTCATATATTTGTATTATTGTTCCCTGTTGCAACGAATGCTCCATATGCTCCGTATATAATTTAAAAGGTTTCCCCAACTGGAATTAATTTCTCTGTTCCCTACAGTACTTTCAGCCTGGATGTTGTTTATTCAGCTATTAAAACACTTATCACAGCTGTTTCCCACTGTATTTTGTGAGCTCTGGATGAGTTGCTGTCCCATCTAATGCATCTTTTATCTTGCAAAGTACCTAAGAGAGCACTGTTAATAAAAAGAATTGAACAATAGTTGCTAATTAAGTTTCTATGAAATTTCAACTTTGTTTGACACGGCAGCATTCCCTATTGCCCTCTCTTTGAGGAACCAACATTTCCACAGTTAAAAATGATTATCCTTGAAGAAATTATGTTGACATTTGGCATGTGAGAAGAAAATAACAGTTTGATGCTTTCCTAATTCATTTATTTTAAAATAACATTAAAGTCTAAATTTAAATTTAGTCAGTTGTGTTGTCAGACCATCAGTCCTTAAGAGGCATTTGCCAATAAAAAACGCAAAAATGGATATTGAACTAGTCAGTTCAATACTTTTTATAGAAATGTTCTATAAAAGGTACTTTTATAGAAATGTTCTATAAAAGGTACTTTTTATAGAAATGTTCATATACAAATGTATTACGTTGTTCTCAGCATAAGACTGTGCATCAATGCTAATTTCTTGACTTCAATATCTTTACAAATTAGTACATCTGTAACTGCCAAGAATAAAATGAAAATTAACTTTATTGTAACATTTAATGAAACCTCATGACATAACCAATTTTTCCCTCCTATTTTGATTTAAGTACGACACTACATCCTTCTTTAGAGGGGGCAGAACTTTTGATGGACTCAGACAATCACGAGAAAACTTTTCACCAGCCCTTTGAGCAATTTTAATTAAAATTCAGTTCAAATCGATCTCTTAAGCTTAGCGAAAGCATCTGCCGTGTTGTCTCCACTTAAGAACTTGAGTTGAAAATATGAGCATTTTCCTATTATAAAAGCGCTGCGTCTGTGTAAAGTTAAAATAGCTTCTGAGGACAATTTTCAACACATTTGGAAGAATTATGGCTTTAAAAATGCAACTTTGAGAAAACAACATTGATCCCTCATTCACCGATGTGGCTGCATTTCTTGCTACACATCATGCCTTCTCTCTCAGCAGGTGCTTAGACCTTGAACCATTAGCTTATTCATAGTCTCTTTGCCCGGCCGATGGCCAGAATATAGAACACTTCTTGCCACATAACAGGTGCTCAAAAGTATTTCTTGAATAAATGAATGAATGAATCAAAGGATAGAAAAGCCTTGCCAAAGTCCCTTTATGTTCTTCTACTTGAACTAACTGTAGTTACTGCTTCTAGATAGAACGTTCTCCTAATACAGTGATGCTTTTGAGCTCCTATGACTACTTAGTGAAAACTGAATAGAGAAACAGAGGCTCTAGAAAGAGAAATTAAAACCCTTTGTGCAAACAAGAAAGGAAAAATTGTGTAATATACATTTTTTTAATAAGAAAAGCCACTTCCATCTGCCAGAATATGCTCTAAAAATCCAATTCTAAGGAATATACAGTATGAATGGAGTTCCCTTTGATTTGTTTCCGATTCTTATTGCAGCGCCTGCAGAGCCAAAATGAAAGTCCTGCAAAGTCTGTCTCCTCGATCTTGTTTGAGGCTCAGATTCTGGTTCCTGAATTAGGTTTTTGTTCCCTATTTTGGTGAAGCCTGCATCTTTTGGTCCTTGACCCTACACTGGTAGGGTTTTCATGTTGTGTAGATCCAATGTATTACAAGTGAATGGTGCCCCTCAGAGTTCTAGCCTGTGGTGGTCCTGCCATGAGCCTGAACATACAGCCACATTTTTCATCCCATGGTATTTTCTAAGAAGAAAAATCTTTCGTATTTCTAGAGAGTCTGAGGTTACTCCTGTCATATATCAAACTGGCATTTTGGATTCAACCAGTGTGTCTTACCGATAACAATTCAAGTTGTTCTTTGGATGGTAAGACACACTCGTTGATTACATGAGTTAGCGGCAACATTTGGAAGCCAGTTCTAATTTCTTTATTAAGAATGCAGTACCAGTTCCCACATAATTTAGTTCTTTCTAAAAATGTTTTCTGCTGAATATATCTTGCCATAATACATAATGATCTTTAAGAAATCTTGTTTCTAACACTAGGTGATCATTTGTAGAAGTGAGAGCAGGAAATTTTTCTGGACTGAAGGCCAACATTGTATCTACTTATCTTCCCTTGATCAAGAAAAAACAGCATCTGAAATTTGCAATAAATAGCTGAAGTTTTTTTAATGGTATTTTCATGAAATAGTCCCCTGAGCAATTGAGTCACTTCAAATAGGTTTTTCTTTTAATCAAATCAAAAAAACAATATATAGGCCAAACACAACAGCAACGTGCATCTTGGTTTGTAGTAAGTGTGCTGTATTACACACAAATGCCTGTTCTATGGGCTCCCTTGTTAAGTGTGTTCTGGAAATTTATCAATTCCCCCTTTTTTTCTGAGTCTATACATTTTCCATTTCCATGAACTTTTTCATATAAACAATTAAAATATTTTCAAGTCTATCCTATTTAAAAGTGATATATATTTTTTTAAAGCCCTTCAATTTGGGTTCCCTTTTGGCCAGCCACCCTCTTTGGAAGCTTGTCTCTTAACCCACTCTTCCTTTCCCAGTGAGGGGACTTCTTTCCAGCTGGAGACTTCCCTCTTGGGGCTGAGCAAAGCTGACTTGGGGATGGGATAATGCAGATGAAGCCGTCTTCCTTCCTTTTTGTATGATTCTCGCCTGTTTTGTTCCATTGTGTTGCTGAAGTTTCTTAAGTGGACCCCAGAGCTCTCCCAGAGCTGCTTTTGCCCATGGGTATCTGACTAATTGCTGTTCTTTGTGAGGGGGTGGAGGCTGCCATTTTGGTGACGTTACTCTGGCTAATTCTTCCTAAAGTCTCTTGAAGATGCTCTTCCTTTTCCTCAACCCAAATCACTACTGTTCATTGGGTTCTTTCTCATCCTTCTTTTCCTTTTAGTCTACCTCTCCTTGGGATAGGTCACACTTTTCATAGCTTTAGCCACTTATACACAAATGACTTTTAAATCAATATCTCTACACAAGACGTCCTCCCCCTATTTATCCAAGTGCCAAATGAACATCTTTACACGAATGTCCCACAAAAGTTTCCACCTCAAAATGTCCAAAGCCACTGTGTTCACCCTTCCCATACATAAACCTTTCCCACATTCCCTAACATCACAAATGACATTACCATCCATCCTGTTGCCAGAACCAGAACCTCAGAACCATCCTTGATCTCTCACTTTTCTCAGGGCCTCCTGTCCAATCTCTAAATTGTATTGATTCTACTTAAGAAATATCATGTGGGTTGATCCTCCCTTTTCTTTCTCACTGCAATTGTTGCTGCAACTTCCTTAGAACACCAGGCTCTAGCGTTTCTTGCTTGGGATTTGTAGTGTCTTGCCTTTTGCTGTTCTTCCGATTTGCGTTCTTTGTTCTCTAGCTTTTCTTACAGACTGTGGCAACAGTGGTGTTCCTAAAATTCAGATTGACTAATCCACTGCCTGGTCTTAATTCTTGAATGGTTTCTCATTGCCTCAGTATAAATTTTAACATAGTCTTAAAGACCTTTTAAGATATTTCTCTCTCTGTGTCCGTCCAGTCTTAGTGTGTATCACTTATTACGATGCATTTTATGCTTTAGCGATATTACACCATTTTCAGTTATCTAAGAATTTCATAATTTCTTACCCCTTCAATACTTTGAAACTGATGTTTGCTCCTCCCAGAATATTATTTTGCGTTCCTATCGTGCACCCCTCCCCGCACACCTGCCTGTCAAACTTGGGAGCCATCTTTCAAGTTTCACATCATTTATCTTTCCCTCTATTAATCCTCTGTCCTCTCTGTTATGCCTTTTGGGGTTTATGTCATGGCATCTGTCACATAAAATCATGACAACTTGTTTGTGTACATGGCTTTCTCCTGCACTCTGTGAACTCCCTGAGGACAGAGATTGCATCCATAGATCTCCTACAGTAACTGGCACATGGTTGGTGACCAAAGCAGATGGTGAATGAATGAAAAATGGAATTAAAAAAGATACAGATTCTCTTCATTATCAAGGATCACTCATTTGACCAATGATTTTATGAACGCGAAAAATGCTAAGTCAAAACTGCAAGTAATTTTTTTTTAACGTTTCCACATAGCAGCACTGATTTGAAATTCTCTCTTTATTTACAGCACAAAGCCCTTGAAAACATCAAACATACTGTTTCCTAACAATGAACGGTTTGGTCTAAGCTTCTAAAAGTGACACAGGCAGAAAGGAATAATGAAAACTGATTGAGAAACTCAGAGGATTGTAATGCTTGTCACAGAATTATGACTTATCTGCTCCAGCCTTTGAAGGGCATGCTTCCATTTGCCTGCTCTGTGTGGAGAGCTATCCGATACTGTGTTTGCCTAAAACAGTGATTTATAGTCACCATTGACTTAAAATGCTTTACAGACCAATTTCTAATCCTTCTATCCCTAGTCTTTCCTGATCAAAAACAATTTCATGATATTGCCTACAAATATTGTAAAGCAGGATGACCTCCATAAAAGAAAGTAATTGAGGTGGGCAAATCATTATTGTAAGGGCCAAAGAATGCTGCCATGAACTTTTAAAAGGCCCTAAGATGTAAGAGAACAGAACTGGAATGGATGCTACTCTTGGTCCTTGAGTTCTCGGACAAAGCTGATCTCTCTAGGCTGTGCTTTTATCTTCTGTCAAACTAACAGATTGTACGAGTCACTAAATGATGTCTAAGCCTACTCTCAGCTCTAAAATTTGGTGACTCAGTCCAGAGTTGAGCTTCTCTGGACCCAGTATAATATTAGAAAATTCGTTATCAAAGAGGGAGGGGAGTGTGCAGAGGAATAAGCATAACCTTACTGTTTAACTATTCTGTCAACAGTCCTCTGATGCAAACTCCAAGAAAGTGAAAACTTACTGAAAATAAAACGAAGTAAAATACAATGTGACCTGACTTATAGCAATAAATATAGACTCTGGGCAAAACTGGAGTACAGATAAAAGGATATCATCAAGCTCTTTGGAAAAAATGAGTTTCAAATGCCCCTAAGAAATGTTACTGTTTATATTTATTCCATTATTCTCAACTGTCTTGTTCACCATCCCTGAGGATTTGAATTTTTACTTCCTATTTTTAACATGGAGTATTTCATTATTAAAAACATACAGGACAGCGCAAAGTCATATTAAGTCAACAAATACTACTGTCTGCTTGATGATGAGAAACAGTGGAGCACTGATCTCTCACCTGAGTCAGAAATCACAGGTAGGGAAAGCACGAATGACACTCCAATGAGATAGATGAGCGTTATTATGAAACAAGAAGTAACTTGGGCAGTCTCAACAAAAAAGGAAATTGATAGATCATATGATTTTCCTTGTATAGTAAAGAAAGTTTACAAGTGTATCTTGAGAAAAAAATGTTTTCCTGGCACAAATTCCTATGAGAATTGTATGGTATAGTCCCTTATTCTGAAGATATAAAGTAATATTTAGCACAATGTTACTGCAGTTGTTCAATATCATTCTTTCTTTATTTTCCCAAAGTGCCACGTCTTACGGTAAACTGGAACAGGACTCAAGGGCACAAAATGAAATGGTTCCTCAGTAATGACATTACATATGTACCGAGAGGGAAGAGAACAGTTAAGAAAATGAGGCCTAGGTATGTGATTCAACTTACTATAGCACTTGGAGAACATACCTTGGCATACTCTTACCTAACACAGTCAATTCAAGGTTAAATCTTTTGATAGTTGCTATAAGGGCAGATATTCTACGTGGTTGACTGAAGAAAGATCTATACGTTTAAATAGCAGGTGAAAAGGCAGCAGGTTGATATTCTCATGGAAAAATTAAGAAGCCTGACATATTCTCACACAGAGATGGGTAACTCCAGCACACAGAGAGGTGGATAAACTCCTTCTCAAAAGAAAGAAAAAGTTCCAAATCTGCTCTGTGATTTTATAAGTTCCTTAAAGCATGAAAGAAATGATTCGGGCTTAGACACTTTTATGTCTAGGTCTCACCATTATACTGCCTGAATCCATTAAAAAAACCCAAGAAAGGGCTTCCCTGGTGGCGCAGTGGTTGAGAGTCCGCCTGCCGATGCAGGGGACACGGGTTCGTGCCCCGGTCTGGGAGGATCCCACATGCCGCGGAGCGGCTGGGCCCGTGAGCCATGGCCGCTGAGCCTGCGCGTCCGGAGCCTGTCCTCCGCAACGGGAGAGGCCACAACAGTGAGAGGCCCGCGTAACGCATAAAAAAAAAAAAAAAAAAAAAAAAAAAAAAACCCAAGAAATGCTTTCATCAAATATCTGAATATTTGAATAGAAAGACATACTTGAAGTATCTTCCAGGGTGTTAAATACTTCAAGTAGATGAAGAAACTGACCTAGCAGGGTTATTGAGAATTATTCATTTGAATACTAGGGGATGTATATTTTATTTTTAGCATTGCTAATGTAAAGTCTTTCTTCCAGGTAGCAATTTGTAAAAGGCAGAACTACTTATTATGGCCACTCCTGATTGTGACAGCAAAACCTTGTCATCATCGTGGCTCAGGCTGCCTATATTTCTGTAGGCTTGGGGACATGAAGGTGTCTCCAATTTACTGGAATTCCAATCCAGTTATTTAGATATATAAAGTGAGGAGAACAGCTGTTTTTTTTTTTTTTTTTTTGCGGTACGTGGGCCTCTCACTGTTGTGGCCTCTCCCGTTGCGGAGCACAGGCTCCGGACGCGCAGGCTCAGCGGCCATGGCTCACGGGGCCCAGCCGCTCCGCGGCATGTGGGATCTTCCCGGACCGGCGCACGAACCCGTGTCCCCTGCATCGGCAGGCGGACTCTCAACCACTGCGCCACTAAGGAAGCCCTAGGAGAACAGCTTTTTAAATAAGACTTGAAATCGTAGTTGAATCTGTCAAAAGAGCATAATATTTGGGTAGCTTCATCAGGGAGCGAGGAAGCTTTCTGGTTTCCCTAAACTGGCACCACAGCCACTCCAGATTCAAATCATAGGGATTTTGGAATCATAGCCACTTCCAGATTAAGCACGGTTATTATAATCCTCCCCCTTGCATTTCACTGTTTATTAAGCAGAACCATCTGGAAATAATCTTCCTCACTGAGTACCAGAATGTTACCTCTTTTGCTTTTCTCCTCTTTGATCTGTGTAATTCTATATCTTCTGACCTATTGACGTTGGATAAAATGGATTATGTGAGCCATTGAAGAAATGGCCAGCAAAACTCGGAATTCTGAGTGTTCATGGGAGATGTCCACAAGAAGCCAAGAGGTCATGAAAAGATAGAAGAGGGACCCATCAGGACGAACACCTCTGTGCTGGTGGCAGTGCCAAACATTTCCCCCATCTCTCCTAGTGGGTATTCACAGTATTGCAGAAGGGCTAAAACTATGAGAAAACTATGAAGTGTAGTCTCTTTTTTGCATGTGCTCTGCATAGAATGTCCATTTTGAGAATATTCAGCTATATCAAATAGATTTCTAAAGAATTAAACTACAAAACATTTGGGAACCTCCACTCTTGTGGTCCATCTAACCTTGGCATTATGGAATCAGTTAAATCTTCTAATGTTTTATGAATAGACTGTTGCAATATTCCCTCTCTCGTCTGCCTCCATTCTTATCTTCTTTAAAATCACTGTCTAGGGTGATTGATATATTCAAATTGCATTTCTTGCCATTCTTACTACCTACACCTATGCTTCTTGAGCAAAAGAGATTTGTAATCAAAGGAAATTCTAAAGGATACCAGCAGCAACTTGGGAGGATGAGAAGTTATTGGATAAACATGGTGCATCTTCCTGGAAATTTGGAGAAAAATACTTTTATGATAATGAAACAAAGATTTATTATTGAGTAAATGCAAATGCATGAGAATTCAAAGAACTTGATATACATGGCAGACCATTTCTAACTCTGGCTCCAGGTCATCTGCCTTGAGAGTATGCATTTATTGTTTTATTTGGCTTTGTTTACTTTTGGGGAGAGTAAATTTGTTGTGAAATTTTGTTGTGAAACAGTGAAAGAACACAGTAAATTAAATCTGATTGCTCTTTTATGTTGTATTTTGAGAACATGTACCATCTTAAGAGCTAGGTGACTATATAGACCTTATAGTGCCAAGATTTAAATTTGTTTTACGGAAGTTACAGCTATGTCAAATTGATTTCTAAAGAATTAAAGTAAAAATATCTGAGAGCCCTCCAGTGGTCAAAATAATATATGCAAATACTCAGTTATTTACCCAATATTCCTCCCTCCAAAGAACTTAAAACATTTCAGTCTTCCTTTCATAAAAATGCTTGCTTTGATTACTTTCTGACATCACTATTATATCACATAAATTGTTTTTTAGCACTATGGGGAAACAGATGTTTATCCAAATCATTTAAATAAAAAAAAAACCACCACCAGAAAATAGCAGCCTAAACCACCCATTTATCAATGAGAGATTTTAAATAGCTGCTAGAATTTAAGCACGTGGTACAATCCCAAATCTTGTCCAGATATGAGTAATTTAATTCCTCCCATTGCAGCCATTGAGAGAAATGTGGCTGGGTATTAAAACCACTCTATCGATAAAGAAAGGATCCAGTCAACATGAGCTATGTCTGCTACTGTTTTCCCCTTAAGCACAGAGTGTTATTTTAATGTGTATATTCCTAGACTTATAAAAGCATTGTATGCGTGCATGCGTGTGTGTGTGTGTGTGTGTGTGTGTGTATGTATTCCTCAATTGTAATTCTGATGGCTTGCATGAGAAATGTGTTGGCTTCTCTTTTAGCAAATGCATATCTAACTAAGCCAGGCACAGTACTTTCACGTGCTTCGTCTCTTGATTACCAGTAATGGTTTGGCAGAAAGCCTGGAATAACGTCTCTGCCTTGAAAATTGACAAGCTCTAACATTTACCCAAATGCTGCAGCACTGACTGGTGAGGGGAGTTTGGGGTTCGTTTTAATTAAATTCCTATATTATTTTATCAGAAAGTAAAGCCTGTTTAAAAAACTCCCCCCAGGGCTTCCCTGGTGGCGCAGTGGTCGGGAGTCCGCCTGCCCATGCAGGGGACACGGGTTCGTGCCCCGGTCCGGGAGGATCCCACATGCCGCGGAGCTGCTGGGCCCGTGAGCCATGGCCGCTGAGCCTGTGCGTCCGGAGCCTGTGCTCCGCAACGGGAGAGGCCACAACAGTGGGAGGCCAGCGTACCGCAAAAAACACCAAAACCAAAACCAAAAAAACTCCCCCTACATTTAGATTCATAAATTTGGTGTTCCATACAGGATTAGGAATTTTTTTTTGCAAATATGTAACTACGTATTTAATTATTATAGTCGTAAATCTTTATGGACCACCCTTCAAAGGCCTGTGCTTATTTATTTAAAAAGTTAGCAACATCAGGGTTAAAATGCTAAGAAAAAATTTTATGTCCTATAATTTCATCTCTTACTCAGAATTTTTTTGCTTGTTTTCTAGTTTTAGACAGAAAGTAAATGCTCGTTTTCCCTTTTGTATATTAATGTATGCAGACTTACCATGTCAGTCAATGTCGCTATGTTAAAAAAAATTTTAAAGTCAAATTCAGTTAGTATCTGTGAATGACTTTCAAGAAATTCAGCCTACTGCAAGAAATGTTATGGGTAATTCTCAGCACACTCTAGTGGAGTAAGTTATTGCCTAAGACAAAAGCAGGCATTTCTGGAAGCTACATTGTGTATTTGAGGCCACTGGGGTACCATATAGGAGACTGAAGCAATAATTTACCCTTGTGCAATGAAAAATACAATGTAACTTACACACCAGGATCCTCTGCCTCATTACGTTAAACACTTCCCTCATGTCATTTTTAAGGAGAGATTACAATACTGTAAATCTAAGTAACTTAGATTTATGTTCTGGTGTATGGCAAATGGTTACACAGCATATTTACAGCATTATAAATGTTTGGGTGCTAAGCAAGTTCAGAATGCAGATATAATTGACTTCATAATTTGGCAAATGAGGTAAAGGTAAGGTTCTGTTGTGTGGTTACTCATAGAGTTCCAAAGGAGCAGCCCTGCAGTGCTGAGAAAAAATCTTCAGCTTCTCTTTCAGTGGAATTTTAGAGGTGTTGCTGACATCATTACAGTTTTTGAATCTTATTATAACCCCAAGGAAAAATATAAACAAAAATCAGTCAGAGGAAAAACGTTTGCTAAGAATTTATGCTGTCTACACTTTTGATTGAATGATTTCTCTTTTTATGGAACAGAAAGAAGGTATAATAATTTTCTTTCTGAAAAATGTATTGATTTATCTCATACTCTTAAAATCGAGGGAGGAGATGCAAATAAATGAAAAGCAGAATAACATTACCAGGGTGGACAAGGTGATAAAAGGACACAGGCTACGTGTCACACCTAAACACCCTGATACTTGTAAGTGAACCAAATATCTAGGATTTTCTTTGAATAGAGCTGCTGGCGGTATAAAAGTTCACGGAACCATCGGTTCATTTTAAGTGGTCACAGCACTTAACTGAATATAACAAACATTCTAAAGCAAAAGATGGACATTTTGCTCTTGTTAGTCTACTACCCTTATTCTTGCACAGAAAAATTCCCATAGATAATAAATTTAGTAGAGCATCTTTTGAAACGCAACAGTTTCTTTTTCCTTTTTAAGGTTTAAACATTTTGAATTTAAAGGAGGTGAACAAAAAAAAAAAGTCAAGAAACAGACGTTGAAGTTGAAGTTTCCTTTCCACACGGTCTTCATAAAGAAAAGATAACCGAGTCTAATAAATTATAAATGTATGAACATATTCTAGAATGGAATAACAGTTTTAGAGTTTTGAATAACATGGGTAAGATAAAGCAAATCCCTTTTGAGTTCTGGGTTCTGCTGAATACAGCTAGGCTCCTTATAAGTGGCTATATCATAAATGATATGCCTGAGTAAAGTTAAACAAATATTATTGGAGGCACCATCAGTTTAAGATTTGATTTCTGCTGGTGTTTAAAAGCAATGTCATTTGTAAAGAGAATACAAAGTACCCAAAGGTAAGGATGTCTTTTAAAGTCTTTATAATTCTCAGGTTTATGTTCTCAAAGTATTATATAAGCTACCACACTATCACATTTGTAATTATTAATACAATGAACTAGGGGTGATTTATCCAGAATTTACCAAATATATTAAAGTATGTGTTAAAAATGATATATTAATATATAAATAATGTTGATATGTGTTTGTATATATTCAAATTATATACATGTGTATATATATACATATACACACACACACATAAATATACATATATTCAAATTAGCTTGAGAAACACTCGGTTAAAGAAAATCAAGCATGTCTCTTTAGTGTAAAACTTTAAAAGCCCTTAATGCAAAGGTCACATAAATCTCCAAGAGAGCAATATGGTATACAGCATTTCCCAAATTCATCTGACCTAGGATCCTCATCTGTTTTTCTTTTTCTTCCATATAGCATCTCCTAGAATCATCACTCCTGAGAACATAAATTGGATTGCCTGATATAAATTAAAATCCAAACAAAACTTAAAATATTGGCTTAATAATTTTTTCAACTTTTAGGTGCCTCATTCATCTCTGAATTCCCCAGTTTTACCTTGTTAATGCTTAAAACTAAATGCAAAGCAAAAAGTAGAGTAGCAGAGGGATACAAATGTTATTCAAAACTATGCATTTCTAATGTATAATACAGATCACCATTCCTCTGTGGCATTTTCCCTCAGCCTAGTCTTTTTCTTTTGCCTCCTGGAAAAAGTGGGTGCTGGGGATTAGAATTACATTCAATTACTTTTTCTCCATTTCTCTGCTACACATGATCAGTTCTTAGAGATGGGAAAGTACTAGCATTGCATACTGACTCTCTACATTCTGTAGAAATTGCCCTATCAGAGGCTCTTTTTCCTTCCCAGAACTCTCCAAAGGCAGAACTCCCTGAGGGATTAAGTGTGAGGACAGGTAAAATGCTAGGACTCCAAAGCAGCAGAGAAGCTGTGACAGGAAAGGCCACAGACACTCCAGAAACGGTGACGATTTAGAGACCCAAAAAACTCTCAGTGGGCCTCAAAGTATAAAAACTGACAAGAGACGTTAGCATCGGACCGCAGGTAGCTGCCTACGTGTTACCAAGTATGGACCAAAAACTGTTCACTGGTATATAAGAGTTTAAATTTAGACCTTTTGGTCTACTGGGGGTTTAGGACTGCCTATCATCCATGCATGTGGAATTCACTGGATCTCTTCATAAATATTCCAGTTTTTTCTCTTTTTTGGCAAGTGGTAGGATTGTATTACTTGCCCAGCTGAAGTTAGGTGTGACCACATGGCATGCTTTGGCCAAGGAAATGTGAGCATAAGGAACATGGGTCATTTCCTGGTAAAAGCAGCAATATGGAGTAGGGTCTTTAGCCAACCCCTGACGAATAATTTTCATGAGTGGGAAGGAAACCTTGGTTTTTATAAGCCACTGAGATTTAGAGGTTGTGTGTTACCTCGGGAAACCACGTATAGTATATCTGGAGCACCTCATATGTGTGCATCTTAGTTTTATCATATATAAAAGAAAATAACAACATATGTCTCTTACCCACAAAATAGTATGAAACACTGGATGCATTTTAGACGAGAATTGTTACACTCACCTGAGGTGTTAAAAACATCTTTTGATGAGTAAATGTTTCTACAAATGTGTAGTAATGAACCATCTAAGACTAAAAATTCAATGCATGAGAAGATAAATCTCATTCAAAATTAGCCTACATCTTTTAATAAAATTAATAAAGGCATCTGTATTCTTGAACTATGATTAATTCAGTGAATTCATTTTTTCAGTATTCATAAATCTGTGTGCTACCACATTACATAGGAATGGGGGTACAAAAGTAAAATGAGACTAAAAAGGAAAAGTAATAAAAATAACTCTATTGCTCTCTTTAAAATACATGGAGCTTTACGAAGCTTTCATGACTCAGGGTGTCTCTGAGTCATCCTTATGCCATATATATTTTGCAAGAATGCAGAATCCAGCTTTATTTCTGCAAATAAATGCACTTTTATTTTATGTTAAGATACAACACAGTTTCCTATGCGATAAGGATACATTTTCTATTTAGCTTTTTTTTTTTTTTGAGAATTTGTTTAGGTCTCTTTAAAATATTCTATAATAAAATATCTGCAAAATATGAGATTTTTAAGAATAAAAGCAATCCCCAAACTCTTAAAACTTAGCTTTCTGAGAGAAAAACACAAATTGTTGAGGAAAGGCAAAGGGACTTTTTTAACAAGTGGAGATTAGTGCAAATAAATTAAGAATATAAATGAGAGAATAATATAAAGCAATTTGTAAACTACACCCATTGTTTTAACACAACATACTCTGGTGTCAGTCTCCAGTGAAGGCGGCTAAGTAAATAATTTCATTGTCTAAGACAAGCACAGTTAAGGCACAAGGTAGGAGCTTGATAGGGATTTATTAAATTAATAAGACAAATTAGCTCAGCTACTTGGAGGTTACAATTTAAAATCTGCCAGTTTTCAAGATCTAGTCTTAATTTCTTTCATTGATGAAGCAAAAAAAGTTCAATAATATTATATTTTCATATTTTGTGATGGAGAAATCTGGGTTCTCATCTAAATATTGACTTTGAACATTTGATTAGACTCAAACAAATTTTAAGATAAGTTTTGACCCTGTCCATATTAGGGTTTTTGTCTTTGTGGAGGTTAAAGAGCCCTATATAAGAAAAAATAGAAACCAAGTTTCTTATTTTTCTAAATCTCAGGAGCTGACATATTAAAGGCATAAAATAAGTGTGTGAAAAATTTATAAATGATCTGAGGAATATGAAATCGGTTAAACACCCTTAGAATTAACAAGCTATATTTTCTCTTCCTCTGAGTCCTACCAACTACATTCAATTTATAATAAGTAAATGTAGTTTTGTTAACTTACCATAGCAAAATGATTAATACTGCACTTTAAGGCCTTAAAATTTTTAGGGAAAAATTTTAACCAACTTTAAGATTTGGGGTCACAATATCATATCACATAAACAAGCAACTTCTTTCCTTCTAGCACACACTGTGATCTGAAAATAACCCAGTGTTTTCTGATGGTTCAGGTTCAGGCTGTATGCAATGAGATGATTTTAATTTAGTTGTGTCACATGACTTTTTCCATTTGTGCTATTCGGTATTCTGGGCTAGATTTGTTGAAACATGTCTGTTTTCCAACTCTATGACTTTCTTTTTGATTATGAACATACAACTAATTTATCGTACTTACACGTCTATCATCTCTTTTGTCACCACTATCAAGGTATACAGTCTCATTTGGCAAAATTAAAATAGATAACATCCCCTTACCAAAACAACAATAACCAAACAAACACTTTTAATGGAGTCTACTTGACATCAAGAACTATGAATGATCACTGTTCTAGACAAGGAGTCTAAGGCCAAAAGAATAATGATGTTTAGAAGGAAAAAGAATAAAGTAAGAAAGGAACTGTTGAGGGAAAACTTCCTCGAAATAGTCATTTGTTCATTCCTTAAACATGTATTGAATGGTTTCTATGTGTCAGTAACTGAGAATACAAAAATGAGTAAGATACAGTGCCTGCCAGGACAGTGAAAGTGACTTATGAGATCAACCTTGAAGGAGAAGTAAGATTTGCCCACAAAGGAGGTAAACAATGAGCATTCTGGGCAAAAAACTCCAACAAACTAGTAGGTAGACTAGTACAGACGTATGTTCATGTATGGAATATTCTGGAGGCAACAAGAATATTGATGTGTGATTAAAGTGCTGGTGATAACCAGTGAAGTAGCAGAGGTGATATTAGAGAAACAGGTTGAGGCTTTCTGACATACCAAGACATACTAAGGAATGCATTTTGAAGGGAATGGTGAACCACAAGAGATTTTTAAGTAGGGGGGGAAATCCATTCATGTCTAGGACTTTTAGAAGACGGGTATATTGGTCCCAGCATGGGAGATGTGCTGCTGGGGATGGAGCCTAAAGGCAGAACAACCGGGAGCCATACTATATCCAAGGGAGGTGATGAGCACCTGAAACAGAGCAGAGAGAAGGGAAAGGAAGGAATTTATTTACGATCATTTGTGAAATGTGGTGATGCTGGATATAGGCCAAGGGATAGCGTGAAGAGTCAAGGTCAACAGCTGAGAGTGATGGCAGTAGGGGTGGCTTGAGAGACTACAGAGATTACTAAGAAAAGGGGCCAGCTAAGGACAAATAAAAGGACCATTAAGTACTGTTCACAGCTCAAAGCAGGTTGGAACATATGAATTCTTCCAATCGGAAATTTGCATTTGCAAAGTTCTCCACAAAAGCCTCAACATATCAGGCCACAACTAAAACCCCAAATCAGAAAAATGACCTGGAATTATCAATGATATCAGCAGACTGCCTGGTACCTTCTCTAGAATGAGGAGTCTTTAAAAAAAATGACTATAAAAGCAGAAGTGTGACTTTCCATTTCTGGTAACAGTCATGAGATCATTTGGACCAACACTCTCATTGAGGTAATCGAAAACATTTAAAATGTAAAAACAGCAAAGAGCTAATAAGATGGTGAAGACAGGAACATTCAAGAGAAGACCAGAACCCAGATAAAGACACTAATTTTTGAAAGCTTTTGCTCTTGGGTATCTGAGTATCAGGAACAAAAGGTCTGAGAAACCAGCTTCATGCTGGGCAGCCTTATGGGTGTCGGTGGAACATCAAAGCCCACGGTCCTCAGGTGAGGGCTTTAATAAACTAACCCAGCTTTCACCTGGGACCTCAAAAGGTCATATCTTCCCTCAGGGTAGATGTGAACACCAAATCAACCGTTCCTCACACAAATTTGTAGCCTTACTTCTTGCACAGGGGTGCCTTGATTAATCACCTTTGATTAAGGTGATTCTGGTCCGATCCAGGGGCCCTGGCAGAAGCAAACCCAAGTTCTCTCTGGAGGAGACCATCATCACCACTAGGTCTCAACTTATCCCTACAAGTAATTTTAAAAATAATTTCCAGCAGATAGTCAAAGATATCCAAGAAAACAAGACTGAAAACTGACAGGAGCAATAATAATAGAAACAAATCTTGGTAACTCTTGAGATATTAGAATTAGCAGATGTATATTATAAAACAACTACACTCCCTATGTTCAAAGAAATAAAATCCAAGCTTGACGATGTCAGCAGGGACATCACAGCAGCAGAGAGATATGCATCGGCCCCTTCTCCTGTCAACGCGATCTGGCCGCATAACGTCTAAAATTCTTATATTTAAAAATTTTTAAACGTTGTATCCTTTTTTGGTTTTCTTTTGACACACTGAAAACAAAAACAAAGCCCCATACTAATATAATTTTATTTGTATGTATAATTCAATCAGAAATACATTAGTTAAGTAAAAGGTAAGTTTACATGTAAGTGTTTGTGCGTGTCCTGGTGTGTGTGATGCGTGCTCTCACAAATTTCTTGGAGACACCTATGATTCCTGCCAGGCTCCCTCCTCTTGTCAACAATTCAGGACACAGCCAGGTAAAGCAAGGGGGACAGGCATCCAATGTCACCAGGGAAAATATACAAACGTGCCATCCACTTGCAGAGAAGTGAAAATTAACTGCAACTTTCACAACTTAATGGGTTAATTATAGATATTAGGGAAGGTTAACCGTGATCTAACAGAACTGTAAAATTAAGTGACTCTATCAGTATCATGTTCATTATGTTCATTTTTCATTTTAGAAGAGTAACGTGGTATTATTATTTATTCTGATCAACGTTGAGTGAAAGATCCATATTATCATTCATTGTTCGTACCTAGTTCAGCCAACTTAGTTCATTAGAATCTGGTTGACTTGACAGAACAAAACCCGGCCAGTTACGTGCAACAACTGTTCAGCCCCACGCTCTGTAATAAGCACATCAGCACATTTATTTTCCCCATATAAAGTAGAATTTCCAATTCATACCATGTACTCTGTGACTATTATGGACAGTATTTATTCAGAAGGAATGCTGTGCAAGTTTGGAAAAGCTGTCTCTAAGAGAGCCGAGAGGTCACTGGACAAAACAAGAAACAAAACCTATACATGGTCAAAAACTTGAAGAGGACTAAGGTTTGTCATTCTTTCTTTTAACTAAAAAAGTTTTGAAATCCTCAGCACATAGCAAGGCAGCAGCAAATCAGACAACTCTCCCCCTCCTCCACTCTCAAGCTCTGTAGAATCAGAACGCCTCTGAATCACTTAGCAAATATCAGCTTTTTTGGAGGACGAGAACCTGCTTGGAATTAATGAGGCAACACCAAAAAAATAACTTCTATTAATAAATTGTTCTCTTCAATGGAAAATTGCCTATTTTTCTCATCTTTTTTTAAAAAAAAAAAAAAGAAACAGAATATCTTCCAACGGCTCCTTATGCACTTTCTACCACCTTCCCCCGCTACTTTTATTATTGTTTTCTTTTTTCCTTTTTTAAATTAAAAAATGCCATAGTGCCAAGCAAGGGAAATAACTCCATCTCACAAGAATACAGTCACCACCAATGGCATCATGGACGGAATAACATTTAGTCGGTGTTGTGACATGTTTAACTACTGACGTTGTAATTCAAGAAATGCAGGGTGTTTAAGGAGTTAATAGAGGGAAAAGTAAGTAAAGGTAAAGCCAAACTGAAGTTAGTAGTGCAAGGTCATCTTCAAAACTAAGCTGAAATACTTTGTTTCTTTCTACTTCACAAAATGTAAAACCCCAAATATCTCAAGAAAGGTAACAAAGTTACAACACTGGAAAATCTCCCTGATCACTTTTTCATTCACACAAATAAAAAGAAAAATGCAACATTAACCTTCCCAGAGAAGCAACATCTTTGCACTTACCCTAGAGTATGTACATGATCTCTTAAATCCTTTTAATTCCAGTACATCCAGAACATATATGAATTCTTAGCACATTCATATAAAGAATAAACCTTAACCGAATGGCTAATTACAACAGAGATCACAACAGGACTCTCTGAAATTCTAGGGAGAGACACAAGGTTAAAATCCAGCTTCTAGATCCTGGTGTATACTGTGTCTATCTTTAACTTGAAAATGAGTTGGTTTCACATTCCACTGAAGTCCCACTGGCAGATGCCTTTGGTAAGCTCACCAATGGCAGGCTGTCAAAAGCCCTCCCTCCACCCCCTCCACCCTCTTCAACCCCCTCCATGCTCTGCCTGAGCTTCCGTTGCTACATCTAATACTGATTTACTCAGCTGTCTTTTTACCTGTCTCCACGTGGGTAAAAGATGCTTTCATTGATGGCTATTACGGAAACACATGGAAACTGAATATCAGCCGGAGGACTCACAGTGCTTTTCCCACTGCCATCCCCTCCCCCTACCTCCTACCAGAAACCAACTGACTTCCAAACTTGGCTGTCTGAAAAAGAATGTTCTCTGATTGGCATTCCTGGAAGCAGAAAGCAAGGCAGCTCAAGTTGTGTTCTGTTACTCGGCATGAAAAACTTCCCAGGTATACATAATACAAACAAGTAAGTTTTCTGGATTTTTTCTCCCTTAACTTTGAGGAGAAACGGGGCAAATATTTGGGAGCATGACAAATATTTTTGTTGTTGCATAGCGTCTATGTTTGAATATTCACCTATAATTTTACCCCAAATGGCTATGGATGCAGTAGAAAAGGGAAATGGCAAATTTGTTGTTAAGAGCTGAATTTCCTTATTAGTAAATGAGTTGGGACCCATTAGAGGAAGCGATGGTTATGCTGAATGCTTGACGGTATTCTGAAGGGCAACTATTCCATCTGTGGATTTTCTGTGAGAGAAAACCTTGCTCATAGGAATTGTGAAGAAACTGCTTTCACCTGTCCTATATTTTATACTGCAGACAGCAGGAGGAGAGGGTGCAAGAAACACTCCTATCTCCCTGTCAAGTCTTCTTTTCCAGGACTGTCTTGTAAACTTTGGTGAGGACTGTGTGGGGCTGGCCATGTACAATACTCTCCCACACCCCACACTCACACACACATGTCTGAACAAAGAAAAACTGAGTCAATGGAAATGAGGGGAAAAAGTACCTTTTCTCAAACAGGATCTGACAAGAATGAATAATGTGGAGACCCTTTAAATCACTACTAAAATTGTATTTAATATTTATTTTGTGGTCACTGGGATCAAAAGGTCTGCTGCTGCTGAAAATAATTTACCTCACACTGTTCAAAATAGTGAGTGTATTATGTGCAATGTTATGGACCAGACAACTTCTTGAAAGGCCTGATAGAGGATTCATAATTTCGGCATCAGAGAAACCACAACCCCAGGCATTCTGGGGTTTCCAGATCTCATCTGGCTGTCTCTGCCAGCTCCCGGTGAATGTCAGCTGGCTGGGCTCAGGGTGGTGCTGTGGCCGCAGCTGCCCCTAGCAACTTGTACGGACATCTCGAAAACACCCAACGGCAAAGGTTGACTCCCAAAAAGAAACCTTTCTCTTTGCTTGTGGTTGGTTTTAAATGTTCTGTTCTAGGTGGTCTTTTACCACATCTGAACAAGACCGTTTTAGGGAACTGTGAGTGAACACTTGATTAATTGGCATCCTCTGACTAATTTATTTTGGTGATATCTTGATGCCCCATATAGACTGATC
Organism: Phocoena sinus; assembly: GCF_008692025.1. NCBI lineage: Eukaryota > Metazoa > Chordata > Mammalia > Artiodactyla > Phocoenidae > Phocoena > Phocoena sinus. The sequence goes on from NC_045776.1 coordinate 40,560,355, forward strand.
CTACCAACCTGCTCACTCCTCAGCCTGTTACTAGATGTCCTTTAAAAAAAACAAAAAAAGATTGAAAGAAGGAGGGAGAGGAGGAAGAAACTTTCTTTATTCTTATTCCCAAGCTGATTATTTTAGGGAAATTTCAAGCTGTATGTAATGCTGATAGATAAAGACATCCAAATAACTTCAGAAATAAATAGAAATAACCACTCACCCAGAGAGCACAAATCCCTGTCTTTGTGTTTCTTCTCCCCTCTATCAAAACACTTCTCCCCAAGGCTAATGGATGGTGTCAAAACACGTGTGAGCTAAGAGTGGACAGAGTTGGCAGCAGGTCATCTGTTTCACATTCGGCCACACTATTCACTTATGCTGTACCTTTGAGTGAACCTTAGCACAACCGACACCCAAGAAATGTTTGTTGAAACAAGCAAACAATTGCTTGTGTGAAAGTGTATATTTTAACCTATGGAAAATTGTTATACGTTGGCTTACTAAATTAGATAATGGGGTGGGGGGAATTATATCTCTTTTCAAGCCATTAACCAAAAGATTATATGGAAGGTATATTAGGCACCGAGCACATTTATAGGAGCAAAAAAAAAAAAAAAAGATTATTATACATTTTGTGTCTGTGTGAGTGAAAGGCTCTAAACACCAACATGGCAAATTCTGCTAAGTTTATTTCTATTTATCTTGCTGGCTTCTAAGAGAAATAAAGAAAATATTAGGCCCTCCTAATAATTCATATTAACTAGTAAACTATAACAATTTTCTTTATTGAAATGTTACTGGCCATTCCTTACAGTACAACATTCAACAAGAAAACATCTCCTTAGGTTCCCAAATTTATCTCCTTTTATATTTTCAGCTGTTTAAATCACAGAAATTCCAGAACAGTGTGCAACAGTAGTGGCAGCATGAGTCCCAACCCAAGGTTGAGTGAGCACATGGGAATTTGTTTTTCATTTTTTTCTCCCCCTAACCTTCACGTGGCAGTTGATAAGATTTATAATGGCTAGAACTCAGTCTTTATCATGAGTAAATGTTATTTTTCTTTCACAAGCACTAACATGAGAGTTAGGATTTGATCAGAAAAAATAGCTTCCAGGGCTTGCTTCCAAAGAAAACTGGGCATGTAACAAGCAAATCAAATACCCTTGATTTATCATGAACAAGCAGTTAATCTCCGCTCCATTCTCCAGAAATAGACTGTCTTAGCACTGTTCTATGGATGGCAAATGCTGGTAGCAGTCTCCTTGAGGGGTGAACAAGGTGTTAAAACTCAGGTTTTAGCTGATCTGGGAGGCGGGCATCTTCTGTATGAAAAATCTGGGCAATGAAAAGCAAATGATCCCTGTTATTTTTTCCTCCCTGGCGTCCTTAAGACACTGGCATAGGCTGTATTCTCATGCTGATAGCTTTGTGGATGATTTTGTCTTTTACATATTATTATTTTTAAAAAATACACTATTTGCTATAGACGGAATATTTGTGTCCCACAAAATTCGTATGTTGAAACCCAATCTCTCATGTGATGGTATCAGGAGGTGGGGCCTTTGGGAGGTGCTCAGGTCTTGAGGGTGGAGCCCTCATGAATGGGATTAGTGCCCTTATAAAAGAGACCCCAGAGAGCTTCTTTGTCCCTTCCACCAGGAGAGGACACAGCAAAAAGATGGGCCTCTATGAGCCAGGAAGCAAGCCCTCATAAGACACCAAATCTGCTGGCATCTTGATTTTGGACTTCCAGTCTTCAGACTGAGAGAAATAAATTTCTGTTGCTTATTTCAGTTGTTTGTAAGCCACCCGGTCTATGGTATATTGTCATAGCGGCCTGAATGGACTAAGACACTCATTATACAAAAGTGAGTTCTTTTTGTGGGGGGGGAGGGGGATAAATTGTGGGGTTTTTTCCCCTGAGGAAAAAAATAATAAATCCAAGTAGTAATTGTTTGAAAAGTAATTACAATAGACACTGCCCAAGAAAAAAGTAGAAAAACTATATATATAGGGGCTCTAACAACAGATATGGAAGGGATTCAAAACAGCAGCATACTACATATAATCTTATTAAATGCTGATCAATTTCAAAATTAGATGAAATTGGGCACTCATTTTGAATGCCTATGATATGAAAATAGCCCTAATTATGGAAAGGGCCATATGTATAAATTTACTAATTATAATATCATATTTGGTGGAAAATAACTGGGAACAATAGTAGTTTTGATGACAACAGAAAGACATGGGTTAACGCTTAGCATATAAATGCATATGCCCCATGATTTCAACTATATTAGAACACCTGTGGGCACTAGAAGGAAAGATAAAGGCCAGAAGGAATCCTATCTAAATGATTTATGGGTCCACACACAGGCCCACACACACAGCCAAAATATTCAAATAAAGATAATTGCAGCCCTTCCTCATTCCTTCTCTCTCCTCCTTGTCCTTGGAGAGGCATCTCTATTTCTCTCCTCAGGGTCTCTTGTGTGGCAGGTGGGTTGGGAGGGGAGTGGACAGGAAATGGGGAGGCACTCCAATGTGGAAAGAGACACAGAAGAAGCTTAAAGGGGCTTAGGTTGATGTGAAGAAAGGGCATCAAGAGAAATACCCAAGAAAGAGTGATCTTAAAGGCACCAGTGAGAACAGGGAAGGGATGGGTGAACAGAATCTGGTACAGCAGAAGCAGGGACCGAACTGTAAGCCAGACTGGGGATCGGCAGCACCTTTGAATGGGGCAGACTTTGAGGACAGCAAGGTTTAAATGGGAGGATTAGGTAATTTGGCCTTAGGACATGTGGCTGTGTGTTTTATGATTTCTTCTCATGGAACACTTTATTGTTCAATATCTAGTAGTGTCATATTTGTGTGTCTTTTGGATACTGACATGGATCTTGAAGCTACAGACATATTTATTTACATGAACATTTTTGAAAAATTTCAGTAATTGTTTTGTCCTATTGCTGTGGTTGCTAAAATTGATTTTCTTTGATATGAGTAAGAAATTATCTTCACCCTTGTCTAAATAAACTATCTCGATCTCTTTCCTCTCCTTGCATTTCATTTCCTGTATCACTCTCAGTTCCCATAAAAGGTAGCTATTATAGCCTCTTAGGCTGAGCACTGCATGTAAAGTGACCAACCATCCCGGTTTGAATGGAACTAAGGGATTTCCCGGATGCAGGATTTTCAGTGATAAAATCAGGAAAGTCTCAGGAAAACCAGGACTAGTTAATCATCCTATACACGTAAGCTGGAATTTTTTTATGTTATGTGTATGCTTTTGATAAAGATTAGTCTTTTTATTAATTAACAGGTGTTTGGCCCAAGTAGAATGATAATCAGAAAATGTAGATTTCTTCTTGCATTTCCCCCATTAGCCATGCAACTTGGGAGGGGTCAAATTCCAACGGCCACTATTTCCTCATCTCCACAATGAGAACAATCATACAAATTTCAAAGAGTTGTTGTCAACATCAAATGAGATATACATGTAAAATAAGAATATATAAAATATATTAAATGAATATATTTTATATTGTATTTTATATAAACTTTATAAAAATTATATGTACTTTTCAAAGAAGCTTTTAGTTATTTTAGACTGAGAAATAATGGAAGCCCACAGAAGAGGTACAACATTTCAAATTGTAAGTGGCAGGGGTGGTGGGAGGGGAAGAGAGAGATAGATAGATATTGGTTGATGAGAGAATAACTTTCTCAGGAGTATGTGTTTCAGCATTTGATCTTTCCCCAAATTAAACTCACTGAGTTAAGGATTTTTTTAATTTTTTTGAGAAGCTCTATAGCCCAGGAAACAATCAACACTCCACATTTACAAAAGATATGGATTATCTTTAATATTAGAAATACAGATTTTATTTGTACCTTTTCCTTTAAGCTGGGGTAGGGGTATTTTTCCTTTTCCTTTTTTAATCAACCCTAATTAAAGCACAATCATAAATATATCACCATCACTAGGCAAAACTAGAATATCCAACCTCATCCTAGGGACAGAGAGATACACCTTATGATACCACCTACGTGAGCTCTGGCAGTATGTGCCATACCTGATGCCTTGAAAATGTATTTAATGTCATCACTTCAAATCTGTGCACATTTTCATAATCACATGTATAATCCATATTGGTTCTACTCCAAGCCTCTTGAGATTTATCAAGAGTTGGAAATAGGACAATTCTATTGTATGTGGTAAAAGAAAATGACAGGTGATAGGCAAGGTGGACAGAGTCTGGTGGTTATTGCACCCAACTTACTTATTTGGGAGAGTTTTCTGAGCATGTGACTCGTCGCTGCTTTTCAAATTTGTTTGTTGGTGTTGTTTCACTAGGGCGCCCTTTGTTCAAAGGAAATAGTTCACTGAAACTTAATAATGACAAGGCATAGCTCCTTTAGCAGAACCTCAGGTGTGAAACCTGGGGCCCTGCCTCTTCCTTAAGCAGTCCCTGTGGAAACCTCCAGGAATCTGGGAAGCTTAGCTTGAAAACATTTGAGCACTAGAATTCATTGCATTCAGTTTATTTTAAAAGTATAATGGTAATATACTTTTTAAAAATATGCACATATTTTTTAAAGCCGTGTAGAATAATAGAGCTTAAAAGAATGTGCCATCCCAATCCCATCCCTCCTCACCCTAGAATCCCAGAGACAATGACCATCAACTCGTAACTGGTAATTATGACGATCAGTCTATATTCTTAAATGACGCTCTTGTACTCCTATTTTTAAAAAAATTTTCAAATGTCAATATTATCTATTGTCCTCCTACTGTGGAAAATAAGAATTTAGTTCTTATGCACACCTTCTCCAGCATGTGTGCTCCCAACCTCTCTCTCCCTCTTTCCCTCCCTTCCTCATTCTCATTTACACACACACACACACACACACACACACACTTTCCTTAATCCTCACAATTTAATTACACAACAATTTCAGGGGAAGCACTTATCAGTGATTACATTATTTTGGCTATGTATATATTATTCACATGTAAACCACATGGGATATATGAGTCCATTTCCTTTCTTTTACACAGTTTTCTTTTTCCTGACACTGGTGGTTGTGTCATATTTTTGTTTGCTTAATTTTCTATCTGCCTATCATTACATTTTTTTCAAACTCTCCAATAGACATGTAACACTCCTCTTAATACAGACAAACATATCAACTATTTTTTCTGCATGCCGTCTACCCCCTCCCCCACCCTGGTCCTTTTTGTAGCAATAGTGCTTCTGAGCTGTCATCGTGGGACTGGCTTTTGCTTCTCTTCGGTATTGAGTCCCTTTGCTGGGTTCTTTGTTCTCACCTTCTTGATGGACTCCCCGATGGGTGACTAGAGGGAGCATAAACTCCAGCAGCTTCCTGAGAAAGATGCTCAGGACAAATTAAGTTTTGGAGAAACTGAATGCATGAAAATATCCTTATTCTCTTCTTCCATTAATCAATAGCTTGACTACAGAATTCATTGTTTAGAAATACTTTTCCCTCAGAAATTTCAAGGAATTTCTCCACTGTCATGTAGTTCCTAGTGCTGTTATTTACAAGTCATTCTGTTCCATCGTCCAAGTATTATTTCTTCTTTATCCCTGGTGTTCTAATATCCCATGACAGTATACTTTGGTATGGTCCCCCATTTCCACCACCACCTGTCCCTGCACCATTGACTGTGTTTGAAACTCAAGGAAATTTTACTCATCTCCTCCAATTCCTGGGGAAATTTTATTTTAAAGCAATTTCTGAGCTCTATTTCCCCTATTCTTTCATTCTGAAACTAAACTCCTTTTAGTCGGATGTTGGACCCCTTAGACTGACCCCTTAATTTTATTATCTTTTATATTCATCTTTCTACCACCTCCTCTCTGGAATAATTCCTCATCTCTCTTCTGTTGAATATTCTATTTCTGCTAACATATGTTTAATTTCTAAGAATTCTATTTGTCTCTAATTGTTTTTATAACACCACGTTTTGTTTCATGGACACAATTTCTTTTCTGTTATCAAAACCTATATACATTTCAGGTTTTTTAAAAAGCTTTCATCTTTTCCCTGCAATCTTTGCTTCAATTTCTTCTTTGTTTGTTCGTGTGTTTTGGTCTCTTTTATGTTAGAGACATTCCCCACATCTGGTATTCCCTTGATATCCACCCAGCCATTGTGTTATGGGCGTTACGACATTACCATAAAGTGATTAGACAAAGCTGAGCCTTCACTGAAACATCCTCAAGGGTAACTAGGTTTCTGCCCCCTTGGGTAGTCAGATCCTCTAGAGAAGCCCCCCTCCAGTGTCCTATCTAGGAGGGACAAGCTCAGTTGCCAGTGTCCCGGAAGCAAAGCTGGGTGAAAAGGCTTGAAATTGAGGGAAGTTCACCACTATTCAGCATGGAGATTTCCACTTAATCCACCAGATTTCAGTGTTACACCTCACCCCCACCTGCCACTGTTTCCAATATTGCTGTTTGTAACCTAATTAAGTTACTCCAGAGAATAAGGCCCCCTCCCGCCATGTCTCCTGCAAGGTGAGGGAGAGGTAGTTGCCAGGCTGCACAGGGTAGAAGAGGCGATTTGAGAGTCCAGCTACTCTTTTTAAGACTTTCAACCAAGTTCTGCTTTCAGCTCCACTTCTCACCTCTGGCTTCAACAGACCTCTAGTCCTTGAGCCTTTCCAGCGTTCTAGGGAGTCTCCATTTCCATCTGCGTAGGCATCTCCTCTTCAGGCACCTGGCTTTCCACATCTCTGCTTAGCTAACTCAAGTACCGCTCAGCCATTCCCTTTCCATTTTCCAAATACTATGTCAATAGCTCCCTGTGTTGTAGGCTCTCCTGTTTTCTTTATTCTAGTGAGTATTTTTTGTTTACTGTCATTAGAGGATTTCTTTGGGAGGGAGAGGGTGGAATTAAGTATGTGTTCCATTCACCATATTAACTGTAATTCTCTGCCTTCACTCTTCAGCATTGCTTTAAAAAGGAAACAAATTCTCCAACCTCTCTCCAAAATGATCCCAACAAATTCAGCAATTGTGCATGTATGTGGGGAGGCAACATAATATTTCATACTTTTCTACAAACATGTCCAATGCTAAAATGACGGCTAAATCCCAGCAAAGTATACAATTATCTATATCAGACATAGTGAAAAATAACATTTAATTAAAATAAAGTTATCTTTTAATTCTGAAGTTTGTTGTAGTCCCTTACATTAAAACTTTCATTATATATCTGTGGAATTAAATATAGAACACATATACTTATAGATAATTCCTTCATATGTAAAAACTATGTAGCTTAAAAAATGAAAATAAATTCTTTTGTAACTGAAGTTCTACCTAAACTATCAGTTAACTCATAACCCAATCAAGACAAGTAAATTATCTTAAATTTATCACAGCAGTCATTTTGTGCTTGCTTTCGATTGGAAGGCAATGTAAATCTGACAATGAAGTAATTTCCCTTTTAAGTTGTCATAGTCATTCTCACGTGGGCCAAGTTCGTGTATCTTATTATTTGAGGCAAGCTTTGTCTTGATTCATTTAACCCATTAGTTCTGCGTCAATCTGGAGATATTAGCTTTCTAGAAGATATACTGTACCCTATTTCTTTAAGAGTACCTCATCAACATTGAAGCTACCTTCTACTCTTGGAAAGAGGATGTATACATTCTGATTTCTACAGCTGTAAGAGTTGGCCATGGGCAAAGAGTCAAAGGTCATCCTTAGCATCCATCATTTTCCATCCATATTTGTCCTCTCTCTATGAAGTTTTCCCACCTATTTCCAAAATACTAAATATGTTTTCATCAGTACTGCCCTCAGACCCAGTCAAGCGAGGAGAGAAGACCCAGCCCTGGACCTCAAATTGCTGCTCTAGTTCTCCTTTGCTTGTGTTTTTCCCCACTGAGGGATGAATTAGAAAAAGAACCAGTAACTCTCTTCTCAGCATGTGCTGATACTTGGGACTCTGTCCCAAAGGCCTTGAGACTGCTTCCAGGTGGGCCTTCCCAAGGTGGGCTCACTTCTGGTATGCAGACCTTAAAGACTTAGGGGTGGCTGGAGGGTATCATGGGGAGGTGAATGCAGAAGGTATGAAATAACCCACCAAAGAACTGTAGACCCAAAGAAACCTAGGTTAATTAATTTCCCAAATGAGATGAACGCTTCCTTGGAGAGAAGAATTCTATAGCTTTTATCACTCCTGGGGATATGGTGAGAGGAGGAACACCCTCATCACATGGGAAGGGGGAGTAGGGACATGTAAGGACAAACAGCCCAACTGTTAGCAAACTTTTAACAGGTGCAAATGGCCTGGTATCATAGATTAGAATCCTGAGGCACCCCAACCACAGAGAGAATCTGTATCTGACTGCCAACCCTTTCCTGCAGGCTTTCACTGAGTGCTTGTGGGTAGTTGAGACAGGCTAGGGCAGGGCAGGAGAGCTGACAAAGATCCCCTCAAGATGCATGAGGTCTTCACTCTGTTCATTGCAGCAGCTCTCCAGTGGCTGGGGGTCATGGCAACATGGAGGCGAAAGATGTCATTAAGCCTGAACAGTTGGGAGCTGGAGTGTAAAGGAGGGAGAGATTTCCTGTGGTTCAGAAATGTTGGCTGTTAGGCTAGGCATGAAGACATCTCCGGAGCATTGCCAAGCTCAGTATACCTAAAGGAAAGGTCCTATTGAGGTAGGGATTTAACTAAAGCTGTAGCAAAGCCCAGGTTCAGATCTAGCACATATTAGATTGATTCAGTCCCCTGCACACAACATACACCACCAACACATACACACATATTAGCAGCCTGATTGATAGAAGGAGTGAGCCCTTTTCTGAGGTTAAATATTATTTTACTACTATTCTTTTACCCATGAAGGCAATATACAATAAAAATATAGAACACTATAAAAAAATCTATACAATATCTCTAAAAAATCTATCAATACCTATACAAAATCTATACAATATAAAAAGTCTATACAATATAAAAAATTATACAATAAAAAATGTAGAACACGTGAAGAAGCAGAAAAATGTGACCCCTAATGAAAATTTAAAAATAAGCAATAGAAGCAGACCCACAGACAGCCCAGATGTTGGACTTAATAGACAAGTATTAAATATGTTAAAAAGATATAATGGAAAAATGGGAAGCACACATTTAACAGTTGGAGAATTTCAGCAGAGATAAGGGTACAATAAGGAAGAACCAAATGGAAATTATAAAAATAAAAATTACAGTATCATAAATATAGAATCCATTCAGTAGGCTGAATAGTAGACTGAACCCAGCAGAAGAAAGGATCAGTAAAATTTAAGACAGGTCAATAAAATCATCCAAATTGAAACAAAAGGGAAAAAACAGAATAGAAAATCTGTGACTGTAACACAATATCCAATGGTCTAACATATGTGTAACTGTACCTCCAGAAGGATGTGAGAAAAAGAAATATTTGAAGAAATCATAGGTGAGTATTGTCAAAAATTGAAGGAATTCAATCCATGTATGAAAAAAGTTAAGTGAAACCCAAGTAGGATAAATGTAACAACAAACAAAGAAAACAACCAACCAAACAACCAACTAATAAAAAAAAACACACTCAGGCATTTTACAATTAAACTGCTAAGAAACAGGTAAATAGTAAATCTTAAAAGCAGCCAGAGAAAAAAGACATCATATTCAAGGAACAGCTTTGAAAATAATGTCTGATTTTTCATCTAAAATATTGAATGCCATAAGATAATGCAACATCTGAAAAATGCTGAAGGAAACCACCTGTTAACATAGACTTTTCTGTTCAGCAAAAATAGCTTTCAGTATGAGGGTGAAACAAGACAGGCAAAAGTTGAGAGAATTCATTTCTATAAAATAAACACTACAAGAGATGAGAAAGGAAGTTTTTCAAGGTGAAAGGAAATTATTCCTCATGGAAGCCTGGATCTACAAAAAGGAAAGCACTAAAATGGATAAATGAGTAAATATCTGGGTAAGTGTCAAAGACCTTTTAAAAATTATCATCTATCTATCTATCTATTATCGACATAAAAAAACTAATGACTATCTAAAGCAAAAATTAATATATTTTGTGTTTATTACCTATGAATAAATAAAATATATGATAAAAAGAAAAAGGACAGCAAGTAAGTAAAGGGAATTATACTTTTATAAGGTTCTTAAGACTGTTCTTTCAGAAATATTATTTGAAAGTAGGGAATAAGTTAAAGATACATATTTTAAAATCTCAAGAAATAACTAGTGAAAAAAAATTCCACTGAGATACAGTTTAAAAAATCAATAGAGGAGATAAAATATTTAGTTACGTCAAAAGAAGGCCAAGAAATAAGGAACTCAAGAACAAAGAACAGATGAGAGAAAGAGAAAACAAATATCAAGATGGTAGGCTTAAACCTAAAGATAGCAAACATTACATTAAATATAAATGGAATAAACACTCCATTATCAAACAGAGTAAAAAAAGAAGGACCAAACTATATGCTTTTTTAAAAGAAATACACTTTAAGTATAAAAACACAGATTGGTTGAAAGTAAAAGAATACAAAAAGTTATACCAGAAAATGTTGGTGTGCCTACATTAAAACACATTGGACACATTAGACACCAAGACAAGGTGTATTATCAGAGATCAAGAGGGATTTCAGTAATAAAAAACCGATGAATTCATCAAGAAGACATACAAATAAAAAAAGAGCTTCAAAACACATGAAGGAAAAATAGAATTAAAAGGAGAAAAGACAAATCTACAGTTGCTATATGAAGCCAAGCAAAACCCCTTCTAATGCCCAACACATACACACACATACACACACACACACTATTAATGACAAGCAATAAACTGGGGGTGGGGTGTATTCTGGGGAGATCGTTCAAGGCAGGATGCATTTCTTGGACTGAAGCTTAGATGTCTGGTAAAAAGAAAAAGGAGCCTTAGCACATGAGATGGGCAGGAGACAGCCAGCAAGTGTGGAAGATTCACAGGTGTGACAATACATGGATTGCTTATCCTTTGCGGCTTCCAGGTGGGGTGGGTCAGTAACATCCTCACCCATTTTCCTTGGAGGTCATACAAGTATCACTACTTTTTTTGTGTTCCATCATGGGACAATAGTGAGAGGGAAGGTGTCCACATCCTTGACCCCCTCCCTATGGTTTGTCTTGATTGCCAATTGTTGCCTTGGTTCTGAGTGGAATATTCTGGGCTCCCCACAGTCTGTTGTGACCAGTAGTAGTCTATGGCTCTGAAGCAGCCACTGGTCCCACAGAAGTCACACTAACAGGCACACAGCTTTACTGCAGGCTTATCTTGTAGACACTGTGCAAGGCTGTGAGCACTATATCTGCAAGTGTGAGTCCAGGTCCAGGACTCTGAGATTTTTCCCCTGTGAGATGATGGTATGAGCAGGTATCACTGGGTTTTCTTATAGCTAAAAGCTAATAGGAACAAAGAGCTGTACAGAATGTTTTCTGTCCTAGATGAAGAAAAAGTTAAAATTTATGACAGACTCTAGCATTTTTTTTTTCTTTTTTTTGCGGTATGCAGGCCTCTCACTGTTGTGGCCTCTCCCGTTGCAGAGCACAGGCTCCAGACACGCAGGCTCAGCGGCCATGGCTCACAGGCCCAGCCCCTCCGCGGCATGTGGGATCTTCCCGGACCGGGGCACGAACCCGTGTCCCCTGCATCGGCAGGCGGATTCTCAACCACTGTGCCAGCAGGGAAGCCCCAGACTCTAGCATTTTAAGTAAGAATATGAAACACTGGAGACCTCTTTTTTGGAGGCCAGACTTGAAACAAAGTTATTTGAAATGCTAAGTATGGAGGCAGATATTTACAAATGGAATAGATCCTACCTTTTATTAAGGTTAAAATAGACTTGCTAGGAAAAGATGGGGGAAACATGCAGAACATGATGGGGTGACCATTAATGTTACAAGAAGGATACAATATAGCCAATGAAGTTTAAATTGGAACACATCTAATCCCAAGTGACTTAAGCCAAAATAACCTTAAAATTTATGTCAGAAGAGTAAAACATAACTATAGATAGTATTGTAGAAAAGTTTCTATAAAATTCCAATCTTTAGGAAAGTTTAGAACTATTTCATATGGGGGTAAAGGATGGAAAGAGAGAGTAAGTAAACTCAGTAAACATGGGGTGGAGGGACAGTTGAAAATGCAAAGGTATGTTTGGAAAATTCTCTACATAAGGAGCATCATCAGGTCCAGAATCTGATAGAATGATGCTTGAAGATAACAGATTTGTTCGCTATCCTTGGAGATGACATGGATGATGGTCAGTAGGAACTGAATATGATAAAAGGGTCAGAACTTGGGACCACTTGGATGGGAAGCTTTGAAGACATATATGCCTTCAAGCAAATGCTTCCTTACAAACCTCTGAAAAATTTATCAAATATGTAGTAAGGTTAGCTAGAGAAGATAAAAGAGCTTACATATTAAAACTCTTCAAAGCAATTGTGCATCTTTAGAATCAGAAAATGTAAAGATTAAAAGCAAGGTTCAAAAGCTTGACAAGAAACTAATGACTGAACTGTATCAAGAAAATGAAATAAACCTCACAGAAAATTAACTGTTTAGGGAAGAAACAGTTTAGAAAGAGAGGAGAGATATTCCATAGCAGATAGAAGTATCAGCCATGCCCCCACAAAAAGCCAGATACCTATAGAAAAGAATGATTTCCATTTCATTGTACTCTTAAGTAGTAAAAGTATCGTATTATGACTTGATTAACCAGCCCACCATAAATATTAAGAAAAATAGGCATTTTTCATGAACTACACAGCAACTAGATACATTGGAAACTTTAAAGGCTATTTGGGTTTGCCAAAATCTTTTCTTTTCTCTATAGTTTAAGGCTACAGTTGAAGTGTACTCAAGTAAGATTTTATTTGTTTAAAACAAAAAAAATCTACCCTTTTTTTCCCCCAGACTTTCACCTGCTCTCATTTTGCACATTAATGGTAATGGCATGTGGAGGTTCCGACATGTAACTAGCTGTAAGCAAAATAAGGTGACACATGCTTTATTTAGATAAAGGCAATCTTTTCTAACAGTTCCTTAGTGAGATCTGAAGGCGGGGATTTTAGGTATTTGGATGGATTGGTAGCAGAGGGGTGGTGTTTATAGGGTTTTAAGAAGCAATCTGTGTTCCTAATTTTTTTAGGGCCCTGAAGTTTTGTTAAGCAGCTCACTAATTTACCTGGTAAATTAGTGAATGTAAATGTAAACCTTTTACATACACAATTTTGGCTGCCCCATACAGCATTTTTAAACCTAGAGGTTAAAGGAATAAGGGAAAGCAGAAATTTAGAAGCTGAACAAAATTCCTAGGTGTGAAGCTAACTGTATATGTGAAATGGGAGCAGAGTTAAAGGGGAGGCAACCCATGTGTATTGAGTGCCTAATATGTCCAAGGACCGTTATATATTTTATTCCACTTAATTTTTTAAAATACTATGATTTAAAATTTTATTCCACTTAATTTTTTAAAATACTATGATTTAAAATTTAGTATGTCTATTTAATGGATTAAGAAACTGAGTGTCAGATTAAATTAATTGGATTACTAGGATTAATAAATAAAGGTACATAACTTTGATCTTCTATCTGTCTGGTTCCAAAGCCTTAAATTTTTTCTGTTGTACTGAGAAATAAAAATGTTTCCTTTTCCAAAACAAATTCGCTACCTAGCAGTACTCCCTTGAATCTTGAAGACTTGGGGCTGTCCCACTGCAAAGTTGGGTGTAGGAGTTAGACGGCAGGGTGGAGGAATCTCATGTTCCTTATCACCATTACTGGGATCGGTGAACCTGAACCTAGATTAGACACTGCAAAATCAGGAAAAGGGAAAGGGAACCTGAGGGGCGAGCTGGGGTGACATCATGGAGCTTATTTCATGGTCTCACTGGAGGCTGTAACAAGATGGCATGAGAAACCAGACTCTGGATTCATGTTCCACTTCTGCCAAGTCCTGCAGTGAGTTACTTAATCTCTCTACACCTGTTTGTCATCTGCAAAGAGATGATAATAATGTTGCTCTCATAAAATAGCTCTTGTGAGTACTAAATGAGTTACTATATGTAAAGCACTTGTAAGAGCAAATTCAATTAGAGTTACTGTCATCATTATCATCATCTTTCCCATCACGGACAGGAAATATGTGAATCAGAATATTCTCACGTAATACCCATCTTTTACAACAGTGGAAGGCCTGGGGAAGGTAAGAAACGGCAGATCTGAATCATCCACAGAGCTTTTAAAATAACAATGACTGGGCTCCAAAGGGACCAAGTGAATCAATCGAATCAGTCTCTGGGGGGTGGATTCTGTTCGTTTAAAAGACCTCCTACGTTCTAATGTGCAGCCAGGGTAGAGATCTTCTACCCTATATTATCTGTTTTTACTGTTTTTTCCCCTTAATCTTTCTTATTGGGATTGAGATTAAACTGATCAGCTTAATTTTTTACATACATATCATGCATCAAAATACCAGACTGAATTTTGATATGATATCAGGGTCTTGCACAAACACATTCGATTTCAGGTGGAGTTAGCGACCATGGACATTACCTACATATTTCTATAATACAAAGAAAAATGAGTTCTGTGTCCTCAAAATTATTAGAAGGAAATCTGATATTAAACTTAATAACTGCTTCATGACATCTACCATGCCCTGATTCATTTGTGGGGCATGTGTGTATGTGTGTGTGGCCCAGCATTACCTAACTATTTTTGGAATGGAGTAGGATGTGTAAAGTACCAGCTGTGTTATAAAACTCACAAAGGCAGAGTGGCACTGAGCAGCACCCTTTGTGGAGAGTCAGAGCCTGGGCATGGCGTAATCCATTTATTAACTCAAAGTAACAACGGGAGATAAAAGTCTCACTAAAATCAAAGCAGATACCTATAAAGAGCACTTCAAATTACCTGGCAAATTCAGGCTCCCTTATCTGAATTGGGAGCAGGCCATTTATAAACGGATTGAGTCAAGTCTCTTTTCTTGGATGAGAGCACCTTGAGCCCATGGTGGGAAGGTTGGCAAAGCGGTGGAGGATCCATCGTGGTTGTAGTCATGCTTTTCAACCCTGGCGGCACTTTAGAAACACCAGTAGGATTTAAAATAAAACACTGATACCTGGGTCTCTTACCCGGAGATCCTGATACAACAGATCTTAAGTGCGGCATACATTGGGGTCCTTCTGTGCATTTGGGGCTGAGACCCACTGGTGTGCTGGAGAGAAGATAAACTTTGTAACCATACAATCATAGACTTGAAATTTTGCTGTTCTGTTCACTTGGTGTAAGGTATTGAAGAACTTAAACTATACGAAACTTCAATATACTCATCTGTAAAAAAAGAAACGCAACTTGCAAGGCTATGATGAAAACAAGAGGCAGAAATGGAAACTGTGATTAAAAATCTTCCAACAAACAACAGCCCAGGACCAGATGGCTTCACAGTGAAATTCTATCAAACATTTAGAGAAGAGATAACACCTATCCTTCTCAAACTCTTCCAAAATATAGCAGAGGGAGGAACACTCCTAAATTCATTCTATGAGTCCACCATCACCCTGATACCAAAACCAAAGATGTTGCAAAAAAAGGAAACTACAGGCCAAAATCACCCATGAACACAGATGCAAAAATCCTCAACAAAATACTAGCAAACAGAAGCCAACAGCACATTAAAAGGATCATACACCATGATCAAGTGGGGTTTATCCCAGGAATGCAAGGATTCTTCAGTATACGCAGATCAATCAATGTGATACATCCTATTAACAAATCGAATATAAAAACCATATGATAATCTCAATAGATGCAGAAAAAGCTTTCAATAAAATTCAACACCCATTTATGATAAAAACTCTCCAGAAAGTAGGCACAGAGGGAACCTAACTCAACATAATAAAGGGCATATATGACAAACCCACAGCCAACATTGTTCTCAATGGTGAAAAACTGAAACCATTTCCTCTAAGATCAGGAAAAAGACAAGGTTGCCCTCTCTCACCACTCTTATTCAACATAGTTTGGGAAGTTTTAGCAAAGACAATCAGAGAAGAAAAAGAAATACAAGGAATCCAAATTGGAAAAGAAGAAGTAAAACTGTCACCATTTGCATATGACATGATACTATACATAGAGAATCCTAAAGACTCTACCAGAAAACTACTAGAGCTAATCAATGAATCTGGTAAAGTAGCAGGAAACAAAATTAATGCACAGATATCTCTCGCATTCCTATACACTAATAATGAAAAACCTGAAAGAGAAATTAAGGAAACACTCCCACTTACCATTGCAACAAAAAGAATAAAATACCTAGGAATAAACCTACCTAAGGAGTAAAAAGACCTGTATGCAGAAAACTATAAGACACTGATGAAAGAAATTAAAGATGATACAAACACATGGAGAGATATACCATGTTCTTGGATTGAAAGAATCAACGTTGCGAAAATGACTATACTACCCAAAACAATCTACAGATTCAAGGCAATCCCTATCAAACTACCAATGGCATTTTTTACAGAACTAGAACAAAAAAATTTCACAATTTGTATGGAAATACAAAAGACCCTGAATAGCCAAAGAAATATTGAGAAAGAAAAACGGAACTGGAGGAATCAGGCTCCAGGGCTTCAGAATATACTACAAAGCTACAGTAATCAAGACAGTATGGTACTGGCACGAAAACAGAAATATAGATCAATGGAACAGGATAGAAAGCCCAGAGATAAACCCACACATATATGGTTACTTTATCTTTGATAAAGGAGAGAAGAACATACAATAGAGAAAAGACAGCCTCTTCAATAAGTGGTGCTGCGAAAACTGGACAGCTACATGTAAAATAATGAAATTAGAACACTTCCTAACACCATACACAAAAATAAACTCAAAATGGATTCAAGACCTAAATGTAAGGCCAGACACTATAAAACTCTTAGAGGAAAACACAGGCAGAACGCTCTATGACATAAATCACAGCAAGATCCTTTTTGACCCACCTCCTAGAGAAATGGAAAGAAAAACAAAAATAAACAAATGGGACCTAATGAAACTTAAAAGCTTTTGCAAAGCAAAGGAAACCATATACGAGACAAAGAGACAACACTCAGGATGGGAGAAAGTATTTGCAAATGAAGCAACTGACAAATGATTAATCTCCCAAATACACAGGCAGCTCATGCAGCTCAATAACAAAAAAACAAACAATCCAATACGAAAATGGGCAGAAGACCTAAATAGACATTTCTCCAAAGAAGATATACAGACTGCCAACAAACACATGAAAGGATGCTCAACATCACTAATCATTAGAGAAATGCAAATCAAAACTGCAATGGGGTATCACCTCACACCCATCAGAACGGCCATCATCAAAAAATCTACAAACAATAAATGCTGGACAGGGTGTGGAGAAAAGGGAACCATCTTGCACTTTTGGTGGGAATGTAAATTGATACAGCCACTATGGAGAACAGTATGGAGTTTCCTTAAAAAACTAAAAATAGAACTACCATACGACCCAGGAATCCACTCCTCGGCATATACCCTAAGAAAACCATAATTCAAAAAGAGTCATGTACCACAATGTTCATTGCAGCTCTATTTACAATAGCCAGGACATGGAAGCAACCTAAGTGTCCATCGACAGATGAATGGATAAAGAAGATGTGGCACATATGTACAATGGAATTTTACTCAGCCATAATAAGAAACGAAATTGAGTTATCTGTAGTGAGGTGGATGGACCTAGAGTCTGTCATACAGAGTGAAGTAAGTCAGAAAGAGAAAAACAAATACCATATGCTAACACATATATATGGAATATAAAGGAAAAAAAAGGTTTTGAAGAACCTAGGGGCAGGACAGGAATAAAGATGCAGATGTAGGGAAAAGACTTGAGGACACAGGGAGGGGGGAAGGGTAAGCTAGGACAAAGTGAGAGAGTGGCATGGACATATATATACTACCAAATGTAAAACAGATAGCTAGTGGGAAGCAGCCACATAGCACAGGGAGAGCAGCTCGGTGGTTTGTGACCACCTAGAGGGGTGGGATAGGGAGGGTGGGAGGGAGATGTAAGAGGGAGGAGGTATGGGGTTATATGTATATGTATAGCTGATTCACTTTGTTATAAAGCAGAAACTAACACAGCAATGTAAAGCAATTACACTCCAATAAAGGTGTTAGAAAAAAAAAATGAGACATGTACCACAATGTTCATTGCAGCACTATTTACAATAGCCAGGACATGAAAGCAACATAAGTGTCCATCGACAGATGAATGGATAAAGAAGATGTGGCACATATATAAAATGGAATATTACTCAGCCATAAAAAGAAATGAAATCGAGTTATTTGTAGTGAGATGGATGGGCCTAGAGTCTGTCATACAGAGTGAAGTAAGTCAGAAAGATAAAAACAAATACCATATGCTAACACATATATATGGAATATAAAAAAAAAAAGGTTCTGATGAACCTAGGGGCAGGACAGGAATAAAGACACAGACGTAGAGAATGGACTTTAGGACACAGGGAGGGGGAAGGGTAAACTGGGAGGAAGTGAGAGAGTAACACTGACATACACTAACAAATGTAAAATTTATAGCCATTGGGAAGCAGCAGCATAGCACAGGGGCTATATGTTATATGGGGTTATATGTATACGTATAGCTGATTCACTTTGTTATAAAGCAGAAACTAACACACCATTGTAAAGCAATTATACTCCAATAAAGATGTTTAAAAAAAAAGGGGGTGGCAGTGCATGTAAAGCACTTAGCATGGTGCCTGGTGCACGATAAGTACTGAGAGTGCTTACAAAACATCCCAGAACTTTCTTTTCAGGATTTCTCTCTCTCCTCTGTAGGTGTCCTTCCCTCTTCCTCTGGAACCCACTCAAAGCCTCCTTTCTGGTGTTCCCATTTGGCCCTGCCTTCCACAGAGATATCCACTGTTTTTAGCCTTCCTTAACATCCTCCCCACTTTAACTGTACCCAGTACTACAAGGATTCCCACCCACTGGGATCACCTGCAGGACTTTAAAAACTGCTGATGTCTGATTCCTACCACCAGCATTTTCTGACTTGTAATCCTAGTTGCTAGTATAGTTTCTCCACCCATAGAGCAATGAGAATCTGTATAAAATTTTTTGAATTATTGGAAGAGAATAAAATTAATCAGGAATAAGGAAAGATACACAGCAGGCATTTGGTAGGTCACTTACCCATTTATTCTTTCAGGAAGCATTTACTGAGCTCTTAGTTCATGCTAGGTATTGAGTACAAAATGTAGTTAAGACTGTCTCTCCTTTCAAATAAGACTGACAAACAGAAATGAAATGCAATTCATTCCATCATTCATTCATCAACTTTTAATGGAGTGCCTACAATATAGTTGGTGACAGTTTAGGTCCTAGAGATACAGATGTGAACCAAAAAGTGAAAAATCCCCATGCTCAGGGACTAGGTTCCAGCGAGGGGCATTAGAGAAGGGTAGTCTGGGAATTTAGTTCAAGGAAGCAAACTTCCACCTGAGGATGGGTTTATGGGAAGGCTTTCTGAGGAAAAGATGGGAGAACTAATTCTTGAGGAACATGGCGTTAGTCAGAGATCTAAGGGAACATCTGTGTGATGGTTAATTTTATGTGTCAGCTTGGGTGCCCAAGATGCCCAGATATTTGGTAAAACACTATTTTGGATATTTCTGTGAGGATGTTTTCGTGGATGAGATTTACATTTAAATTGGTGCACTCTGAGTAAAGCAGATTGTCCTCCATAATGTGGGTGGGCCTCATCCAATCAGTTGAAGGCCTTAATAGAACAAAGACTCACCTCCCCAGAGCAGCAGACGGCCTTTGGACTTGAACTACAGCATCAGCTCTTCCTGAGTCTCCAATCTGTCAGCCCACCCTGCAGATTTTGGACTTTCCAGCCTCCATAATCATGTGAGCTAATTCCTTAAAATAATCTCTCTCTGTCTCTGTCTCTCTCTGTCTCTCTGTCCCTCTCTCTGTCTCTCTGTCTCTGTCTCTCTCTCTCTCTCTGCCTCTCTCTCTGTCTCTGTCTCTCTCTCTCTCTGCCTCTCTGTCTCTGTCTCTCTCTCTCTCTATATATACACATATATATATATACACACACATCCTATATTGGTCCTCTTTCTTTGCAGAACTGTAATGTGGTATATGCATTTGAGTTACATGAATCTTTTCCTGTTCTTCTCAAGACTCAAGTCCCACCCTTGACTCGTGTTTCCCCAAGAAACAGATGCCATCCAACATGATTTCTTTCAACTCCTCCCATTTAACTCAAAGGTTGCCCCTTATCTTTATTGGATCACTCCTCCTCTTCTGTTTCAAAGGGAAAGTACCATTTCCTTCCTACAACTAATCTTTCATTTGTGCTCCAGATTCTTCTCAAGCATTCTCTTTGGAGTTTAATTCAATAATTATCTCCTCTCTCACAGCTGCAGCTTCTCTGCTTTCCCTTGAGTTGTGCTCAAGCTTTCACATGCTCACGTGTTGTTAGATGTGTGTGTGTGTGTGTGTGTGTGTGTGTACATTCATGAACATGACCTCATTTTCTGGTGAACTAGATCCAATGAGTTCAGATCCTGCCAGATATTCCACTAGAAGGGGGGCACATTGTACCTGGCTTTTCATTGCTGGAATCAAAGTTAAGTGTTAACATTTTGGGCTGGAGAGGATACAGACTCACAATAGTAACAGTAGTTTTGTCAGGCCAATCAAGGGGGCTTGATTGACAGTGATGACATCCTTGAGTATTGAATTTTCACTTAATAAATGATATTTTGGACATAAACTTGAAAAAGGAATAATAATAAATGGAAGCCTTTATGATTATGCATGGTTGGGAACTTAAGGTTAGAGAAAGAAGTAGGAAAAATAAAAGGACAAAAGAAAAGGCAGAAAGAAAATCTGGAAACAAAGAAAAGACGTGGTAAGAGATTTGGGGGGAGCAAGAGAAGCCCAGAACAGAAGCACTAAAAAGATCACTTCACCTAAGACCCTGCATGTTCTTCTCTTTATAAAGTAAAATAATTTATAATCAAATTCCAGCAGAATTCTCCATCTCTCTCAAATTTGTAAACGACAGAGTGCCTTGCCAAATCATAACACTGCATGCACACACACCCTCATCCAGCAGTGTCGAATGTGGTTTTAGACTACACTATGATGAATTACTGGCCCTAAAAATGTTTGATTGCCAATAAACTATGAAATCCCATATTTCACTTTTCTTGGCCTTATTTTTAGAAAATCACCCTTCATTTAGTGTGAACAACACAGACTCAGATGCATGATGAATATGCCTCTTTTTCTAATCTATTGCTCATATAGAGTATTCCTATTTCTATAGAAAGAATAGTTTTTATTTCCCTAATATTTCAAAGAGCATTTTTCCCAGAAAGCAATATTCATGTAAAGAAAACTGCATAATTATAACATGCAGGAAAATAACATATAATTGTACTTTTAAAAAACAATAAATTTGCAGAATAAAGAATTTGGTGGTGACATTATAAGTAGGACAAGGATAAAAGCTTTCCAGAGATCAGAATTCCCTCTTGGGTGAAAGGCTTATTAAATTCTAATTAGATACATATATGTAGTTTGTGAATATAAATGCTAAAAGAGCAGAAATCATACTGCTGGATTTTTCTACACTGTGCCAAAGAAGCCTTAGAATCATGTCTTAATTGTGGATGGAAACTAAACTTTTGGTGGTGAGCACACTGTAGTGTATACAGAAGTCGAAATATATAAAACTTATATAATGTTATAAACCAGTAAGCAACCTGGGTAGCCAGCACTGCTGTAGCATGTATTTAAAAATCACTGTGGATAAAGAAGATGTGGTATATATATATATTCCACTGTTTGTATGTATGTATGTGTATATGTGAGTACACACACACACACACACACACACACACACACACACACAGGAATATTACTCAGCCATGAAAAAGAATGAAATTCTGCCATTTGCAGCAACATGGATGGACCTAGAAAATATTATGCTTAATGAAATAAATCAGACAGGGAAGGACAAATACTGTATGATATCACTTGTACGTGAAATCTAAAAAAAATAATACAAACGAAGGTATATAGCAAAACAAAGGCAGACTCACAGATATAGAAAACAAACTAGTGGTTACAAGCAGGGAAAGGGAAAGGCGGAGGGGCATATTAGGAGCTGGGATGAAGAGATACAAACTACTATGTATAAAGTAGATAAGCAACAAGGATATATTGTATATACTATGTATAAAGTAGATAAGCAACAAGGATATATTGTATAACACTGGGAATTATATCCATTATCTTGTAGTAAACTGTAAAATTACTGAATCACTATCACTATACATAAAACTAATATAATATTGTAAATCAACTACACTTCAATTTTTTAAAAATCACCAGATTAAAGTAGGTTTGAATAGTTTTAAAAAATCATGTCTTAAATGAACTTCATATCAAAATAGCAGGTAGAATAATAAAAGATCTGTAACATTGTGTGATTCAACCCTAAGATAAAGGCTATGTTTATCTATGGACCTATTGGTATAAATCCCAAGTTTGTTAGTTTTAACTATATCAGTTATCATAAAATGGCATAATAAATGAGCATAATCAGGTTTTGAACATGTTCCAACTTAACAATTTCTTTTTGACCTATATACTTTCTAATTCTGATTTATAGAGTCTAACACAAAATCCCTATTCAACAAAATTTTAAATAATTCCTTTAAGAAGCACATCCAAATTCCTACATTTTCAATCTAAAAAAAATAGTAACAGTTAAAGAGTTCATTTTAAATAAGTTCTTTGATTTGGCCTGACTTTAAAGCTCCGCTTGTTAAGGTAAGTAATGGCCAGTTTTTAGCCATTGAAATGAACACACCTGCCAGAATCTCAGTTCACAAAGCCTAGAAAATGATTCAAAACCAGCCAATGATCGTTACCATTTAAAATAACAACATTCCAAATGTCCAAACTTATTCTCCTTAATTTAAGAAAATTAGTCGACACAAATGAACTAGAATACAACTACTATTGTTACTACTTTAAGAATGTTGTGGTGAAATATAACTTACAAAAAGAAACTCAATGTTCAGCTTCTTAACATGGAATTGAAAAGGCCAAATTTGTGGTATATTGACAACAGGCGATGGAAGAATTCATTCAGTGTCCTCACAACAGATGAGATTATAGCCACCAGGGTATTTCAGTTATTAACTTAAAAAAAGCCCTCATTTAACAGTAACTGCCATTGTAAAGGAAAAAAAAACTGATGATGACATGAAAGTATAACGTGGTTATGAATCTCTAGTGTATGAAACTGAAGCATCTTTTTCTTCTTAATATACGTATTTCACACTACTCAACAGGAAGGTCTCTGAGTCCATGTTACTTACGCCTGACTTGTGTTTTATAGTAGATTCAGTGGTATGCCTGAAGAACATTCTTTTACATGGAGGATCAGAGTCAGAATCACAGTTTGGGAACTGCATCCTCCCACAGTGAATGTGATTAGACATCCTGTCAGCAGAGAGGTTACAAGTGGAAGGTAGCACGGCGACTCTAACAATGCAAAACAACTTGCCCAGTCTGTCTCTGGAATCAAAGGAAAGAGGCCACGGACATGTGTCCTCACACACACACAAATTTTAAACCCTTTCTTTGAAACATGTACACCTGGGTTATGGAGGGAAGCCTATGTATTGGTTTAGGTTCATTGCTTGGAAAATTTTTTTTAATGTTTGTCAAACTTTCTACCATTTTTAATCCACTGAAAACTGGCCTCCTAACTGCTGAAATTGCTTATAGAATCAAAGTCCCCAAATCTAGGCTTTATACTACTTAATCAGCTCCACTTAACCTGACACCTTTCTTTTTCTTCTGAATGATTATTTCCTCTCGTCTCCCATGCCACCCACTCTACTGCTTTCCCTCTTGTTTTTCTAGCAATTCCTTCCTCAAAGATGAACTGTCTCTTGGTCCTTGTTTTAGTCTTTTCTGTTCTCACAAAGCTTCCCTTGGTAATCTAATCCATCCTTTTGTCAAACCCAGATCTTTCTCCTGACTTGTATATCCACCTGCCTGCTGAACGTTTTCATGAGTATATGTCATGTGGGATTATGATCCCATAATCATGGAGTGTTTTCTATGTGCCAGGCATTGTGCTAAGAGTAGAAAAGACTTGGGCATTTCACACTGTCCATGCCTAAAAGAGAACTCACATGTGTCTCCCCTCTCCCCTCATACCTACTCTGCAATGAAGGTGTCACCTCCTCTGGGTAGCTGCGGTGGGTCAAATAGTGGCCCCCAAAAGATATGTCCATCCAGAACCCATGAATGTAATATTATTTGGAAAAAGGGTCTTTGTAGGTGTACTTAAGTTAAAGACCTTGAAATGAGATCATCCTGGATTAGGGTGGGCCCTAAATCCAATGACACATTACCTTTCAAGAGACTAGAAAGGAAAAGACAGAGACACACAGAGAAGGCTGTATGAAGATGGAGGCCAGCTGGAACTATGTGGCCACAGGTCAAGGAACCACTGAAGCTGGAAGAGGCATGAAAGATCCCTAGAGCCTTCCAAGGAAGCGTGGCCCTGCTGGGGCTTTGATTTTGGATTTCTAGCCTCCAGAACTATGAGATAATACATTTCTGCTGTTTTAAGCTACTAACTAGGTTTGTGGTAATTTGTTACAGCAGGTCTAGGAAACCAATAGAGTACCCGTTCTTAATTTCCCCCAGTCCAAGTGCCCCAATTCTATATTTAAGCTGATTCATCGCTGTCCGTTTATTGTCCCTCTTCCCTGTTAGACTACTTTTCCTTGAAAGCAGGACTCTGAATTCCTTTTCTATCCCTAATACTCGGCACACAATAGGTATACTGCAAGAATGGTTAGTATAGAAATAGCATAAATCTACATATAATAAAGACAGATCTTCTTCAAGTAGTCTTCCTTAATACCTTCAGATTCAGCATAACACTTCCTAGGCTATTGCCTTACACAAAAACACTTATCACCTACACTGATTTTTAAAAGCAAACTCCAGCATCCTTAGTATGGAATTCAAATTGCACTACCGTTGTTGTATTAAAGTGTGGAATCGATTTTGTGTTGAGGGTATTGTCTCAAAAATATCTTTGAGATCTTTGTGCTGGCTCAAATATAATTGAGAAAAAAAATTGAGAAATACTAGAAAACAACATTGACAAATTGACTAAGAGTGTTCAAAGTTTTAGGGGAAACAAAACATTAGCAAGTTTAGAAATGAGAGCTGTAGAAATGAAGAATGGAAGAAAGCACAGGAAAAATCACACTCTCAAACATTCCGTGCTTTTTTTACGTATTAACAGGAACGTTGCATTACTGAGCAACAACCAAAAAGAAGCAATTGTTAAAAACATAAATTTAACAAATCTTAAAAAAAGATCTTTTAAGTCATTTAAGTTATTCTATCAAAGCTGTCTTAATAAATATTTCTTTCAATTTGTATGACTTTTAAAAATACGTACCTGTATGTTAAAATATAGAGGTTTTTACTATGTCATTTGAGAAAAATAAAACATAGCAAAGGAGAGCACAGAGCTATTCATATAAGATGCAGTGAATACGAATCCACATCCTTAAGGCAGCTCCCTAAACATATCATTCATAGTTACATGTGTTTTGTTTTTAAGACACAAAGGAAAAAAAAAAAAGACACAAAGAGCTTTGCTTGGTAAATGCCTATTTATCTTACATCTACAGCTGGCAGCCGCCACAAGCACACCCACTCACACACTAATTAACCCTGTTTGTGGAGGGTCAATGCATTTATGACACAACTGAAACAGCAACAGAAGGAGACACAGATACACTTAAAAGTATTAGAGTTATTTGCATATAAAATGGTCCAATTAAAAGGCTCGGTATATATTTGAACAAATGAGTATAAAGCAGCTCAAAAACATAATTCACATCAATCTAAAATGTTATTGAAAGACAGATGGATGGAAGATAATAGGCATAATTTCTAACTAAAAATACACAAATGCTTTATTTCTCCACAATGAAAAGGGTTTTACATTTAATCTTTTTTCTAGGAGAGTTTTTTTTCTCCAACAGTAAATAAGAATATGGTTTTCCCAGCTAAAGCTAGACTTTTCAAAGGTCCTTTAAAAGGGTGGGGGGATGGGCAGAGGAGAGGGCTGGAACCGGGGCCGGGGTGGCAGGGCAGCCTTCTTACAGAACATGTTTTCATGAGAAGGTCTTTATGGACAAACAGTAAGTCAAAGAACACTCAGAAGATTTAAACCTTATGGAGTTCTCTGTATTAGTTTCCCAGGGCTGTCATAACAATTTTAGCAAAAACTGGTTTGCTTAAAATCACAGACATTTATTTCATCAGAGTTCAAGAGGCCTACTGTCCAAAATCAAGGTGTCAGCAAGGTTGGCTCCTTGTGGATGCTCTAGGGGAGAAACAGTCCTTGCCTCTTTCCTAGCAAAGGTGTTTGCAAGCCTTAACGTTCCTTGGCTTGGTGGCAGCGTAACTACAATCTCTGCCTCATTCTTCCCTGGGAGCTTCTCTACATGACCTTCTCTCTAGAATGCCGGGCCCGCCTTAAACCAGTATGACCTCATCTTAACGATTACATCCGCAAAGACCCTGTTTCCAAATAAGGTCACATTCTGAGGTTCCAGGTAGAAATAAATTGCAGGGGAGACTGTTCAATCTAGGACAATCCCTCAGTCTTTGAAGTTCTCAAACCTCGTATGGTAACTTGTGGGATAAAGGCCCCATAGTCATAGTTGTTTGGGATAAATTTTCTTAATTTACAATATATCCAAAGGCACAGTACCTCATGACATCAAATTTTCCTGCATTTAACCAGTAACTTTGGGGAAGATCTTCAAAGATAGCATAGAATTTTCTGTGCACTCTCTCATGGGTGATTGTCATGGTAATTATTCCCTAAATCAGTGGGCCTAGAACTTTACCGTCTTCACAAGCACCTGGACAGTGAAGTCAGAAAGAGAAAAACAAATACCGTATGCTAACACATATATATGGAATCTAAGAAAAAAAAGGTCATGAAGAACCTAGGGGTAAGACAGGAATAAAGACACAGACCTACTAGAGAATGGACTTGAAGATATGGGGAGGGGGAAGGGTAAGCTGTGACAAAGTGAGAGAGTGGCATGGACATATATACACTACCAAATGTAAAATAGCTAGCTAGTGGGAAGCAGCCACATAGCACAGGGAGATCAGCTCTGTGCTTTGTGACCACCTGGAGGGGAGGGATAGGGAGGGTGGGAGGGAGGGAGACACAAGAGCGAAGAGATATGGGAACATATGTATATGTATAACTGATTCACTTTGTTATAAAGCAGAAACTAACACACCATTGTAAAGCAATTATACTCCAATAAAGATGTTAAAGAATAAAAAGATGGATTTGCAGGGATCTCAGAGTTAGACATTTGTATTTCTAACAGCCCCTGGTGATCTTGATGCTGATGCTGGGGACTACAGTTTGAGATTCACTGTCCTAAATGATCATCAGGTAAGGATCTCTGTTACTCTCAGGAAGGAAGATCTTTTCCCTCATTATCCAGCTCGCTCCTTCTACACTGATCCTTAAAGGTGAAGAGCAGTAGAATGCAATAGTGAAGAAAGAAAAGGAGAAAGATGCCACTTCTGGGGGCAAAATACATCTATTAACTTCTGACTGATGGAGAGGTCAAGAACAGAATGAGGTGGAATGATTATACCAACCTTTGGCTAGTTTGGGGTTCCTGAAGAACTATAATACCTATTTGAAGAAGAGGAGAAGTCTTTTTATTTTCTAAATATAGCTTAGTGTCTCCAAATTTTGGTGAAATTAAGGCAACTTCAGTGGACAGTAATAAATATGGTGAAACTACAGACATAGCTTACTTTCTTTTATTCAATATAGGCATTTAGGTTGTGTGTGTGTGTGTGTGTGTGTGTGTATACCTTTAAAAGAAGCTTCTAGCAAAACTGACTTGTGATAATTTTTACATTAAGTAACAGTTATTGAATAAATGAATGTCCTTCAGCAGTGAAGCAATAGTTAATGGCTCCAAACTGGTTTTACAGAAAACACCATAAATATAGCGATATATCTTTACCATAAGTTCTAGTGTATGGAAAAAAAGAAAGTGGTATTAACGTCTTAAAACACAAATAATGATGATTTGGAGAGTAGAAAAAATACATGCAATAATTTAACTTTTGCTAAAATTTGCTATAATTGAATAGTTGCTGTGATATAGCATTCTCAATTTTCCCCTGCACAAGTACAGGTAGGTAAAAGTAGTTGAAAAAACGAAACATTCCGACATCAATAAAAATTGCGGGCTTCCCTGGTGGCGCAGTGGTTGAGAGTCTGCCTGCCGATGCAGGGGACACGGGTTCGTGCCCCGGTCCGGGAAGATCCCACATGCCGCGGAGCAGCTGGGCCCGTGAGCCATGGCCGCTGAGCCTGCACGTCCGGAGCCTGTGCTCCGCAACGGGAGAGGCCACAACAGTGAGAGGCCCGCGTACCACAAAAAAAAAAAAAAAAAAAAATTGCAATATACAAAAAAAATGGCCAATGTAAGAATTATACGTCAGGATATTTCTATAGGCACGCACTTATAACCTCTCCTCTAATGTAATTAGCATGTACAGGAAATTTTAATACCTTTTCTATCTATGAGGTACAATAAGAATGGATTATTTCCTATACAGTTGAATCATTGATTTGTGAAGAAATCAAAGCATTTTCAGATTTTAACAGCATTGTAAGGAAGCCATTATTACTCTGGTAGACTCAGCCATAATGTTGGAAAGCCACCAAATATCAAATATAAATTTAGAAGAGAAAACAAGTTCATTTGGCAGTACTTCAAAATTCTGAAGAGTAAAATCTTTTACTACAGTTATGTGTTTTAAAATACATGCAGATATATCCCTAGAGGGCAGTGGTTTCATTACTGAGTGCTCCTGTAAAGTTCTTAAGGATTCTAATGGTAGTATCTCAAATTTCATCTCAATTTCTTTTTAAGGAGGTTAGAAAAACAGTATTTTTAGGGAAACCCATTTCGTCTTTGAAAGTGATGCTAAAATCTGTTATTGTTATAGTAATGTTTGCTGTAGTATATGTTTACAAAATTGTTGTTACGTCTTAAAGAAAAGAAAAAAATTATAATTTTTTTCTTTTTTCTGGTAAGATCACTCTCTTCATTACCAAATGACAGAACACAATCAAATATACTGTGCAGATTATAATTAGCATTGAATTTAAAAAGATAAGAAATGAAAATACAGAACTTAATATATTACATCAAATAATTTTTGATGGTTTGTTCACTGACATTGTTTAGTGAAAAAAAATACCGTCAAGAAATTTTATTCAAATTTTAAATTGCTGTAATTCTCAATGACTGCCATGAAAAAGAAAGATGTATTGAACATTCAGGATACTCAGTGGAATCAAGAGTCATCTCAATGAACATCAAAATAATTGAGTAAAATATAAATGTGGGCTTATTTCAATTATGAGAACACTACAGTGCACTTACTTTAAAAGGAATTCTAAGCAATAAATACCTTCATGACCTTAGAAGTTACTATAGCTTTCCCATTATCGTATTTGAATAATATGTTTGTTTTTATTCAACAAATATTTAGAGTGCCTAGCCATGTTCCTGGCATTGTGTTATATATTGTGGATATAAGAAAAATTAAGACATAATCTTACTCTTGAGGGGTTTGTTGTCTCCTAAAGAAGATGTATCTAAAAGAAAAATCGTCAGTTTGTTAAATTCTGTAATATAGGCATACAGGAAGCTAAAGTGCAAAGAATTATCTACCAAGAAGGGATGATTAGGGAAGGTTTACAGGAAAAGGTCACTTAAAACCTCAGTTTAGAAAGATGAATGGGAGTTAGTCATGCAAAGTGAGATTTGGGTGGGGAAGGAAGACATTCCAAATAAAGGGAACCATTTATGTGAAGGTTATGAGTGAAAAAGAGCAGGGTGAAATGCAAGACTCTCTAGTGGTTTATTATGGTGAGCATGGTCTAGTACATGATTCTAATAATTACAAAATGGGACATAATATTTTCAAGCACTGTATAATTTGCATTTTTCTGTACATACTTTGTGGTTTGGTCCATGTAATGACAAAGAAGATGGAACATTAATCCCAGCCTATAAGGGAAGAAATGGATAGTAAATGAGAAAAAGGAAGGAGTCCAGCTCTGAGAATAACCATGTTTACTGAAGACCTCTAGAAGGTGGCTCTCCTTACTTTTGATTTCAGGAGGGAGTACAGTCAGGAAAAGTGCGGATGAAACCTTTATTTTCTGTTTCAATCAGACATAGTTAACGTCAGCTTCAGGTCTTCACTATATGACCCTGGATGGATGGATGAAATTGATGAGTACAACAAAGAGGAAACTGGCCACTTCTTTCTTTTTGCATCGCCTGTCCAGGACACTAACGTATACTCTTTGTAGTTTTAGATGTGACATTGAGTTCCTATCCCATATCTACAGGATGAAATATAACACTGCACATATATGCACTAAGTGCAGTTTTCAAGTTTCAATTAAAAAATAAAAGATTGTATGCATTTAATTTTTATTCAGTGTTTCCAGAATACTTTGTTTGATTTTCTATTGTTTTTTTCACTTAACCACAGGACTTGATTCAGTGGCTTACACTGGTTACACTGCAGTATAGGAAAGCAATTAAACAACTATGAGTCTGGAATTTTAAACAACTTTGAAACAATTAGTTCACTTCTTTTCAGAATTCTTTCTGATTACTTTTTTATAATTCACCCTAATTATCTTTACTTTCTCTTCATTCTCTCCACCTTTGTGGAATCAATGAGGGAAATCAGTCTTGATAGGTGTCATGTATACAGTATTCTTTCTAGACCGTAAAGCTATCAAGTAATGTTTTGAGTTAAATCTCACCATACAGCTTCCTTCTATTGGTGGCACTGTTGCCATGTTCCCATGGGTAGTACTTAGTCAGCATTAAGGGTGGCCATGTGTAAAAAGCACAGGCAGCTTGTCATGGTCCAAGTCTGCCAATGACCTTCATCAATGGCCTTACTCCGAGGGCTCCCCCTCTGACCTAGTCTCCTAGCATTGCTCCTCCCTACCTCAGCTCCAGCCACACCAGTGTCCCACTGCCCCTCAACAATGGCACATACATTTCAGTTTCAGAACATTTGTCCTTACTCTTCCCTCTGTTTCCCCTAGATGTCTGCATGGCTTGACCCCCAATTTTATTTAGGTTCCTACTCAAATGCCACCTTATTACAAAGAGACATTTCCTGACCAGTCTATGTAAAATACTTCCCTCTCCTATTCTCTGAATACTCCAACCACTTTCTCTCCCCTTGCCCTGTTTTACTTTTTACACTCGTCACATGACATATTTACTGTATGTTTCTTACATATTTATTTATTGTTTATCTTCCTCCATTAGAATGTATGCTCCCTAAGAGCTAGGACTTTAGTTTTGCTCACAGCTGTCTCCCCAACACCTAGAATAGCGTATGATACTAATAGGCACTTGGTAAATATTATTTTTTAAATTTTATTTATTTTTGGCTGCGTTGGGTCCTCCTTGCTGTGCACGGGATTTCTCTAGTTGTGGCGAGTGGTGGCTACTCTTCGTTGCGGTGCATGGGCTTCTCATTGTGGTGGCTTCTCTCATTGTGAAGCACAGGCTCTAGGTGCGTGGGCTTCAGTAGCTGCAGCACGCGGGCTCTGTAGTTGTGGCTCATGGGCTCTAGAGTGCAGGCTCAGTAGTTGTGGCACATGGGCTTAGTTGCTCCGTGGCATGTGGGATCTTCCCAGACCAGGGATTGAATCTGTGTCCCCTGCATTGGCAGGCGGATTCTTAACCACTGTACCACCAGGGAAGCCCCGGTAAACATCAAATGAATCAATGAATCAAAAATAAGCAAACTAAAATCAGGAACCGAGTTCACGATGACATACTGACCTGTAACTTAAGGACTTTCTGGGTGTTTGTTTACAAAGTGGTTGATTCTAATACACTGGCCTCCTCCACATGAGGTGTTTGTTAAATGCATCTTCAAGAGATCAAGGGCCATGTTGTCATCCTGTTCACACAGACTAACTATGAAAAGCAATGACTGAAAAAATCTGATTTATATTAATTCCTGAAGAAAATTTAAATGTAAGGAAAGTAAGAGAATAATATTAGGTAGAGGTGTTTAAACTGAAGGCTGAGATGGAGCCAAGCAGAGTAGTATTGATGACAAATGGCTGAGACGAAGAATGACCTGTCGTAAGGTTATGGGTAAGAAAGGAGTCTCTGCAAGGAAAAAAAAGGCCAACTTAATGCAATAGTAACCAACTGCCACAAGGTCACTGTTGAAGAGGCAGGCCAAGATCACATTATCTTGGGTCTTGTAGGTTACTAACGTCTGTTTGCACTGTGTACCAAGATCACCTGGAAGCCACTGAAAGGTTTAAACTTGGGACAGTGATATCAGGTGATATTTTATTTTTTTAAAAAAATTTATTTATTTATTTATTTTCTCTGTTTTTATGGCTATGTCAGGTCTTAGCTGAGGCACGTGGGATCTTTCATTGCAGCACTCGGTCTCTCTAGTTGCGGTGCGGGCTTCTCTCTAGTTGTGGTGTGTGAGTTTTCTCTCTCTAGTTGTGGCATGGGGGCTCCAGAGTGCGTGGGCTCTGTAGTTTGGGGCATGCGGGCTCTCTCATTGAGGCACGTGAGCTCAACAGTTGTGGTGCACAGGCTTAGTTGCTCCACGGCCTGCGGGATCTTAATTCCCTGACCAGGGATCGAACCCACGTCCGCTGCATTGGAAGGTGGATTCTTTAGCACTGGACCACCAGGGAGATCCCTGATTTACACTTTTAAATGATATTCTGGACATTTGGGTCCAGACCTGTGATAGGATGCACTTTTGTCTACTCCTTTTGCTAAGTACAGCTTAAAACCCTAGACATTATAGACAAAACACATATACGAAGACTGAACGCTGGAGAGAAGACAGACAGGCTAGGGACCTTGAGGCCTGAGAATGACACAGCAGGGAGTTCCCTGGGTTTTGTTTTTGCTTCAAGCATCTCAGACTGGGCACTGGGGAAGCCAACCTGGAAACGCCAACAGGCAAAGACAGAAAAGACTCCAATGAAAAGTAAAGCAAGAAGATATTCTGGCAGCTGTGTGAAGAGTGCATTAGTAGAGTGGTAGGACCAGTACAGAAGATACTACAGTGATTCAGGTAAGAGATGCTGGTGACTTGGATCTGAGTGATGGCTGTGGATATGGCTGTGCAGAGGTGAACACCTGTGGAATACAGTTTGGAGGCAGAACCACTTGACTTGCTTTTGGCCTACACATGAGCAGCAGGGGGGCGGGGGCAGGCAAGGGAGAGCCTTCATATAAAGAACTCACGAACTGTAAGAATTTGAGTGAGAAATGATCAATTGCTGTGAAATAAGATAGGAGAGCTAAAACAAAAACGCTTTTGTTCTGAGGGATGACAGCCTAGATTCATCAAGAGAGTATGAATGGAGTCCAGTCTAGTCACAGTGATGATAAAAATAATAACAGCCCAGACTCAACAGATGGCCTTATATTTTGTAGCAAAGGAAACAGGAGCTCCATTGCAGCGTGGTTTAAAAGAAATTTGAGTTACTGTGGGACTAAAAGTAGTGCCCAAGGATGGCCTCTATTGAGCAATACAGAATACAAGCAAAGTCAGCAGAGAAATCTGTGCAGTTAACCGAAGAGTCATACACATAAATACAGTGACCAGGAGAAATGAGGACAGAACATAATATAACAGGAAAATGGAAATGTTTTCTTTTAAAGGACTGCATTTGGTTTTGATTGGGAATGATACATTCAGAGCTTTATTGGCTTTTACTGTATCTTGAAAGGAATGAAAGAAAGCTCCTCGAATAGACAATACAATGAACATAGAGTTGGAATCATTTGATATCTTAATGAATTTTCAGTAAACATAACTAAAACAAAACTACCTCATTTTCTTAGTCTTTTAACAATGCAATTAATTAGGGTTATATTTAAAACTTATATAGATCTCAAGTGGCAATTCTTAGGCTGAAAGGGCACCTAAGAATTTCACTAGATAATATTGGAAAATCCATTTTAAAATGTGTTTATCCACCTGCTCTCCATCCTGACGTGACATAAATACTAAATTGATATCTGGACTCTTTTCTGATAATCCAGCATCTTTCTTCGGGTGAGCAGGAAAGATCCAGTTTAGCGGTGCATTTATATCTTCGAGCCCTAAAACCATTTAACAACCAACCAACCCCATATACCTTTTAATGGCCACAGCAATACTTTTTGCTTATTAATCTCTTGGAAAGTAGTACATGGGAAATGTTGACTGCAGAATTTCTGAGAAAATTCCACCCTCACCCTACCAATTCATACAACTTTCTAGTTTATGGTAACAATGAAGGCAACAAGTTCATTTTGTGAAATTTCTAAATCACCTAAGCTGGCACTCTAGGATAACAGAAAAAAGGATAAAGTGTACCACTGGAAGCTTTCTGGAGTTGTTTACACATCTACTAGGAGAACACTTAGATTTTAAGGCAGAGAGGGTGATGTAAACCATTTCTTTAATAACGTAGCTCAGGTGCAAAAGATAACATTTGGAATCAGATAATACTCTAAGTCATTTTTTTTAATGCTCAAAGTTCATCAAGCCAAATTCATTCATTCAATTTCAAATTATGATTCACCTGCCAAATGTACCAGTCACCAGATCAGTTTCAAAGTTACCCTTTGGGAAACCCCTTTTAAGAACTAACTCTCAAAGTAACTACAGTCATTATCATTAGTGAAAAAAAAAAGCCAGTAGTCGCTAAAGATTAATAAAACATCTTATCTAATCTGGCTCTAAAATAATGTTCAGAGAAGCAAGTAGAGAAAAACCAGCAAAAGGCAAGGAAATAATGAAAGCTAATAGGAAAAGAAACAAAAAAAATCTGGAAATAACAGAATAGCAGGTTTATGCATAGAGTAATTCACAAATTATTAAAAACTGACAACTACTTGTTGGAGGACAGCCTAAAGATGCCTAAGGTTAATGGATGTGTAAATCACTCAATCTAAGAAGTAAGGTACATTGTGACAGGTTTTTGGACAGAGGGGGATGCTGGGTACTGAAGAGTCCAAAGAAGTGGCCTCTCACTCACCTTGGGGTCAGGGAAAGATTTATGTTCTAGAGAGAGCCCCTCTAGCACGAGTGTGGACCGAAAGGCAGAGACTCTTGTCACTTGCAAGAGAGAAGTGACCAGACTCTCATGACTATACCCACGGTGGGAGCAGAGAGAGGAAGAGGCTGAAGAAATCGTTGGGAGGCATGTCTACAAGGCGGGGGGGGCTCTGGATAACTTTTGTTCTTGGCTTGGAAAGGATCTGACAGAAGGTGGTACCCCTTACTAAGGTGGGCATAAGGGGAAGAAACACCATAGTGATGAGACTGCTGAGGACTCATCGTTAATCATTGTCACAATCATTCTAGTGACTGGATAAGGATCATGAGTTCAAGTATAAAAACTGAAATGGTCCAGAACACTTTCAAACTTGTTTTCTGTTTCTCTTCCAAGGCAAAATGGTTTTGACTGGCCAGGCATTAGGAAGAACAAAGGCACAATTACAAAGCCACTGGGTAGTTCCTCCCTATTAACAAGTTAAATGCCTCTGTTAACATCTGAAGGTATTTTTGCTCAGGGGCCAGTTTAAGCTCTCAAAGAAACAGCAGGTATCAGGAGTTTTGACTCCTGGCCTGGGACACTTAGGAGACTAACCCAGGCCTAGTAAGTACCTCGGTGGCAGGAAGGGGTGTGCACAGATACGATCAAATTGTTAGTGCAAGCTCGAGTCCCCGACACATAGTGAGGCCAAACAAACCGAAACGTTGGAGTTTGGAGCAGAGAAAGGTTTATTGCAGGGCCATGCAAGGAGACGGGTGGCTCATGCCCTAAAAGCCCTGATCTCCCCGAAGGGTTTCACCAAAGCATTTTTAAAAGCCAGGTGAGGGAGGCAGTTCGCAGGGTATGTGATCAGCTCGACCACAATTCTCTGATTGGCTAATGGTGAGGGAACAGGATGGTGTCACAGGTGTTAACATTATCAGTCCTTAGGCTCCAAGAGGCCTGGGGGCTATGTGCTCAAGGCCGTCAGGTAGTTAACATCTTCCATTTGGTAGGGGTTTGTTACATCTGTAAAACAGCTCAGGAAATGTGCATGAAATACTGTTATCTAGGTACCTTCAGAGAGGAGCTAAAGCACAGGACATGGGGGAAGACCTGTGCTGGGAAGGCCCCATAGGATCTTGCTCAGTTACAAAATGACAAATATTTCCTTAAAATCCCTAAAATCAAAGCACATGGTTCGATTTCCTTTTTAATGACTCAATACTTTCAATACTTTACACACTGAAAGACATGCTTCAATTGTAAAATGCTCTACATAATGTTAATTATCACTGTCTTCTTCACCTTAGATTGTTTCTACTGAAGAAAGGAAAAAGAAAAAGAATTCAGCCCAAGAGAGAGTCTTGCTCTTTGGACTGCCTGGTGACCCTTTCCCCTCTTGGCTCTGGTTCCCTCCCTGGGGAACCCCTCTAGCCCGCGTAAATGACCACAGTGCATGAACCCAGGCCGACTGCAGGAAGAGGGGCTCATTCTTGTATGTTCAGGCAGGGTTAGCCATGCGTTTCTCAGTTACACGTCCGTTCAGTCGCCAAATTCATAGCAGAGAAATACATCGAAGGCAGCATGGAAGAGGTCATTCTTTAAAAGAGGAAAATCAAAGTCTCCACCGAATTGCAACTCAAGGATAAATCCCTCAAGCCTCAAGAAAACAGAAGGTAAGAGGGCTTCCGGGAAGATGGCGGAAGAGTAAGACGCGGAGATCATCTTCCTCCCCACAGATACACCAGAAATACATCTACACGTGGAACAACTCCTACAGAACACCTACTGAACGCTGGCAGAAGACCTCAGACCTCCCAAAAGGCAAGAAACCCCCCACGTACCAGGGTAGGGCAAAAGAAAAAAGAAAAAACACAGACAAAAATACAGGGACGGGACCTGCACCAGTGGGAGAGAGCGGTGAAGGAGGAAATGTTTCCACACACTAGGAAGCCCCCCCGCGGGCAGAGACTGCGGGTGGTGCAGGGGGAAAGCTTCGGCACCGCGGAGGAGAGCACAGCAACACGGGTGCAGAGGGCAAAGCGGAGAAATTCCCGCACAGAGGATCAGGGCCGACCGGCACTCACCAGTCCGAGACGCTTCTCTGCTCACCCGCCGGGGCGGGTGGGGCTGGGAGTTGAGGCTCGGGCTTCGGTCGGAGCGCCGGGAGAGGGCTGGGGTTGGCGGCGTGAACACAGCCTGCACGGAGTTAGTGCGCCACGGCTAGCCGGGAGGGAGTCCAGGGAAAAGTCTGGACCTGCCGAAGAGGCAAGAGACTTTTTCTTGCCTCTTTGTTTCCTGGTGTGCGAGGAGAGGGGATTAAGAGCGCTCCTTAAAGGAGCTCAAGAGATGGGCGCGAGCTGCGGTTAAAAGCGCGGACCCCAGAGATGGGCGGGAAACGCTAAGGCTGCTGCTGCCGCCACCAAGGGGCCTGTGTACGAGCACAGGTCACTATCCACACCCCACTTCCAGGGAGCTTATGCAGCCCGCCACTGCCAGGGTCCCGGGATCCAGGGACAACTCCCCCGGGAGAACGCACGGAGCGCCTCAGGCTGGTGCAACGTCACGCCGGCCTCTGCCGCTGCAGGCTCGCCCCACACTCCGTGCCCCTCCCTCCCCCAGGCCTGAGTGAGCCAGAGTCCCACAAGCCGCTGCTCCTTTAACCCCGTCCTGTGTGAGAGAAGAACAGACGCCCTCCGGCGACCTACACACAGAGGTGGGGCCAAATCCAAAGCTGAGCCCCTAGGAACTGTGAGAACAAAGAAGAGAAAGGGACATCTCTCCCAACAGCCTCAGAAGCAGCGGATTAAGGCTCCACAATCAACTTGATGTACCCTGCATCTGTGGAATACATGAATAGACAACGAATCATCCCGAATTAAGGAGGTGGACTTTGAGACCAAGATTTATGATTTTTTCCCCTTTTCCTCTTTTTGCGAGTGTGTATGTGTATGCTTCTGTGTGAGATTTTGTCTGTATAGCTTTGCTTCCACCATTTGTCCTAGGGTTCTATCCGTCCGTTTTTTTTTGTTTGTTTGTATTAAAAATTTTTTTCTTTTTTTCTCTTAATTATTTTTTTATTTTAATAACTATTATATTTTATCTTACTTTATTTATTTTACTTTATCTTCTTTCTTTCTTTTTTCCGTCCTTCCCTCCTTCCTTCCTCCCTCCCTCCCACCCTCCCTTCTTTCTTTCTTTCTTTCTTTCACTTCTACTAATTCTTTCTTTCTACTTTTTCTCCCTGTTATTCTGAGCCGTGTGGATGAAAGGATCTTGGTGCTCCAGCCAGGAATCAGTGCTATGCCTCTGAGGTGGGAGAGCCAACTTCAGGACACTGGTCTACAAGAGACCTCCCAGCTCCACATAATATCAAACAGCGAAAATCTCCGAGAGATCTCCATCTCAACAACAGCACCCAGCTTCACTCAACGACCAACAAGCTACAGTGCTGGACACCCTATGCCAAACAACTACCAAGACAGGAACACAACCCCACCCATTAGCAGAGAGGCTGCCTAAAATCATAATAAGTCCACAGGCACCCCAAAACACACCACCAGACGTGGACCTGCCCACCATAAAGTAAAGATCCAACCTCATCCACCAGAACACAGGAAGGTATAGTCCCCTCCACCAGGAAACCTACACAACCCACTGAAACAACCTTAGCCACTGGGGACAGACACAAAAACAATGGGAACTACGAACCTGCAGCCTGCAAAAAGGAGACCCAGTAAGATAAGCAAAATGAGAAAACAGAAAAACACACAGCAGATGAAGGAGCAAGATAAAAACCCACCAGACCTAACAAATGAAGAGGAAATAGGCAGTCTACCTGAAAAAGAATTCAGAATAATGATAGTAAAGATGATCCAAAATCTTGGAAATAGAATAGACAAAATGCAAGAAACATTTAACAAGGACCTAGAAGAACTCAAGATGAAACAAACAACGATGAACAACACAATAAATGAAATTAAACATACTCTAGATGAGATCAATAGCAGAATAACTGAGGCAGAAGAACAGATAAGTGACCTGGAAGATAAAAGAGTGGAAATAACGACTGCAGAGCAGAATAAAGAAAAAAGAATGAAAAGAACTGAGGACAGTCTCAGAGACCTCTGGGACAACATTAAACACACCAACATTCGAATTATAGGGGTTCCAGAAGAAGAAGAGAAAAAGAAAGGGACTACGAAAATATTTGAAGAGATTACAGTTGAAAACTTCCCTAATATGGGAAAGGAAATAGTGAATCAAGTCCAGGAAGCACAGAGAGTCCCATACAGGATAAATCCAAGGAGAAATACGCCAAGACACATGTTAATCAAACTGTCAGAAATTAAATACAAAGAAAACATATTAAAGGCAGCAAGGGAAACACAACAAATAACATACAAGGGAATCCCCATAAGGTTAACAGCTGATGTTTCAGCAAAAACTCTGCAAGCCAGAAGGGACGGGCAGGACATATTTAAAGTGATGAAGGAGAAAAACCTGCAACCAAGATTACGCTACCCAGCACGGATCTCATTCCGATTTGATGGAGAAATTAAAACCTTTACAGACAAGCAAAAGCTGAGAGAGTTCAGCACCACCAAACCAGCTTTACAACAACTGCTAAAGGACCTTCTCTAGGCAAGAAACACAAGAGAAGGAAAAGACCTACAATAACGAACCCAAAACAATTAAGAAAATGGGAATAGGAACATACATATCGATAATTACCTTAAATGTAAATGGATTAAATGCTCCCACGAAAAGACACAGATTGGCTGAATGGATACAAAAACAAGACCCATATATTTGCTGTCTACAAGAGACCCACTTCAGGCTTAGAGACACATACAGACTGAAAGTAAGGGGATGGAAAAAGATATTTCATGCAAATGAAAACCAAAAGAAAGCTGGAGTAGCAATTCTCATATCAGACAAAATAAACTTTAATATAAAGACTATTAGAAGAGACAAAGAAGGACACTACATAATGATCAAGGGATCGATTTTAAGAAGAAGATATAACAATTGTAAATATTTATGCACCCAACATAGGAGCACCTCAATACATAAGGCAAATACTAACAGCCATAAAAGGGGAAATCAACAGTAACACATTCATAGTAGGGGACTTTAACACCCCATTTTCACCAATGGACAGATCATCCAAAATGAAAATAAATAAGGAAACACAAGCTTTAAATGATACATTAAACAAGATGGACTTAATTGATATTTATAGGACACTCCATCCAAAAACAACAGAATACGCATTTTTCTCAAGTGCTCATGGAACATTCTCCAGGATAGATCATATCTTGTGTCACAAATCAAGCCTTGGTAAATTTAAGAAAACTGAAATTGTATCAAGTATCTTTTCCGACCACAATGCTATGAGACTAGATATCAATTACAGAAAATTTCTGTAAAAAATACAAACACATGGAGGCTAAATAATACACTACTTAATAACGAAGTGATCACTGAGGAAATCAAAAAATACCTAGAAACAAATGACAATGGAGACACGACGACCTAAAACCTATGGGATGCAGCAAAAGCAGTTCTAAGAGGGAAGTTTATAGCAATACAATCCTACCTTAAGAAACAGGAAACATCTCGAATAAACAACCTAAACTTGCACCTCAAGCAATTAGAGAAAGAAGAACAAAAAAAACCCCAAAGTTAGCAAAAGGAAAGAAATCATAAATATCAGATCAGAAATAAATGAAAAGAAATGAAGGAAACGATAGCAAAGATCAATAAAACTAAAAGCTGCTTCTTGGAGAAGATAAACAAAATTGATAAACCATTAGCCAGACACATCAAGAAAAAAAGCAAGAAGACTCCAATCAATAGAATTAGAAATGAAAAAGGAGAAGTAACAACTGACACTGCGGAAATACAAAGGATCATGAGAGATTACAACAAGCAACTATATGCCGATAAAATGCACAACCTGGAAGAAACGGACAAATTCTTAGAAATGCATAACCTGCCAAGACTGAATCAGGAAGAAATAGAAAATATGAACAGACCAATCACAAGCACTGAAATTGAAACTGTGATTAAAAATCTTCCAACAACAAAAGCCCAGGACCAAATGGCTTCACAGGTGAATTCTTTCAAACATTTAGAAAAGAGCTAACAACTATCCTTCTCAAACTCTTCCAAAATATAGCAGAGCGAGGAACACTCTGAAATTCATTCTACGAGGCCACCATCACCCTGATACCAAAACCAGACAAGGATGTCACAAAGAAAGAAAACTACAGGCCAATATCACTGATGAACATAGATGCAGAAATCCTCAACAAAATACTAGCAAACGGAATCCAACAGCACATTAAACGGATCATACACCATGATCAAGTTGGGTTTATTCCAGGAATGCAAGGATTCTTTAATATACACAAATCAATCAATGTGATACACCATATTAACAAATTGAGGGAGAAAAACCATATGATCATCTCAATAGATGAAGAGAAAGCTTTCGACAAAATTCAACACCCATTTATGATAAAAACCCTGCAGAAAGTAGGCATAGAGGGAACTTTCCTCAACATAATAAAGGCCATGTATGACAAACCCACAGCCAACATCATCCTAAATGGTGAAAAACTGAAAGCATTTCCACTAAGATCAGGAACAAGACAAGGTTGCCCACTCTCACCACTCTTAGTCAACATAGTTTTGGAAGTTTTAGCCACAGCAATCAGAGAGGAAAGGAAGTAAACGGAATCCAAATCGGAAAAGAAGAAGTAAAGCTGTCACTGTTTGCAGATGACATGATACTATACATAGAGAATCCTAAAGATGCTACCAGAAAACTACTAGAGCTAATCAATGAATTTGGTAAAGTAGCAGGATACAAAATTAATGCACAGAAGTCTCTGGCATTCCTATACACTAATGATGAAAAATCTGAAAGTCAAATCAAGAAAACACTCCCATTTACCATTGCAACAAAAATAATAAAATATCTAGGAATAAACCTACCTAAGAAGACAAAAGACCTGTATGCAGAAAATTATAAGACACTGATGAAAGAAATCAAAGATGATACAAATAGATGGAGAGATATACCATGTTCTGGATTGGAAGAATCAACATAGTGAAAATGACTCTACTACCCAAAGCAATCTACAGATCCAATGCAATCCATATCAAACCACCACTGGCATTTTTCACAGAACTAGAACAAAAAATTTCACAATTTGTATGGAAACACAAAAGACCCTGAATAGCCAAAGCAATCTTGAGAACGGAAAATGGAGCTGGAGGAACCAGGCTCCCTGACTTCAGACTATACTACAAAGCTACAGTAATCAAGCCAGTATGGTACTGGCACAAAAGCAGAAAGACAGATCAATGGAACAGGATAGAAAGCCCAGAGATAATCCCTCTCACATATAGTCACCTTATCGTTGATAAAGGAGGCAGGAATGTACAGTGGAGAAAGGACAGCCTCTTCAATAAGTGGTGCTGGGAAAACTGGACAGGTACATGTAAAAGTATGAGATTAGATCACTCCCTAACACCATACACAAAAATAAGCTCCAAATGATTTAAAGACCTAAATATAAGGCCAGAAAATATCAAACTCTTAGAGGAAAACATAGGCAGAACACTCTATGACATAAATCACAGCAAGATCCTTTTTAACCCACCTCCTAGAGAAATGGAAAGAAAAACAAAAATAAACAAATGGGACCTAATGAAACTTAAA
The DNA here is from genome assembly GCF_008692025.1 of Phocoena sinus. Taxonomy (NCBI): domain Eukaryota; kingdom Metazoa; phylum Chordata; class Mammalia; order Artiodactyla; family Phocoenidae; genus Phocoena; species Phocoena sinus. The sequence goes on from NC_045776.1 coordinate 40,603,441, forward strand.
AGCTTTTGCACAGCAAAGGAAACCATAAACAAGACCAAAAGACAAGCCTCAGAATGGGAGAAAATATTTGCAAATGAAAAAACTGACAAAGAATTAATCTCAAAAATTTATAAGCAGCTCATGCAGCTCAATATCAAAAAAACAAACAACCCAATCCAAAAATGGGCAGAAGACCTAAATAGACATTTCTGCAAAGAAGGTATTCAGACTGTCAACAAACACATGAAAGAATGCTCAACATCATTAATCATTAGAGAAATGCAATCAAAACTACAATGAGATATCATCTCACACCAGTCAGAATGGCCATCATCAAAAAATCTAGAAACAATAAATGCTGGAGAGGGTGTGGAGAAAAGGGAACCCTCTTCCACTGTTGGTGGGAATGTAAATTGACACAGCCACTGTGGAGAACAGTATGGAGATTCCTTAAAAAACTAAAAATAGAACTACCATATGACCCAGCATTCCCACTACTGGGCATATACCCTGAGAAAACCATAATTCAAAAAGTGTCATGTAACAAAATGTTCATTGCAGCTCTATTTACAATAGACAGGCGATGGAAGCAACCTAAGTGTCCATCTTCAGATGAATGGATAAAGAAGACGTGGCACATATATACAATGGAATATTACTCAGCCATAAAAAGAAATGAAATTGAGCTATTTGTAATGAGGTGGATGGACCTAGAGTCTGTCATACAGTGTGAAGTAAGTCAGAAAGAGAAAAACAAATACCGTATGCTAACACATATATATGGAATTTAAGAAAAAGAAATGTCATGAAGAACCTAGGGGTAAGACAGGAATAAAGACACAGATCTACTAGAGAATGGACTTGAGGATATGGGGAGGGGGAAGGGTAAGCTGTGACAAAGCGAGAGAGAGGCATGGACATTTATACACTATCAAACGTAAGGTAGATAGCTAGTGGGAAGCAGCCGCATAGCACAGGGATATCAGCTCGGTGCTTTGTGACCGCCTGGAGGGGTGGGGTAGGGAGGGTGGGAAGGAGGGAGACGCAAGAGGGAAGAGATATGGGAACATATGTATATGTATAACTGATTCACTTTGTTATAAAGCAGAAACTAACACACCATTGTAAAGCAGTTATACCCCAATAAAGATGTTAAAAAAATAAAAATAAAAAATATAACTTAGCTATATTGATAAAATGTTCTTTTAATCTTTCATTGTATCTTTAGTTTCATTTCTTTTAGATTCATCTCAAAACCATCAAGAAAGGTTCTGGCTGGGTTCACATTTAGTTTGGTTGCTGTGATGACAATTTGGCTGATATATGGAGACACATATTGTACCTGGAATATATTAAAATTCATATTCAAAAGTCTTCTAAACAATCTATTCCAACTTTCGTCATCTGAGATCAGTCCTATGTCTTTTTAGAAGGGATTTTCAAATGCTGAGTTTGTTCTCCTATGAAGAAAGAACACAATTTACATAAGCAGGAATGTTTTGTTTTCCGATGAAGAAAAAGTAAAAACAACTTATTCAAGGGAAGGAATAAGGTACATTTCTAAGAATGCAATGTTGTTTGACAAATAATAATAGATGTCTTTCATAAACTCATCCACATCAAGGCAGCCTGTAATTTTCATTGCATCGGGCCTTATGCATACAGGTCACTGCACAGAGTAATTCTCGCCTGGTAGGACTTCTCCCAGGACGTCTTGCAGTGACACGTACAATAGAGTAATTCCTTGGCTGGTTGCAGCTCAGAGCAAAATCCATAGCAAGATCAATTTCTGCTGGTGTAACTCTTTTTTTGATGGAGGCAGAGGGAAAGTAAAGGCAAGAAGATGACAGGTTGACTGAGGCTCCCTGGCATAAAGAGTTAGAAATTTAATAATTAAAAAATTGTCATTATGAGAAAAATAGATCCTCTATGCTTTTGAAATATATATATACATATATATATATGTATATATTTTTTTCTTTTGCTGGTGAGTGACAGGGCCTGATGATCAAATTTCCCAAAGGCAGAAAACAATTTCTCTCAAAATACTATTATAAAAATATCCAATCTTTATGAAAATTATCCATATCTGTAACAAATCATCAACATAATTCATGTTATGATTATTCCCTCTGTATCATTTTAGACAATATCATAATAACCGATTTATAATCATATGAAAGCTATAAGAAAATGAGAGTAGGTAATTACTGGGTTACTTCTCACCCCCTTGGTCCTTCCCTAAAGGACACACATTTTACCCACAAAAAAAGTCACTTCAGCTTTCTTTAAAGGTTTAGCGCTGAACTTGATGTTTGTGAGATAATACTGGAGACATCAATTATGTCTTGGGTTTTGAGTTTTTTGGAGAATGGAACTGATGTGACTAATTTTTTGCTGGCATATTAATCAGTATAGAGTTAGTCAATCAGGAAGTCATGTGTGAACCTAGATCCTTCTGGTAATTTTTAAGACTCTTCCTTTCACCTATTAGGGAGGCATGATTAATTCAGATTTAATGAAACAATTAAATTGAACTGGTAATGTTTATTGAAATTTTAAGCTGGGTAGGAGTGACCCTTGTCTAGTAGGATGTCTAGTAGGATGTGAGATGGGTAAATAAGAGCTTGCTCACAATATCTCAGAATGTGAAAAATGGTGGATATTCCCTGATTTACTCAAATAGGTAGTTTTAGGACACCGCTTGTGGTATCACTGACTGAAACTAAATGCTGGATGGAATGAACCATGAGTGGTTTTGAGTGCATATGGTTAGAGCATTGGATTAACTGGGCTCAGTTTATAGGACAGACTCCATGTAAAGTGAACATAGGGCAAATTGCCACGTAAATTAGCTCGTTTCACTGATCCATGGCTGCAGAGTGAACCCAGGTCTTCATTTAGGATAAGCTGAAATTCACGCCTTTGGTTAGACAGAGGCCAGAGGAGGGAACGGGAGAACATGAACTGCTGTGGGGCATGGGAGACCCACGCTTTTCCTATTGTGGGTCAGTAAAATCATTTTTGAAAGCATCTGGGTATTTCTTATGCCCTTGTGACCAATTTATAGGAAGAATGTATTTTCAACATTCTTCCTGCAGTATGTAGTACAGAGCCAAGCATCTGTAGATTCTTAATTAATGATCTCTGGATAAATGCTTGGTACGCTGTGCTCTGAGAAAGCTGTGTACACTTGGGACCTAGAGTCTTGCTGAGAAAGTGTTGGCACAGAAGAAACTGACCCCATGAACCATTAACCTTATTCCACAACCTGTCATGAGAAACCAACAAAAAAAGTATTTCCTCTTTCTTACTATACCAAAAAAAAAAAAAAAAGAAACAGTGAATTGAACAAACTGCACTAAACTCTACCTATTGCCATGTATAATAAAAATATTTTTAAAATTTTACATTGTTAAATGTAATTCAGAAAATCCTAGAGTTGGGCAGAAGATTGAGTCCATATCAGGGAGACGGAGCATTGGTGTTCAAACCTGTGTACCTGACATTTTGCTACAGAAAAGGAAGGCACACTCCCACTCAGTTCACATGCTACTATGAAACGAAAATGTTAGATCCATTTTTTTAAGTTAAATATTCTACACATCTATATAAATCAACGAATGCAACTTTTCGTTAACGATTGTGGTACCTGGTGGAGTTGATCACACGTTTAAGAAATATATTACAAAAATAGAGACATTTTTAAAGGTGTAACAGTTTTCTATGGCATGAATACCCTAGTAGGAAGAGAACTTTGGGTTCGCAGCATATCCTTGTCCTCCATTGCAACAGTGCACAGTGGTTCTTCCTTTCTACACCAAAGGGACTTTAAGATTAACTGGGATGTCCAGACCCCATGCGCACTGGTGAGCCAGACTGTGGAGCTTCTCAGATCATTACCATCACCTCTACTGCCAGTGAGATCCTCTCCTGTTCTGAATAGCTGCCCTGACTAGTACTTAACTATTTCTCCTTCCCATCAGCCCTCAAAAAGCTCTGTCTGGTATCCTGCCAAGGACTTATCCATCCCCTTCCCGTGAAAGGGTTCTGCATGTGTGCCTCCTGCACTCACTTTGTAGGGATCCTACTGGCCAAGGATGGCTACCCTTGAACTATACTTGCCACCTGCCATAATCACAGTCCTCAACACCATGTTTTCCTGAGGCTGCACCTGCGTGTCTGGATAACCCAGTCAGTGTCAAGCCCTTCTGACACTATCCAAGTGGCTCTTTTAGGCACTGGGCACTTATTGACCATCACTGGTACCCCATGCAAGTCTTCAGCCTTCCTCCCACCACGCTGAGGACCCACCGCTCTTTTGGCCTGGTGGAGTCAGAATAACTACTGTGGCCATTCATTCACAGACTACAAGACTCTTCCTCATGAATGTATAGATACCTGCAACTTCACCCAACTACATTCTAAAGATGCTATGAAAAATGGCTGTTCATTTTCCAAGTAAAACACCAACGTCAATGTAATTATACATACATATATATCCTCTAATTTAAAATTCTGATATACCAACTAAGCTTTTGAACTCTCCATAAAAGGCTCACAATTATATGGAAAATTTCACTGAGACTGAATTCCTTGACTCCTCTCTAGTTCTGTTTTAAGATCAAAGCAAGTGCCCAAGTATGATTTTGTTTTGTTAGTTGAACATTGTGTGATCTCTTTTCAAGGGATAGTGCCCTTGGAAACAGATCCTTCTTAATATTACTCAATTATGTCAACAGGCTTCCAGCATAGCAACAGTTTCCATGGTCATGTAAAAATGATTCTATTATTTTACCATAGACATGGACAGAATACACACACACACACACACACACACACGCACACATAATATAATAATAGCACTGTAGTATACTGTTATGTATTTTTACATTGAAGTAAACTGGAGTGTATCATAATTTACATGACAAAAAAAACCCCAGGCTTGTCCCATTTTCTGCTATGCCTTGTATCTATAAGTGATGCCACTGATGATAGCTTCCATCTGGTCAGTGGTTACAAGATACTAACCTGTACAATCTCTCTAAGGAAGTACTCTCATTTCCACTTTGCACAGTTCATATTTTCCTACACTCACAAAACTAACTGGCTTTTTATGTGAAAGAATCTATCACTTTCACACTTGTCATTCTGTGCAACCACTTCTTGAAGTTAACAGCTGGCCGCAAAAATTTTGTACCAAAAAAAAAAAAAAAAAAAAACCCTTTCTTCCCAACCTTCCATCGTGATTACTATAGTTCAGGCTCATCTTTCTCATCTTTCTGGTTTCCCATATGTCTGCTGGCTCTGCCACATGTTGAAAAGAACTTTTAGTGAATCAAGTATTACTTTCCAAGCATTTCTTTATGCGTGTATGTGTGTGGGTGCATGGTATTTGTGCGATGTTCTCATTTTGTGAGATATTCTTTTATCCTCTATTACCCATGCTTTCCAAGTCCAGTGCACCAATATCATGATTGAATTAATCAACATTCATTCAGGGCTTGTTAAGTTCCAGACGCTGTGCCAGATACTTTCTTTCTTTCTTTCTTTCTTTTTTTTTATTCGGTACGCGGGCCTCTCACTGTTGTGGCCTCTCCCGTTGCGGAGCACAGGCTCCGGACGCGCGGGCTCAACGGCCATGGCTCACGCGCCCAGCCGCTCTGCGGCACGTGGGATCTTCCCGAACCGGGGCAAGAACCCGTGTCCCCTGCATCGGCAGGCGGACTCCCAACCACCACGCCACCAGGGAAGCCCCAGGTACTTTCATATAATCTATTTTACTGTTGTGAGCAAGTAACTATAGCACGGGGCAAGAAGTAGTGTTCTGGTTCCCCTTTAGGATGATTCTGCCATGCTGTTCAACATCCATAAAAGTTAGTTACAGGTGCAGGTGTAATTCTTCTATGAAATAGATAGAGTACTTGTGTTAGGACAGCTTTCTAGCCAAGAAGAAATGTGCGGTACTAACTATGCTCTATGGATTTCCGGCTGCCTTTACAACTTCATGCTATTTTGCACATACTCGGTCTTCTGTCTGCTAAAGACAACTTCCTCAGGGGTTCCTTTATTATCCTTATAATTTTTTTGAGGGGAAAATTATTTATAGTTCATGTGATGGTTTATGGCTTTGCATTTCTTGTGCTCTTCCTTACATGTTTTTTAAAATTTAGAATGCCTGGTTCCATTGCTTAGTAGCAATACGGCCTTGGGCATACTTGACAATTCTGAGTTTCATTTTTATTATCTATAACATGGGGGTAATGATAAAGTGGTGAAATATGGTCTAAGTGATATAATGCATGAAAACTACTTATAAAATAAGCAGTTAATAAACGTGGTCAATGTAATCAATAACATGGATTATTATTTTTGTTATGTCAGGGATAAGTGGTCAAAAGACCACCCTTGTCTCTAGGAAGCAGACCACGATCTCATAATCAGATTGATAATTTACAAAACTTCATCAAGGAAGAGACAGAGGAGGAACAGGAAGGGCTTGCTAATAAAAAAATATCAATGCAAACATTTCTTAATGTCATGAGATGGGCAAACACAATGGATTAAATTCATCTGAATTTTCCAAGGCCTGACAAAGCCTTTGTAAGCTCCTCAAGGGCAGGGATAGAACTTTCTTCATCCTTATATGTGTATACATATATAAAATCTAAATGGAAATTATTTATAACTATTAATATACTTAACAAAGGCATATTGGCTTGAAATTTTTTGGTCTTTATATATCAAATAATTGAAAATGAAATTGATAACCAGTAGTTTTATGTAATTGTGGCATATATTATAGGTAGAGATATGGGCCTATTATAACATTTAGTAGGATCCCATAAATCTATTCACGAATCATGCTAATAGCCCATAGCACCTAATACAATTCTTTGTATAGGTAGATAATTACAGAAAATTTAAAAATAATACATGAGTTATGCTGACAGAAAGAAAAGAGTTTGGGGGATTTTATCTCTGTGGCACTGATGAATGAATCGCTGGCAATGTAAGGTGACTGAAGTACCATTTGTGGCATGCCGCCGCGCTTTCATCTCAACCTGTCATGCTCAGCCATCCATGGCTGGATGGGACATTGAAAACAACTACTACTCCAGTTAGTAAAAGGAAGAAGTCCTGAAGAGATGGAGACCCACAGAAGGGAGATCTAAAGTGTCTGTAGGTTGGAAAAAGGGTTAAATCTAACAAAGTGAAATTTTAATTAAATATGTCATATAGAACATTTTAAGAATAGAAAAATTGTGGAAAATATATGAAGGTATTAGTTGACATTAAGCCACAGTGTGATGTGCTTGGGAAAAAAAGAAAGAAAATTAGATCTTATACTGTATTATCATATACAGAATTATAAAGTGCTAATTCTACTGTATTCACTGCTGGTTAAACCATCCAGAGTATTGTGGTGAGTCAGTGTCAAACTGAGAAACTGGAAGATAGTTCATGGAAAACATACAGACTAATGAGTGGGCTTGAAAAACTTATGGGAATGGTAACCACACAAACTGAAGGTACTGAGCCTGGAGAGAACCTGGGAGGAGGAATGATGTATGAGGTTGAAAAGCCATCATTCGGAAAAGTGATGAGTTTATTTATCTGGTTCAAATTCAGAAAAAAGGATAAATTTGTGGAAATTATAGGAAGCAATGTATGTGAAAAGTAAAATTAATTTTGGAGGTGGCAGATAATAAAATGGGTTTCATGGAGAAACAGTAAATTCCCCATCACTAGACATTGTCAAGGTAAGGCTATAAAAAGAAAACTCAAGTCTCCATCTAACGGAGTTAAAATTACTAACCTTTTATATATTTAATAGACCTGAGAGTCTATGACAGTGAATTTCCTATGCATATACTTTTTGCTAACAGGTGTGCTCATATGTATTATGGTTACAATATGCAAAAATGTAAACCTAGTCACAAAAATAGCTCAGTAACTCAGCTACTGAGCCCGCCCGCTTAGAGCCTGTGCTCCGCAACAAGAGAAGCCACGACAATGAGAAACCGTGCACCGCAATAAAGAGTAGTCCCCGCTCACTGAAACTAGAGAAAGCCTGCGCGCAGCAACAAAGACCTAATGCAGCCAAAAATAAAAAGAAATAAATATTTTTAAAAATTAAAAAAATTTTTCACTTCTGCCTCAACTGGGTATGTTAAGTGAAACACTAAGGCAGATAGGACTTTGTCAGGAGTGAGTTACTATGTAGGCATTAATGAGCAGGCATAAAAGCAAAGAAGCATTCAGTTCAGAGAGGAAAAAATTGTCCATGGGAGCAGAGAATGTATCATCACAGTATAGATGCATGTCTACCCAAGTTTCATGAATTCCATGAGATTCAATTCAGGGAGCTGGAAATCTTTAACGATGTATCACTGAAGCAATTTGAAACTGAACCATTGTTTTGTACTGTGGGTTCTCAGGGGTAAAGTACAATGATAAAACTGAACTTGTCAAGTTCTAGATTGGGATGACCAGCAGAAACTTTTGAAAATATAAGGGAAAGGAATGAATGGAAATCAATGGCAGCAAAAAATGAAACAATTTACTCCTATATTCCTGCTAAGCTCTCTTCTCCTCTATATCCTCCAGTCTAGATAAGACACTGTCCACAGCTAGACTGGAGGGTGTGGTCCCCTGCGACCACCACTCTCCACTGCCCCTGGATTCTCCCCATCCCCCAGGCCACAAACTTCCTATGACTTGCTTACTCCCAAGAAGGAGCATTAGTTAGGACTGCTTGCCCTCCATCCCTACTTGACTCCTGGACTGTATTCACCCTACCTTGCAGTCACCACCAGAAGTCCATGGCTCCCAACACATTCCTCTTCTCCGGGACAACTTTCCCCACATTTTCCTGGCCGTCTTCTAGTCTGACCTAGTCCCTTACTACTCAGTGAAACCTAGACCCTTCCTTTGTGTCCATCATCACAAAATCCTTTATATTCTCATCTCTTTTGTGAATGTTCTCATCACTTTCTTGCCCTAACTAAAATGATTATCCTTTGAGAACACATCTCTGCACTCTGGGCCCAGATTTCAGTAACTATCCACCATACTGTCTCTTCGAGGCCCTTTGTTGTTCCTCCTTAAACATAAACAACAACAACAAAAACAAACCCAGCTCCTCTGGAGCACATGCCATCAGTTTATAGTACCTAACATCTTTGCTGGTACAATTATCTACTGCTCTGGCCACTTCCCTCGTTTGTTAAAGATTTTAGTCATGGCTTGCTCTCCTATATTTATAACTATGAGTGGGCTTTCAACACCGCCTTACAATCTTGCTTCTTTTTTCTGGTCAGTTCTCACTTCCATGAATGAAGTCTATTTAACACCATCTCCTCTCTCAAATCTTACACACTTTCTCCCCATTCCTTTCTCCCAGATGGCAATTTGCTTTTTATTCCACTGAAATAATAAAAACAACCAAGAAGAACTGTCTCATTCTCCCATCACCAGCCTCGCTACATCTGTAGCTATATAATTTGCTTCCTTTCCCATTATACTGGATAAGTTGTCCAAACTACTACCTCAAGTTGGAGCCATTCACAAATCCACATGTTCTCATCCCTTCTTGCCTCACAAATTTTATTCTTGGAGTTATTGTCTTTTTCATTGATTTCCTCCTCCTGTTGAATCATTCCTATTAGCGTATAAAGAAACATACTATAATGTCACTACCTTAAAAAAAAGAAAAAAGAAAACATCCTTTAATCCTATATCCCCCTCCAGCACTGTCACATTTCTATGTTTCATTTTATAGCAGTACCCCAAATTTGCTGCTTCCTTTTCATTTCCCATTTTCCCCTTAACTCACCGCACTCATTCTTCCACCCCCACCACTATTGAAACAGCTCCTACCAGTGTCAGTAAATGTCATAATCCCAAATCCAAGGGTCAAGTTTCAGTTTTCATCGCACCCAGCCTTTCAGTAGAACTTGCCACACCTCCTTATGGCCGAAACACATGCTTCAGTTGAGTAGCCTCCAGCCTGGGCTTCTCAGACTCTCCTGCTGGCCAGAGCTCCTGATCATGACATCTTAGTGTCGGGGTGCCCAAGAACTCTGCATTCAGCTTCCTTCTCATCTCTAAGCACACTCACTCAGTAGATTATCTCACCAAGTGCCCAACCTCTAGCATCTAAAGGCAGATATTTCTCAAATTTATAACTCAAGACATGTACCTCCCAAGAAATCCAGGTTTGTGTCTACAACTGCCCAGGCAACATCAGCTTGGGATGTCTAACAGGATATTCTGATTTAAGACGTTCAAAACTGAACTCTTGATTCCCCACTCCCCTGCTATCCAGCTTTTCCCACAGTTTTTGTTTTGTGTTCAGTAAATCGTTATTGAATGTGCTTTCTGTTGGTTAATCCCATATTTATCCAAATTTTTTTATTAAGACTTTATTTTTTTAAGGACACTTTTAGTTTCACAGCAAAATTAAAAGGAAGGTACAGAGATTTCCCAATTGTTCCCTGGCCCTACATATGCATAGCCTCCTCCATTATCAAAATCCCCTACCAGAGTGGTACATTTGTTACGACGATGAATCTACACTGCCATATCATAATCACTCGAAGTCTATAAGAAGTCTATAATTTACTTTATGGTTCACCCTTGGTGTTATACATTCTATGGGTTTGGACAAATGTATAATGACATATGCTTATCATTATAATATCATACAGTGTATTTTCACTGCCTTAAAACTTGTCTGTGCTCTGCCTACTCATCGTCCCCCACCCCAATCCCCAGACCACCTATATTTTTACTGTCTCCATACTTTTGCCTTTTCCTAAATGTCATATAGTTGGAATCATATAGTATGTAGCTTTTCAGATGGACCTCTTTTACTCAGTAATATGCATTTAAGTTTCCTTCATCCCACAGTTTTTTCATCTCAGAAAATCATCTAGTTATTCAGGCCCTGAAGAAATATTTGACTTTTTCTCATAGACCTTATGTCCAGTCTGTAACAACCAGGGTTCTTGGCCTTCCCCAATCAATGAAATTGATAAAACGCCAGTCAAGAAACTCAGGCAAGGCTTTATTGGGGCTCCTGAGGCCATAGGAGCGAGCGAAAACAAGTAACAGATTCCCTTGCTCGCTACCCCAGGCAGGGTGAGCTGGTACCTTATATGGGGTGAGGGTAGGACTGTGACCAGGGGTCCGGCCAGAGGGGTGGCTTAGGTGTTTTGCCCACCCTTTTGGTGGTGTTGAGTGCAGGGGGCATGCACAGTACCCTGCTTTTGCTCCTGACACCCAGTTTTTGCTCCCAGCTCTTCAGAAGTGGCAGTTGGGTTTTTTTTTTTTTTTTTGGTCTTTTTGTATTTTTTTGTCCATAATTTGCCCCAACTTCACATGCACACAGTTGTTTTTAGTCCCTTATACTTGTTTTGTATTTTGTTGCTCGAGGAGATGTTTGTTCAGGTGCAAGCACTGCAGCAAAGTGTCCCAGGTCCCAGCCTGTCTCATATCCATCAGCAAATCATGTTGTCTTATATTCAAAATGTATTTGGAATTTAACCACTTTTCACTACCTCCATTACTCCAAATCTAGACCAAGCCACTATCATCTTTCACTTGAAACTAAACTAGCCTTTTAATTGTCTCTTTGCCTCCACTTTTGCCTTCTTTCTCCAACTCCCACCCCACATCCCTAACCTAAAATCCATTCTCACACAATAGCCTGAGTGAGCCTTTAAAAATATAAATCACATCATATCAATCATCTGCTCCAAATTCTTTAATGGTTTCCTATCCCCTTAGAAAAATATCCAAATGCTTCACCATGGCTGTGAGGTCGTACCTGAACTTGCTCTTGGTCCTTGTTTCTCACTTATTTCCTTTTACTCTTTTATTCCTGTTCATTCTGCTCTGTTCACACAGGCTATCTTTTGGTTTCTTACAAAATTCAAGCATTTTCTTGTCTCAAGAACTCTTTCAAATATAGATCCCTGATAAATACTCTTTCCCCACAAATTAGATAATTTTGTTCCCACTTTTTATTCAAGTCCCTACTGTGCAAGGCTTTTCATAACTTCTTTATTTGAATAGTGCCTGCAGTTACTCTCCATCAAATTACTTACCCTTTAAAAAAAATTATCTAAAGTACCTGAGTGTGTGTGTATGCATGCGTGCATGTATTTTTACAGTTTTGTTTACTTGTCTGATTTGGTGTCCTCCACTAGAACAAAATTTCCATGACTCTAATAGGACATTGTGAGATCAACTATATCTATTTTCTTTACTGAGGAATTATAGGGTAGTTACTCAGAAGATATTTGATGAATGAATAAGTGAATGGATGATCAAAGATATTTTTTTCAATATTTGTATTTTAATTGCTGACATCATTATACTCTATGAAATCTTGCTAGTTAATATATTATATTTTGTAATACATGTAAATATAATATAAATGTTTATTTCCCTCTTTATAAGATTGAAATCTGAGTAGCATGATAAAAAGTCATGAAGTGATAGAGCTTAAAACAAAATCAAATGAATATTTACCACATTAGTAGCACTACTTGTAAAACTGTGTTATGTTTGACATCTGTAAAAATTTGTTTTCAAAACTAAACTTTTTATGGAGCAACTTTATGATGTTCTGGGCCAGAAAAAGGATTAATATCTCACAAAACTTTCAAAGTCTCATTTGGTTCTCAACACAGGAGAATATTATGTCTTGCTGCATAATCTATTTTCACAACACACAAGAAGGTTTATTTCAGTGAATTGGGCCACCATTCTCCAGTTGGCTTAGTAGGTACTCAGGTCTGTCCTGGATGCAGACGAGCTTCCATGAAAGATGAAGACCCTGTCTTCCAGAAGCAAACTGGCTAATGAAACCATTTAATATTTCAAATGGGTACAATGACCATAATAAAACCTCAAACTCTTGGCTGTCCAATACATCATAAGTCTGGTTTAGAGAAGTAGTATTTATGGAGTGAATTTGAAGGATATGAATTCCATTTATTTTTCTGAGAGTTGTTTAGATTTTGTCTAAATGATCTATATTTTTTCCTGTGGATTAAACTGGACTATCAGAAGGGGTATCCTTGGGCCATATCATCTTGGCTTCCCACAGACCTTCTTTTATTTAGTTATATGCTTTGGTGCCACAACCTTAAATATTATTGAAAGGTAATACTACATATTGTTTTGTGGAATCCGATAATGCACATGTTGTAGGGATGTTAATAAGGTGACTGTCCATGCACCAGATCTGAGTGTCCAAAGCCCCCAATAAGATTATGTTCCAGGAAAAAAAATTTTTTCCCATGGAGATTCAGTCTGTTTTCTATGTCTGTACAATGAAAATCATATAAATGATAATGATTATTTTTTCACTGTGGCCAACAGGAAGCTCAGAGACAAATGTTAATTTCAACCATTAGGAGCCATGTAGAACCTTATGGCTTGCATGTTTGTACTCTGTTCTCTCCTTTTCTCAATGTTTCTGTTTTTCTGTTCATGATTTTTTAAAATCCTTTTTATTATATGAACTCTGCCAAATGACTTGTGTAGTAAAGGAAGAAATAAGTAAAAAAAAAAAAATAGTACTTAGATATTCCACATTTTCTTGGCTAGCCTCAATTTTAGATTTTATTATTATTTTCAATAAAGGTAATTCATTAAGTGTAAAGTCTAAAGCAACTTAATATATTAATACATAAGATTTTCATAATAAATAATTATTCAAAAATCAGAGCTATAGCTATCAGATTTGTCATTTGATTTAGGATTAATAAAATATAGTGACTATATCGATAAAAGGTTCTGAAAACATGTAGCAACAATTAGTTTTACCAGTCAAAAAAAAGGAATTTAAATAGGAAAAAAATTATTTTTGAAGAAGATATAAAGTAGATGCAACTTTTGTTTTTGGTTTATGTATTGCAACTTAATTAATATTAAGATGACACATTCCAACTCATGGCATTCTTAATTCTCTATGGTCAGAGGTTTATAGCTTTAAAAGTCCTGACCTAAAAGAAAGAGATATGTACTTATGGAGAATGTAACAACTATTGCTAGCAACTAACAAGTCAAGATTGATGCAGCAAACGATGTGACTGTCTCCATGGGCCAAAAGCAATAGTAGCTATGTTAACAGAAATGAAATTGCAAGCAGGGTGATAGTGGTAATCACACGGAATTGGACTGTCTGGAACCTCTTATTAGATTAGACCTTTCATTAGATTACTTGAAAGGAATTTGTAAATGTAGACTGCCTCCAATTTTTCTAAATTAACAAGTCAGTGAACCACCAATGCTTTAACATTTCCAGTGGACATCTAAGAGTAGGCCTTTTTTTCCCAGTTTAACTTTAGGGAACTAGAATCAAATTTTGAAGTCAATCCAGAGTCAGAGGCAATAACGGTATAATTAATTAAGGCAAAAATCAATACCAGTTTTAAGTAATTAACCAAGTCATCAAGTCATAAAATAGAATCCATGTTAGACATTATTTTATAGGAATTTTAGTTATTTGATGGCATGAGGATACTGAAAATAACCCTACATCAACTTATATTTGGCTTCTATTTCGCGGACTTATGGATATCCCCACAACATCCTATTTGAAAGTGCAATTAACTGCTTGCTAGTTGTCACCCAATATCTTTTATCCTTTCTTTCACAGTAATAAAATTTATGTGGGTGCATGGGTGCTCAACAGAAAATTCAGCTTTCCTTACAGTCAAGTGTGATCAACTGAGTCCTACTAATGTGATGTGGGCAGAAGTGATGTGTGCCATTCTGAATCTTGCCCTTAAAATAACTGTGGTTCTCCAATCCACTTCTTCCTCCTCCAAGTTGGGAGATGGCCAGAACATCTTTAGCCCACAGGTGGACACCACATGTAGAGGATGGCAAAATTGCTTACAAGCCCAACACAGCTTAGCTACCACTAGACTGTTACATGAAGAAGAGAAGTAAACTTCTTACTTGGTTCAAACTCTGTACTGTGGGGTCTCTTTGTTATAGTGCCTATGTCTATTCTCTAATCTGGAAAGTTTGGTATAAGTACTTAACATAGAAAGAATACAGAGCATTAGAATATATTACTAGAATATGCTATATTCACACAAGGTAACAATAAATTTTAAGTTCAAATTACACTTACACATTTTAATAGAATGGAAAAAATAGTTACATAATAGGTGAAAATATTTAGGACATAGAAATATGTAAAAATGCTTTGAAAAAATGTCCAGAAGGAAATATGCCAAAACAATACCTGATTTATCTCTGGGTAAGATAGGATTTAGATGCTTTTACCTGTACATCTTTACCACTTTTAAAAATCTGCTTTCAGAAAAATGGAGCTGGAGGAATCAGGCTCACAGATTTCAAACTATACTGCAAAGCTACAGTAATCAAGACAGTATGGTACTGGCACAAAAACAGAAATATAGATCAATGGAACAGGATAGAAAGCCCAGAGATAAACCCACACACATATGGTCACCTTCTTTTTGATAAAGGAGGCAAGAACATACAATAGAGAAAAGATAGCCTTTTCAATAAGTGGTGCTGGGAAAACTGGACAGCTACATGTAAAAATGAAATTAGAACACTCCCTAACACCATACACAAAAATAAACTCAAAATCGATCAAAGACCTAAATGTAAGGCCAGACACTATCAAACTCTTAGAGCAAAACATAGGCAGAACGCTCTACGACATAAATCACAGCAAGATCCTTTTTGACCCACCTCCTAGAGAAATGGAAAGAAAAACAAAATAAACAAATGGGACCTAATGAAACTTAAAAGCTTTTGCACAGCAAAGGAAACCATAAACAAGACCAAAAGACAAGCCTCAGAATGGGAGAAAATATTTGCAAATGAAAAAACTGACAAAGGATTAATCTCCAAAATTTACAAGCAGTTCACGCAGCTCAATATCAAAAAAACAAACAACCCAATCCAAAAATGGGCAGAAGACCTAAATAGACATTTCTCCAAAGAAGATATACAGACTGCCAACAAACACATGAAAGGATGCTCAACATCACTAATCATTAGAGAAATGCAAATCAAAACTACAATGAGGTATCATCTCACACCAGTCAGAATGGCCATTGTCAAACAATCTACAAACAATAAATGCTGGAGAGGGTGTGGAGAAAAGGGAACCCTCTTGCACTGTTGGTGTGAATGTAAATTGATACAGTCACTATGGAGAACAGTATGGAGGTTCCTTAAAAAACTACAAATAGAACTACCATATGACACAGCAATCCCATTACCGGGCATATACCTTGAGAAAACCATAAATCAAAAAGAGTCGTGTACCACAATGTTCACTGAAGCTCTATTTACACTAGCCAGGACATGGAAGCAACCTAAGTGTCCATCGACACATGAATGGATAAAGAAGATGTGGCACATATATACAATGGAATTTTACTCAGCCATAAAATGAAATGAAATTGAGTTATTTGTAGTGAGATGCATGGACCTAGACTCTGTCATACAGAGTGAAGTAAGTCAGAAAGAGGAAAACAAATACCGTATGCTAACACTTATATATGGAATGTAAAAACAAAAAAAAAAAGGTTCTGATGAACCTAGGGGCAGGACAGGAATAAAGATGCAGACATAAAGAATCGACCTGAGGACACGGGGAGTGGGAAGGGTAAGCTGGGAAGAAGTGAGAGAGTGGCATGGACATATATATACTACCAAATGTAAAACAGATAGCTAGTGGGAAGCAGCCACATAGCACAGGGAGATCAGCTCGGTGCTTTGTGACCACCTAGAGGGGTGGGATAGGGAGGGTGGGAGGGAGATGCAAGAGGGAGGAGATATGGGGATATATGTATACGTATAGCTGATTCACTTTGTTAGAAAGCAGAAACTAACACACCATTGTAAAGCAATTATACTCCAATGAAGATGCTAAAACAAAAACAAAACAAAACCAAAAAAAAAGAAAAAAATCTGCTTTCCAATTTACAAAAAAGAACATTTATCATTTGGTATAATATTATTTGTTAAGAATTTCTAAGACTTGTGCATTTCAATGACTCCTACGCACAAACGTTTCTTTCATCAACTCTGTATGAGTAGAAGAAAAAGCACTTGCAGTGCAACTCCCACCCACATCTCAGTGGTATGAACTTGTTAACTTTCTAAGTTAAATCAACCAAAGCAGCTACTTCTAAACTTTTACTTTTGAATATCTTAGGATGTATCAGTAAATTAAAAAATCTACACTGTGATCAGGAACAATCCCATAGTAACCCACATATAACTAAGGTTTTGTGCAGTTCAGATAACTTGTAGATTTCTAAGTAAAGTCTGGCAATCAGGGATGTAACTGAGAATAATTCCTTTCAGTGTCTTAAGGAAAGAATGCCATACAACATTATGTTTTAATTGGTTTAAACCCCATGTAATATAGTATAGCTGTCATTCTGATGGAAGGCAGTTACTTCTCCAGATCTCCCAAACACCATTTCCCTCTGTACCCAGCCAAAACTCTCCTTGAAACACCAAACCCTCTTCTCTTTCATTCACTTCTTTCTTTCCACTTGTGTTCTTGCTTCTCATTCTTAAGTAAAAACTGGATGGTTTTGACGCAAGTTGCTCATATTCTGCATCATAAGTCCTATCTATCTCATCTCTTTCCCTTACTTCTACATCACAAAATCCCAAGAAACGAGCTTGCAGTGATAGAAAATTCTTTCCAGGTATTAATGCTGTGAGTGATTTTTATTTTTTCTCTGGTCCTAACCTCATTCAATCTCAGGTATTAAGTACCTTCATCATTCAGTCTTAGCCCTACCAAATTCTCTTTTCCCGGTGCTATGCATTGACTAATCAACATAAATTCATAGAAAAAGCCCTTCGCCCTCTATAACAGCTGTTCAGTTGAAAGCAGTTGCAGCATGTGTTGAGAATGATTCTGGAGTTGCATCCTTTGGCACAACAGGGTCATGAGACGGCGCGAGTGCTGTCTGTCATGGTCAAAGGCAAGGACACTGGTCAAATAGTTCCCATTACTGATCTAGAGATAACTTTTGTTGTGGTTATAAATATTACCAAATAAAAATATTCCCATATAATAATGAGTTTTAGGTACATATCTTCTTCAAACTTACTTTTGCTTCGTGAAAATCAACAAATTTCTCTCAAATCCAAGTCTTTACTATAAGCATATCCTCTGTATGTACTCTTATACATACAGCTTATCCTTAGAAAACAGTTTCCTATATAAGTTCCTATTGTATAATAAAGCATATCTATTACCAAATTTGGGGTTCTTTTTCAATTGCATATGAGAAGTATGTACTACCCATTTACTGAACTAAATAAATTAAAAACCCATATGCCAATTTTTCCTCTTCTCTGTGTTATAACAATATTTCTAATGCTTGTATAAGAGCGTTCAAATATATCTGAGCTAAAGTGTTCTCTTTGGTTGTAAAATGATATGGGAGGGGAAAAAAGAAAGAGGATATAGGTGCCTTTGTTGCATTTCAGTTACAGAGACAATGTAAGTCAGCCAGCTGCTTTTATAATAGGAGAGTGACATGAATAAATGAGAAAAATGCAGGGACAATAAAAGAAAGATATTTTCTCCTTTGCTCCCTTGAAGTTAAACTCTGTTCTATGAACTATCAGAACAACTTGCTAATCACCAACTACACCTGCCTAAATCCATACGACTATTAGGGCAAAACAACGTCCTTTTAAATTTTTGCAACGCTGGTTTTTAAACTCCTTCAGGTAAGAGGCTTAGAGAAATTCATACATCATACTAATATGACTCAACTAAAAATATGAATATCTGACATATTCTTAAAGTAATGGTGCCTATTTGTAATTTTCTATTAACTAACTTACTCTTTCTTGCTAACATGACAATCTACAGAGAGCAAATTTGTAATGCTGAAAATAAAAATCTGAATACTGTATCACAAGAAAAGACAGTATTTATGAATATCACATAAAACCACTCAAAATCATTTTTAAGAAAAAGGAGAACTCTATGAAAACTTTATTATATTGACATATTGGAACACAACACTTATTGAAAATGTAAGACATCACGTGAAAAAAAAACTAAGAAGTACATATACAATATCATACCCCTTACAAAGCAAGTTATAATTCTCAGTGAATTTAAATTCTGAAATCTTAGGCATTTCAAACGTGATTAATGTGTTAAAGTAAGAAAGAATGGCAATAATACAACACACAGAGGAAAGGCCTGCAGTAAAATTAATGATAACCTGGAACTATAGTTCCAGATGAATTCAGTACATAGCTGAGATCCAATAAAGGAGGTGGCATTGTAAAGTGAAGAAAAAGTGTGCTAAAGTATTTTATGTAGAGGGAGAGAGGAAGGTAGATTAATTCTAGACTTTGATGAAAGATTATAATTTTTAAAAAGTATGTTGTAAAATTTTGAGTAATTATTAGAAGATTATAAATAGATACATAACTCCAGAATCATTAAAGGGAAAAATAAGAATAAAGATAAATTGTTGAATTTTTCTAAAGTAGGAGAGAGGCAAAAAGAAGCAATAAGAAAGTATGATAAATACGAAAAATAATTGCAAGGCATGGATCCAAATTATTAACCATCATCATAAGTACAAAAAACAAAATAAGTTATCTGCACTTCTGGGTAAGTACCTCTAAGTTGTCTACAAGAGCTATACTCAGCAAAATAGCAAATAGTTGAAAACAAAGGCTAGTCAAAGGTTAACCAAGTGAGTGCTAACAAAAGGAAAACAGTTTTGGTGATCTAAATATAAAATCAGATAAAATTAAAGGGAAAGAGAATTAGAGTAAACAGATGCTCTTTCCATCTAATTTTGTTTCATTGAAAAGCAAGGAGAAATGGCGGAACCGTAAATGGGATGGTTGATCTTAATACAAATACTCTTCTTTCAACAACTGACAGGTCAAGTAGAAGGAAAAATAATTAAGAGGGTGTCCATATATTCTGGTTTGTCTGATGGTCCCTGTTTATGACATTCTTCCTAAGTAAGTATTAATAGCATTCCCTCTACCCCTCACAAGTGTTCCAATTTTCATATAACTTATAATTAATTAAGGATAGAGTGGACTTTAATAAACCTATTCCTGTCATCCTCTCTCTTTTTCTTGATTATGTCACCACCATGTTGTTCCTTCTATGTATATCCCATTTCTCTTAGAGTCTTGTATGAAGGACTCCTGTTCCTCATTCAGTTCATAGCTTCACTTGCCCCTCCTCAGAGTATTTATCTAAAGTAGCCACTGCCATTACTTGCCCCCACCACATTTCCCTATTGCATTTCCCTTATTGCACTAATCGCCATCTGATATTATGCAGTTGTGTATGTGATTACTTCTTCAGCCTCACCTCCTCCTTCTAGAATGTGAGCTCCAGCAGAGTGGGAGCCTGGATCCCTTTGTTTTATGCTCTATTTTAAGCGTCTGGTGCCCAAAGGTTCTCAGTTAAAAAAAAAATGTAAACATTTTTGCTGTTGAGATTAACCGTCATGGGAACAGAATATATTCAAACTTATGGAATATGATTAAAGACGTATCCAAGGGGAAAACTTCAGTGATGAAGTTGAAAACCAGACAAAAATCTATACCTAGAAATTTATAAATACAGATCGTTTTCAATGTGAGGTTTATATAGGGACAAATACTCCCAAATGAAATAACTCCCTATGTGAAATAATAGGAACATTTTCCTCATAGGAACAAATACTCCCAAATGAAATAAAATGATTCAAGTCACTGAAAAAGATAGTCTAGCATGACAGCTGTTTCAAGCACAGATGAAGAACAGTAAGGAAAATAACCACATAACACAAATTATGCACATAACTATAAGAATCTTAAATATAAAGTGCATGAAGGTCAATTATGTATTAGGAGAGCAAACATACTGGTGAAGCAAGCTTTTGCCAGAAATACCAAAATAGTACAGTTAACACAGTATATACATTAGTAGATTGGAGTAGCATTAATAAATTAAAAGGAAACCTCTCTGTGGTAATAATGGTAATAATTTTTCAGCTGTTGAGAAAGTATTTAATAAGAAAATTACACCAATTCTTGATATAAACTCTCTGTAACCTGTGAATAGAAGAAATTTCCTGTGAAAAGGTCTATCTATGAGAAATCAATAGTAAACACTGTATTTGAAACTTAGTCCCCCAAGATTGAGTTCCTCTGCAGAGTTTATGATTTACCTCTCTATCCAAAATGTTATTCTCTTTCTTGTTCCTCATCTGTTCCCCTCAGGATTGAGGAGTAACAAAGAAAAGGGGAGAACTGTAACTGAGCAGGACCCTACAGGGCCTTCCCCTGACCGACACCCCCATTTCCTCTACCTGCCTCTTGTTTGTAGAAAAACTTTAGCCTCTGGGCCTTCGCCAAGTTCCAAAGAGTACATTTAATCAGAGAAGTGACAAAATGCAGAAACAAAGGAAAACAGTTGAAGAAGACAAAATAATAACAGTTTAGCCATTAAACAAAGTCAAGGACATTTAGTTCCTCCTCAAGGGCTATAGATAATATTCCTTTGAGCTGTTTCATAGATACTAAAATTCCCACCATGTGGAGGAAGTTAACTGTATGCTGACCACAAGCATGTAGACCCCAGACTGGTTGGAACCAGAAGGTTGATGATGTTGACTCTCAATTACCTCACCACCAACCAATCAGAAGAATGTCCATGAGCTGATCACGTACCCCACAACTATCTCCCTCACTCTGTCTCTAAAAACCTTTCCCTGAAAGCCATAGGGAGTTTGGTTCTTTTGAGCATTAGCCATCCAGACTCCTTGTTTGCACCTTCAATAAATACTGCTGCACTTTTCTTCACCACCACCTGGTTTCAGTAGATTTGGCTTTACTGGGTACAGGTGAGTGGATCCAAGTTTGGTTTGGTAACATATTTATTTAATGAAACATTAGAAACATTCCAAGGTAATCAAGAAAATGTAAAAGATGCCCATTACTCTCACTACTATTCAACATTAAAGTGGAAATTCTGTCCAAGACAATTAGAAAAGCATAGGAAATGTTTTAAAATATGCTTCATTGCAGATAATATGGTTGACAAAAAATCCAAGATAAGCTACCATAAAACAATTAGAACTAATAAGAAAGTAAGATCAGTATTTAAAAAATCAATAGCTTTACACCAGAAATAACCAGTCAAGATGAAAAGTAAATTAATCCCTTCAGTAGTACAAGGCATATATAAAATACTTATAAACAACCAAGAAAAGTTAAGGACTTCTTTTGACAGAAATAAAAGAAGACCAGAATAGTATATGGAGATGGACATATAATTTTTCTAGTTATCATACTGGTAAGATATCAGTACATCCACTTTTATTTTTGAATTTGATACATTATGAATTAAAAACCCATCATGGAATTTGAGAAGATAATTTTCTAGATTATCTGAAGGATAAAATAGACTAGAATAATCTCAATTGTTTTGAAAAAGCACTTCCTATTTACAGAGAGGAATTGCCCCACCAGATATCAGTACTGATGTACTATAAAGACACAGTGATTAAGGTAGTGTAGTCCTGGTTAAAAATAGACAAATACATTCATGGAATGGAAGAGAGTTGAAAAAGAAATCCATATACATGTAGAAATTTAGTTTCTAGAAAAGTAGTAGCATTTCAGATCAGTTAAAGGATGGACTGTTGTTAGCTCTGTGTTGGGACAACTCATATTCATTAAGACACTACAACATAATGGTTTATCATGTGTCAGCAGCCTCAGCATCTCCAACTTGTTAGATATGCAAATTCTCAAGCCCCTCCCCAGACCTACTGAATCAGACACTCTGGGGTGGGGCCCCCCAGTGTGTGTTTTAATAAAGTGTCCAAGGGATTGTGATCCTTGTTCAAGTTTGGGAACAACTATTTTTCATATATGCTGGGTCCTAAGTTCCATCTCTCTTTTTGATGGGGAATGAGAACAAAGAGCATGCAATCATGGGAAGTTATTAGGAAAATCCTTCATCCTAACAAAACACTGTGAGAATTAAGAGCAACTTGTAGAATCCTTAAATATCCACTGTGGAGTGAATTCTGACTACTTGAATCTATGCAGTCAGCCTGCTTGAGTTCAAATTTGTTTCTCACTGACTTTCATGACCCTAAATAGCAAATTAATAAGCTGTGTTTCAATTTCCTCATATGCTATTGATAAGAAAATAGCAGTATCTTGCATAAATGTTGGGAGGATTAAATTTGGTAATTCATTTAAAATACTTAGCCCAATGCCTGATGTGTGGTAAATATCTTATACATGTTTACCAGTATTATTTAGACAATATTTACCTCACACATAAATGAATCCATATAGTCTAAAGACCTAAACTTAAATCTACATAAGCATCATAAAATAATACATAATTTTATGATTACAGTCTTAGGTAGGGAGGACCTTCCTTAAAGGTCCAGAATCCATAAACCCAGAATCCATAAAGGAAAAGATGGAAAAATTTGCTCATTTATAATTTAAATTTCTCTACCATGAGAGACACTAAAGAAAAGAAATAAACGCTACACTGAGAGAAAAATAATTCAATAGAATAAGAGGAATATCCATAAAAAGGAAATACAAACAGCCAAAAAGAAATGAAAAGATGTTAATATCACTAGTAGTGAATGCAATTTAAAATGAGTTACCACTTTTTACAGGTAAGATTGGTAAAATGTTTTTAAAAATCAGTTATGTGCACTGATGGTTCAGAAGCAAGAACATGGCACACTCCTCTCTTAATGTATGTTTACTTGGGAAAACCATTTTATTTTATTTATTTTTATTAACATCCTTATTGGAGCATAATTGCTTTACAATGGTGTGTTAGTTTCTGCTTTATAACAAAGTGAATCAGTTATACATATACATACATCCCCATATCTCCTCCCTCTTGCATCTCCCTCCCACCCTCCCTATCCCACCCCTCTAGGTGGTCACAAAGCACTGAGCTGATCTCCCTGTGCTATGTGGCTGCTTCCCACTAGCTATCTATTTTACATTTGGTAGTGTATATAAGTCCATGCCACCCTCTCACTTCATCCCAGCTTACCCTTCCCACTCCCTGTGTCCTCAAGTCCATTCTCTACATCTGCATCTTTATTCCTGTCCTGCCCCTAGGTTCTTCAGAACCTTTTTTTGTTTGTTTTTTTTAGATTCCATATTTAAGTGTTAGCATATGGTATTTATTTTTCTCTTTCTGACTTACTTCAATCTGTATGACAGTCTCTAGGTCCCAACCTAAGTGTCCATCAACAGATGAATGGATGAAGAAGATACGGCACATATATACAATGGAATATTACTCAGCCATAAAAAAAAACAAAATTGAGTTATTTGTAGTGAGGTGGATGGACCTGGAGTCTGTCATACAGAGTGAAGTTAGAAAGATCCATATATTTGGGTATGAAAAAAAATGGCAAGAATAAATGAAACAAAGAAATGAAAATAATGTATGTATTTCACAGCCTTTTTATGTTAGAAAAGTATGTATGTGTGTGTGTTCATAAATTCTTAGAAGCAGAAAGAAATATCGCAAACTGTTATTTTTATGAAAAATAGAAGAATTGTTAGAAGAGTGAAGGAAGATGATTTCACTCTATAAACTTCTGAATTTTAAAGTTTTATCATGAGAATGCCTTCATGTGCTATTTGTGTAATTAAAATACAGAATTCTGGTATTTAGTGGGTAGGAGTCAAGGATGCTTGATATCCTGCCCATGTGCGTGGGAGATTGTCTCACGACTGAGAATTGTCCTGACCTTTCATTCTCTCAATCACATTATTTTAAACCTTTCATGGCTTTATAATAGTAAAACTAATTTACTCAGCAAAAATATTATTTTAAAGTATTATTTTGAGCGACCAGCACATAGGCCTCAACAATATAAAACAGTAGTTTAAGACACAGGTAGGGTAGCTGTGTTCAAACCCCAACTCCATCTCTCTAGTTGCATGACCTATGCACTAAACATCCTTGTACCTCAGTTTTCTCACCTGTGAAATGGGTATCGCTGTGAAGATGAAATGATTTAACATGTGTAAAGCACTTAAAACAGTATCTGGCACACAGTAAACACTACGTAAATGTTAGTACTTATTGTTAATGCTGAAAGCATACATCTGCAGAAACTTCTACTTTATTCTTCCATTAAGAAAAAAAATTTTTCCCTTTCCCACAAAATGTCTGTCTTGGCCCAACCATTCTCAGTATGCCTTTCTCAATCCTATATTACTACACATTTTCCTTTCCCTATTCTCTTTTGATTATAAATGATAGTATTTTAGTCCATTCAGTTGTAGTTCAAAAACTTTTCGTTGGTTACCTTGGTTTTCAAAGGGAACCTATGTAAAGGCTGGAAGATACATTCCCTCCCTTTTTTCTTTTCTTTTAATCATCAAATATTTTTTATCTTCTAACACGTTAGACATGGAGGACACAAGAGCTCAAAAGACTAATCAGATTTCTGTCTGCTTAGATGGCCCAAATGCCAAAACACAACTAAAATAAACGTGCAGCTCATGAAAAGTTCTTCAAACCAAATAAAAATTTTGTGCTAATCTGAAGAAAAGTAGAGAGTCTCTTCACTCCTCCAGTGGTCCTCAGCGCAAGGGGTGCTGTGTGGTAAGCAAAGGTCAAGGACGCCTGATGTCCTGCAATACACTTGACTCACTTCTTCGTAAGAAGAGTTGCTCTGAGTCTTGCGAGACCTGTAAGTGTCCCTTGGGAAAGTCACATAAGTGAAACCCCGTTTACTATTTTCTGAGCCTATAACTTAACACACACACACACGCACACATAAAGTAGCTTTTATATAGTTACCACAGAAATTAGAGAAGGCTGTACTTTTTTGGGAAACTGACCAAATCTTGTTTACCGTTCTGAAAGATCACATCACCAACAGCAATGCTACTAGCACTACTTGAGTCATCAATACAATCTGTCTGTATCAACACAGGTGAATCACAATTGTACTTGTTGTCACATCTACAGAGAGCCTTTGACCAGGTGGAAGCATCTTAATATTTCATTGTTTTTTATGTAGTGAGGTCTGAGCACTTACATGCTGAAATGCATGTCATTTTATTCTAAATTAGTTTCCTTTAATTTCTCGCTTATTAAACTTAGAGAATATATTGATATTTTGTTTCAGTTGTGTGTAAATAAGGTCATATTATCTGTAAATTTTATTTCAGAAGACTATCAGGCATGACCAAACACTTGTTTTAAAGAGAGTGTAGCGTTTGATAGGCTTAGGAATTAGAGTTGCTCAAATCAGAGATCAGACCAGCCACTTAACTGAAAAAATATGAGGAATGGGGTTCAGTGGGGTTAGTTTTGCCTGACTCCAGAGAAACAAAGAACGATTAATTTAAAGCTAGAACAAATTCAGTTACCTGATGCAACCTCTTCATTTGAAACATGAAGAAACTAAGAACCAAGGGATATGACAAATATCAACTGCTAGTTAATGGTTGGACATGGGTCAAAACCAGTGACGGGTCTTTGAGTAATCTTTTTAGAATACCACACTGTCTTCAGTAACTGAGAAAGGGAATTAGGGTAGGTGATATGGTGAAAACAGAAAGGGATTGGGTAAGCAATTAATTCCAAAGCTGTCAGTTCTTTTGGTGATTGATTTGGTAACCAGTAATATTTAATCCTTAGTCCTTGTTTGCTTGTAGCCGAGAGGAAAGTGATGAAATAAGTTTTGGAATAAAAGGATATAGGAATAAAATGGAAGAGTCAATTCTGTAAATGCTGACATATAAAACCATACAAATTATTTTGCCGCAGTTGACGTGAGGGTCAACTGCTATTATTTTCACTTTCCATTTTAATTATGGATTGTTAGTTACTGAAATATGTCTTAGGAGAGTCTTCGCCTATTGGATCCTTTAGATGACAGTAAAGGCCAGCTTTTTGCATAATGCCTAACATGAAACATTTGTTGCTTATAAAGGTTAAAATCTGAAGGGTATTAAGGAAAACCTCAGTCAAAGCACCTCTCATTGGACAAAGCTGAAATTCCACTTCCTCAAACGTGACAGCAAGAATGCAAATTTTGGTAGGCTGGGGGGGAAGAAGAAAAGGGAGTTTCGACATGGCTGATTTGATCATTGTATCCCCAATGCCAACACCAATATCTCAACCTAAGAGGCACTCAGTATTCACAAAGGCAAGGGATGGAAGGGAGGTGGGAGGAAGGAAATGAATTAACCCTTTCTTGACCCTCTTCTAATATTCAAATACCTTTAGAGGGATAATATATATTCTTCCCCAGCTCTTCTGTTTGAATATATTTAACAGATCTTATTGTCTTGGCTATAATGACAAGAAAAGTAGTGAACGAATGTATCCTCCACTTAGTTTGCTTCTTTACCAAGGGCATAAATTGTTGTAATACAACAATACCTTTTATTTGAAGCCTTTCTCCAGAATAAAAATATTTTTTTCAAGCACTATTTAATTAATTCTCCAATGGAGCGTATGGTTTTTTTTTGTTTGTTTGTTTTTTTGTTTGTTTTGCGGTACGCGGGCCTCTCACTGTTGTGGCCTCTCCCGTTGCGGAGCACAGGCTCCGGACGCGCAGGCTCAGCGGCCATGGCTCACGGGCACAGCCGCTCCGCGGCATGTCGGGTCTTCCCGGACCGGGGCACGAACCCGTGTCCCCTGAATCGGCAGGCGGACTCTCAACCACTGCGCCACCAGGGAAGCCCGAGAGTATGTTTTTGAAGTCCCTTCTGTTCCCACTCTGAGCTAAGGAAACTGAGTTTCAAATGGTTAAGTTCTTAGAAGACTGATAAGCAAGAAAATCTTTATTCTTTTTAAAATTCATTCATTTCTCAAAGCCATTTAAATTGCTCCTGCGGGATCCAAACAAAAATGTCTCACCAAATTTAAGAAACACAGAAACGCTAAAGTGCTGGCTTTTTTTTTTAGAACCGTCAACAGATTTTCATCTGTTACCGTAAAGTGCCTCAACCAAGATCTTTTAATATCATGTCCAGAACAGAGTCAGATATTTACATATTGAACAGATATTTTGTTTCTTGTATGGTTTAGGCTTTAACCAGATACATTTTCAGATTTCTCTTTCTCTCTCACTTTCTGTTTTTTTTCTCTCTTGAGGAAAGGACTGAATTTTCAGAAAATATATAGCATAAATGAGTCACTAAATTACAACACATAAACTCAAGTCTTTGAAGATCTTCCTGCAGAGAGGTGTACTGAAAGGTTGTTTTAACCGTGCTTATTGGTGAATGGTTGCCCTCTCCTCCCAGTTACACACATTTGAGTGAGAGCTACTAACTAGACTTAGCAGAGGTTAATTGCTGATACTTAATCACTGTGGAAGACAGCAGATATGGGGACCATTACACTTGGCAGGACTTATCATCTCCCACTGTGTGCATTTAGCTCAATGAGACTGTGAGTCTATTATCAAAAGCCAGATTTGGGGAGAACAAAAACCTATCATTTTGCTCATCTCCCCAAATCTTCTACATTATTTCACCAACAAAAGTGACCTTCCTTCCTGCATTATGGTATTATAAAGTGGTAAAGAGCTCAACCCCTTGGGTTAGTCTGTGTGGATTTTAATCTTGGCTCTAACACTTAGCCAGTGCATGAACTTGGTTAAATAATATAATTTCTGCTGGCCTCCATTTCCTCACCTGTTAAAGGTGGGTAATACTAATACTCAATTTATTGAATTATTTCAGGGTTAAATGAGTTTATACACGTATAAAATACTTAGTTTAAATTCTGTTGTTTATCTTTGACTTCACTTTCTGTAAGTGACAGAGACAATACTGTAGTAGCTGTTGATGCGATAACACTCAGATTCCCCATATCCAAAAGGAAGTCATCATCTCCCTCTCCATGTGTGACCCTGAAACCTGCTCCTTCCATGCTCTTCCCTATCCAGCTAATGGTATAGTCAGTTCCTTGTTACACAAGCTAGAAAACTCAAAGAAACATCTTCATTCCCTCTACATCTTCTCCTTTAATCTTAAACTCAAGAAGTCACCAAATCTTGTCCAAATTGAATCCTCGATATCCTGCTTCAGTCCCTTCCTTTGTCCTCCCAGGAGAGCTACAAACCCTCTCCCTTGTCCAGTTACTCTCTATGTCTCCGTCTTCCAATCCATCCAATGCCTGGTCACCAAATCTGTCTACCTAAAACACGACCCTGACTACATGGTTTCTAACTTTTAAAATGTGTTCGTTCCATGAATGCATATATAGTGATAATCATTTGCCTCCTATTGTACTAGTGAGATGCTAACAAAACAGAAACAGACAGATCCGACTCACAGAGGGGCTTAAAGCCTAGCCTAGCAGGGCAATAGATAAGTGAGTAGGCAAATCTGACTCACTATGCTACACACTCTTTTTGTTGGTATGCATAAGGTTCTATGACATTAGGGAAGGGGCAGTAACATGGACTAGGGAGAGGGGCATAAAAACAAAGGCTTCCTTTTTTATTTAATTTTTTTTTTTTTCCTTGCCATGCCTCGCGGCTTGTGGGATCTTGTTTCCCTGACCAGGGATAGAACCCAGGCCCTGGCCGCTGAGTCCTAACCACTGGACCTCCAGGGAATTCCCAAGGCTTCAAGGTGTTAATTGCTAAAAAATAAAAACCTTCAATTGTTTCCTATCGCATATGGTGGATTCCAAATTCCATAGCAGCTATCTGGCATTCAAACCCTCCATAAAGCCGCCTGAACTGAGCTTTCGAGCATCTTCCCGTGCTCTACAATCCAGTCAACTTGTCTTTTTACGGTTCCTCAAAGGACCCCAAGCACCAGCACCTTTTTTTTCTCTGCTTATTTAGTTGTCTCAGCCTAGAATGGCCTTCTGTTCCTTTACCATTTTTCGAGAAATGGCTTAAATGATACCCCCTCATCGGGAAAGTCTGCTAAAATGCCCTAGTCAGAATTAATCTCTCTTTTTCCTCCGTCACCTCACTCCTTGCTTCCACTGACCAGTTACCCAGTTGGCTCTGTTTGACAGTAACGTCTGCATGCGTCTTTTCCTTCCACTGGCCTGTGCGCTAATAGAAGGCGGGTGCCATGTCTCATTCATCTTTGAGTTCCCCAGAGGGGCTCTTACAATAACCGACACCTAGGAGTTGCTCAGTAAATGCTTGTTGAATTAAATTAAATTAAATTGTTGAGAAGGCAGTTTTATTCTTCGTGATCTTCGGGCACTTTCCCTGAAAGACCCTCTAGTCAAAGGATTTAACCTTCTGGCTGAAGATTTTCATGCTTTTTTCAACTCTGAGGGAGAGGACTTTTAACAGGAATGGGAAAAAAAACCTTCCATGTGGCTATTTAAAACTAAAAAACAACGTATTATCTTATTTTGTTCCAGGGCTTCTCAGATGCTTTTTAAAAACTGTTGAAACTCACAGTCAGAAATGGTTCAGAATTCTTACCTGATCGGACAGAGAACACTGAATGAATTTTAGATTCATTAAAAAATCTGAACTGAAACGGAGGTACTCAAACTGCTCTGTACTGTCTGACTACAGTCTTAATCATTAAGCGTTTTGTGTCTGCATTTGCATAGTTGAATAATTTACATAGATTATAGCCCAAAGAATAAAGCGATAGCAAAAAAAAAAAAAAGAGCAGAAAGTTATAACCTGGATAATGGGTGTGCAAATGAAAGGTGGAGGAGAGTAAAATGTTTTTGTTATCATTTACTTATAGCATATTTGTAAATTTTCAAAGGAAAAAATAGCTTATTTAATCATGTCTTCATAACACTAATACAATAGGAAGTCCCAGCAGAGTTATGAGTATTTCTGAGAGAGATGAGGAAACAAAGCCTGGCTTAAAGTTACACAGACAGCTGGGGAGAGCCAGACTGGAATCCTTACCTCCTGACCATCAGTCCTCTGCTGGTTTTACTAGTGTAAGCTCCTGATGCCTCCAAAGGATCATGAATTACACTTGGAGTGGAAACACACAAATTCTAGGCTGAGGTGGAGACTTCTAGCCGAATTGTGTTTCTCATGTGTCCTTCAATTTTAATATCAATACCATGTTCCCATTCAGATTCATCTCTTGACCTAAGTGTATAATCGCCTGTACTTTATATCAGTGGCTTTCCAGAAGCTGCTATAATTTTAAAGCATTAGAAAAACAAATTGCACAAGTTCTAGCTGCTGTATGATTGTACAGAAATGTTCAACTGGACATTTGAAACATGCTGTAACTGTTTTGGGAGGGGAGGTGGGGGGAGAACAGGGAAGGAGACCAGGGGCTGCTGATATACTAAGAGGAAGCATTCCCTGCTGATTCCTTGGTAATGGTGACAAAGAACTTTTGTTCTATACTTTGACCGTCAGCTGGACTTCTAGAAGCAGAGTGGTCAAGAGTGACAGTGCTGGATTGGATAGCCTGGGTTTGAATTTTGGTTCTACTATTTAGTGACTTCGAAAAATCTTCTCTATCAGAAAATTTGGGATAAAGATAGTTATCTTCTTTATAGCATTGCTACTTAGGTTAAATGACATAATGTATGTAAAAGTGCTTAGGAAAGATTTGATACTTAGTAAATCCCCAGTAATTTAGCTATTATTAGTAGTATTGGTGGTACAGGATTATTCAGGATGTTTTTCCATGTATGATAATACAATAAAAAGCAGAGATGGGGGATTGGGTGGATATGGAGATAGGGCAGCTGAAGAAAAGGAAGGGTATTGGTGGGAAGAGACTAAAGGTGATACTGGAGACAGATTTCCAAGTGATGAGCATGACACAGTTTCATCAGGATTTTATTTTTCTTGAAGGAGAAAGACACCTAGATTGATGAAGCATGAACACAAGAGGACCAAGAGTAAATGGCTCATTTAAAACTTAATGTTTTTATTAAAGTGTCATCATTCTTTAAAGTTCCAAATTAGGATAAATTAGCCTTGATGATGTTCACATCCTCATTCTGAGCATCAGGCTTTGACTGGCCATTGTGGGAATTTGCTCTGCCCTGGAAGAGAGTGGGCCGGCCCACCAGGTCACTCTCCACCTTCCATGATCAAGAGTCCCAAACGCTACGTCAACAAGTATTTCCTCAAGGATAAAGTAGCTTAGAGGGATCTACACGTCTCTTGCCTTCATTTATAACCTCACAGAGTGAAAGGAACATGTTTTCATATCTATCTTTTCAGAGAATCCAGGAAAGCCCTCATAATTACATTTATTAAAAATATTTTGTGACTCAGCGTCTCTTAATAGCTACCAAAACTTTGGTTGAGAGAAACTACTGAAGAAGGTACTTTCTGAAGCACATTCTCACATTCCATTTTTCTAAATACTCCTGGTTATACTCCGGAATAAACCAGCCTTTCAGATAATCATGAATTGATACTGGTGACTTTTAAAGTTGTTTTCATTAAAGTACAATTTGGCAAATGACACCAGCATATATTAAGAGACAGTCCAAGAAAAAAAAAAAACCCTATAAAACACGTCACTGTACGAAAACAGTTGAAGGTTTTGTTCTTTACAGGACACAATGACCACTTTGTGACTGTCCACGGGGAGAATGTCTCTACCATTTCCTAGTCAGCAGCAGTCAGCCTTCTGCTAAGCAACTGATTTGGTTTTCTGTCACGGACCCTGTAAATTGTATAATTCATCATGTATACCCCTTTGCACGGCATGCTGGAACGTAGGAGCCAAATTTTTGTCTAATCTCTAAAAAAATATATAAAACTTTGAGGTATATTTTTGTGTTCTTTGGCTTTATTTCACCTTTCTACCATTATATTCTCTTTGCCCTATACTTCTCATCATTAAACATTTATTTTACCTTGTCATATTGTATGCTGAATTCAGTCATATGCTACAATGTAACGAATAATGAATGAATAAGTGAATCAGTACTTCTGATGATGAAGTTATACCATGCTATTTAATAGGACGAAGGACAGAGGGCATATCAAGCTATATACCTATACAGAGTTCAAAAATTCAGATACCAAGGATTCTAGAAGCAGGCAATCACTAGTATGAGTTTAGTTGCTCAAACATGTTGGATGTAATATCTCTCAGATTCTTAAAGTCTTTCTCTCAGGGTGGCGTGATGGCTGCTGCAGCTCCACGCGTTCTGCTGTTGATCCCAACAGGAGGAAAGGAATGGGAGCAGAGGCAGTGCCAGCGGAAAACCACGTGCATCTCAGTGGTTAGAACTGTGTCACATTGTCCCCATACTTACAAGGGAGACTGGAAAAGACACTCTATAAACTTTACAACCTATAATGTAGGGACAGGCAAGTGAGTAGGGTTCGGATTAGGTACTGGGTGTGACGACATGAATTCTGCCACAGCCATCAACCAAGGAAACACAACAATTCATTAAAATGACCCTAAGCTTTCAACCCTCAGTTCAAATTTGAGCCATATTCTCTAACTTCTCAAGAAAAATACAGACTCACGTTCAAAATACAGAAGCACTTACCCAGTTGGTAGTGTGTGTAAGGGGTACAACAGATCCTGATGATAGAAAGGCATTTTTTCTAGACAGTTTACTAGGCCCTGCACCCCAAAGACTGATCTCCTTATGCAACGTGGCACCAATGCATTAGTTCTGGGTGGTGCTTTTCTTTTAGAAAGTAGTTAACCTAAAACTCTTCAGTTACCTAGAGTGTAAATCATCATTTACTTAGCTTTATTTAAATCAGAAAAAATATATGAATATATTTGGTGCTTCGGAACGTGAAATTAACAAGGCACTATCTCGATGACTTTTGTTGTTACTATGACTTCCATGTTCTGCTTTGTAGCCACACCCTGTTGTATGAGCTGATAAGACTAACCCATGACTGCTTCTCTGCTCGGAGTAGGCATTACCAGCTGGATTGACAATTCTAGAGTTTTTAAAGGAACAAATTCCAAGCTATGAAGTTAATGCTCTTCTTTGGTTCCAAATAACTTTCATGGTTAATTCTAATAGATCTGGCAGAAGTTTCCTCGGTTCAGTCAATTGTCTAATTTCAAGGTCTTGTCTAATGCATAATAGTTGTAGAGGAAATCCAGGTTTCAAGGGCGTGCTTTCATTACAACCATATATTAGAAATAAATGGGTTTCTAAGACAGAAGTATGGAGACTCTAATTCATTAAATGAGGAAATAAAAATAGAATTAAATAATAAATCAATCCCAGTAGCAGGTATAGTCACATTTTTGTGTACTCCAGAGGCTGAGAACACTCATCTTGCAAATCCCCTGCTTAAAGGCTAGGCATAAGAGGAGCACTTTCACTGGACAATAGGGGTCTAAGCAACTTCACTTCAAGAAGGAATTCACAAAGAATTTCCCAAAATAGGTGACAAACAGGTAATTTGTTGAGCTTGACAGAGTCTCAAGCAAAACTTGGGGTTTTGTTTAACTGCAGTATCTGGACTTATGTGTCATGGTTTAGTGGTCTAAGTCAGAGTTTAACAACTGAAAATTGGGTGTTCCAATCTCTGTCTTATCAATGATTTTCTCTGACCTTTGATTAGGCACTTGACTCTACAGAAATATTTTTCCAGGTTTTTATTTTTGTTCTGTAGAATAAAAATAACTTTTAAAAATGATAGGTCAAATTTGCAAGTCACAAAACTGGAGAAACTAAACTAAGAACAATGTGTCTTCACTCAAAATATAGATTTTGTTTTTGCCGCTTAAATGATTTCACCTTTTTTTGCAGGAAGCACAGGGCCTTGAACAAAAACAAAATGAAACATTGTCTTGTTTCACTGAGGTTTCTGTCTGTATCGAGAATGTCTACTATTAAAATGCCATTCTTTACAACTGTTGACAGCAACTGGTGAACCACTAAAAATACACTTTTGTGCAGGACTAAGGGAAGATAAGAAATCTATTTCTTGATGAGTAGACAATTCCCCTTGGTTTGTGGGAAATGCTACTTGAAATAAAAGGGTTTGACTAAATGACCTTTTGAGTTCCTGTCTAATCACTCTTACTGCTGCTCTCCTTCCGCAGAAAGAACTTAACTACTAGATCCAAGTATGGCAACATGCACACACACACACACACACACACACAAACACACCACATTTCATGTATGCATATATCTATGTGTACTTACATGGGAGGAGTCACAGAAAGTAAGGTGTAGAGAGAGGAGAGAGGAAAAAAAGTTATGGCCAAATGCTTAAAAAGTGATAAGCCTGAGAAAAGTAGTGGGAAAAGCAAGCAGAGCCTGCCATTAAATCCTGCCTGAGATTTTAGTGTCTGTTCCTTGTTAGTGAATGAACAGATCACCCCAGTGCCCCTTGTGGATGAAAATCATATACACGTGCAAAATGATGTTCCAACTTTAAAAAGTAGACCAAGGAACAGAAACTGCCTCTATAGAAGTGGCTTCTCTTCTCTTGCTCATTAAGAAAAACATCAACATTTTAAGAATGGGCAAAAATACCAGTTGTGCATCCTTGAACAAGTAGAAGGTCAGCTTCTTATGCTGGGGACAGTCAGATACTGCTTTCATGGGACTGAATCAACTCTATGAAGTGCAGTTCCACAAAACTATAATTTTATATATTCCTATTATTAGCATTAATAAATTTCTGTGATGATTTAAATCTAGAGTTATAGCAGTTTTATTTTATTGGTTAATTCTAATAATTATAGTAAATATTTTTAAAATAAGTGCCAGGCACTGCTCTCAGTATTTTACATTCAGCACACATATACTCACCACAACCCTATGATGTAGGTACCATTATTATTCCCATTTTCAGAGGGGAAAATTTCTAAGCAAAATTTCCCAAGAGCACACAACCCATTAAGGGTTAGATGCTGGGATGTGAGTTCAGTCAACGTGGGTCAAGAGTCCCTGGTAAGAGTGCTTTATATTCACTGTATTTTCAACCAATCTAAAGAGTAAGAAGACAAAAGACAAAAGCTATTAAATCACAACTCTTTCTCTTTAAGTCCCCCACTACTTTTGTGTGAAACAAAATTTTATGAAGATTTGCTAATCTCTCAAGACTCTAACAGTAAAGCCCAGTGAATAATAGATCTTTGGTTTTTAACCAGAATATGTGGGGTCATGTTCTTTTATCATATATCACCAACCACTCCTTTCTACTAGCAAACATTCTGCTACAGAGCATGGCTCAGTGTGCCAAAGGAACACTGAGTTCAAGGGTGTACCAACCATCATAGTCCTACAACCCCAGTAACCTACAAAAATGAGCACCAGGCCAGACCACAGGGGAACTGAGCCTAGCTTCAACTTTGTGATGTGGAGATGATATTAACCTATTCTCAGGAATGATGAATGCATGAATGAGAAAACAGATGCACTGATAACTTAAAATTCTTGGTAGCACCTTAGCTAGTCCATCTATTGCTTTTTCTGTTTTCATTATGTCCAAATATAATTCCACGGGAATTCTTAGAAATCTCATTCTTTTCTGTTTCCACTAAAACCTACTGGCTCTTCCTCAATCAATAAAAACTGTGTTGAGGAATTATTTCTTTCTAGTTCTTCCACTGTGTATCAGAGGAGTGGTTTTCTTTGAATAGTGGAAAGGCCCACTATAGGACAATGTGATTGCTGAATAGGCTCTCTTTTAACAAAAGATCTGAAGGATGAAGAACCTCTGGTCTCACAATGCTTTTTTAAAACTTATATACCAAAAGTCTAAATACTCCCTCAAACAGGGACAGATCACATTCAGAACAGTCTAAGGTAGGTACTGATAAACTCCAGGAATCAGACAGAAGGGGCTCCAAGAGCAGCAGCGGGGAAAAGGAGGACCTGAGATGGAGAAAAGACAGAAAGTGAGAGGAAGTGGACAAAGGCGTGGTGGTAGAGGAACGACATCCCTGCCCTGGTTGTTCAACGTGTGTGCGTGTATCTATATCTATATCTATGTCTATTTTTTTTTTTTTTTTTTTTTTTGGAGAGGGAGAAGCAAATGCTGTGGATCTGCCTGCCCCACTGGACACCCTGATGCCTTAGGGAGTACAGTACTTATTCGTTCTCATTTTGCTCATTGTTCTTCGGGGATTCATGCAGACTCGGAGGGTTGAGCAACAAAGAACTCCATCTCAGTTTTCCCAGGAGTGATTGTTTCCACGTGTACTGAGTTGGCCAAAAAATTCATTCGGGATTTTCCATAAGATGTTATGGAAAAACTCTCATGAACTTTTTGGCCAACCCAATACTACAAAGCTGACATCAAATCTGATTCCTTTCAAAAATTTGTCACCTAGGGTACGTGTTGAATTTAATTATTTCCCTTTTTATGACCACAAGACAGAATTTAGGAACTAGTGGGTTTAGGAAATGTAGCTGTCATCCAATCTACGCTAGAATTCATCTCTTATTATATGGCTCCGGGATGCCCCAAACGCACTTGCTATTGAGTGCTAGGCTCTCTGCTCAAGTGATGAAATTTAGCCCTCTAGCAGACACATATGGCCGGGCTGTCACAGCTTCTTGGAATAGTTTTCACTTAGATTCTGAGAAACGTATGAACCTTAAAAAAAAATCCTCTTGCGCCTCTGTGAAGTCTTAAAAAAAAACTAGAATTTTTCTGCAAGCCACTGACTACAGAAAAGGCACACTATCTTTGCACACCAGAGCACCAGCCACCATAAACAAATAATTCTGCCCTATCCAAATTCAGTAATGGATATCAATTACTTGGAAAACTGTTTGTGATTTAACTTACTGCTATCTGTTCAAACAGGCTATTTATAATAGGAGTCAGATGATATCCTACCAAGCTTCATGAGGAGAGTAGTTTTCTGGGTTTCTTTAAGTGAGCTCACTTTCAGAAGATTTTTGATTGGTTCTTAAGACTGGAAAATTGCATTAATAGCTTTAGGTCCAAGGGCAAAAATCTATAATTTTTAATGGTAAATGTAAACAGTAATTATTGCGTGTTGTTTGTCAGCGGTGTTGTTTGTTAGCATGTCAAAATAAGAACATAGTACTTTTTTAACGTCTTTATTGGAGTATACTTGCTTTACAATGGTGTGTTAGTTTCTGCTATGATAAAGTGAATCAGCTATACGTATACATATATCCCCATATCCCCTCCCTCTTGCGCCTCCCTCCCTCCCACCCTCCCTATCCCACCCCTCTAGGTGGTCACAAAGCACCGAGCTGATCTCCCTGTGCTATGCGGCTGCTTCCCACTAGCTATCTATTATACGTTTGGTAGTGTATATATGTCAATGCTACTCTCTCACTTCGTCCCAGCTTACCCTTCCCCCTCCCTGGGTCCTCAAGTCCATTCTTAGTTGGGAAAAAACCCCACGAGGTTAGGCACAGTGGTACAAAATGAAATTTACATTTTTTACAAGGATATTTTCATACAAAGCATCCACAGAGCACAGCAATTTACTACAGAGTTCTACTTATCGCTTCTCTACTTATTTTGGCAGTCACCACTTGAGTTTGTAGAAAACAAAAGTACTATATGTCTCCACCCACAGTTCCCTTGAGCAGTGATATTGTTTTAATATACCTCTAAATGGAATTGATAGAGAATGCAGCAAAAAAGATCAGGAACAACCATCAGCATGATTATTCACAAATTTCACACATTCAGAAACTTACTCAAAGCCCTAGAAGGCTTGCCTGTTGTCAAAAACATACATAGCAGGCCCAGAATACTGACTTTGCAGCCAGTGGCCAAGACACTTGAAACATAAGAGTTCCCCTTATGTCTCCATTGTCAGATTTCATAAGCAAAATCAAAAATAGAAAGCAAGTAGGAAATCAATTCATACATTTCTACATATTAACAGCTTACTTATGGAAAAAGCCACAATCATCTCAATAGATTGAAAATTCAACATTCTTTCCTGATTAATAAAATCTGATAGTAAAAGACACACAGAAGTACACATTTTTAACATGATAAAAGTGGTTGAAACATGTATGACAAAATTTAACTCCTTAATATAGAAAGTGTTTTTATAAAGCAACAACAAAAAGATACACCCTATAGAAAAATAACAGTAGGAGGCAAATCACGGAGTAAATCAATTGTCTCCAAAACATTGAAAAAATGTTCAACTGTATCTTACTTAAAGAAATGCAAGCGTAAGCTACAAAATAAAAATTTAAACTATTATACTGGCAATTACTAAAATGCTAATGCTCAGTATTGGTGAGGTTGAAAGAAAAGGGCTCTCTCATCTTGCTGGAAGATTATACAGTGATAAAATAATTCAGGAAAGTAATCTGTCAATGTATTAAAAAGCATTAAAAGTATATATACCCTTTGATCTAGAAATTCCATTTCTAGGAGTTATATAGAAAGAAATCACTTGAGAGAGATGCTCACAAAATTTAATGACAAGATTATCGAGATACTGTATGTTATAATGAAACATGTAAAGAAACCAAATGTCCAACAATGGAATAATAGTTAAGTAAATTGGAAGTTCACATAATAGAATATTATTCATTCATCAAAAGTGATGTTGCACATGAATACTTGTTGATGTTGACGATGTTTTTATGATACATTCAGTGATAAAAACAAAGCTTTGAACAATACAACAGTATGATCTTGTTTTCATTCAAAATGAATATCTGTCTATCCCTCTATATCTCTCTCATCTACCTATTAACATACTACCTACATGAAAAAGGCTGGAACAATATTAATCATGAGTTAATGTTAGTTACCACTGTTTGGTGTTTTTCCATTTTCTATTATTTGTATATTATTCCTTATTATTTTTTCTTTTAAAAAAATGAACAAGTATTACTTCTGCAATAATAAATCAGATGTTATTTTTAAAGTATGTATATATTTTTTTTTAATTAAAAACAAGAAAGCAGGATTGTAAAGACTATGAAAATTTAGAAGTCATCACTAGATAATTTCTCATTTTATAACAGCCTCCAAACTGAAGTCCCAATGATAAAAGACAAATGATCTTGAAGTTTGAGCTTGAGTCATTCTACCTGCACAATCCTGTTTCCTCGACTGCAAAGTGAGACTAACAGGCCTGTTTTACTTGCCTCACAAGGTTATGGTGAGGCTCAAGTGAGATAATGTATGTGAAAACTGTGTGGGAAATGTCAGGTGTGATGTAAAAGTGAATATTATTATAATATGCCCATGAATGACATATAGGGTTTGTGAAAGGTTTCTTTTTTTCATTGCTATTTAGATGGATACAATACTTATAAATCATCTAAGGTGACTATTTTTCAGTAATCACAATTATTCTTTTCTCCTTCAAGTTTTCCACTTGGGCAAATGGGACACCTGAACAAGTAATATTAAAATAGCCTCTCAATGTGTAAGTATTTTTGCTTATGCTGCCATTTTAGTCCTATCACCATACAGTCATCTTTTGAAGTTAGCAGGAAAAGAAATGAAATTGAGTTCTTGTTATATTAAAATGGTAAAAATTAAAAAGAGAAAAAAAGTTTTGGAGAGTAATTCTCATAATATTTTCAAATAACAAATACATTGGTAAAATTAGTTTCACTGAATGCAGTGATTCTCCTAGATTTTTGGATTTTTTGAAAAAGATTAGGCTACCTAGTGAGTTTGCAAGTGACAAACTGCTAGAGCAAGACAGGGCATCACCTCCAGTGATGAGGGACTTGGGATTGAAGAGGGTCTGTAACAAAAAGTTACTCTAAGTTTTACTACATGAGTTGAAAATGTTGATTTCTTTGCTTGAATATTTTAATGAAGGGCTGAAAGCTCATCCTTCCTGACTCTTATTTTGTAAACTTAGCCTTTCTGTGCAAGAATTTGTCTCCTGTAAATTAAAAGACTTAAACGGGAAATATGCATGTGGCCAGAATGGACATGCGTGTTCTGCTGCTGCCCCTGCTTGGGCCCATCTGTTCTGATGGCAAGATGCCCACTGGCAAGCTGGCCCATTCTACTTCAGCAGAGCCGCCAGCCTTCCAAGGTCTGTGTGTGGGTGCACTGTGGTGAGAGCTGGCTTTCTGCAAGGAGCCCTTCCACCCAACCTACACATGGGTCTGTTTGCACTTGAGCACACTTGCTGGCTCTCATGTGTCATACAACAAATGCTCCTAGCGTGAATAAAAAGAGGACAGAGCTGCACTAGTATTTCAGCAACAGTGAATACAGACCTCACGCAAAACTTCCTATAGAGAATGGCTCATTCTCTATAGGAAGCCGCCCACAGAAGAGGAAGGAAAATCATCCATCTGTATGTTTCTAGTGCAAGAAGTAAGGAGGAATATTAGTCTGAAGGTCCCAGAGTCAGCATTCTTACCATATCGTGTAAAAGTACGTTTCCCTCCTTCCTATGGTTCTGTACAGTTCTGGGAGAGACAATAAGTGTGGCTGGAGTCTCCCTGTCTATAGGGCACGCACGACCTGATGTCGCATGCCATCTTTATAGCCCTCTTTCAATCTAGATCTGACAGCGCTGGAGGAAAGGCCAGGAGGCAAAGCCTAGTGGCTTCAGAATAGAGGGAAAATAGTGAAGTATTTTCATGACTAGCTGTTCTAGGAATGGCTGTGTTCTTTATAAATATTAAAGAGTAGTAACAAAAGGCAAACAAGATCATGAATAAAATGACCAACAGAGATCAAGGCTTAGGTCATCTAAATTTACAGGAATTCCATGTACGTCTGAGGGGCAAAAATCAAAAGCATTGCTGCAGAGAACCCAGAAGGGTAGCAACCACTGTGATTACTCATTCATTCATTTATTCAACACATACTTAATGGGTACTGACTATGTGCCAAGTGCTAGGGATACAAAGGTGAACAAGACACAGATAGAATCCCCCGCCCCACAGAGCTTGCATTCTAGTCGGGGAGAGAAAGACAATAAACAATCAAATAAATGTATGCTACAGTGTTAGGTAGTCATAAAGCCTATAAAATGAAGCAGGGGAAAGGGGTAGAGAGTGACAGGGAGGCTATTTTAGACAGAATGGGCAGAGAAGGGCTTACTGAGAATGATATTTGAACAAAGACCTGTGTGAAGTAGGAGAGTGAGTCATGGGAAGCTCTAGGGGAAGAGTGGTCTAGCTATGGGAAACAGCAAGTGCAAAGGCCCTGAGGTAGGCAAAAGCTTGGCTTATTTGGGGAACAGTAGTGAAGTAGAGGGAAGAAGGACAAGGAATAGAGTCATATGACATGAGTTTAGAGAGAAAGACTAACCAGATCATGTGGAACTTGTGGGTAATATTTGGTAAGACAAGAATTTTTAACTTAAATGTGATAGGAAGTGACTGAAGGTTTTAGGCTGAGGGATGACCCTCTTTGATTTGTACTTTTATCTGATTGTTCCTGCTTCATCTCTGGAAAACTAGCCATGGGAAGCAAAAGCAGAATAGGGAGTCCAGTCAGCCAGCTACCAAAATAATATAGAAAAGAAATAATAGTGGATTGAATGACTCTTGGTGGAAGAGGTGAGAAGTGGTTAGACTGGGATATACTTTGATGGTACAACTGACAGAATGTACCGCTGGCTTGGTTATGGGGTGTCAGGGGAAACGGGGGACAAGAATAACACCTAGATCTGGGCATGAGCAACTGTCAGGCTGCTGGGGACAGAGTGAGGGAAGCAGGGAGAGGAGCATATATCAGGGAAAAGAGTAATCAAAAGTTCTGTGTGGGGCTTCCCTGGTGGTGCAGTGGTTGAGAGTCCGCCTGCCGATGCAGGGGACACGGGTTCGTGCCCTGGTCCGGGAGGATCCCACATGCCGCGGAGCGGCTGGGCCCATGAGCCATGGCCGCTGAGCCTGCGCGTCCGGAGCACGTGTTCCACAACGGGAGAGGACACGACAGTGAGAGGCCCGCGTACCGCAAAAAAAAAAAAAAGAAAAAAAGAAAAAAAAAAGAAAAAAAAGTTCTGTGTGAAATATTGAGTAAGCTGTTGTAAATAAAAGTCTATGGTTCAGACTTTTGTCATCAGAAAATATAGGCGAAACACCAAGAACTCATCGGTCACGTAGTAAATACTCAATAAGTAATGGCTTTACTTTGTTGTTGTTGTTGTTGTTACTGCCAAGCTGACGCTATCTTTTGCCTCTAAGATGTTACTCGTGGAAAAGGTTTGATGGATGGGAACAGGCTGACTCAGATAGGACAGAATGTGTCCTAGTTCTGAACTAGAGAGAAGATTTGGGCAGTTATTAAGTGTTCAAAAGCAATAGTTATCTAGAAAGGAAACATTAGGAGAACAGCAGGGGCAACCCCAGAGCAATGGTCCTCAAATTCTAGCCTCACCTGGGAAGTTTTCAAAGATGAGATTCTAAAGATACACTTCAGATCTATTGCCTTAGAATCTTCAAGGATTGAGTCCCAGAATATATAATTTAAAAGCATCCCCTGGGTAACTCCATGTTTAAAACCACTGCCCAAGGACATGATCTTCCAAGCCCTCTAAGACATAAAATGTTTGCCAACACTGGCTGTTAGAGCAGGACAGAAAGAACATCATGGTCGTCTTTTATCTAAAGTGGGCACATAAAGCCCATTTCTTAAGTACAACAAAGCACACCTATGAAAAAGAGGCTTGCTTTTCAGAAGGGTGGTTTGGAGGCCACAAGAGACAGGAATGCTGCTGCACCTCAAAGAATAGTTAAGACACCAGTTTCTTTTGGAACTGTAACTATAGCCATCCATGGAAGTCAATGTTATTTGAGTCATAGGTACTATGGGATTTCAGAATATTTCATAACAGGGAGTTAGTAACCTGGGGGCTAGAAGAGGGTCTGTCTCCAGCAAACCATGTGACTTGAGGAAACTTTCTTTACCTCTTTTGACCAGTTTTCTCATCTTTAAATTGAGGATCTACTGATATTAGTGATTTTCGAAGAGCCCTGAGATTCCACATTGTTGCTTGGGTGGAACTTGGGTAAAGAGGATACAGCTTTGCTTTTATCTGTTTTCTGGGTCTGAGTAAGCCTTCATTTGAAAGAAGGGTTCCCCTCCTTAATGTTTTCAAACAGTATCCTAAAATGATCTCAAAAATACCTTGCAG
The DNA here is from genome assembly GCF_008692025.1 of Phocoena sinus. Lineage (NCBI taxonomy): Eukaryota > Metazoa > Chordata > Mammalia > Artiodactyla > Phocoenidae > Phocoena > Phocoena sinus. The sequence continues at coordinate 40,647,475 of NC_045776.1, forward strand.
GGAAAAAAGAACTAATATGTGCTAAATCTTCATCGTAGATAAAGTACTTTAGGCTTCCGGTTCATCTCATTTGGTCCTCACTGCAATCCTGTAAGCTCTAGGGTTACAAATACACCCATTTCATTAGATGAGAAAATTGAGGCTCAGAAGACTTTTTTTTTAAACCCCAAACTTCTTTAGCTAACACAATTTGTAATCAGAAACACTCTATTTCCGACTCCAGCCTAAAATGCACCAGAGCTCAAAGGTTTTACATTAAACATAATGCTTCCTTCTAGAATTCTATGCCTTTGATTTAAAAGTGTAACCTAAATGTATAGCATCTTGGCTATAAATGATTATTGGCAATTTTCAAAATCTGCTCACCATGAAATTCATTCAGAAATATTACTTCACATGTCAAAACTATGACTAAGCCAGCTACCTCAAACTCAAGAAGTTTCAAACATATTCATTATCTCCCACCCAAACCTGTTCCTTTTTTTTCTTTTTGGATAAACCACCATCCATACAGTCAACCTTTGATCCTTCCTTCTATCTAAGTCACCCCTTGCTTGGTGGCTCTGATAAACGTTCCTCATAAAATATTTCTCATATATATTCCTCCCCTTCAGTCTTTATATCCCTGCTTTAATGATCTCTCATTTAAGCTACACTTACTCTTACACTTAGCTTACATAGCTTACACTTACGCTTGTCAGCAACACCTTGTGTTCTTCAAGTCCTTTTCCTCTATGTATTCCTCTCTCTTATAATTTAACCTAAAATTTTCAAAGTATTTGCATATGTACCTCCCCAACTATGATATCTTTTGGGGATCATATTCTATTAATTTTCCTGTCTTTATTGCCTAATCATGTCTCACACATGGTAGCTTCTCACAATAAATGTCTGCTGACTAGAAAAAAAAGATACATCAAAATTGAAGGCATTTTCGGGCTTCCCTGGTGGCGCAGCGGTTGAGAGTCCGCAGTCCATGCAGGGGACGTGGGTTTGTGCCCCGGTCTGGGAAGATCCCACATGCCACGGAGCAGCTGGGCCCGTGAGCCACGGCCGCTGACCCTGCGCATCTGGAGCCTGTGCTCCGCAACAGGAGAGGCCACAACAGTGAGAGGCCCGCGTACCGCAAAAAAAAAAAAAAAAATTAGAAGGCATTTTCACTGGAGTAATTGGGCATTCGTAGGCAAAAACATGAACCTCAACCTAAACCTCTCTTGTTATACAAAATTAAAAGCGCACCATGGAATCAGATATGCAATGTAAAATTATAAAACCTTTAGGATAAAACACAGGAAACAATCTTCAGGATCTAAGCCTACATAAAAAGTTCTTAACCTTCACACCAAAAGCACAATCCATTAAAAAAATGAATATATCGGACCTCATAAAAATTAAAACTGTTTGCTCTGTGAAAGACCCAGTAAAGAAGATGAAAAGGCATGCTTTAGACTGAAAGAAAATATTTCCAAACTACACATCTAACATATAGAATATATTAAAAACTCTCAAAACTTAATGGTACAAATGATACAATTGGAAAATGGGCAAAAGACATTAAAAGACATTTCACCAAAGAAGATATACAGATGGCAAATAAGCACATGAAATAATGTTCAACATCATTAGTCATCAAGGAAATGCACATTAAAACCACAGTGAGATATCACTACAAGCCTCTCAGAATGGCCAAAATAAAGCAAAGTGATAACACCAAATGCTGGTGAGAACACAGAGAAACTAGATCGTTCATGAAATGTTGGAGGGGATGTAAAATGGCACATCCACTTTGGAAAACAGTTTGTCAGTTTCTTATGAAACTAAACATCCAGAAATTGTACTCTTGGGCATTTATCTAAGAGAAATGGAAACTTACATTTATACACAAACTTATACATGAATGTTCATAGCATATTTATTTGTAATAGCCCCAAACTGGAAATAACCCAGGTGTCCTTCAATGGGTGAATGGCTAAATAAACTGTGTTATGTCTATACTATGGAATACTACTCAGCAGTAAAAAAAGAATAAATTATGGATACATGCAACAATTTGATTAGATCTTAAGGCAACTATACTAAGTTAAAAAAGAAACCTCAAAAGGTTACATATAGTACATTTCTATTTATATTACATTATTAAAAGGACACAGTTATGGAGACAGAGAACAGATTAGTGGTTACCAAGGATTACGGATGGAGGGAAGGAGGCGGGGGAGAGAAGTGGAAGTGGCTATTAAAGGGTAGCACTGATGAAACGGTTCTCTCTTTTGACAACAGTGGTGTTTACACAAATCTACACATGTAATAAAATTGCACAGACCTAAACAGACACGCACACACATACACAGGGGAGTGTATGTAAAATTTGGGAAATCTGCGTAAGGTTGGTGGATCATACGAATGTCACTTTCCTGGTCCTGATATTGCACTACAGTTTTGCAAGATGTTATTATTGGGGAAACTGGCTGAAATGTACATGGGACCTCTGTATTATTTCTTTCAACTGCATGTGAATCTGTATCTCAAAATTTTAAGTTATTTAAAAAATGAAGGCATTGGGCTTCCCTGGTGGCACAGTGGTTGAGAGTCCACCTGCCGATGCAGGGGGCACGGGTTCGTGCCCCGGTCCGGGAAGATCCCACATGCCGCGGAGCGGCTGGGCCCCATGAGCCATGGCCGCTGAGCCTGCGCGTCCGGAGCCTGTGCTCCGCAACAGGAGAGGCCACAACAGTGAGAGGCCCGCGTACCGCAAAAAAAAAAAAAAAAAAAAAAAATGAAGGCATTGAAGAAGCTTAGGGCAGCTTCAATAGGAGAAGTTTTCACCTTTTATATAGCAGTGGCAGCTGCTTTGGTTAATCACATCCAGCAGTCATGGAGCTGACTAAATTCCATTATATCAGTTAAAATTTCAGATACAGGAGTAGAGAGAGCTTGCCTAAAACCTCAAAGGTCTTGATCTTTATTCATTGCCTGTGTGACTGACATAGTGTATGGCCTTGGAAAGTTCCTGTCAACTCCCCTCTTAGAGGAGAGGGTGGGGCTAGATGACTTTAACATTCTACAAGCACATCCTGGTCCTAAGCCAGAGGTAGAGGATAAGAGTTGAGGAGGAGGAGGAGGGGATGGAGGGGGAGGAGGAAGATTATCACTGGGACCTGGTTAGAAGAAAAAGGTGAAGTCTTTCCCTTTGGTAAGATTACTAAGGTGGTTTTAGAACAGCACTGATGATAAGAAACTTTAATCTCTGGAAACAGGATACATCAAACAAATATACAGTGCTTGGGAACACTTTCTTAGGAAAACTGGAAACATAAATGCAATATCCTAGGAAAACACGACTAATAGAGAACAAAGGTGACACATTTAGTCCACTATGGTAAACAGGACAATATACAATATAATTGAAGACAAAGCTTATTTCACAAATATAAATAAGACACTTTCAAAAATGGTTTTGGGGCTTCCCTGGTGGCGCAGTGGTTGAGAGTCTGCCTGCCGATGCAGGGGACACGGGTTTGTGCCCCGGTCCAGGGGGATCCCACATGTTGCGGAGCGGCTGGGCCCGTGAGCTGTGGCCGCTGACCCTGCATGTCCGGAGCCTGTGCTCCGCAACGGGAGAGGCCGCGATAATGAGAGGCCCGCGTCCGCAAAAAAAAAAAAAAAAATGGTTTTGTTGTGTCTGTGTACATGTATGGAAGTATTTTAAAAATAACTGAGGAATTAATGGCCTTTTGCATCATAGTTTTGTTTTTGTTTTTCCCCAAGGAAAGGTCTGTGTAGGAGGTTGCAGCTGGAGGAGCACAGTAGCCCAGATTTCCTGAACAGTTAGGAAACCACAGGGATTAGCCAACCAAGAGTCCAAACACAGACTTGAGGGAGTCTTTCCTTCATGGACTTTGCCATCTAACAAAATGAACCAAGCCAGTGAACCTACTGGCAACCTAAGTGGAAGAATACATTTGGAATGGCTTAGAGCTGATCTCAGGGTGGAGGCAGGTGGAGTAGGTTGAGCCAGCTGTTTGGGAGTATTCTTTTTTTTTAATATATATATAAATTTATTTACTTATTTATTCATTTATTTATTTATGGCTGAATTGGGTCTTCATTGCTGCGTGTGGGCTTTCTCTAGCTGCCATGAGTGTGGATTACTCTTCGTTGCAGTGCGCGGGCATCTCATTGCGGTGGCTTTTGTTGCGGAGCACGGGCTCTAGGCACGTGGGCTTCAGTATTTGTGGCGCACGGGCTTAGTTGCTCCGTGGCATGTGGAATCTTCCTGGACCAGGAATTGAACCCGTGTCCCCTGCATTGGCAGGTGGATTCTTAACCACTGCGCCACCAGGGAAGTCCCTGTTTGAGAGTATTTTGAGAGAGAATTAAAAAAGGCATCAAGCAAGGGGAAGGGAGTCTGCTCCAACAGTAGAACTGTTAAACGAATACTCAAAAGCTTACAATTATACATTCCAGGATAATCAACCCATGAAACCACTGCCATGCTCCCAACCCCCACACAAGAATCCTCCTGCCAATGCAGGGGACACGGGTTCGAGCCCTGGTCCTGGAAGATCCCACACGCCACGGAGCAACTAAGCTTGTGCACCACAACTACTGAAGCCCATGCGCCTGGAGCCCATGCTCTGCAACAAGAGAAGCCACCACAATGAGAAGCCCGTGCACCACAACGAAGAGTAGCCCCTGCTAGCCGCAACTAGAGAAATCCCGTGTGCAGCAATGAAGACCCAACGCAGCCAAAAATAAATAAAATAAGTAAATTTAAAAAAAAGATTCTTAAAAATAAATAAATGAATTAGTCTCCTTCCTCTTTCCTATTTTCTTTCCAGAAAAAGACATAAGCGCAACACATGAAATCCTGCAGTGAGGCCCAGGACCTGATGTCTGCTCCCTTTCTTTTGCTACCTGGTCTTCTCTTTCACTGCACATGAGTGTAGACTCTAGGGAGGTCTGTTTATGTCTTCATTTCAGGGGTCTGAGGTGGGTTGCAGGCAGTAGCTGATGCGGATACCCACTTGTTCATGCTGTTGTTGATTTCTAACCCAAGGAAGCACCTGAGAGATTGTCACATAACTCTGGATAGCCTTCCTACTTCTTGGAATTTCAACGCATTTCCCCAAATGTCTCATACTTCATACAACAAAGCAATTTTACCTTTCTTTATGTCATGCTGTTTCACTAATTGTTTTTCTTCTGAATTGCATCTCCCAAGTAGAATGTAAGCTCCCTGAGGACAAGGGAGTGGTGCTTCTCCAACTGCTCTGAGTGGCCCTACCTTCCCATACACACTGGTGAATGGACACCTTCATCTTCCTCCAGTCCCGCCCTGAGTTACCTAAGCAGAGGAAACGTTACTTTGCAATAGGCTGATGGCTTCTCTCGTGAGACCTTAGAGCAAATCATTCAGTTGCTGGCTCAGCATCTGGCAGAGCCCAGGTAACATTTCAGGTACTGCTAAAGAAAATGATGTTAGCAGTAAGATACTATTTTTGCATCTGAGATCTGCTATATATTCCTCTTAGTCTATCACTAGGTAAAGACTGACATATTTTGACCATATAAATGTTTTAATTTTGCAGCAATGTCAATTTCACTATCAGTGTATATTTGTGGTTAAGCTTTGTGTTTATCTTCTGGGTCTGTATCCATGTTGATGAGTGTTTTCTGGGGTCATGGACATGGTGATTAGTATAATAGATCGAGCTCACAATAATACACACCCTGGCAGTTTTAAGAGATATGAGGTAAAGTCTTCTGGAAAATAAACTGAGCTTCAAAAGCTATGTCTGTGTAAATGCATGATAATCTAAAACAGGGTGGCTGTTACTTTTATCACCAATTTTAAGCAACTTCTAAAATTTTCTATGAACTGTTAGATCCATCAAGTGAACCTCATTCACCATAGTCATCCTGATTATAACAATCACATCTTATGGGAAAAAAGGATCATTCTTCTATGAAGCCTTGCTAGTTTGTATCCCACAATGCAGTGTTTACTTCTCATCACAGTAGAAAATTTCTATTTTTTTCCATCAAATAAGCGAAAATGGATAAACCATAACCTGCAAGGTGCCAAACATGTTTATTTAAGCATTGTTCCTAGTCATCTCTCATATCGGAAAGAGTCGTTTAAGCTAAAAAGTGTTAAAATAAAAGAGTTGTTTTGTTCTTGAAAGATGTCTGTTCAACGATATATGATGTTTTCCGGACCTACAGCCCTAAGGTTTTCCACTCTTAGCAGATTATGTACTTCTCACAAGTCCTTTTCAGTGAATGGTGACACCAGCACCACTGTGGAGTTAGGGTTGTACTCTGGCTTCAAATGGTCTCGAAGTATTAACCCCAAGACCCTACATGGCAGCTACGCAATCTGTCTGTTGGATTCACCAATGCAAGATGGAACAGTCATATGTGCTGAGGGGTTTTTGAGGTCTGCTGCTAGCCGCCATTTGCTTCATAGATGAGAGGGCCATTGCTTTTCCTGCCTGAGAGAGTAAGGGTTACATTTCAATAGTAGCTGAGAATCTGATAGATAAACAGTTACTAGCAGATAAACTGGGGGAAACAGAAAGTCAGAAATATAATTTACTGGTGTGTATCTGCTACTTTGAGATGAATCTGTACACTTAGAAATAACCCCATTTCTCACCTGGGGAGATGCTGAAGCATAAGTGAAAATCACAAAGTATAACTTTTTTCAGAAATGATTGAGGAAGTTGTAATGCCAGGGGTATCTAATATTTCTGTGCCATAATTCGACTCCATTGCCCAAATCCTACAGCAAAGTCTGCCAAACACACAGCCTGGGCTCATGGTACTTTGGGGCATAAAGGCTCAAGGGTGGTAGACGGCATTCTACCACCTCGTGGTAGGGGGACCTCGTGGGCAAGGAAACAAAACAGAGTGGTGATCAGGCATTCAACAGATGCAGAAACTCAGAACAGAGACACGGGGAAACCGTAAGCTACATGGAAACCTCTCCCCCAAACAGGAAATATGTTTGAGGTGGTGCTAGTGAAAGTTCAAGCCAATTTCACTCATATTTTGTGAGACAGAGTTACCTCAGGATTTGGGGACATCCATGAGGCTGACATGTGCAAACTTGCCTATTATATTTAAATACCTCTTATTACTCTTTATTAATATGTATGATTAGCTGTTTGTATATGGCTGTGATATGTCCTTAGAAAAAGAAAATTTGAGAGCAGAGCCTGATTATGTGGGTCTTTCACTTAATTACAACTATAGAGAGATCAGATAAACCAACCACAAGGTCTGACCAAGGCATCATTCTTCATCCACCCAGTGGCTGTTCATCCTAATTACTCATGACTCGAAAGCATCCTATTCATACAATCAGTGTTTTGCACATCCCTTTCTTCTCCACCTTCTAGAAGCTATTCTGCCCCCACTTGATCAGTTACCTAGATGACAAGGCCCAGGCAACTCTAAAGTTGTCTGGTAGCTTCTTTCTTTGTTCACTAATAACTTAGTCATAGACCCTGGGAATTTCAGTTCTACCCCTTAAGCAAGTTATGTAAAGCATTGTTGAGAGGGATTAAATGAAATCATACACGTGAAATGTTTAGGAGAGCTCCCTCCGGACACCTCGTAATTCTTCAGTGTTTCCACTACTTTTATTCAACTCATTTCCCTTAGTCTGACTCCAGATGCCAGGAGCCAACTTCTGATGATAATTTTTCTTTCCATGGAGATTCTTGCCTATAGGGCAAGAATGCCCTGATCGCGCTGATCCTAGTGACAATGATAATTCTAAAAATGGCATCCTTATTTATAGCTCAGTCCGTATAAGCTTGCTTAATGTGACTATGCCCTTGAGAAAAAGATCTGGTTTCTGAATTCAATCTCTGGACTTTGATGAATTCACTGAAGTAATGCTTCTGTGTCAACACCAACCTCTGTCTTTCCTCCCAACTTCTACAGCTCATTTTCTGGTTGTTAACAAGAGGCTGCATGTTAGAACACACCAGGCTGTTTAAATTACAACCTGGGGATGGGATCCATGCATTCTGATTTTTAAAAAGCTACCCTGGGCTGTAAGCACAGATCTGCACTAACCCCCATAATCAGTGTTAGCCTTGAAATTTTAGAGTCAGAAAGACAATTCTGATGCAGGTAGTCCTTGAAACATATTTTGAGACTGATTAAAAAAAATGAATGGCCAATTTCATAGCCCCATTGAGCCAGAGCGGCACGTAGAAGGCATGGTGAGTATAAATTATGGCAAAGGCGAGCTCTCTCACAGAATATCATAAGACACTGAATCCAAGTAAATAATGTGGAATGACTGATGCACCGGGGAGGAAGGAAAACTAGAAAATATGGTCTTGCCACGGGCTTGGTGAGAGCTCGGAGAAGCACAAGCCAGGGACTCACATGTTTCTAGTTTCATAACTGATAGTCTCCCTGATGGCCTTTCAGCTCAGCTAGATGGGGGCTGGGGTATGGAGTGGGGGAAGAGAAGAGAAAATCAAAACAAAACAAACAAACAAACAAAATGATGGCAAGAATAGGTAGGAGAAAAAGGTAATTGGCATAGATTAGCATCTGTTCACAAGCATGCAGAAGGATGAAGGCTAAGAAAGAAATGAAGCACCGATATCTGTCACCTTCTCCCCCCTTTATCACCAACTCAACCCTAAAATCAAAACCAAAAAATATTCCACATGTTCAACCTTGTGAAATCCCAGGGCTATTTTTTCCCCTTAGACGATGGTGTCTGGGTGAAGTTGCATTATTTTGCCTTTGTAACCACTCCAGAGCAGATCGGTGTTTTTCTTCTTTGTCAATATGAGGATTCAAACTGAGAAGAATATGAAGCAACTCTCAATCTCACGTCTAAAATATTAGAGAGGGCTTCCCTGGTGGCGCAGTGGTTGGGAGTCCGCCTGCCGATGCAGGGGACACGGGTTCGTGCCCCGGTCCAAGAAGATCCCACATGCCGCGGAGCGGCTGGGCCCGTGAGCCATGGCCGCTGACCCTGCGCGTCCGGAGCCTGTGCTCCGCAAGGGGAGAGGCCACAACAGTGAGAGGCCCGCGTACCTCAAAAAAATAAAATATTAGAGGTAGTTAGAAAATGAGAACATTTAATTTATAGTTGTTATGTCATATGCTCCTGGAAAATAAGGCATAAGAGGAAAAAGAATTCTTAAGCCAATAAAGGAAAAAAAAAAAAGAAAATGAAAAAATGCACAAACAACAGACTACATTGACATTGAGGAAGACAAAAGAGAACAGTTGGATGCTTTGAAATGTTTTCCTATATTGAAAATCTGATTCATGGTTTGACCAAATATTCAAAATCAACCTGACATATATCGCTTCCTAAAAGTTGTTTAGCAGCATTAGCAGAAATATTATTCTGTATGCATTCTCATGGTAAACATTACTTTGGCAGTGTTTAGGTTAAAAGGAAGAGTCAGAATTTATCTGCATATGGAAAAAAATCACGTGACATTTAATGTGTATAAACAGAAACTAAGACTGTAGAGGAAGATCTGGAGGACCACCTGCAGAAGACACTTACCCCTCCTGAATCCCCCTTTTCTTGCCCCCCATTTATTGTGGAAGAACTATTTGCCTTCATATTTAAGCCTTACCTAAGCATTCTGGTGATGATATAACCACCACATTTAAAAATGCCAACCAAGTGATTCCTCTAAGAAAGAAAACATCTGACTAGTACTGCCAGGTCTAGGGGCCTTATTTATAAGGGATGAGTGTGTGAGAGAAAACATTTGCTCCACCATTTCAAAATACATTTTCAAAGAGGTGGTTCCTCCAACCTGCCCAAATGGTGTTATTTAACAAACACTGTATAATGAAGGTTTAGAAAAGTCTTCTCCCCAAAACACTGTGAAGGCACAGCCATTTAAACATCCAAGCAGGATGAGTAAATGAGAAATATAATCATATGTAAAGCACAAAGGGAACAGAAGGGATGAAAAGCATAATACAAATGGCAGTGGGGAATATTGAAAGGATAACATAATATTTTTCCAGACCCAGAACGTGCCATTTGAAATCAAAAGCAGATAAACTGTTTATGAGCCATTTCCCAGATTTACTCAAGAACAAGACACCTTTAAAAAAGCATGTGGAGTAAAAGGTATGTGGACCTGAAATTTGTGATTTATAGAAACTAAAAAATTCCATTAAAAAATTACATATAGTAAAATGTGGTAACTGATCAAAAATCTAAAATATCTGTCACCCAAAGTGACGGATACTAAGTAAACTCAAAACTATTATGTTCTCTAAGTTTAGTGAATTGCTAATTGAAAGAGTGAAATAATTTAAAAAAATACCATCCTTAAAATAAACTAAAACTGAACCATGTTTAGGACTATAAGCCACAGACTACTTCTCAAATCTGCATCTATCTGTATTTTATTACAATCATAAAACATATTTTTTCATCTTTTAACCGTTTACTTCTGAACTGATTTTGTCTTACCGCATCCTGGGGTTTGTAACTGCAGCCCAATTAGAAAATCTCTATTTAGGAATGTAGCTTCTCTTTCCTCAGGACAGCCTTGGAGCCAAGATTCCTTTAATCTCACATGACTCCAGAGAAAAATGCCAGCATGCAATAGACAGTGAATCCCCCATGGTAGAGCTGGTGTGGTAATGACAATGATGAGTCTGGACATCTGCATATGCATCTGTCTCTAACAATACTGTGTGACAAGATCTCCTAAAATGAATCTTCAAGTGATGCAAAAACGCCCCCCACCTTCGCCTCCAAATATCCTCATGCCTGGTGTCAGCCCTAGAAAACATCATGAAAACAGCTAGAAAAACCCATTAATGTACGACTTGGCAGCTATGAGGAACAAAGGCGGGGAAGTGTAGGCATGGCTGAATTTTTTGGTTTCCACCACAGAATCAGACATGGAGCAGTTATGACTATTTGGGTTAAGGATACAAAATAATTGTGCAGAGCATTAAGAAAGCTTCAACTAAAGAGACCATTTGGGGTGTAAATTTTAAATTTCTTTTCTATATTTCCTTGAAACATATTTATAATTAAAACATGCTGAATGTTAAATGTGATAAACAGATTTTCCAAAAACCTTAACTGATGAGTCAAGAATCATGAAAAGCATAAATTTAGTGTGTCCTGCAATGGTTGAAGGGGCTGCTCTAGGTATTTGGTTTCCAGCTGTAGAAGCATCAGAAGCACCTGGAGGGCTTGTTGCAAGAGATTGCTGGGCTCTATCCCCAGAGTGTCTTAGAAATTTGCATTCACAAAGGGTTCCAAGGTTGTGCTGATGCTGCCTGAGGACCACACTTTGAGAACCACTTTTCTACTATGGTGAGAATTTCAGGGTTAACTACAATGTCATTCACTTGATTTGTCTTTGGGAAGAATTTCGCTAGACTGTTGTTCTTTGTGATTGCCTCGTTGTCAACTGTTATTTCTTAGCCCCGGCTCTTGTACTTAATCTCCTGAGTAGGGATCAAACAAGTTGACAAAATCAATATACTTATTTTTAGTGCATAATTTTACATCAAAAGAAATTAACATGAATGCTTGCTGGTAGGTGCTCCTTAGAGATTAAACACAGATTTGGGTTTCACTATTTTCTTCCTAGCTTAGCCACCTTTTCCCACACGCTTTCTGGTTGAAAACTGCATTTCAGATGGATAATGTTCCTGGGAATGAAGGACACTTAGTGAGAATTCAGGAAGGGCTGGGATGGTGTAGCTCCAGCATCCTGCCAGAAAAGACAGTCTATGAGAATAGGGGAAGTTTCCAACCTTGCTGCAGCCTGCAGTCATGGTTTCCCAGTAGAGGAAAAAGCCTTGGTTTGGAGGAATAAGAGTACCGCCACGTGATCCCTGAACCTTAGCACTGATGGAATGTTCTGTAATCCTATTTGTATCCTTGTCCAAGTACTCCCTCATCCCACTGATCTGTAAAGTGCTTATTATTCAGAAACAGATCAGTCGTAATCCCCTGAGATTCATCCTCTGAGAATCAATGTTGAGTGATATTTTTAAGTTTACACTTGCATAAAAACTGTGGAGTGGACGTCTGTGAAGATGGAGCAGAAGTACTTTTCCCTCTTCCTTTCGCTACGTATAACTCAAAACCCTGAACACTGCACATAAAATAAACACACAAAGACTCTTAAAGCGAGAAGGCAAACGAAGCTAGGGGTTCTCAGGACCCAAGGAATGACAGGGCGGCGAGTTCCCTGGATTTTTGCATTGCTTCATACATACCAGACATGGATATAAAGAAACCGAAACCCAGAAATGCCAAAAGGCGTAGATAAAAAAATGGTAGGCCACCAGAAGTGTGCTCTTTCAGCCAAAGGGCCAGGAAAGGAGCAGCATAAAAAAACAAAAAAACATTTAGACAGTAACTTCTCTACTCCAGCCATATGAGATAGAAAAACTGGGGTCCCACAACCTCCATGCCAACAAAGACTGAGTAGGGAGCCTAGACTTTCACCCTCACCAGGCTGTAACAAGGCACCCCAATTCCCCTCAACCCCATCAAGGTGATGTCACAAAAAGCAAAGTAGGGAGGTGGGACTTCCTTCTCACCAGGCAGTAATGGGACTCCCACCACCCACCTCCACTAGGCTGTCAATGGGGACCATATGGGGAGCCTGAACTTCCACCCCCATCTGGTCGTACCAAGTCTCCCCTTGTCCTCTCTACTGGGTGGTGTCATGGGAGGCCTAGAGGAGAGTAAGGACTATCATCATGGCCCAGCAGTAATTAGACCACCTCCCTGTCCTCATGTTGTCAGGTGAGGGCACATGGGCAACAGAATGAGAGGTATCAGTGAAGACCCAGTGGGGAGCCTGAATACATACCCTGCCCCACACGAATTCGGAGCCCTCTCAGGTGACAGGGGAGACTGGGTAAGAAGTCTACACTTCTACATCCACTGGTGATGAGGTGGCACCATTCCCATTTCGCTGGGGTGATGTTACTGGAAGCTAGCTAAAATAGAAGGTTAGGGACATCCCTGACAGTCCAGTGGTTAACACTTTGCCTTCAAATGCAGGGGGTGTGGGTTCAATCCTTGGTCGGGGAGCTAAGATCCCACATGACTCACGGCCAAAAAACCAGAACATAAAACAGAAGCAATATTGTAACAAATTCACTAAAGACTTTAAAAATGGTCCACATCAAAAAAAATCTTTAAAAAATAAAATAAAATAAAACAGAAGGTTAAAATAAGATCCAGAGTCTTGTAACATAATAAGAAAACGGCCAGGTTTCAGTTGAAAATCGTTCATCATACCAAGACCATGGAAATCAGAAACTGAGTGAAAGAAGACAATGACAGATGCCCATAACGAGATGACAGAAATGTTAGAATTATCTGACAAAGTTTTTAAAGCAGCTATAATAAAAAAGATACATCAAAATGAGAAATTATGAACATGCTTGAAACAAATGAAAAAGTAGAAAGTGTCAGCTAAGAAACAGAACATATAAGAAAGAACTAAGTAGAAATTTTAGAAAGAATCAAGAAAGAAATCAGTAACCAAATATAAAATTTAGTGGGTGGGCTCAATAACAGAATGGAAGTGACAGAGAAAGAATCTGATAGGTATGATAAGATAGAAAAATTGGAATTACCCAGTCTGAACAACAGAGAAAACAGACCAAAACTAACAATGACAACAAAGCCTCAGAAACCCGTGGAAGCTCCCAGAGATTTTCAGGCTGGTCCTAATCCCTGGAAGCTGTGAATGTGACCTTATACAGCAAAAGGGATTTTGTAGATGTGATAAAATTTAAAATTTTGAGATAGGGATAATATCATGGACTATCTGGGTGGGACCTGAATGTAATTAAGTGTCCTTAAAAGAAGGAGGCAAAAAGGGATGTGACTATAGAAAGGAAGTAGGAGATGTGATTACAGAAGCAAGAGACTGGAGTGATGTGAAGAAGGGATTGTGAGCCAAAGAATACTGGTGGCCCCCAGAAGCTAGAAAAGGCAAAGAAAGGTATTGTCCCCAGGAGCCGTCAGAAGGAACTAGTCCTTCCAACCCCTTGACTGTGGCCCAGTGAAACTGATTTCTTGACTTCTGGTCTCCACAACTGTAAGAGAATAAATGTGTGCTGTAAAACACCACATTTGTGGTATTTGTTACAGCAGTTATAGGAAACTAATACACTGTGGTACTATAACAAAAGAGCTAACGTTTATGTCTTAGAGACCTAGAAGGAGAGGAGAAAATGGACAGGGATCAAAAAGTACTCAAAGAAATAAAGGATGGATATTTCTCAAATTTTGACAAAAGACCTAAATTTATAGATTCGTGAACCTGAATGCCAAACAGAAAGCCCAAAGAAATACATGTGTCTAGTTAAGACTTAAATGTAAGACTTGAAACTATAAAACTCCTAGAAGAAAACATAGGGGAAAAACTTCATGACATTGGTCTTGACAATGATTTCATGGACATGACACCAAAAGCATAGATAACAAAAGCAAAAATAAACAAGTGGGACTACATCAAACTAAAAGGTTTCTGCACACCAAAGGAAGCAACAGAGTGGAAAGGCAATCTAAGGAATGGGAGAAAATATTTGCAAACTCTATATCTCATAAGGGATTATGCTCCCAAATATATAAAGAATTCCCACAACTCCATAGTAAGAGTAATAACTCAATTTAAAAATGGGCTAAGGGGGCTTCCCTCGTAGCACAGTGGCTGGGAATCTGGCCCCAATGCAGGGGACATGGGTTCGAGCCCTGGTCTGGGAAGATCCCACATGCTGCGGAGCAACCAAACCCATGCGCCACAACCACTGAAGTCCGTGTGCCCAGAGCCCGTGCTCTGCAACAAGAGAAGCCACCGCAATGAGAATCCCGCGTACCACAACGAAGAGTAGCCCCCGCTCACCGCAACTAGACACATGCGTAGTCAAATTTATGAAAACTAAAAACAAACAAAAATCTTTAAAAGAGCAAGAGAGAAATGACGCTTCATCTATAGGAGAAAACCAGTTAGAATGACAGAAGATTTCTCATCAGAAAACAGGGAGGCCACAAGGAAGTGGCACAACATATTGAAGTACTGAAAGTAAAGAACTGTCAACCCAGAATCCTATATCCAGTTAAAACACCCTTCAGGAATGAAGGAGAAATAAAGACATTCTTAGATGAAGGAAAACAAAAATATATTGTCACGAGGAGACCAGTCTGCTCTAAAAGAATGGCTAGAGGAAGTTCTCGAAACAAGAAGGAAGCAATAAAAGAAAGAATGTTGCAATATCAAGAAAGAAGAAAGAATACGGTAAGCAAAAATATCGATAAATACAATGAATTTTTTCTTGTTCCTCTTGAGCTTTCTGACTTATATTTGACAGTTGAAACAAAAATTATAACACTTTCTGATGTATGTAGAGGAAATATTTAAGACAATTATACTACAGATGGAAGAGGATAAAGGTACATAAGGAAAGGTAAGGTTTCTATGCTTCATTATAATTGATAAAATGACAACAGTGACAGGTAGTGATAAATTATATGTATATGATGTATATGATGTAATACTCAGAGCAACCACTAAAAAATCTATATGAATAGATACACTTAAAAACACTATAGATAAATAAAAATGGAATTTTATATATGCTCAAGTAACTGACAGGAAGGCAGGGAAAAAAACTCAGAGAAACTAAAAAACAAAAACAGAGGAAAAAAAAGCCAAACAATAAAATGGCAGACATACATAGCCTTAATATATCAATAATTACAGTAAATGTAAATGGTGAAAATATACAAATTAAAAGACAGAGATCTGCAGAGTGGATTAAAATATGTAATTCACCTATATTTTATGAACAAGGAGTTCAAATCGACTATAATAATACAGCCAGGCTGAATGTAAAAGGACAGGAAAAGAAATATCATGCAAACATCAATCAAAGAAAAAAGGAATGTCTGTATTATCAGACACAGTAGACTTTGAGCAAATAAAATTACCAGATATAGAGAGGAATATTATGCAGTGATAAAATAATCAATACACCAATAAGACATAGCAATCCTAAATATTTATATACACACCAAACAACAGAGCTGCAAGATACATAAAGTCAAACTGATATAAGTGAAATGAGAAATAGACAAATCCACAATTATAATTGGAAAGTTCAAAAATTATTTCAACACTTGAGACAACTAGACAGAAAATTAGTAAAGACATACAAAAATTCATTAGCACCATCAACCTACAGGATCTAATGAGCATTTACAAGACACTCTACCCCAAAACATCAAAATACACAATCTTCTCAAGATTGTTTCCATGAAACATAGGCCAAGATAGACATTTTGGGCCATAACATAAACCTCAACAAATTTTATAAAAACTGAAATCATATGGAGTGTGTTCTCTGACCAAAATGGAGAAAGATAACACAGGAAATAAAGTTCTCTGACCAAAATAAGAGAAAGATGACAGAAAAATCTCCAAACATTTGGAAGTTAAATGCCACCCTTCTAAATAACTCCATGGGTCAAAGAGGAAATCTCAGGAGAAATATTTAAAAATCGTACTTGAACTGAATTAAAATGAAAACACAACATATCAAAATGTATGGGACACAGCAATGGCAGTGCATCAGGGAAATTTATAGCACTACAAACATGGATTGGATATATTCTAACTTTTCAGATTATGTTTGTCAATGTAAAATTATCATATAATATGTTTATATGTTTATCTGTATTACTTTTTACAATAATATATGATACCACATATGATACTTTCATTCATGTTGCTGCAGGTGACAAAAAAAGATACACACATAGCTGTTCAGTTTTCTGTGCTGTGTTGCTACTATCAAATCTGCTCAGAAAACATAGCTGTGTTGCAGGTCTTGGCACTGTTCTTGGCTTGTGCTTGCTGTCAAAAAGGCAATCTTCTTCTTACTCAAAATAAACCAGAGCTTTATCATCATTCCTAGATCCAATCCCCACTGACAAAAAGGGATATCACCAATTTTACAAGTTTAGCCTCTACTCTCTTTGCTGGTAGTTTTATGCAGGGATTACGGTCCTAGGCTGAAGTTCTAAAACACAGTTGTTCCATTAATAAGTCATTTTTATGTGATAAAACTATTGAAGGGAACTGGCTAATTTCATGTGGTAATAATTAGGTCTGTTCACTAATATTGCAGTTTGCTTCCATCTGGGCATGTGATAGAACAGCACTTCTCTTTCATCTTCAAGTTAGGAGTGGCCTTATGACTTGATTTGGCCAATAAAATATGAGTAAAAGTTCCAGGTGCTGCTTCTGATAGAAGACTTTTAAGAACCTGTGGGTGATTCACCATGTTCCCATGTGTTTGATGAATGAATTATGAGGATCCTGTAGATGACAGGGGCTTTATGAGACTGGGTCCCCGAGTGAGGAAGATGTAAAATAAGAGTCTTTTATTGACCAACTTGGGCACAAAGCGTTAGCAAGACATAAACCTGTATTCATTTCAGGACCCGAGATTTTAGAGATGTTTGCTATGACTGCATAACCTAAACTATTATAACTGACTAATATATTTTGTATTTACATTAAACACACAAAAGTCTTTGCAATAAGACACTGCTTTATGGCATCAAACTGTAAACTATAGTTAATGAATTATTCATTGGTGTACTTGATGGAATCTTCCACTCTGATAATACACACACACACACACACACACACACACACACACAAAGTCAAATCAAGCCTTGAGTCCCTTTCCTTATGGTATAAACTGGAACAATAGTTTACTAGTTACTCCATGATGCTTTGTATTTTGGGGAGCATACAGTGAAATAATGTATCACATTCTTCAGGGATACATGGGTCACAGAAAATGTATGCGTGGCCTAGAACATTTCCAACAGCTTCAAAGAAGAGAGTCAGGTATTTGTATATGTGCACTCTATATAAACTGTGATTCATGGTTAATATTAACACTAATCATATCAACTGCATATTACCCATCATTTACAGGGCGAAATAACATTGATTAATGTTTTCAAACACTGTGCATAGATCTTCACGTGCATCAGCACACCTAACCAATTAGTACTTCACTTTGCTAATCACATGTGCCATGTGTTCTAGGTTAACATTATTTGGATAATATTTAACATTAAGTTTTTTTATCATAACAATTACTATGGGTCATGTCAAAAGTTTCCAGTGTAAAGATTAACAGAGACTTTTTAATTTTACCAAGATAATTCAACAGGTGTTTTTATGTTATACTTTATATCCTCTTTGCAGTATACAGTACTCTAGACAAAGATATTGGGGGTGGATGAAACAGGTGACTTTAAATTCTTAAGTTTATTGATGGTCATAGAATTTCCAGCTGTTAAAGATATTTTCCTAATTATTTGAAATGCTATAGTATATATTCTTGATGTTAAAATTTTCAATAGTTTCAAATGGTCCTCAAGTTACTATTTTTGAATTCAAAAAGTATATAACATAAATGAGAAATTCCCCATAATCCAGCAGTCACCAGGCTTTGTCTAGGCATTTATATACCTGTTCTTGCTTTATATATTTTAGATGTAAAATATGGGGCAAAAAGAATTTATATAAAGGCAGTTACAAGTTTTTCCACTGGTTTTTATTGAGGGAGAAGTAACCAAAAGATCAAATTAGGTGTTATGATTTTTAACAATGATGGGAACTTAATGCATCAGTAAAATTATGAACCAGATACTACAGTTATTAGTCTAACTATGACTAGTACTAACTACATCTGTAGTTAACAGTATGGATTACAGAATCAATACTCGAATCAGAATCTCTACCTATGTGACAGTGGTCATGATTACTGTTCTCCTTGTGCCTCAGATTCCTCCTCCATAAAATGGGGATAATGGTAATATAGGAAGCCTTCATTTGGCTCTTGTGAAGAATACCTAAGTTACTCTATATAGAGCTGTAGAATGATGTCCAGCACACAGCAAGTCAATAAATTTAGTTATTATTATTGTTTGCTTTAAATTATTAATACACATTTCCCCAGCGTGTTCAACACTTAATTCACCTCACTCTGGTGCCTCTTCTCTTCCTACGGACATTTCAGGGAGTCTTATGGATGTGTGATGAATCGATTACGTTTCTATTTTGAGACATTCTGCCACTTTAACAACAACCAAACACACACACACACAACTGCTTTTTAAAATTTGAAAGTAGTTGTTAAGGTAAAGAAAGAAAATGACTATATTTCATTAAATTTAAATAACTTCAAAAATCGGATAATAACCAGATATGGGTAGCACATGCTCTACATGCTATAAAAAGTATTGATAGAAGTTTTGTAATCCTCCCCATGTCCATAGGTGGATGATGAGGTGAAACAGTACATCAGCTGGTGAATAGAGAAGTGCAGAGATAACCAGAGCGAGATATGTCTCTGATTCAGAAAACATTGATGAAAGCATTTAAAAAGACCACCTGACTTAAAGACCTCCTCACACGTCATGCCTCTGTAAATATGTGACTTCTAGGGCATCCTGTTCCAACTTCCATGTCTGGCCCAGAATCCTTTATTACACATTCTTACAGAAATCCTTCTTTCAGAACTCACGGCAATTTGTAAATAAACATTTATTTGTATAATCATTGTATTGAAGTCTGGCCCCTGTGGCAGGGCGCACTCATCTTTCTGCTCACCAGTGATCCCCAGTTCTTTGCCCAGCACTGGAGGCGAAGGGCCTCTCAAGAAACAGAGACAGCACAGCTCTCCCAAAACTAGAGGTAGGGGACTTGAAAGGAAAAAGTCGTGTCAAATCCCCCAGGTGAGATAAAAGTAGTGAGAGAATGCTTTTTCTAAAATAAGTAAGAGAAACTAGAAAACTGGAACAGGTGAGTCAGTTCAGAAAGGATATGTGTATGTGCCATAGGATTTATGCCTTAATAACCATCAACGTTTTATATAGACTTGGAAAATTCAAATTCACTTTCAATAACAAAAACGATTGTGCCTGATGGCACGCAACTTTCCTGACTACAACACTGTGCTCTAACACCCCCAAAGAAAGATGGAGCCCTAATATGGCGTGTGGAAGAGTTTAACCACTGAAGATAATTATTTTCATGTCCAAAGATCACGTTTCCATATAGTTCAGTTGGATTATATTCTCTTTTCACGTATAATATGGAATAAGTGAGCATTTGAAGTATGTACACTGAATTTAATTAAACTGAAAGACAAGACTTAAGGAAATCTATGAATGTCAAAATAATTTTGAAACATTATGTGAAGCAGAAATTAAATTTACTTGAAAAAACGACAGATGAAGACCTAAGAGAGACATCTGTCCAATAAAATGAATATTATAAGAGTTCCATGATAAGTTCAAATGAGAAGTAATTCTCTAAATATGTGCAGTTGGACTTTACCCCATTGAGACCTTTCTTCACATCATGGTTCATTTAAAATAAGTGGATATTTTTACAGTATTTCAGCTTAGAACTAATGAGAAAATGTGATTTCAGTCTTCATTGCTACACAACTTTGCCTAAAGTACATACAATTGGTGAAAAGGCATGACATATACAAACACTCGCAATATAGCCTGCTTTTAATCACTGAGAGTTGAAAGAGAATTGCATAATTCTTCTTTTAAAACTGCCTAAGCTCTTGTCAGTGTGATTGAATTAAAGATGATTAAACTCGCTCAAAATTTCTGCAAGATGGTGTTTGGAAGAAAATGATGGCCCTGCTTTGAGCAAAGAACAGACTAATACCTTATGAAGTTTAAAATTAAGTGCAAATTTAGAGATTCAGCTGCCTGCTTTATAATTTACTTTGCTGATAAATCTTAACTGCTGAAAATCTTAACTTTGCTGATAACTACTACTTTAATCTATAATTGTTGTAGGAAACGGTCAATTGTGGCAAAAGGAAATGACTCAAAGGATACTTGCCGTAATTATAGCATTAGAAATTATAGTATTAGAAAAAGTGTTAATTGTCCCAAAGGTGTAGCACACAGTTAAGAGGTTCATCTTGGTAGAGACGTGGTCAATATATCAAATATAGAAGATTTCAGGTCTTATTTTTATGAAAAAAAATATATGTTGGTTTAGAGTACATCAAAAGCTCAACTAGGCTCTAATATTTAAAACTGTACGACCTTGGGTAAATTACTTCACCTCTCTGTGTCTGGATTTCCTCATCTGTAAAAGGTGGACAGTATTATTAACTACCGTTTATGGTGGTGTTAGAATTAAGTGAGTGACTAAAGCTAAAGTTCATAGAACTGTGCCTGGAGGGCTGTTCTTTTCCTAAAGTTTCTACGTTTGGAATAAGCAAAATAAGTCCTTTTTGTAAAAGAAATTAATAATTAGGCATACGTCAACAATGTAGGTTACTGATATGTTTGAAAGGAAACACAAGACACAAACACCAAGCGATCATAACAGATAAACTTGAACAGAAACATCAACTCAAAAGACCCTTTTTTAGAGCAACAATGAACCTAATGGCGGTGAACTTCACTGCCAGAGTACATCCAATATCCCTCACCCCGACTTAAGTTCTACACTTACCTTCTCAAAACCATACCCCAATCTCGCCAGAGGAAAGTTTTACTACCAAGTCCCGGGCATGGTACCCCTGAGCCCAGCCCCGCCATCCCTCTTCTCTCCTTGGCTTTGGTCTTCTGATAGACACCTCGCCACCTCCCACTCCGGTACCAGAACGGACCTCGCTTCCGCCCTCTGTTCAGAGGAAAACTCCAGAGTGGGCAACAGGCTATAAAAGCCGGAGACACTCACCGTCCGCGCCGACCGCCCCCCACCATGCCCCCGCAGGGCGCCCCCTCCCGCCCGGCCCGCCGCCCCGGCACCGCAGTGCATTGCAACACGCGCAGACGCCGCCGGCGGGAGAGGATCCCACCGCGGATTTCCCAGTCAACAGTAGCCCCCCAGAACTCTCCCCACGTGAGTGTCATCCCTAATGGAGGTGGCCACGCCACCTCCCAGCAGCTCAGCCCGCGGGGACCACCGAGCAAGCAACCGTGACCACAAAAACAACTCAACCCGCGGCGCGAGCGAGCCGGCTGCCCTCGCCCTCCCGGGAGCTGTGCAGCGGCAACGGCAGTGGTGGCGGGGGCTGCGGCGCGGCCCGGCCTCGGCGGGAGGCCGACATTTACCTGCGCGGCCCCGCGCCCCCGGGCCGGCCATCCTGCCGCAGCAGCTCCCGCCGCCCCGCGGGCCCGAGGCGCCGCCCGCCGCCGCCCGGGGAGGCGCCGCGCCGCAGTCCCGGCTGCGGCGTCCGGCACATGCTTCGCGCTCCCGGCGGCCGGCGCCCGCGCACAGGTGGGAACCCCCACGAGTGGGCGTTGGGGCGATTCCCTCCTTTTGCCGCGCTCGCCGCCCGCTTCCACTCTTGACTTTGCCGGGTGCGTGGCGCCTGCCCTTGCTCCGGCGGCCGAGCCTCCCCAGCCCGCGCCCCGGCGCCGTGGGCTGCTGCGGTCCCTGCGCAGCTAGGGCTGCGCGTCACCGGCATCTCCCGCCCGGCGGCAGGCTCCGCGGCACCGGGCGGCCGGGGTCAGCGCGCGGCAGCCGGGCCCTGCGCCCACCCTCGCCCGCCACACGGACCCCGACCACCCCCGCGCCCTCCCCCACTCCGGAGCTGTCAGGGAAGAAAACGCCTCGCACACACCTTAGAATGGACGGGCGCCTCAGTCACCGACTCGTCAAACTCTTAGAAGGTGTCCACCGGCCTGTGGAGAGGTTTGGGCATGGAGTAGGAGCCGCTTTCTTATTATTTAATAATGTTGGAAGTGCCCGGTCCGCTGCCAGAGTTGTGGGTCATGTGGGCACAGCAGAGGCTGGCTGCTGCCAGTACCAGGGTTTCCTGAGGATCCTGAAACTATGATCTCATCCTCCTCATCCGCCTCCCCCGCCCCTCTCTCCGCGGGCGCGCACGCACAGCACACACACATACACACACATGCACACACACGCGCACATACGCTCCCACGGCATGCACTATCCTCCTTCCTGGACTGAAATATTCTTCAAGGGAAATACGGTGTTCACGCTCTTCATTGAAAAAAAAAAAAAAGGAAAAAGAAAAATCTTTCTGGAGAAAGATTTTCCTCTTTCACAGCTTGATTTATGTGCTTTGTTTATTTCCTACAGTTGGCCCTCACGTGCAAGGGAGCTGAACAGAGCCTCAGAATTAAAATTAATAATCGTCCTCTTATGTCGACCCAGATTTTGGTCAGAACCCAAGACTCAAACAGTACAATTTCAATTTAAAACAGAGGCAATAATATGCCAGGTTTGAATATGGAATAGTAATACCATCTGAGATGTGTGCAGTGGGTTTCTTTCCCAAGCCGCGAACATCTCCCAAACATTACCTCATTTATTTGCAGAACATCTTTGCAGAGGAAGAGGATGAGAAGGCAACTAGTACTGTCACTTCAGAGACACAGAAGCACAGGGCAGATAACATGACTTATCCAGGTCCAAGTAAGTCAGTATGTCACTATAAACATTAATTGCACAGCTACTCACAATTTGCCAAATTCACTATAATAAGTTCCTGGAAACTTAAGGTACTGAAAAATAATGAAGATATTTTTGATTATTTTTGAATGACCTTCTGCCTAAGATTGCAAATTAGTTAATTAATTTTTCTCTAGTATGGGTTTTCATAGAATGTTCTCTTGTGTATTTGTATATATCTCCAGTTTCATGTTTCCATTTATTTTCTTTCTTTCGTTTTTCCGGGGGTGTTTTACGTCTGCATGTCCCTGTGTGTATTCATATTCATTTGAGTGTTTTAAACTCCTTAGCAGTAACAAGCAATTTCAGTCAATGTTTTTGGGGGTAGTCACCAATTTCATAATGATTTCTGTATTTCATTCAATCCTCTTAAGTGCCTGGTGTGTATGAAGAGCTGTGCTATCTTTTGAAGGGTATAAAGGAATTTAATACATGGAACTTGTCCTCCATTAGTTTACATCTAGTTGTTGAAATGATATATATATATACATATATTATGTATATGTGTATATATGTCTATATACGTATATGTGTATATATATATGCACTGAATGATCTGTAGGCGAAACACTTTATTATTTTTAGTGTTATAAATTATCACAAAGAAAGTACAAAATACACTCCTTTTCTTTTTACCTACTTAGTTTCTGGTCCATGTTAAAATTACTTCATCTGTCTTTGTGTTCCAGATTTCATCTGTCTTTGACCTCCACCGTATCTCAATGGCCAAAGTAATACATTATTTTGCCCTTCACCTGCACATGCACTACTCACATAAACACTAAATGGGAATTTTTTTTATGTTGTAAAAGTTCTCACAAAGAGCACTCTGGGATAGCATTTGTGCAGGTGTATATAGGAAAGTTCAGCAGCTAACCAAAGAAGAGAGGAGAGGAAAAATGTTGTGAGAGAGAGAATAAGTCAAAGAGAAGCAGAGAAAGGAGGTGGGGGAAAGGGAAGAATAAAAGGGTATTAAGAAGTTACAGGAAGAGGGAGAGAAGAAGGGAAAAAAACATAAAAGAGGAAAAAGAGGATCAAATTTCAAGTGAAAGCTAGAACTTTCCAAATTTTGCTGCATGGAAAACAAATTTAAGAAATCATAGACTTTTGTTATCATTACTTTTTGATAAGCTTATTGGAATTTAATGGTGAAACCAGGTGTGAGTTCTGCAGAGGCTATCCTGAGTGATCTCAATCTTCATAATTCCATACAGGATCCACTAGAGGAAATAAATAGACTGACCTGTCAATATAATGGAATAATAAAAATGACAATGGAATCAAATATCTATGACATAGTTAAAATTTTTAAGAAGAAATTAGCACTGAAATTCAGGGAGGTATATGGGAAACCAAAGGCAAAGGTATATTAAAATAGGCAACAGAGCTAGGCTTGCAATATTTAAAGGAAAATAATAATAATAACATATTTTTAAAGCACTTCTGATTTTTCAAAGTGCTTTTCATAAGTCTTTATTAAGCCTAATAATAATTAGAGGTGGGCATCTCTGTGGGTTTCATTTTAAAAGAATATAATAATCCTCCATAGTTTTACACACGTTGAATGGAGAAGTGCTGAGCACTGTCACTCACGGTTTTGGAAATATTTATATTTTGTGATCGGTCAGCCCTAAAGATGCTGCTTTGTACACCTTCCTCTAATCCTTCTCGTAAACAATTCAACTAGATGGATTCCTGGGCATAGATCACAACGGTGATTTATAATCTAGGATTTTACACATGCTGTTGGAGTTAAACTAGAAGCGTTAGCATGTAGCAGAGTCTAATGGCTTTGCCGTATTTCTGGGAGATTTCTACACAAGGGTTGGAGGCCTGAATTGAGCAGCAGTGTTATCAAGAGCACTTTCCTTTTGATCTGCATACTCTTGGCAGCATTTGTTTTAATTAGAGATGTATTTAGGCTTGATGATTATAACATGTGTTTCAGAAATACATTACAACTCCAGTGACTCAACAATCACTAGCTGTTTGTTTGTGTCAGAAAAATTCCATTTAGGAAAAAAAATATTTTTAATAGGACTATGCACACGTATTTGTGGTTCCTACTAATTTAGCCTATCTTTACCAAGGAAAATAATTTACTCATATTTACTATTTTGCTCTTATAACTTCTTGAGTTTTAAAATAGGTTATAGTGAAAATGAGAGTGGCCATAGGTCAAATCAGAATGTTCACTATGTTACAGAGAAACTAGGGGTGTGTGTGTGTGTGCTTTATTAACATAGTGATGTATGGAGTGTATATGGGTTATAGGTCAAATCAGAATGATTGCTGTCATCTGTGAGCTGGTCCTAGTTTGGGGGAATGAAGAATTAATAATTTTGGAATATTTAAAAGATTTGAATGACAAAAGTATAAAAGAAAATGGATTTGAAAGAGTTGAAGAAGTAAAGACATCACTATTTTATCAATTAAAAACACTTATACCCCCGGCTATAGACTACTGTTTCAGAGAAGGATGATATCGGGCCTTGAACAACACAAAATTTACGTAAATACTGCTCCCCCAATACACTGATTAGCTTTCAAGAATGAAAAGTCTATTAACAGTCCAACACAGGTAGAGATGATGGATCAACTGAGCTGTGGCTTGGGGGATTCATGGTTATATGATATTTTTGGTGTGACAGCTACAAAACTTGGAGACCAGGGTGAGCCCTGGGCAGATTTATGAAGTGGGCAAATTTTGTTCCTCTCTTTTTTTTTTTCATTGTCCCCCCTTCCTGTAGAAGTCCTGCCTTCTCTCTGGCTCCCAAGGATAGTCAGAACACTTTGCTGTTCTCTGACATTCCAAGATACCACTGTTTTGGAACTCATCAGCCTCAGACAGAACATGGCCTTCTGACTTGCACTGAAATGTGTAAACTGTGACCTAAGCAATCATAAAAATTGAGGGGGCATCAGTATGTGTTTATATTCATAAACACCAAGGGTGTTCATTCAGCCTCCTCATGCATCACTTCAAGATGCATATTTATATAGTTAAGCCAAGTGTCTGTTTGCCTGAGAAATTCTGCTTTGAGGCACGCTTCTGACACCTGTTAGGGAGTATTTGCAAGCCCAGGAGGGCGGTTTTTCTTCCGCACCCACCTGTGTTCCCTGCCCCGTTACCTAGACTGAGTGCCTCATAACTCAGCTGCTTCTGGTAGCACCTGTTTTGGTACTCAGCCAGTGTCTCCTCAGTTGATCTTCCTGTCTGACTAACATCCTCAGGAGAAATGCTGTTTGCATTTTCCATGCTCTCCTCGGATGGACTGAATGGGAGAACGGAGCCTAAGAATGGGTTTAAGCGGTCCAGTGTATTTTGTTTCCTAGGGTTCAAATAAATAAATCTGCTGCTATTTTAAATAGCTTCTCTTCCACCTTATAATGGCAATTCATGAACACATTTTATGGCGGTTTACATCTCTTAATGGCATCACACTAGTGCACCCTTTACTCCTGGAAGAATTCTATTCTCTCAGTGGAACATAAACAAACCCCAAATGTTTCAGGTAGGACTCATGTGTACTGTCACAGTGGAGACAGTGCAAAAAAGCCAGCTGGAGAGTACAGCTTTACAGTGCTTATCATTTACTCACTTTGCTGATGATTGACCCTATTTTTAATTGCTTTGGGGCTGACTGTTTTTGTTTTGCCCAAGAATACAGAATGTCTTGATACACGTAATCCAGAATAATATTGAATAAAGTAGAAATGTCACTAACAAATTTGATAATGTAGATGACCAATCCAAATAATTAAGGCCAAAAATTGCTATTTATTGAAAATGAGTTATCTGAATAGCTATCCACGTTATCTCAGGGAAATGTCTAATTTTTCCTTGATGATTTCTAAATAAAACCTAATGTTTTCACTGATACCAAAGAAACCTGTTACAAAGTGAAAAGCTTGTTCAAAACACTTTTATTTATGTGAAACCATTTGCCTAATTATTTCCCACTGAAATGATTCTTTACATATCATATAGACACAGCCCAAATCTCCTGTAGATGGTCAGGACCATGTTAACAAGCACACATTTTAATTTAAAAGTTAATCCCTACAGTAAATACCATATAACTTATTTGATGCTGTGAAGCCTTGTATTTTATAAAAAAAAACTAAATGAAAAAAAGGTGGGGGTAGAGATGAAACTAAGCTAATCAAATTGTAATCTTTGAAAATGTGTAACAAATATGTGAGTAGATCCATAATTAAAATTTATTTTTGGAAATAATGGTATTTTACATTTTAGGAGGTGCATTTTGTGATAGTTTAAAGAGTATTCCTATATGAGGTGATAATATATTTACTAATACGCAAATTTCTTTGTTAATTAAGATCTTATCTTTTATTTGTGCTGCAAATATTGTGTACGATTCTCCTGTCCTTTCCTCCATTTTGTTCCTGACCTGCATCACCAGATCAGCATGAACTTTCTATAGGATGTTAATGCTTTTCATTTACATATTACTTTTACTTTCTATGTTAATGTTAATCAGCTGGTCAGAAAGGAACAGGAATAGCAGAGATTTCACAATATTTTATCAAAACCAAAAGCCTTATGCTGTAGCCAGTTCCTAATCTACAGTTGGCCTTGTTTGTACTGCTCACTGGACAAACATGAAAGTTTCCTGATTTTGAGGTTGTTATTTTTTTTAATTTGCACATAACTCAAGAAACATTTTAAGATTCTCAAGGACAGAGGCCATGATGAAAACATCCTTTCTTTTTCTTCCCTAGAGAATCAAGCATGTTTATTTCATATAGGAGGTGCTTGGAGAATAGCTATAGGTATAAGATGAGAACCCTGGTGAAGAAAATAAAAAACTTTTACTTCTGACACAATGAAGCATATGGAAATAATTCTTTTAAGCTTGTAAATACCTCTGGCAGAGCACGTTTTGATATGTTTTACGTGAACAAGATGAATTGGATACCCTGTGTGGCTTTCTTTTGCTATTGGGGTACCTAAACCTTTCTCTTTCTTTGTATGTTTAAAACAAACTCCCCAAATTTTGGACAATGGAGTTACGCGCATGTGAGGATATTTATTTACATCTTGCGATCAATATCAGGCCAGTATGTTTCTCTTTGTAATCATATTCTTCAATTTAACAAGGAAAAATAATTGTAATTCCACCGGTCTCTATCTCTGTCTTATACGTTTAGAGGAAGAGATTCTCTGCATTTAAAAAATTTTTACAGTTTACATTAAAGAAAATAGAGGATATTTTAAGATCTTCTGTTTATGATTTCAAAGAAGATAGAAACAATTTACTTATTTTATAGTAGAAGTGGAGCAAATACTTTAAGGATTATATGCATTGCATAAATATTATGTTCCAAATGCATTCTGTCCTGTTCTTACCATCATCAAAGTACATTCTCCAGCCTAGTGTTATCCATCCTCCTTGAACTCATATGAAACCCTGTCTTGAAACCTATTCACATACTGTGTTGTGTTATCTAATCATTTCATGTGTATTAGATATCAGAATTGTCTGCTCCTTCATCAGCTGTTGTGAACTCCTTATCCTATACATCTCTTGTACATTTCACAGCATCTTGTAGTTATTCAGTAAACACTTGCTGATTGCTTTCCTGATTAACTGAAAATAGGTTACTATTTTGACACGATGTTGCCCGAAATGTAAGAGTAATGTCTTCTCTTTCTATTTATTATTAATCTGTGTGCATTTCCAAGTGTTAAGATATATATTCCTAGCACAGTATTAAATTTTTTTACAATAATGATTTAAAGTTTGATAACAGAAGTCTTCCTCTATTTCTATAAACAAATAAGAAGTAAAAACTTGGTTTGTTGTTTAGTTGCAAGGAGTAATACTACCTATGATCTCATAAATTTCTACCTTAACCAGGAAAGATTACTGTAGGATCATTAATTGGGGGCAATATAATTTTTTATTTCTTACTTTAAGAAATTTTAAAAAACAAATGTAGAGGTATTTAAGTATAAAGGATTTTCTTTCTTTGGTATTTTTTTTCTCACTGTTGTAAATTTTTGATAATCTAAAAATTTAAGCTGATTAACTTTTCCAGTTATATGCTCAACATGACTACAGAATGGTTTATATTTGCTCAAAGAAAATGAACAAATATTTCAACAACTGAAAATATTTATAAATTGCCTAATATGTATTAAATACATATGTTTAACAATAGGTCATATCAAAAAGCTGCAATCTACAATCAACAGTGTTTTTACAAAATTCAAATTTGCTACCTTAGTTTTTATTTCTAAAATTATGTTTTATTTCTCAATTATAATTTTCTTCATGTCCCAAATGGAAAAGCTAAATATACCAGGACCTGCTCTACTGCTGCCTCCGTGTCATCTGACGGAAAAGATTTCCGGTCCTTTCTCCTGTTAGCTGGAATGCTTCTTACTAGGCAGTGACAAAGGATTTGGCTCCATCTCTTAGCTTTTATTTGCACTGCCCCTGGGACACCTTTAACCTGTAAAACCTTCCTGAGATAAGACACTCGCTGGCAGCAATCCTCAGTCTAACCAGAGTAGGGTCACCCAGTAAGTGTCCTATGTGTGGGCTTTTAACATTAGCAACAGGGGCACTAAAACAGTTAGAAGATTTGCTTTAAAAGCTTCAAAGTAGTTATTCATGAAAAGCAAATAAAAACTTCACTGGCCTTAGCACACTTATTGTATGGTTACTTAGGTTTTATTTAACTTTCAAACACATATAATGATACCCATTATCCAGCTGTAGCAATTATTAACCCATGGCCAAACTCTTCCACATCATCATTCATCTCTCCACCCCTGTTATTTTGAAGCACATCCTAGATATCACATATATTCATCATAAATATTTCAGTCTATGGTTAATGCAATTTTAATTTAGAATTACACAATGGGGGTAGATAAGGCAGAATACCATAATATTGTCTGTGTCTAGGGGACGAATCTTAACTTGGTTCTTGTTGCACACATACATACTTAAAGCCAGTGTGGTTATTTATAAAATAGCCATCACACACACACAAACAATTACAAGTGCAAGTGTTTAGATGCAGAGTAAATAACTTAAAGACAGGTCATCCCTGGAGGCTCCTGTCCATTCTCTAGAGACTACTCCTTCTTAATGTTTGCATCTTAGTTTTCCAAGTTGGTCTTGTTTTGTAACTCCTCTCTGCTTCTGACCTGGTCCAGATTAATTTTTTTCCCCCAAGATGCTGGGCAGCTGTTTTTCTTTACTTGGTTTTGTCCCTTCATATTCTCTCTCTCTCTCAGCGTCCTGCTCTGTCTCTCTCTCTCTCTCTGATCATAAGTGAACAGTCTGATGATGTAGATAAATGAATACATCCTTGTAACCCACCTACACCCATCAAGATACAGGGCACCAAGAAAACTCCCTTTTGTTCCTTTCTAATAAATCTTTGCCCACCTTCTCCACCCGGAGATAATCACTGTTTTGATATCTATGCCTATAGTTTAGATTTGTCTCTTCTAGAACTTCGTATAAAGGGATTCATATAGTATATATATTTTTGTGTCTCTCTTTTAGCCCAGTGTTATGTCTGTGAGATTCACCACAACCAATGTCATTGTGTGTATCAAGAGTTAGTTCCTTTTTATTGCTGAGTTGAGTCCATGACATAAATATATCACAATATGTTTATCTACTCCTCTGTTGATAGACATTTGGGTTGTTTACAGTGTTTAGAACTTCGAATAAAGCTGCTATGAATGTTTTTATATAAACATTTTTTGAGGGTCTATACTTTCATCCTTTGAATAAATATGCCTGATTAGTTTTTAAACTGTATTTTCATTTCTCTTTGGTAAACTCTTAGTAAGCCTTACAGAGGCTATCAATTTTATTTATCCATTCAAAAAATCAGCTTTTGGCTTTATTGATTGTCTCTTTTTGGATCATTTTGTTTTCTTTTTTATTGATTTCTACCTTTATTTCTTCGTTTTGCTTATTTGAGGCTTAATTTACTCTTTCTTCTAGATTCTTATGGTAGAAACTCAGATTATTAACTTGAGGCCCTTCTTCTTTCCTAATATTAGAGTTTTATGTGATAATTTTCTCTCTAAGCACTGCTTTACCTGTATCTCATGGTTATATACTGTTTTTCATTTGTATTCAGTTAAAATTTGCTTCTAATTTTCCCAGTGATATCTTTTTGGATCCGTTTTATTTAGAAGTGTGATTTTTAAATTTTTTTAAAATAAATTTATTTATTTTTGGCTGTGTTGGGTCTTCGTTTCTGTGCGAGGGCTTTCTCTAGTTCTGGCAAGCGGGGGCCACTCTTCATCGCGGTGCGTAGGCCTCTCACTGTCGCGGCCTCTCTTGTTGCAGAGCACAGGCTCCAGACGCACAGGCTCAATAGTTGTGGCTCACAGGCCCAGTTGCTCTGTGGCGTGTGGGATCTTCCCAGACCAGGGCTCAAACCTGTATCCCCTGCATTGGCAGGCAGATTCTCAACCACTGCGCCACCAGGGAAGCCTGAGAAGTGTGATTTTAATGTCCCTATATTGAGGGTGTTTCCAGACATTGTTCTGTTGTTGATTTCTCATTTAATTCCATTGTGGACAGAAAACATACTTCGAATGATTTCAACCCTGTTAAATTTACTGACGTTTACTTTATGGTCCAGAATATGATTTATCCTAATAAATAATCTGTGTTCACTTGAAAATAATTCATTTTCTTCTGTTATTGACTGAAATGTTTTATAAACTGCATTTAGGACAAATTGCTTGATAATATTCTATCTTCTTATATCCTGATTTTCTACTAATTCTATCAATTATTGAGAGAGGGGTGTTGATACCCCCACTATAACAGGTGTGTTAGTTATCTATTGCTGCACAGCAAATTACCCCCAAATGTAGTGGCTTAAAACAACAACACGTATCGATTATCTCAGACTTTCCAGTTGCCTTCAAGATTTTCTCTGAATGGTGTTCATCATTTTGACTGTGACATACTGATGAATGTTTTTCTTCATATCTTTCCTGTTTGGGGTTATCTGAGAATCTGGGAACTGTAAATATAAATGTCTTGCCAAATTTTGGAACTAGTCAACCATTATGTATTCAAATATTATTTCTGCCCCATTCTTGTACTCCTCTCCTTCTTAACTTGAATTACATGCTTATTAAACCTTACTGTCTCACAGGACCCTGAGATTCTGTCCTGTTTCATTGAGTCAGAAAGTCTGCAGATGTTCTGGAGGAATTGTATCCATTCTGTACATGGTGCCTTCCGAATCATTCTTTTAGGCAAAGAACTGTAGAAAAGGTAAAAGCTTCCGCATTATTCCCTCTTAAAAGTATTGACCTCCTCCAATATCCACCTGCTTTTCTCCACCCTTCAGATGGTCGTTTTGTTATGTAGGTAGTCCTTGCAGTCACAGGTTTGTTAACTGAAACCTGTGAATTTTGTACCCAGGCTCTCGCTTTGCACAGGAACTGCTACTACAGAACTGTGTAAAGCAAGGACACAGTTCCAATACGCACGAGTTTCGTTTAACAGGTATGATGCAATGTGAGGACTGCCTGGATTTTGTTCAGAGTCTGTATCGTTGTTCTCTAGAGGTTGGTTGTTCTGGTTGGATCTTTCTTATCCACAGCAGAAGAGGAAACTGTCTCCTGATAGTTTTCTGTCATGGTCTCATGTTTTTATCCTTCATAGCACTTTTCACAATTTATAATTATTTGATTTATGTCTCTTATGTATTTTCACACTGTGCTGTTAAAATTGTATGACAGATAGGATGTATCCATAGATATGCATTGAATGAAGGAAAGATATCTTCCATATGGTAAAACATAGGTTGCAAAATGGTTTCAATTATGGTCCCGAGATACTTTCAGGGACCACAATCAGATAAACAGTATCATCATAGGAACCCAGGTAAAATCTCCATGTGTGTTTAAGATCTAACATAGGCACTACTGGATATTGTAATAACAAGATCATCTGATCTCTACTTTTATAAGATATTTCCTAATAGTGTCTAACAGAAAATGGGAAATGCCAGGAAGTGTTAATAGTTTATAATAAAGCTAATTTTAAACACATAGAGTTTTGGGGGGTTTTTGTTATTTTTTAAATTTATTATTATTATTATTATTATTTTTAACACCTTTATTGGAGTGTAATTGCTTTACAATGGTCTGTTAGTTTCTGCTTTATAACAAAGTGAATCAGTTATACATATACATATGTTCCCATATCTCTTCCCTCTAGTGTCTCCCTCCCTCCCATCCTCCCTATCCCACCCCTCTAGATGGTCACAAACCACCAGGCTGATCTCCCTGTGCTATGCAGCTGCTTCCCACTAGCTAGCTATTTTATGTTTGGTAGTGTATATATGTCCATGCCACTCTCTCACTTTGTCACAGCTTACCCTTCTCCCTCCACATATCTTCAAGTCCATTTTCTGGTAGGTCTCTGTCTTTATTCCCATCTTGCCCCTAGGTTCTTCATGACCATTTTTTTCCCTTAGATTCCATCTATATGTGTTAGCATACAGTATATGTTTTCCTCTTTCTGACTTACTTCACTCTGTATGACAGATCCTAGGTCCATCCACCTCACTATAAAATAACTCAATTTTGTTTCTTTTGATGGTTGAGTAATATTCCACTGTATATACATGCCACATCTTCTTTATCCATTCATCTGTTCATGGACACTTAGGTTGCTTCCGTGTCCTGGCTATTGTAAATAGAGCTGCAATGAACATTTTGGTACATGACTCTTTTTGAATTATGGTTTTCTCACGGTATATTCCCAGTAGTGGCATTGCTGGGTCATATTGTAGTTCTATTTTTAGTTTTTTAAGGAACCTCCATACTGTTCTCCATAGTGGCTGTGTCAATTTACATTCCCACCAACAGTGCAAGAGGGCTTCTTTTTCTCCACACCCAATCCAGCATTTATTGTTTGTAAATTTTTTCATGATGGCCTTTCTGACCAGTGTGAGAAGATATCTCACTGTAGTTTTCATTTGCATTTCTCCAGTGATTAATGATGTTGAGCATTCTTTCGTGTGTTTGTTGGCAATCTGTATATCTTCTTTGGAGAAATGTCAATTTAGGTCTTCTGCCCGTTTTGGGATTGGGTTGTTTGTTTTATTGTTACTGAGCTGCATGAGCTGCTTGTAAATTTCGGAGATTAATCCTTTGTCAGTTACTTCATTTGCAAATATTTTCTCCCATTCTGAGGGTTGTCTTTTGGTCTTGTTTATGGTCCTTTGCTGTGCAAAAGCTTTTAAGTTTCATTAGGTCCCATTTGTTTATTTTTTTTTTCTTTCCATTTCCTTAGGAGGTGGGTCAAAAAGGATCTTCCTGTGATTTATTTCATAGAGTGTCCTCCCTATGTTTTCCTCTGAGAGTTTGATAGTGTCTGGCCTTACATTTAGGTCTTTAATCCATTTTGAGTTTATTTTTCCGTATGGTGTTAGGAGGTGTTCTAATTACATACTTTTGCATGTAGCTGTCCAGTTTTCCCAGCACCACTTATTAAAGAGGCTGTCTTTTCTCCATTGTATATTCTTGCCTCCTTTATCAAAGATAAGGTGACCATATGTGCGTGGGTTTATCTCTGGGCTTTCTATCCTGTGCCATTCATCTATATTTCTGCTTTTGTGGTAGTACCATACTGGCTTGATTACTGTAGCTTTGTAGTATAGTCTGAAGTCAGGGAGCCTGATTCCTCCAGCTCCGTTTTTCTTTCTCAAGATTTCTTTGGCTATTCGGGGTCTTTTGTGTTTCCATACAAATTGTGAATTTTTTTGTTCTAGTTCTGTGAAAAATGCCAGTGGTAGTTTGATAGGGATTTCATTGAATCTGCAGATTGCTTTCGGTAGTATAGTCATTTTCACAATGTTGATTCTTCGAATCCAAGAACATGGTATATCTCTCCATCTATTTGTATCATCTTTAATTTCTTTCATCAGTGGCTTATAATTTTCTGCATACAGGTCTTTTGTCTCCTTACCTAGGTTTATTCCTAGATATTTTATTCTTTTTGTTGCAATGTAGATGGGAGGGTTTCCTTAATTTCACTTTCAGATTTTTCATCATTAGTGTAAAGGAATGCCAGAGATTTCTGTGCATTAATTTTGTATCCTGCTACTTTACCAAATTCATTGATTACCTCTAGTAGTTTTCTGGTAGCATCTTTAGGATTCTCTATGTATAGTTTCATATCATCTGAAAACAGTGACAGCTTTACTTCTTTTCAGATTTGGATTCCTTTTATTTCTTTTTCTTCTCTGATTGCTGTGGCTAAAACTTCCAAAACTGTGTTGAATTACAGTGGTGAGATTGGGCAACCTTGTCTTATTCCTGATCTTAGTGGAAATGGTTTCAGTTTTTCACCATTGAGGATGATGTTGGCTGTGGGTTTGTCATATATGGCCTTTATTATGTTGAGGAAAGTTCCCTCTATGCCAGCTTTATGGTGGGTTTTTAATCATAAATAGGTGTTGAATTTTGTCGATAGCTTTCTCTGCATCTATTGAG
Source organism: Phocoena sinus (assembly GCF_008692025.1). NCBI lineage: Eukaryota > Metazoa > Chordata > Mammalia > Artiodactyla > Phocoenidae > Phocoena > Phocoena sinus. The sequence continues at coordinate 40,683,559 of NC_045776.1, forward strand.
ATGATCATATGGTTTTTCTCCTTCAGTTTTTTAATACGGTGTATCACATTGATTGATTTGCATTTACTGAAGAGTCCTTACATTCCTGGGATAAACCCCACTTGATCATGGTGTATGATCCTTTTAATGTGCTGTTGGATTCTGTTTGCTAGTATTTTGTTGAGGATTTTTGCATCTATGTTCATCAGTGATATTGGCCTGTAGTTTTCTTTCTTTGTAACATCTTTGTCAGGTTTGGGTATCAGGGTGATGGAGGCCTCATAGAATGAGTTTGGGAGTGTTTCTCCCTCTGCTATGTTTTGGAAGAGTTTGAGAAGGATAGGTGTTAGCTCTTCTCTAAATGTTTGATAGAATTCACCTGTGAATCCATCTGGTCCTGGGTTGTTTGTTGGAAGATTTTTAATCACAGTTTCAGTTTCAGTGCTTGTGATTGAACTGTTCATATTTTCTGTTTCTTCTTGGTTCAGTCTCGGAAGGTTGTGCATTTCTAAGAATTTGTCCATTTCTTCCAGGTTGTCCATTTTATTGGCATAGAGTTGCTTGTAGTAATCTCTCATGATCCTTTGCATTTCTGCAGTGTCAGTTGTTACTTCTCCTTTTTCATTTCTAATTCTATTGATTTGAGTCTTCTCCCTGTTTTTCTTGATGAGTCTGGCTAATGATTTATCAATTTTGTTTATGTTTATCTTCTCAGAGAACCAGCTTTTAGTTTTATTGATCTTTGCTGTCGTTTCCTTCATTTCTTTTTCATCTATTTCTGATCTGATCTTTATGATTTCTTGCCTTCTGTTAACTTTGGGGTTTTTTTGTTCTTCTCTCTCTAGTTGCTTTAGGTGTAAGGTTAGGTTGTTTATTTGAGATGTTTCTTAAGGGAGGATTGTATTGCTATAAACTTCCATCTTAGAACTGCTTTTGCTGCATCCCATAGGTTTTGGGTCATCGTGTATTCATTGTCATTAGTTTAAAGGTATTTTATTATTTCCTCTTTGATTTCTTCAGTGATCCATTGGTTATTAAGTAGTGTATTGTTTAGCCTCCATGTGTTTGTATTTTTTACAATTTTTTTCCTTTAATTGATATCTAGTCTCATAGCGTTGTGGTTGGTAAAGATACTTGATACGATTTCAATTTTCTTAAATTTACCAAGGCTTGATTTGTGACCCAAGATATAATCTATCCTAGAGAATGTTCCATGAGCACTTGAGAAGAACGTGTATTCTGTTGCTTTTGGATGGAATGTCCTATAAATATCAATTAAGTCCATCTTGTTTAATGTATCATTTAAAACTTGTGTTTCCTTATTTATTTTCATTATGGATGATCTGTCCATTGGTGAAAGTGGGGTGTTAAAGTCCCCTACTATAACTGTGTTACTGTCGATTTCCCCTTTTATGGCTGTTAGTATTTGCCTTATGTGTTGAGGTGCTCCTATGTTGGGTGAATAAATATTTACAATTGTTATATCTTCTTCTTGGATCGATCCCTTGATCATTATATAGTGTCCTTATTTGTCTCTTCTAATAGTCTTTATTTTAAAGTCTATTTTTTCTGATGTGAGAATTGCTACTCCAGCTTTCTTTTGATTTCCACTTGCATGGAATATCTTATTCCTTCCCCTCGCTTTCAGTCTGTATGTGTCCCTAGGTCTGAAGTGGGTCTCTTGTAGACAGCATATATACAGGTTCTGTTTTTATATCCATTCACCCAGTCTATGTCTTTTGGTTGGAGTATTTAATCCATCTACATTTAAGGTAATTATCAATATGTATGTTCTTATTACCATTTTCTTCATTGTTTTGGGTTTATTATTGTAGGGCTTTTCCTTCTCTTGTGTTTCCTGCTTAGAGAAGTTCCTTTAGCATTTGTTGTAAAGCTGTTTTGGTGGTGCTGAATTATCTTAGCTTTTGCTTGTCTGTAAAGGTTTCAATTTCTCCATCAAATGTGAATGAGATCCTTGCTGGGTAGAGTAATCTTGGTTGTAGGTTTTTCTCCTTCATCACTTTAAATATGTCCTGCCAGTCCCTTCTGGCTTGCAGAGTTTCTGCTGAAAGATCAGCTATTAACCTTATGGGAATTCCCTTGTGTGTTATTTGTTGTTTTTCCCTTGTTGCTTTTAATATTTGTTCTTTGTATTTAATTTTTGTTACTTTGATTAATATGTGTCTTGGCGTGTTTCTCCTTGGATTTATCCTGTATGGGACTCTCTGTGCTTCCTAGACTTGACTATTTCCTTTCCCAAATTAGGGAAATTCTCAACTATACTCTCTTCAAATATTTTCTCAGTCCCTTTCTTTTTCTCTTCTTCTTCTGGGACCCCTATAATTTGAATGTTGGTGCCTTTAATGTTGTCCCAGAGGTCTCTGAGACTGTCCTCGATTATTTTCATTCTTTTTTCTTTATTCTGCTCTGCAGTAGTTATTTCCACTATTTTATCTTCCAGGTGACTTATCTGTTCTTCTGCCTCAGTTATTCTGCTATTGATCCCTTCTAGAGAATTTTTTATTTCATTTATTTTGTTGTTCTTCACTGTTTTTTTTTCTCTTTAGTTCTTCTAGGTCCTTGTTAAATTTTTCTTGTATTTTCTGTATTTTATTTCCAAGATTTTGGATCATATTTACTATCGTTATTCTGAATTCTTTTTCAGGTAGACTGCCTATTTCCTCTTCATTTGTTAGGTCTGGTGGGTTTCTGCCTTGCTCCTTCATCTGCTGTGTGTTTTTCTGTCTTCTCATTTTGCTTAACTTGCTGTGTTTGGGGTCTCCTTTTCGCAGGCTGCAGGTTCGTAGTTCCCATTGTTTTTGGTGTCCGTCCCCAGTGGCTAAGGTTGGTTCAGTGGGTTTTGTAGGCTTCCTGGTGCAGGGGACTATTGCCTGTGTTCTGGTGAATGAGGCTGGATCTTGTCTTTCTGGTGGGCCGGTCCACGTCTGGTGGTGTGTTTTCGGGTGTCTGTGGCCTTACTATGATTTTAGGCAGCCTATCTGCTAATGGGTGGGGTTGTGTTCCTGTCTTGCTAGTTGTTTGGCATAGGGTGTCCAGAACTGTAGCTTGCTGGTCGTTGAGTGAAGCTGGGTCTTGGTGTTGAGATGGAGATCTCTGCGAGATTTTCGCCGTTTGATATTACGTGGTGCTGGGAGGTCTCTTTTGGACCAGTGTCCTGGACTTGGCTCTCCCACCTCAGAGGCACAGCCCTGAGGCCTGGCTGGAGCACCAAGATCCTTTCATCCACAAGGCTCAGGATAAAAGGGAGAAAAAAAGAAAGAAGATAAAATAAAATGAAATAAAATAAAGTTATTAAAATAAATAATAATTATTAAAAAAAATTTTTTTTTAAGTAATAAAAACAAAAAAGGACAGAGAGAACCCTAGGATAAATGGTAAAAGCAAGGCTATACAGACAAAATCACACACAGTAGCATACACATAACATACTCACAAAAAGAGAAAAAGGGAAAAAATATATATATGTCTTTGCTCCCAAAGTCCACCTCCTCAATTTGGGATGATTCGTTGTCTATTCAGGTATTCCACAGATGCAGGGTCCATCAAGTTATGTGGAGATTTAATCTGCTGCTCCTGAGGCTGCCGGGAGAGATTTCCCTTTCTCTTCTCTGTTTGCGTAGCTCCCGGGGTTCAGCTTTGGATTGGACCCGCCTCTGCGTGTAGGTCGCCGGAGGGCGTCTGTTCTTCGCTCAGACAGGACGGGGTTAAAGGAGCAGCTGATTCGGGATCTCTGGCTCCCTCAGGCTGAGGGGAGGAAGGGGTACGGAGGGCGGGGCGAGCCTGCGGCGGCAGAGGCCAGCCTGACGTTGAGCCAGCCTGGTGCATGCCATGTGTTCTCCCGGGGAAGTTGTCCCTGGATCACGGGACCCTGGCAGTGGCAGGCTGCACGGGCTCCTGGCAGGGGAGGTGTGGATAGTGACCTGTGCTTGCACACAGCCTTCTTGGTGGCTGCAGCAGCAGCCTTAGCGTCTCATGCCCGTCTCTGGGGTCCGCTCTTATAGCCGCGGGTCGCGCCCATCTGTGGAGCTCCTATAAGTGGCCCTCTTAATCCCCTCTCCTCGCGCACCAGGAAACAAAGAGGCAAGAAAAAGTCTCTTGTCTCTTTAGCAGCTCCAGACTTTTTCCTGGACTCCCTCCCGGCTAGCCGGGGTGCACTAACCCCTGCAGGCTGTGTTCACGCCGTCAACCCCAGTCCTCTCCGGCGCTCCAACCGAAGCCCGAACCTCAGCTCCCAGCCCCCCACCCGTACCGGCGGGTGAGCATACAAGCCTCTCGTGCTGGTGAGTGCTGGTGGGCACTGATCCTCTGTGTGGGAATCTCTCTGCTTTGCCCTCTGCACCCCTGTTGCTGTGCTCTCCTCTGGCTCCAAAGCTTCCCGCCCACCAGCCCCCGTCACTGCCAGTGAAGGGGCTTCCTACTGTGTGGAAACCTTTCCTCCTTCACAGCTCCCTCCCACTGGTGCAGGTCCTGTCCCTATTCTTTTGTCTCTGTTTTTTCTTTTGCCCTACCCAGGTACGTGGGGAGTTTCTTGCCTTTTGGGAGGTTTGAGGTCTTCTGCCAGTGTTCAGTAGCTGTTCTGTAGGAGTTGTTCCACGAGTAGATGTATTTCTGATGTATTTGTGGGGAGGAAGGTGATCTCCGCGTCTCACTCTTCCGCCATCTTGAAGCTCCTCGTAAACACATAGAGTTTTATAAGTTATTGAATGATCGTAAAGCTACCTATTTATAGTTTTTAGAGCTGTGACAGATCACAATAACACCATGTTTATATGATTAGAGAACAGGTCTCAAGCTTGACATTTTAGAGACCCTGGTTCTTTATATAAAACATCTTGTGTAGTACTTAGCACAGAGTATATGCCCAAGTAATGGTTTCATTCTTTTTGCCTCCCCTTTCTCTTCCCCCTAGTGAACCAAACAAGTACTCCTTTCAGTCAGTTCAGTTTACTTGTTTCCAAGCATCATTGCAACCCTATATTTTAAAAAAGCTTAGTGAAGCTGAGGCAAGAAGTAGTCCTTTGTGTATAGCTTAAAGCAATTTCTGCATCAAAATTGTAAAAGAGTGGAACATTAATTGCAAAATGATGAAGAACATATGTATCTTCCGTCTCGCTCTCCAGATAACCTTTGTTTGTGCCCTGGTGAATGAAGAAACTTGGTTAAGATTTTGAACTGAATTTCTCCGGGCACTCCTTGGCTAGAGTGGAGGAGGTTCCCATGAATGGGGTATACCACTCTTATATGGAGTCTAACTTAAGCTACTTCCTTCATGAAGAATCTCTTCAGGGTCACATATCTTCTTTTACCAAGCATATGACATTAGGGCAAGTGACATCATAAAATGTAATTAACTAAAGAGAAGACAGATATGGGATCTGCATGGGTGGATGATATGAATTTCCTCACTCATTGGATGTAGATCCAGTAGGATTGTGCCTCAGTCCTTTTCAAACTTTAATATGCACAGGTGTCACCTGTAGATCCTGTTAAAATGAAGATTCTAATTCAGTAGGTTTGGAGTAGAGACTGAGATTCTGCATTTCTAATGAGATCCCAGGCGATACCTAGGCTGTTGATATGAGGACACCACTTATACTGCTGATTTGCTGTGTCAGCTGAAATGGGGCTTAGAATATTTGCTCCTATTCCCTCCCTTTTAAGACTGTGATTACTACAATTAGAACTCTTTAAGCTTCCTGGATAATAAGGCTTAGTGTAAAATACATTCCAGACAGTATCAATCACAATGTCTCATGATTTTAGATTTTCTTCACAATTGTTCTTTCTGGCACATGCTTTAGTACACCTGACATGTTCAATCATAAGCTCTTTTTGTTTTCTGTTTGCTCAGGTATCATTCCAACTTCCTACTTCACAGATGAGGAGACCGAAGCTAGATTAATTACTTACATGTTTTGAGCCTCTTTAACATGCAAAGAAATTAACATATGTTAATTTTGAAGCAGATCACATTATGGTTTTACCTACCAAAAAATTACTAAATAACTGCTTTGATTTTGATTTAACCAATAAGTTTATAAAATAGAATTATTTTCTCACTGCCTTGAACCACTGAGTTACTTTGATATTATGTAGATGTAGTATATCCAGAGACCTCTTTTGGCAGAAACACTAACACTTCACATTTTATTGGCAGTATTAAATGCGAACAATCACTTAAATGGTAAAAATTTCCCTTTGATCATAGACATTCAGTTTACTAATCTCTGCCAAATCAGAAGACATTGCTTATAGTGTTCTAGCAAAGCAATACTTAAGAGACATGATTAAATGCAGGATCTAACCAATATGTTTGAATATAAATTTAAAAAATGAGAAATAATAGGAATGACCAGGTCTCTTAAGTTTTCAAATGTGATGTTCAAGTTGAAACTTTAATATTTCATCTGCTTATTTTTGTTCAGTGAGGTTTTATTTAAAATTAATTCAACCCTCACCTCTCATCTAGTCCTGCAGTTTCCATGGCACAATCTGCATTTCCTCTCATATACCTACTTGTGCTTCAAATGAAAAGTCTCTAAAACTGAACTGATTTTCTCTTTTCTCTAAATGCTATCCATGTTGAGCTAAGTGGAAATATAATTCTCCTAACATTAAATTGGAATTGTCTTTGACTCTTTCTTCTCATTAGCTCTATATATCATATCAGCCAGTTTCACTGATTCTTTTTTCCGGATGCTTTTGTTACTCTGTGATTCTTACTGACATCACCCTTGCTCAAGCCGTCATGAGCTCACACCTATTTTAGAAAACATCCCCTCTATTGATTTTGCCTCTTTTAGCCTCGCTCCCCTTTAATCCATCCCTAATTGTTAACACCGGATCATTCCTTTTAAAGCCATTATTAGGCTCACCGTCACCTGAATCCTTACAATAGCTCTTCATTATCTGTAGAATAAAATACAAATTCTTCAGTCCAGTATTCAAGGCTCTTTGTAATCTGGGCTGCAATCTACGCTTCAAGCTTTACTTTATACTAATCCCAACATAAACCCTCTACTATAGTCAAGTTGCTTGACTTTCTCCAGCCATTATGTCTTTTGCCATTTCCCTGGCCTTGTAGGCATTCCCTTCTCTTCTGTGCCCATGGAGATAAATTTAAGTGAAAACTACAGAATTTTTTGACTGGTAAGAAGCGTTAGAGTTAATGGAGTTCAACCTGTCACCTCTTCCACCATTTTAAGAAACTGAGAACCACAAAAATGTAGGTTCATACTTACTGATATCTACTGAACACTATAGTAGTCATTTGCATAAGTTTATTTTGAAAATTATGTGGTTCGTTTCATATCTACCATAAAACCTAAGTTCTTGTTAAATAATTTTTTGTAAAGACCAAAAATCTACTAAATTTGACCGTCATAAACTATCTCAAGGAAGTTCAAATGAAGCCCAATTTCCCACATGTGCTATGGACCAGCTAATGACAAGTTCTGAACTGACTTTTCATCGAATCTAAGATTTTTTCTGGTCCCAATAAAGAGATGCTCACACTTTATGCCTTGCTAATATCAGGATGAGTCTAGTAAAAATTCAGAAGCTCGGCTTTCAGTAGCATTAAAAAATTTCTCAAACTTCATTAGTGTGTATGTATTGGGAGGGGGGAGTGGAGGCAGAAATTGGTTGATTATAAAAAGCAAATCAACTAATATTTAGTGAGAATAGCCCTTAATAGAGGATGATAGTGAGAGAGAATTATTCTCTATACTGAGGATAAATGGACTCCACCACATACAAGTTAACATTCTTAAGTTTAAGAATGAAAACATATTCTGTAGTGACCTTGAAATAATCTCTTCCAGATGATTTTATTGGTCATAACAATATTTTGTTAGGCATGTGGCACTATGATAAAGTGAATTGGCTACAGGTATTCATGATGATTTGCTATAACCTAACGTTAGAAGGGATATGATTTTCCAGACACCCTGTGTACTGTGATTTGAATTTCAAATACAAAATAATTGCAGCTATTTGATAATAACCCGTTATAGTTTATGGAGGTAATATTTTCAGTTGACAAAGTATAATAAAACAGTGTGTAAATTTTCAAAAAAGAAAGCACAGCAATCCAAAGGCATCTTTAGGAAACTATCTCAGCAAGTGCCACCACAGGGTGGAACAAGATATCACCTCACCAACGTAATGGCACGATATCCACCTCAGAGCTTAGAATCAGGAAGGGAAACCGGGGACAGGGGATGAGTAAGAATATGAAGTCTTTATCGACTGGGTGAGTTTACTTGGAAATGACTAAGATTGCATATGCTGTCACCAAGTCAAACAGTGTCTCAACAGAAATGTAGTTTTAGGAAAAGAAAGATACTTTTATGGCCACTTGAGTTCATGGATGGTGTTACAGGAAGTGATGGTTCTTAGGCTGAAGTCTACGAAAAGTAAGTTAGATGCTACTCAGGTCTGTTTTCTGCAGAGAATCCGTAGTCAGCCGCTGCCAAGTGAGTTACAAAGTCAGCTACACTGTGAGTGATTCACTTGCTATATAGGTGCATTGTTGTGATCTATTGTTTAGTTTGGATACAGAATTCTAGAATTAATGATGACTAAGGCCACCAAAAGTCAGTGATGCTGTATTCATAATGGACAAAAATTCAAAACAAAATTTATGAAGAGGAGAATGAATAAACAAACTCTGGTAAATTTATTCGATGAAATTCAGCAATAAGAAAGAGTAAACTGACCACTTCCTGTTTCAGATCCAACCTATAAAGAGCTTGGAAGTTACCGCCACTTCTGTTTTATATCAGAACAAAACAAAACAAAAAAACTGAACAAATCGAAAAGCAATGCCTTTTCTTGGAGCCCATCAGAGAGCTGAGGTTGCAGGGCAGATCTTCACCCTGAAATCTGATGGACAGACAAATATAAAGGGTCACAGCCAAGATGTACTCCAGCAGCCACTGGAACTATGAATTGAGAGGAAGATTTAAATGGTAAATTTGATGAATTGTTTAGAGGCCAAATGTACACTTACATGAGAGTAAGAAATTCTTGGGAGTTGCATTTTGGGGGAGAACCCCACACTTTTAGAGACATTACTTCCAGGAACCCCTCCAGGTTCTCATGCTGAAGATCCAAGAAAGATCTTCTTGTAGAGATGCACTTGTGAAGGTCACAGCCCAGAGACATAAGCCTACAAATTTAATAACTTAGATGAAATGGACCAATTCCTTGAAAGACACAAACTACTAAAACTCACATAAGAAAAATTTGATAATTTGAATAGGCTTATATCTGTTCAAGAAATTGAATCAATAATTAATAACTTTCCAGAAAAATAAGTACCTAGCTCAGATGGTTTCACTAGTGAATTCTACTGAACATTTAAAGAAATGATACCCAATCAAATTCTGGCTCCTTTGAAGAAATAGTTTCCTAGGATGGGGTTTGATTTCTGTTCTGACCTCAGAAGATCTCCTCCCAGGTGTCCTATTTCCTGCTTTCTGGGGAAAAGGGTTTAGCCTATATCTTGAATATCCTCCCAATATCCTTTCATCACAACCACCACTTTTCTTCAGAGTGCCTTTAGGCTTGAACTTCTTCACTCTCTGTTGCAAATGAAGTCCGTTTCTTTGGGAAGAGTTTAAGAGCTGTTTAATGGCCTATTTCTCCCCCCAGGCAGTCTTTTTTTTTTTTTTTTTTTTTTTTTTTCGGTATGTGGGCCTCTCATTGTTATGGCCTCTCCCGTTGCGGAGCACAGGCTCCGGAGCGCAGGCTCAGCGGCCATGGCTCACGGGCCCCAGCCGCTCCGCGGCATGTGGGATCTTCCCAAGCTGGGGCACGAACCTGTGTCCCCTGTATCGGCAGGCGGACTCTCAACCACTGCGCCACCAGGGAACCCGCCCCCCTCTCCCAGGCAGTCTTTGAGCCAGGGCTCTGGAGCTGAGGCTAGGAATAATGCAAGCAGCCTTCTCACTGACTGACACACCAACTCTAGAAGCTGAGCACTCAGTGGTTGGGGGCCAGCAGCCTGGGGACCTCTCAGCTTTGCTCTCCTGGCATGGAATGTCCACGTCACAAGCAGGGGAAAGGCAACTGTGCTCCAGTGTTCTCAGCATGCTACTTTCAAGACAGAACTTTTGTTACCCTAGTGGGGGCTGAACAGGAAGAAAGCCCTACCTCTCAACTATCCTCAACAGGGACTTAGCCTCAGTATCCCTGAGTCTCCCATTGGGAATCTATGTGCACACGCCTGACAGAAACTCACTTTCTGATTTTCTTCTAGTCACGTGAACTTCTCTTGAAACCAATGGTGTTGGGCTGCACCCCACAGGTCTGCAAGCCCTGTAAATTGCCCAGCTGCAAGACCAAAGAAAGAGCCCAGAGTCAGGGGATGCGACGTCAGTGGTTGGACAGGGGATCCTATACCTCTGAAGCAAGGGTGTCCTGGAATGACGGACACCCCACCGTGGATGGCAGACAGCAGGACGGGCAGGACAAGGCAGCAGTCTTCCCAAGGAGTGGGTAGAGGGAGGTTACCAGCTATGGGTGGGGGGGGGATTGACGTCATCGGTTACTAGGGAAACCAGCAGAGGAGCGTGCCCCTCACAGTTCCTTTGATAAATTATCCTAGTGGAGAGTTCTGATCTAAAGATTAGAACAATCACTAGCTGGGCCAGGGGCAAGTCTGTAGGCATTTACTGATTAGGCTCTGTGATTAAGAGGGAAGGTCAATCGTGTGGGTAGGGTGTAGGTGAAGCAGGGACTGGTCCAGCAGGAGATGTACAGAGAGCAAGAGAACAGCCATCTTGGGTGGCCTGATCTTACAGATGGTAATCAGAATTTTGACTATATGGGAGCCAAACATATATACCTAAATAATAAAGTGTTATCTCTGTTTATGGCTGTCTAATCTATTTTATTCTACCCTATTTATTTTTTAACTAGAAATGAACTGAATTGGAAAGATTAGTCTTATATTAACATGTCCAAGGGAGAGTCTCTGAGGAGAGCAGAAGAGTATAAGCAGGCAGAGTATTTTTAATTAATGTTAAGGGCTATAAAATACTGGATTAATAGATTAACATGTCTCATATCTCCCTCATTACTTTGTCAGAAGGAAATCCATCGTGTTAAATGTAGTTTTAATATGCCACTGCTTCAGTGGTGTCAGCATTCAAGCTGCTCCTGCAATGTTTACTGTAGCAGATTTTACATTGGCAACCTTTTTAACAGTTTATGAAATGCTGGCACATGCATGATGGTTTTTCATTTCTTTTCTCATGATAGTCCTGTAAAGTAGATAAAACTGAGGGTCCACTCAACTGAGGTGAATGGCAGAAGCTGGACTTAAATCCTGCCCCCTTCCGGGCACTTCCTTTTTTGACAGTCTCTCAGACACTATATGTCATGTTTGTTGTAGATGCAACAAACATGCGTCTACATTTTAATAGGACTTCCTTATTCTGCTGCTGGATCATTTCTATACTGACTGTATTTGGAGTTCAAAACCTATGGATCTGAAACATCAGTAAGAGATCCTGTAGTTTCTAACTCTCCTGTTCAAGGACAAACTGAGGCATATTAAAAATTTTAAGTTTATCTGAGCAAAATCTGATTAGAGTGCGGCAGTGGCAAACCGGACATGGTTAGAGCACTCCCCTGGCAGAAGCTCAGGGAATGATTTTCACAGGGAAAGGAGAGAAGGAAAGAAAGGGAATTACTGACTGGCTACAGCCTATAGCCTAGTTTGGTTGTTTGTGATTGGTTGTCCTTAGGTTTTGATTTCCTAACCTTGAGACATTTACAGGCTTAGAGTTTGGTTTGCTTACATAGGCTCTATGGCCTTAGAGTCACCTCAGTCTATTGACCTCCTTGTTTAATTAACTTAACACTCCAAATGCCTAATCTCTATTCTTATTTGGAACTCCCCTCTGACCACCACCTCCTACCTCCGTTATGGGACGGTGCCTTTTCTAAGATCTTTCATAGTAGGCACTCTGCGTTTACCTCTGTCATGGTACTTGTCACCTGGCCATAAACGTGTCTTCTCACTAGAGTTAGCACAGTTCCTGGCACTTACCAGACACTCAGGGATGTTGGTTGGGTGAAGAAATGGCTGACTACATAAATGTGTATTATTCTACCTCCTCTTAATCCGTTTCTGTTTTCTAGCCGGTTGGTTTTTTTCACCCTTGTTTAGCCTGTTGGTCATTATTACTGTGCTTTTTTAACCCTCTCTCTAAATCACAATTATACGGCTTCTAGGCTTACTCGCGTATTCCCAGAGGAACTGGAGTAAGTAGGTAAAAAGTAATACCAACCGATTTTCAACAATGTGATGTCAACACTATTTTAGGGGATCAGTAAGTATTGGTATTTGCTGAATAAATGAACAAAGGGGAAAACCACTAAATCTTCTCAATGATGAAGATACTTTGGCAGGGACAGATTCTAAGTAAATTTTGTTCCCCAACTCTAACAGAAGCAGGAGAAGGTAGCTACTACCAGAGGCTACGTAACTCTGTGAAGGCCTTTTTGCAGATCTGAGTAAATGAGGGATCTTAAGTAAAACTTAACCAGCCCTCTAATAGCTAACATTGCGGTTAGGAAACATTTTTTTAAATTAAAGTTTTATGTATAAAATTTAAAATTTATTTATATATATATATTAAAACTTCATATGTATGTATATATTACATATTGCATATTATATATTATGCAACATGTTACATATGACATATATAATGCAATACTATGATACCATTAAAATGTGCTTATAAATCAATATTTATTTATATGTAAATAAAATTGTAATATATTAAGTGAATAAGTTACACACAAAAAGTGCTTCTGTGTTTTTCAAAAAAAAGTAAATATTTATATAATCATATATGTATAAGACACTCTGGAAAGATCTACACCAAAATGTTAATTATGGATGCCTCTAGGCAATGATATTAAACGTGTGTTTTCTTTTTGTATTTTTTTATCTGAATAATTAAAAAGAAAATAATAATCTATTTGAAATTTTTGAAAAGCAAAATAAAACAGTATATACGTTCTGAATAATTTGTGGTGGGTTTTCAGTATTACCTGTTGCTAATATCTGGTGATACTAAATGATATCTGGGGCTTAGAAAGGAAAGAGGGAAACAGAAAACGAGAATGGGTTGATTGAAAACAAAATCCTTCCAAAAAGTATTTCAAAGTCACAATTAGGTTCCCAAAGAAGGCTTTCTTACCTCCCTAAAAATTCTCCTTTATCAACATTACCTGCAGGATGTGGGGTTCTTGAGGTGGTGGCAGTAATGAGAAAATGCTGCATTCCAGTGGTAGACTAGAAGAAAGGAAAATGAGAAGATGATCGATCAGTCTAGAATGGTACTCCTTGACTTATATCAAGGAAAGTATCACATAATCTACTTTATGTTTTTTTTGAGTTTTAGAGCAAAGTGGAATCAATTACTTTGATATTTGCTTACATCAGCTGCTTGGAATTTGTTCAGTGTCTTTCAGATTAAACACGTTAAACTAAGTAAGATATCTATTTTTAATATATTTCATCCTGAATGAAATCAGTTGTTTTGCAGAGTATGGTGATTATGAACTGCTAAAATTCCCTAATTACATTTTAAAAATATATTTATTAATATCATTTTTTTAAAGTAAATTCAGTTTGAAATTATTATCCTTAACACTAGTGCTTTTTTTGTGGAGGAAAATTACTTGGGGGTGGAGGGATAATCCAAGGGAGAACTGTAATTTTTATGGTATTATTGTTGCCAAATATAAAAGAACTATAATGAATGAAAAAACATAGAATCAAGAAATTACATAGAGCTTGAAGTCTTACTCTATATCATGATTAATTCTACAATATAATAGTATTACTATATTGTGTAAAAATAACCAATCAATTTAATAATAAAATGAAAGTGATGTCAAGGTCAATGAATAATAAATAATATGATTTATAGTTTTCAAATGGTTATATTAATAATATATAACCAAGGAGGACATCAACATCCAAGGGGTGAGTTGAGCTGGCTGCAAATTGTGATATCCGATTTAATGATTTATTACTTTATTGTGTGTGAGGCAATTTCCTTGTAAAACCCAGGACCGCAGTTTGGGAAGTTGCCCCCAGATGAACATTAAACTTATAGTTGTTTACAAAACACATTCTTTCCCTGACTTGGAGATCCCAAAGGGAAAAAGACGATAAACATACAATTAAATCATTTTCCTCTTTCCTACAGCATAAAATATCATTATTAAAATAATGATTAATAACAATTAATAAGTCTACTTTCGAACATTTCATACTTTTAAAAATAACTGTACTATTCAGAAAGCTTGTTAAACAAATTCAGACATCTAACTACAATTTTATATTTTCTTCGCCAAATTTCATCTGCTGTCCATCTTGCTCTTTTTTTTTTGGTGTCGTTAAAGACTTCATCTGAAAGTTTGGATAATAACTCATTATGAACTTTGAATTGGTCAAAAGTATTCTATTTCCATCTCTGATTTTTAACTCCATATCTCACATTGTAAACTTTATTTACAACTCTTTAGGTAAAAATTAAGCTGCGTTTTTAAAACCCCTATTTTTTATGTGAAAATGTTAGGTAACTATAAACTGTAACTGTACGTTACTGTTAGTTATTGTCACTCTTTTCTTTTTTCAAGGAGAAAATAATGCTTGGCACCAACAGATAGAAGTAATACAGACCATCGGAAATAACATAGATCATTGCTCTCATTCATGCATCTCGATATGACTCACATTTAATGGGCAATAAATGATTAACATAAAAACTCCAGCAAGGCAGCTAGTGAAAACAATTTTAAACTACAATTTTTATGAATAAAGAAATAGCCATAGAGGAAAGGCTTTCCTGGTAAATGAAAAGGGTTTTCTGATATGTAGTGACTACACACATTGGTTTTGGAATCAGGTGGACCTGAATTATTTTTCAACACTGTATTAATTTTTAATCAAACAAGTGCCTCATGAATAAATTTTCCTGATAAGAATTCAGACACAACAGATAAATATAAAGCTTCTTTGACTATCTTTCCTCACCCCTAATCCCAGTCCCTTTGCAGAAATAAGTATGTTGTCAGATTGGATATATTCCCCAAGAGTTTTTCTAAAACTTTTATATAGATATAGATACAAATATATTATAAATGTTAGCAGCTATAATTGAGCTCAAAAATAGAGCTCCATGGAAAGCATGCATTTTTCACTGATATTTTATTCACTCAACAGTATGTGCCAGGAATTTTTCCATAGCTAGCAATGAACACAAATGTTTGTTTCCATTTATCTGCCATAACAAACAGTACAAATAATGATGAAATAAATATCCATGTGTCAGCTTCTTATGCAAATAGAGGAGGAGTGAAATGGCTCACTCATGGTACATGGGCATTTTTCATGTTTGCTGAGCATTTATGCACCTGACACTTAAGAGTGTGAGCTAAATGCTGCTACTTACCCATTTTCCAGGTAGAGAAACTGAGGCATAGGGAGGTTAAGTATTTTAAATAAGAAGTATAAGAGACTAAGTAATTCACAGAAGATTATGTGGAGATTAAGTGGCAGAGCAGGTATCTGAACCCACAGCAGGTCTGAGCTCTTCACCTTGTTACTGTACTGTCTCAGTTTGGTGACACCACCATATTGAACAAGGAACTAAACAAATTTGCACTCTCCCTGTTTGTGTGTGTGAGTTCCCTTCCCACTCCGTACACCAATACTTGATATTTTTAAATGTTTCATTACTTGCCAATCTGATGGGTAAAAAATAGTATCTTATTTTATTTTGCATCTCCCAGATTTCTTGTAACGTTGAACATCTTTTTATAGTTTATCTGACATTTGTATTTTCTTTTCTGTGGATTATTTTTAAAACTAAAGGATTAGATGTAAAGGTCAAATAAATCCATACTCTGGATCGATCTCTCCCCACACACACACACACACACACACACACACACACACACACACACACACAGACACACGACAAGGAGTTTATATGAGTTTCCAGCTATTACATATATATTATGTATATGCATATATTACATCTATATGTAATACACAGAACACATATATATATAATATATGAAACTATGTAGTCAATATGTGTGCACACATATAATACAACAAGACATTTTGCACTGCTTGTTGTCAGCTGGTCCCCATCTAGCTCCCTTGTCTATCTTTCTGTGTCCTGCCCTAGGAGAATGACCTCTAAGGAATGTATCACGCTGGCTCCTTTTGCCCATTGGCTTCTAGCCACAGCCCCTGTTGGGCAGACCACCTGCAGAGCTCCAGCTCTTAGGGGATTCATGTTCTACAGTTTTCTCCCCTTGCACATTGAGGCCCAGGGCTTGCCCCTGCTTCCCACTCTTCTACCTCCTGGGTGTTTCGACCCCCTATTGATCCCTGTCACTCTACCCACTCTTCTGCAAGTACTCCTTTTATTAAAGTCTCCTCAGCTAAATGATTTTGAGTATCTCATGTGTTTCTTGCCAGGACACTGCCAGGTACAACTTCTAGTTAGAGTACTAATGACATTCTAATCTAAGAGTAGCTAGAAAAATGTCTTTCCTGATTTTGGTCCAAATCCTCTTCTTTAGAAAATCAGATTCCACCTAATCTACTTATTTTATTCCACATGGAGTAGATCAGTGTCAGCCAGTGTTTAGTAATTTCGCCAGTTGTTTTGTGCAGGCTAAACTCTTACCCCAAATAACATGTATATTTTTTACTTTGGAAAATTTCAAATGTATACAAAAGTAGATAAAATAACAAAATGAACCCACATATACCCATGATTCAGCTTCAGTAATTATCAACCCATAGCCAATCTTATTTCATCTATACCTCCACCCATTTGCTCTCTTCGCATATTATTTTCATGAAATCTTAGAGATTCTATCACTTCCTCCAAAAAATATCTGGCCACATACCTACTATTGTTATAAATTTAAAAATAGTAATGATTCCTTAATATCATCAAATGTATAGTGTTCAAATTTCCAATTGCCTTATATTACATTTTTAGTAGTTTGATAGTCTGCACATTTCAATTAATGATCATGTCTTTTAATTTTCTTCCAATTGGTTCCTCACTCATTTCTCTTTTTTCTCTTGTAGTTTGTTTGTTGAGGGCACAGAGTCAGTTGTTTGAAAAATTTCCCACAATGTGAAATTTGTTGTTTGCATCTCCATAGTGTTTTATAACATATCTCCCTAAATTCTGTATTTTCTGTAAATTAGCAGTTGGAAAGTGGTAAGGGCTTTATCAGATTCAGGTTAGTTGTGTTTTATTTTTAAAGGCCATTTCACAAGTGGTAGTGTACCATGAAGACACATTTATCTTCACCCACAGGTGAAGGTGGTCAAAAAGTTACAAACTTCCAGTTATTATTAAAAACAAAAAAAAGAAATATCTAATCTCTAGTTCACTCTCTTGTACTTATATTGGTAACCATTGATTCTCAAAGCCTAGATCCATTTGGAGTTGCAAAATAGTAATATCTATATTCTATTATTTCTTCTTCATTTATTGTCTAGAATACTTCTGTTAAAAAATAATCCAAAAGCAAAAATTTCTTTCATCTACTCTTCGGTTATCCAGTGGCACAATTCATATAGGGATGGCAGGAGAAATGCTCAATTCTGTTGATTTCTTAACTATTTTCAAAATGTTGAGTTGACTTGCTATATCCTGCAGTGGTGACCAATTAGTTTATTTTAATATCATTATGAATTCATGAATTTAAATTATTGGTATGTTTCAGTTATTATCTTTATCGACAGCCAAATTGTCCCATTTTGGGCCAGTGGCAGCTTCTTCAAGTTGGCTGTAAGTCTTATTGACATGACCCTAGTAATCTTCAATAGTTTTCTTACTATCTGGTATTTCAGACTCATTTTGTGCATATCTGGTACCAGAGCTAGAATCAGCCCCATTTTCAAGGACCCCTGTTTCTTTTCTTTTCCTTTTTTTTAAAATTGGAAAATGATTTTTGAAAATCTAAATCTGAGCATTTGGGGTATTTGTTGCCATTGGTTTGCTCATTGTTTCTAGGCCTTTCCACTGGCAGAACTCAGAAAAAAAGAAAAAAAACATCATGAGTTCTTGTTTATACTTCCAATTCATATTTAGATGTACATTTGAGTCACTTTTCTCCTGCACAAAATTTAGGTCTCAAATTCACTGGGAATAAGAATTAGAGCATTACATAATTTTGTTTTATAGTCCAAAAATACATATATAACAATTTCAGAATACCAATAGAAGCATTACCACCAGCAATATGATTGCTTAAAATGGGTGAATTATTATTATTTTTGCAGTTCCTTTTGTCTTAGGTTATAGCTGGGACAAATTATTATGCTTTGAAGTGACTTGGAATTGTGCCTGTTTGTATTATTATGCCACGAACTGTTTCCATATAGGTTCAGTTGTTTCATTTTATGTTCATTTTTTTGGTTTCTTTGTTAAAAATTAATTTAAGTCATAATTATGCAAAATATTTACATGATTCCAAATTCAAATCACCAATCTTTGTGTTGACATCTCTTCATTGCTCTTGACTATCTGAAGCTTACTCTCTAGTAGATTTCTCAGGAAGGGCCCTTATTCCTTAAATTCCTATATATTCATTAAAATGTATGGCTTTTATAATAAAAAAAGATTATCTGACATTTTATCTTAATACTTAGGGTACTGAACAGTACCCCTTACTGAAAAGAACTGAAAAGGGCCTCTTTCTGTGTGCAAATGGCACAGCCCTGATACATCTAACAAGACTGTACTTTTCTTTTTTTTTTTAACTTATTTATTTATTTATTTTTGCCTGTGTTGGGTCTTTGTTCCTGTGCACGGGCTTTCTCTAGTTGCAACAAGCAGGGTCTACTCTTCCTTGCAGTGCAAGGGGTTCTCATTGTGGTGGCTCCTCTTATTGTACAGCACAGGCTCTAGGTCCACGGGCTTCAGTAGTTGTGGCATGCGGACCCAGTAATTGTGGCTCATGGGCTCTAGAGTACAGGTCCAGTAGCTGTGGTGCATGGGCTTAGTGCTCTCCTTCATGTAGGATCTTCCCACACCAGTGATCGAACCCGTGTCCCCTGTATCGGCAGGCGGATTCTTAACCACTGCACCACCAGGGAAGACCAAGACTGTACTTTTCTAATCAAGGACTTCCCTGATAGGAGTCTCAGCACATCTTTCTAATTCTCACATCTTTCTTATATTTGCATTGAACCTGAATATATATGTCCTTAATTCTGCACATGTCCTTGAAATTTTAAAATATTAAAATCTAGTGAATTTTTATATAAACGACACTCTCTTATAAGTGTATTTTAAAGGACCATATTTTAATTTATACAGAGTATACATGTATATATAAACTTATTCATGCATATACATATTCATATATATTAATTACACCCTAGAGTGTGTGTGTGTGTGTGTGTGTGTATATATATATATATATATATATATATATATATAAAAATCAGGAATATAAACTCAAATTATATACAGCAGAGTATATACCATATGTGTGTGTGTGTGTGTGTGTGGGTTGCTGGTGGGAGAAGGAAGAGAGAAGACAAACTCAATTTGGGGCATAATTAGTTTAAGTGAAAATATTCTGTAAGCAATTATAAATGCTCACTTACACACATACACACATACATATAGTATATAATCTGTTATATGTATAATTTGATTGTATATCCCTAAAAGTATATCACCTAAAGACAGCACACATATAAAAACATATCTATAGCAATTTTCTCATAGTCTAGATCATAAAAATGGCTACAGTAGTTTTAATTTCTTCCAGTCAAGATTCTGTGTTAATAAATAGAATCAAGTTAAAATGTGCTTCGAAATATATATCTCCTCTTAAACGTTGTTAGTTACGAATACCTCTAAAATATTTTCACTTAAATTAGTTATACTCAAAACCACTTCCTTCTTTCATCCCCAATCCATGCACACACCACAAAAAATAATTTCCCTCAATGTTTCTCATTTCTGTATCTCCAATCTTATAATCTAGCAGGCCAAAAGCTGTTGTATCATCTGTGATTCCTCCCTCTCTTCCCTTGCATCTTCTTCCATATTTAATTGGTCCTGTCTCCTTTGGGCAGACTTTTTGGATTCACTCCTTAATCTCCCGTGGCACTGCATCCAAGAGAGTGTGTAATATTTTTCACACCAAAGCCACATTTTATCTACTGCTGGAATGAGACTGAGTTTTGAAACCACGGGGGGCCTTGGTTCAATTTCTGGCTCTGCCAGTTTACTATTTGTGTGAACTTATTAATGAATTAATCTTTCTGCTGTTGAGTTTCCTCATCAGAAAGTCTAGGTAGCATTAATTCCTTACAAGGCTTATATGAGTACTAAAGATAATAAAGGTTTTGACAGTAGCGCTGTGCCTGGCATATAGTAGATGTTTATTAAAGTGAAACTATTTCTGGACTCTTATTATCAGGCCCTAACTAAATCCAAATATTCTGTTTTTTCCCCTCTTTTTAACAATTCTTGACACTTAACCAGTATGCATGACCTGGCTCTAAGAAGTCTATGTCTCCATTTTAACTTTAACCAGGGTGAATATAAAGAAATTCAGCCACTAAATAGTCTAGTCCATACTATTTTCTCTTTCCTGTGCCCTGAATCTGAACTGACCTTTATATCTTTCCCTAACCCAATTTTCACATTATCTCTCATTACAGTGAGTGGATCTTAGTTTTACTGTCTGTCCTCATGTCCCCACATTAACAATCTGCCTAGTGATCCCAGTTTCTCTGACAGTATCTCTTCTAAAGGCTGTGTCTTTCTTCTCAATCCTTGCTTGTTAATTGGAGCTTGAGCAACTGTTGGCAGATTTTCTTGATATGAACCACCAGTGCTGCTTATCTGCATCTTCAGGTCTCTAAATATTATATGAACCTGGATTCCTCACTAACTCATTTGCAGACCTCATTTTGTCCATGTTGGGATGCCTTGATGCTAGGTGCCCCATGGAACTTCTGTTTGCTGTACCAAGAACCGCCCCCGCCCCGCTAATGTGCTTCTAGATTTATCTGCTCAGCGTCTAGTCCTTCCAAATGTGTAGTCCTGGTTCAAAGATCTCACTGTATTCCTCAGTTCTTCCCTCCTAGTTAATTGACAGGGAGATGTGCCCTGATACATGACATCATCACATTGTCCTTGGAGTTTTGAAACAACTTATTTGCTCTTTCCTGCATTCAGATATCCCTTTCTGTGCTCAAAGTATCCAGTCGACTGAAACTAGGCTAACATGCTTCGTTTCTTGCTTCGTTTCTTCTTACTACTGGTGTCCTGTGCTCCAAAGCCTGCCTTTGCAGTTCCTCTGTAACCTGACTCTACTTAGAGAGATGACCTTTACTCCTACAGCCACCCTGAACATCCTCAGTTTTGTCTTTTCTGGCCTTTTATCAGTCATGTTTCTTATTCTGCCATTGCTCGGGCTGTTCCACTCAGAGAAAGCAGCTTCCTTTTACCCCTCTTACAACCAGATGCCATCCTGAAGTCCCAACCAAGCTCCATCTTTCTCAGAAGCCTTCTCTAACATTGCCCCTGTCCAAATTCCTCTTTTCTTCTCAACTCCCACAGTTCTTCGTACCATTTGCTTTGATATCATACTTGATTATAGGGCTGATTAAAATATATCAGACACAGTTCAGTTAATAACATCCAGATCAGAAATCTGACAGATGTGGAACCTTCTGCAATCCCTCCACAGTGCATTCCTATCAATTTCCCTGCAACTTTGTCCAGAATCCCTCCCTTTCTATTGGTATTGCCCCTGCCAAAGCTCTCCCCATCTCTCCCTTGGTTAGCAGGACCTCCCTCCTAAATGGATTCCCTCTTTCCAGTCTTGACTCTTAAGCATATACTCCATGTGACAGCCAGAACAATTTTCCTAAAAGACAAATTTTCCTAAAAGGCAAAGTCCTCCATGTAAATGCTTCAACGGCTTTATTTTACTCTTCGGGAAAAGTCCAAACTCATTCACACGGCTCAAAAGACCTGGCCACAGCCCACTTTCCCAGGCTTATTTTGAGCATTTCCCTACTTCTCCCCATCCCATCCTTTGTAGCGCATGCTCCAGACACTCTGAACTCTTCATAGTTCCTCTTGGGAGCCTATTCTATCCCTGTTTGGGGTCTTTGAACCTGGTAGGTTCCTCTCTGCCAGGAAACCACTGCCTGCAGCCTGGCCCCATTCTCCTGAAAAACACTCTTCTTTGAGGTCTCAGCCTATATACTACTTGCTTAGAGAAACCATTCTGAGTCACCAAGTCTGGACCAGCCCTCCCTCCTTTGTTATTCTGTGCCATAGTTTATTTTTCTTCCCCTACAATTTACCAAATTGCTTGTGATTGCCCCTTTACTGTCGCCTGGGAGTAAACTCCCTGAGGGTAACAGTGGTGTTTGTCTCATTCAATATTATATTTCCACTGTCTATTACACTTCCAGGCACAAAATAGGCATATAATAAATTCTTATTGAAAGGAGAATGGAAGGGGGGAAGGAAAGGAGGAAAAAACATTGGAAGAAAGAAATGAAGGAAGGAGAGTTAAGAAGGAGGGAAGGAAAGAAGGAAGGGAGAGAGGGAGGGAGGGAGGGATTGCTCTGTCTTCTAAACTATGAACTCTTTAAAGCAGGCAGGATCTATGCCTTATACTTCATTTAAACCACCCACAGATTATGGTAATTGGTTGGTAACACCCCAGGCAAACTTCAGCCTTAGGGCCTTTGTAGAGGTTCTCACTGCTGCAAACTTCTCCCTCTGGATATCCACAAGGCTGGATCCTCACCTTATTCTATTTTACTCAAATTTGGCTAACTAACTATTACTTTATTTTATTATTTTTACAGTAAAAGACTGAAATATTTAATTACATTAATATAAAAACTTTGTGAAAAAAGTCACATAAAAGAAGATAATTGAAAGCTACCAACTGAGAAGATATATTTACAAATAATCCATATAAAATGGATTGGAACTATTACTTTTAGACTTTCATTTCTACCCATTCCACTCCCATTTCCGTCATGTCCTGCCACATCTTTCCTGTTTCTTACATACATTGATTAACTCCTAAAATACTGTATTAATTTTCTTTTTCTTTTTTTCTATTTATTATATGCATTTCAGGTATATTAAATTATAATTCAACATCTGTATACACTACAAAGTGATCACCCCCAAAACCCTAGTTACCATCTATCACCACACAATTGACCCCCTTTACCACGTCCACCAACCCCCCCAGCAAACCCATCTATGAGTTTGTTTTTTTAGTTCTTTTTTTTTCTTATTCCCCATGAGTGAAATCATACATATTTGTCTTTTTCCTTCTGACTTATTTCACTTAGCGTAATATCCTCAAGGTCCATCCATGGTGTTGCAAATGGCAGGATTTCATTCTTTTTTACCACTGAGTAGTATTCCATTGTATGTATATATGTATGTATTTATATACACACCACACATTCTTTATCCATTCATCCATCAGTAGACACTTAGATTGTTTTCATATCTTGGCTACTGTAAATAATGCTGCAATGAACATAGGGATGCATATGTCTTTTCAAATTAGTGTTTTTGTATTCTTCAGATAAATAGCCAGTAGTGGAATAGCTGGGTCATATGGTAGTGTGCTTCTTATTTTTTTGAGGACTCTCTATAGTGTTTTTCATAGTGGCTGCACCAATTTACAATCCCATCAACAGTATACAAGGGTTCTCTTTTCTCCACATCTCTCCAACACTTGTTACTTCTTACCTTTTTGGTAATAGCCATCCTAATAGGTGTAAGGCAATATCTCATGGTTATGATTTGCATTTCCCTAGTGATTAGTGATGTGAACATCTTTTCATGTGCTTGTTGGTCATCTTTGTGTCTTCTAAGGAAAAATGTCTATTCAGATCCTCTGCCCATTTTTAAAATTGGATGGTTTGCTTTTTTTGTTGTTGAGTTGTATGAGTTCTTTATATATTGTGGATATTAACCACGTATCTGATATATGATTTGCAGATATCTTTTTTTGTTTATTAGGTAGCCTTTTTGTTTTGTTGATAGCTTCTTTAAATGTGCAGAAGCTTTTACATTTGAGGTAGTCCAGTTTGCTTACTTTTGCTTTTTTGTTTCTCTTGCCTTTGGAGTCAGATCCACAAAATGTCACTAAGACCAATGTCAATGAATTTACCATCTATGTTTCTCCTAGGAATTTTATGGTTTCAGGTCTTACATTCAAGTCTTTAATCCATTTTGAGCAGATTATTGTGTATGGTGTAAGATAGTGGTCTACTTTCATTCTTTTGCATGTGGCTGTCCAAGATTTCCCAACACCATTTATTGAAGAGAGTGTCCTTTCTTTGTGTGCTCTTTAATTCTTTGTTATAAATTAATTGTCCATATATGTGGGGGTTTATTTGTGGGCTGTCAATTTTGTTCTATTGATCTGTGTGTCTGTTTTTGTGCCAGTACTGTACTGTTTTGATTAATATAGACTTGTAGTAGAGTTTCAAATCAGGGAGTGTGATACCTCCAGCTTTGTTCTTCTTTCTCAAGATTGTTTTGGTTATTCAGGATCTTTTACTGCTCCATACAAATTGTAGAATTATTTATACCAGTGCTGTGAAATATGCCATTTGCATTTTGGTAGAAATTGCATCGAATCTGTAGATTGCTTTGGGTAGTATGGACATTTTAACAATAATAATCCTTCCAACCCATTAGCATGGAATATCTTTCCATTTATTTGTGTGTTCTATAATTTCTTTCATCAGTTTCCTACAGTTTTCAGTGTACGAGTCTTTCACCTCCTTTGTTACATTTATTCTTAGGTACTTTATTCTTTTTGATGCAGTTGTAAATAGGATTGTTATCTTAATTTCTCATTCTGAATGTTCACTATTAATGTATAGAAGCACCACAGATTTCTGTATATTGATTTTGTATCCTGTGACTTTGTTGAATTCCTTTATTAGTTCTAACAATTTTTAGGGGAGTCTTTAGGGTTTTCTATACATACCATGTTATCTACAAATAGTGACAGTTTTACTTCTTCCGGTCCAATATGGATACCTTTTATTTCTTTTTCTTGCTTAACTGCTGTGGCAAGGACTTCCAATACTATGTTGAATGCTAGTGGAAAGAGTGAGGGTCCTTGTCTTGTTCCTGATTTTAGAGGAAAGCTTTTCAGCTTTTCACCTTTGAGTATGATGTGAGCTGTGTTCTTGCCATATATGGCCTTCATTATGCTGAAGTACATTTCCTCTATACCCATTTTTTTTTTTTTTTTAAACATCTTTATTGGGGTATAATTGATTTACAATGGTGTGTTAGTTTCTGCTTTATAACAAAGTGAATCAGCTATACATATACATATGTTCCCATATGTCTTCCCTCTTGCGTCTCCCTCCCTCCCACTCTCCCCATCCCACCCTTCCAGGCTGTCACAAAGCACCGAGCTAATATCCCTGTGCCTTGCGGCTGCTTCCCCCCAGCTATCTACCTTACTACGTTTGTTAGTGTGTATATGTCCATGACTCTCTCTCGCCCTGTCAAAACTCACCCCTCCCCCTCCCCATACCCTCAAGTCCGTTCTCCAGTAGGTCTGCGTCTTTTTTTTTTTTTTTTTTTTTTTTTTTTTTTTTTTTTTTTTTTAATGCGTTACGCGGGCCTCTCACTGTTGTGGCCTCTCCCGTTGCGGAGGACAGGCTCCGGACGCGCAGGCTCAGCGGCCATGGCTCACGGGCCCAGCCGCTCCGCGGCATGTGGGATCCTCCCAGACCGGGGCACGAACCCGTGTCCCCTGCATCGGCAGGCGGACTCTCAACCACTGCGCCACCAGGGAAGCCCAGGTCTGCGTCTTTATTCCTATCTTACCCCTAG
Source organism: Phocoena sinus (assembly GCF_008692025.1). Taxonomy (NCBI): domain Eukaryota; kingdom Metazoa; phylum Chordata; class Mammalia; order Artiodactyla; family Phocoenidae; genus Phocoena; species Phocoena sinus. The sequence goes on from NC_045776.1 coordinate 40,709,514, forward strand.
GTTCTTCATGACATTTTTTTCCCTTAAATTCCATATATATGTGTTAGCATACGGTATTTGTCTTTTTCTTTCTGACTTACTTCACTCTGTATGACAGACTCTAGGTCTATCCATCTCATTACAAATAGCTCAATTTCATTTCTTTTTAAGGCTGAGTAATATTCCATTGTGTATATGTGCCACATCTTCTTTATCCATTCATCCGATGATGGGCGCTTAGGTTGTTTCCATGTCCTGGCTATTGTAAATAGAGCTGCAATGAACATTTTGGTACATGACTCTTTTTGAATTTTGGTATTCTCAGGGTATATGCCAAGTAGTGGGATTGCTGGGTCATATGGTAATTCTATTTGTAGTTTTTTAAGGAACCTCCATACTGTTCTCCACAGTGGCTGAACCAATTCACATTCCCACCAGCAGTGCAAGAGTGTCCCCTTTTCTCCACACCCTCTCCAGCATTTATTGTTTCTTGATTTTTTGATGATGGCCATTCTGACTGGTGTGAGATGATATCTCATTGTAGTTTTGATTTGCATTTCTCTAATGATTAATGATGTTGAGCATTCTTTCATGTGTTTGTTGGCATTCTGTATATCTTCTTTGGAGAAATGTCTATTTAGGTCTTCTGCCCATTTTTGGATGGGGTTGTTTGTTTTTTTGTTATTGAGCTGCATGAGCTGCTTGTAAATTTTGGAGATTAATCCTTTGTCAGTTGCTTCATTTGCAAATGTTTTCTCCCATTCTGAGGGTTGTCTTTTGGTCTTGGTTATGGTTTCCTTTGCTGTGCAAAAGCTTTGAAGTTTCATTAGGTCCCATTTGTTTATTTTTGTTTTTATTTCCATTACTCTAGGAGGTGGGTCAGAAAGGATCTTGCTGTGATTTATGTCATAGAGTGTTCTTCCTATGTTTTCTTCTAAGAGTTTGATAGTTTCTGGCCTTACATTTAGGTCTTTAATCCATTTTGAGCTTATTTTTGTGTATGGTGTTAGGGAGTGATCTAATCTCATACTTTTACATGTACCTGTCCAGTTTTCCCAGCACCATTTATTGAAGAGGCTGTCCTTTCTCCACTGTACATTCCTGCCTCCTTTATCAAAGATAAGGTGTCCATATGTGCGTGGGTTTATCTCTGGGCTTTCTATCCTGTTCCACTGATCTATCTTTCTGTTTTTGTGCCAGTACCATACTGTCTTGATTACTGTTGCTTTGTAGTATAGTCTGAAGTCAGGGAGCCTTATTCCTCCAGCTCCTTTTTTCGTTCTCAAGATTGCTTTGGCTATTCGGGGTCTTTTGTGTTTCCATACAAATTGCGAAATTTTTTGTTCTAGTTCTGTGAAAAATGCCAGTGGTAGTTTGATAGGGATTGCATTGAATCTGTAGATTGCTTTGGGTAGTAGAGTCATTTTCACAATGTTGATTCTTCCCATCCAAGAACATGGTATTTCTCTCCATCTATTTGTATCATCTTTAATTTCTTTCATCAGTGTCTTATAATTTTCTGCATACAGGTCTTTCGTATCCTTAGGTAGGTTTATTCCTAGATATTTTATTCTTTTTGTTGCAATGGTAAATGGGAGTGTTTTCTTGATTTCACTTTCAGATTTTTCATCATTAGTATATAGGAATGCCAGAGATTTCTGTGCATTAATTTTGTATCCTGCTACTTTACCAAATTCATTGATTAGCTCTAGTAGTTTTCTGGTAGCATCTTTAGGATTCTCTATGTATAGTATCATGTCATCTGCAAACAGTGACAGCTTTACTTCTTCTTTTCCGATTTGGATTCCTTTTATTTCCTTTTCTTCTCTGATTGCTGTGGCTAAAACTTCCAAAACTATGTTGAATAATACTGGTGAGAGTGGACAACCTTGTCTTGGTCCTGATCTTAGTGGAAATGGTTTTAGTTCTTCACGATTAAGGAGGATGTTGTTTGGTCCTAGACTTTAGTTTGCTGTTTGTTGGGAGATTTTTGGTTACTGATTCAATCTCCTTACTAGTAATCAGGCTATTCAGATTTCCTACTTCTTCATGATTCAGTCGTGGTAGATTGTATGTTTCCAGGAATTTGTCCATTTCTTCCAGGCTGTTCAATTTGTTGTTGTATAATTGTAGTGTTCTCTTATGATCCTTTGTGTTTCTTTGGTATCAATTGTAATATCTCCTCTTTAATTTTTTTATTTTATTTATCTGAGCTCTCTCTCTTTTTTCCTTGGGTAGTCTAGCTAAAGGTTTGTTGATTTTGTTTATCTTCTCAAAGAATGAGGTCTTAATTTCATTGATCTTTTTACTGTCTTTTTAGTCTCTGTTTCATTTATTTCCACTCTGCTCTTTATTATCTTTTTTTTCTGCTGCTTTTGGTCTTTGTTCTTCTTTTCCTAGATCCTTCAGGTATAAAGTTAGATTGTTTGAGATTTTTTCATGTTTGTTGATGTAGGCATTTATTGCTATTAACTTCCTCCTTAGAATCACTTTTGCTGCATTCCACAGATTTTGGTATGCTATACTTCTGTTTTCGTTTGTGCCTGGGTATTTCTTAATTTTTAAATTTATTTATTTATTTATTTTTTGCGGTACGCGGGCCTCTCACTGTTTTGGTCTCTCCCATTGCAGAGCACAGGCTCCGGATGAGCAGGCCCAGCGACCATGGCTCATGGGCCCAGCCGCTCTGTGGCATGTGGGATCTTCCTGGACCAGGGCACAAACCTGTGTCCTCTGCATCGGCAGGCGGACTCTCAACCACTCCGCCACCAGGGAAGCCCTCTTAATTTTTTAATTTGATTTCTTCAGTGGTCCATTTGTTGCTTAGTAGCATATTGTTTAATCTTCATGTTTTTGTGTTTTTTTCTTCTTATAATTTAATTCTAGTTTCATGCCATTGTGGTTGGAGAAGATGCTTGATATGATTTTAATCTTGAATTTATTGAGACTTGTTTTGTGGCCTAACATATGATTAATCCTGTAGGATGTTCCATGTGCATTTGAGAAGAATGTGCATTCTGTTGCTTTGGTATGGAGTTTTCTGTATATACATCTATTAGGTCAACTGGTCTATTGTGTTGTTTAAGGCTGATGATTCCTTATTCATTTTCTGTCTGTATGATCCATCCATTACTGTAATGTAGGTGTTGAATTCCCCTATTATTATTGTCTTGCTTTCATTTGCTCCTTTTAGGTCCCTTAATATTTGCTTTATATATTTTGGTGCTCCTGTGTTGGATGCAAATATATTTATCAATGTTATATCTTCTTGCTGAATTGACCCCTTTATCATTATGTAGTATCTTTCTTTGTCTTATATTACTGTCTTTGTTTTTAAGTCTACTTTGTCTGATACAAATATAGCTATACCAGCTTTCTTTTCATCTCCATTTGCATGGAACAATTTTTTCCATCCCTTCACATTCAGTATATGTGAGTCCTTAGTTCTGAAATGAGTCTCTTGTAGGCATCATATAGATAGGTTTTTTTCCTTTCTTTCTTTCTTTTTTTGTTAATCCATTCAGCCACTCTTATGTTTTTTGACTGGCAGATTTAGTCCATTTACCTTTAACGTAATTACCAAAAGGTATATACTTACTGCCATTTAGTTCATTGTTTTCTAGCTGTTTTTATGGTTCCTCTCTGTTCCTTTCTTCTTCTCTTTCTCTTTTCCCTTGTTGTTTTCTGGCTGTTTTAAGTGTAATGTTTAGCTTCCTTTCTCATTTTCTTTTGTATGTTTACAGTAAGTTTTTTCTTTGTGGTTACTATGAGGTTCACATATAACATCCTACTTATATAGCAGTCCTTTTAAATTGACAGCAACTTAAGTTCAAACACATTTCAAAGCTTTACATTTTTACTCCTCTCCACATTTTATATTTTCAATGACACCTTTTACATCTTTTCATTTTATCCTTCCCTTAACAAATTATTGTAGTTTTAGTTAATTTTACTACTTTTGTCTTTTAATCTTCATATTTGATTTATAAGTGATTAATCCACTACCTTTACTATATATTTACGTTTTCCAGGGAACTTTTTTACTTTCGTGTTTTCTTATTATTAATTAGTGCCCTCTTTTTCCACATAGAGAACTCTTTTTAACATTTCTTGTAAGGTTGGTTTAGTGAATTCCTTTAACTTTTGCTTATCTGTAAAACTCTTAATCTCCTTAATTCTGAATGATAATTTTACCAAGTACAGAATTCTTGTCTGGAAATTTTTTCCTTTCAGCACTTTGAATATGTCATGCCACTCCCTCTGGCCTGTAAAATTTATGATGAAAAATCTGCTGATAGTCTTATGGGTTCCCTCATACATAACAAGTTCTCTTGCTGCTTTTAAGATTCTCTCTTTATCCGTACTTTTTTACCATTTTAATTAAAATGTGTCGTAGTGTAGTACTCTTTGGGTTCATTTTATTTGGAACTCTCTGGGCTTTCTGGACCTGGATGTCTGTTTCCTTCCCCAGGTTAGAGAAGTTTTCAGCATTATTTTTTCAAATAATTTTTCTGGCCCTTTCTCTGTCTCTAACCCTTCCAGGACCCCATAATGCCAATGTCATTCTCCTTGATGTTGTCCCAGGGGTCCCTTAAAGTATCTTCACTTTTTAAAATTTCCTTGTTTATTTTGCTGCTCTGTCTGGGTCATTGCTTTTTCTTCCAGCTTGCGGATTCATTCTACTTTATTCAGTGTGATGTTGAACCCCTCAAGTGTATTTTTCAGTTCAGTTATAGCTCTTGATTGGTACTTTCTTATATTTTCTACATCTTTGTTGACGTTCTCACTGTGTTTACCCACTCTTCTCTTGAGTTTGGTGAGCATTTATATGGCAATTACTTTTAACTCTTTATTGGGTAGGTTGTTTGTCCTTATTCTATTAAGATCTTTTTCTGGGGATTTGTCTTGATTTGCAACACATTCTTCTGTCTCCTCACATTGCCTGACTCTCTGTATTTGTGTGTATACATTAAGCAAAAGAGCTACGTCTCCCAGTCTTGAGGAAGTGGTCTTTTATAGGAGATGATCCGTGGGACCCAGAAGCAAATATCCCCTGACCACCAGAGCTAGGTGCTCAAGGGTTGTCCCTTGCGTGAGCTGTGAGTGCCTGCTGCCTGTGGCTGGGGTGTGGCTGCTGTGCAGGGAGGGCATGGCGCAGTTTGCTTGCCCAGCTCAGTTGTGTTACAGCTGCTGTGGCATGGAGTTGGTGGGGCACATGGTGCTTACCAGGTCTGGTTGCGACCTGGCTGCTGTGCAGCGTGGGGCATGGGACACTCACTGGTTGAGTTGCAGTGTGTAGTGCAAGGAGCATGCCCACTGGTGTTAGCGGGATAGGGGGAGGGCACCAAAAATGGCACCTGCCAGTTCTGTAATCAGAAAGTTAGAAAGAAATTGTAAAGATGGCACCTTCCAGCACTTTTGACCCCAGAGAAAGTCCCAGCAGGTTCCTGCCTCTCTGGCAGCTCCTTTAAGATCACTTATGATCTAGATGCTTTTCAAACTGTAATTTATAATCTGGATCTCAGGGCAAGTGGGTCTGTGCACCAGCCTTTATGAGCAAATTCTCTGTTCTCTGCACTTCTGTAGTTTTCCTGGACTTAATCCCCTTGATTTTCAAAATCAGATGCTTTGGGGGCTCATCTCTGTGGTGAGCCCTATTTTGGGGATCCCTCCTGATCGTGGGTCACTGCTCCTGGGGTGGAGTCCTGAGCAAGACAGTGTCTCTGCCTTTCCTACCCATGCTGGTTCATCTCTTTTATCTTTTGTTGTGGAGGCCTGTTCATCTAGGTCTCAGGTCTTTTTCAGAGGAAAATTATTCCATATGTAACAGTAAATTTGTGGTCTCTATAGGAGGAGGTGAGTTCAGGGTCTTTCTATATCACCACTTTGAACCCAGTTTCACTGTATTAGTTTTCTATCGTTGCATAACAATACACCACAATTTAGCAACGTAAGACAATACTAACTTATCTGCAAAACTTCTAACCCAAATTCAGCATGGTGTGGTGGATGTACTAGTTAGTGTTTCACAGGGCAGAAAGCAAGGTATCAGCAAGCCTGAACTTCTGTCTGGAGGCTCTGGGGAAAATCTGTTTGGGGGCTCATTCAGGTTGTTGGCAGATTCCATTCCCTGCAGTTGCAGAATTGAGTCCCAGTTTTCTTGCTGGCTATCAGCCAGTGGCTGCTCTGTGCTCTTAAAGGATGCTCTCGGGTCCTTGCCATGGCTCCCTTCATTAGCAGCATCAGAGAATTCTTCTTGTGTTGAATCCTACTTGACTTTGAATCTTTGACTTTCCTCTTTCTGACCTCAAGGTACAAGTTTAAAGAGTTCATATGATTAAGTCAGGCCCATCTTAGACAATCTCCCTATTACAAATTATACTGATCTAGGATCTTAATTACATCTACAAAATCCCTTTTGCCATATAACATAATCACAGGAGTGATTTCCATCATATTCACAGGTTCAACCCCACCCCAACTCAAGGCCAGAGGATCACACAAGGGCAAGTGTCACCGGGGGATAGCTTAGGATTCTGTCTACCACAGACACCATGCAATATTTCTGTTAATTTTTCTGTGTGTGTGTGTGTCTGTGTGTGTGTGTGTCTGTGTGTGTATGTCTCCCTCCATTAGAATGAAAGCTTAATGAGAACTGGGAGTTTTATATGTTTTGTTCACTGCTGTATCCTATTGGTTCTTAGAATAGTATCTGGATTATCATAGATGCTCAATAAATATTTCTTGAATGAATGTCTTAGACGCACAAATATAAATTCTTGTCATAAGTTTTGGAGGTATTTTGAAAAATCTTTGAGACACAGAAGTGAAGTTCTAATATCTAAGGGGATATTAAACTCATTTTTTTGTTAATTACTTCATAATCAATTCTTTGTGTCAGAAGAGATAATTGTGGTGGTGGTTTTCTATGGATGCTCCCCTTTTGTCACCTTGAGCAGTTTATAATGAGACAATTCATAGTAGCTTTAATAAAATACCAGTGTTATATTTCATCTTCTTTGATCTTTCTTCCAGACCTTGAAAAGCCAGGAGAAGTTGGCATACTTCCTTTCTTTCTCTCGCTCTCTTTTTCTCTGTACATACTACCAGGACACTAGTAAGAACTGATTTAACATGGCTTTAGTTCAGCTCAGTCTTCAAGTCTTAAACTCCAGTTGGCCTAATGAAGGAATTAGTTATGCATGTAGGGCGAGAGATCAGGTTTATATATAGTGCTCTAAGATAAAATAAAAAGTGAAGCTATTTTTTAAGAGCACAAGGTACTATTAAAATGAAGGAAATATATTAAGGTACACTGTTCTGGTAAAATAACACATTCTACAAAAGGAAAGGAATATATTAAGAAACATGTACCTAAATTTAAAGCAATGACATACTGTTAAAGAAACAAGGTTTTCAAGAATGTGAATCAATTTCACCTTTATCATGTGCTTGAGTTTCTTCTATTCACAATTAGTTTAATTTTTTTTTTGGATAGCACACGTGGAGTGACTTTCTAAAGTGGACCACATTGAATCAGTGGTCCTATATATATGCAAACCTATGTATGTTATATTATTGAAACATAGGTGATGGCTATAAAACTATAGGGAATTAATGTCTAGACTACAACATTTAAATTGATTTTGGTTTGTTCAACAGAGCACATGAAAAGCAGTGAGGAACTGCTTTAAAACCCTATAACCCTGTTCTGCCGTTCAGATGAAGCATAACTACATTAGGGAGAGGATTTGAAGGTTGCAATATTTATTAAATTTTTAAATTCACATACTCTTTGATGCAGCAATTCTAAGAATTTTTCTTAGAATTCATGTACGTGTGACAAAAAGTATATAATAAGGCAAGAATATATACTGCACCACTATTTTTAATAGAGAAAAAATAGAAACAATTAAAATGTTTATTAAGTAAATTGAGGAAAAGACATACAATTGAATATAATTTGATAGTCTAAAATCTGACAGCACAGCTGTATATACTGAAATAAAATTTTATCCATGTTCATTGATAAGAAAAATAACTATATTTCAAAAGAAAATTTTGTGTAATTCCCATCTTTGTAAAATAAAAAATATCTAAATATGTAATTATTTTTTGTAGGAACAAAATTTCAAAAAATAATTAAATTGCCACTGGACACAAAGAAACAAGGAAGAGGATTTCTGCTTTTTATTTTTGTATATGTCTGTATTGTTGAATGTGTTTTCAGTAAGCAAAGTTTCTATTTCAGACCTCAAAGAATTAATGGCATGGGAATTCCCCTCCTAGAAACAGCAAGAAAAGTGAACAGAATATTGAAACAATGGTTTTCAGACACTGGAAAAGAAAGAACAAGGGACTGTGATTCTTGAAATAAAGGAAACAAAAGAACTTATCCCTATAATTGCCCTTACTGCCTGGATACAGTTTCCAGGCTACATTTTAAAAAGAGAAGTCCAGATCAAGTTCAGGAGACTTGCCGAGTGTAGGAAACAGAGGTTCACTGAGATAGAGGTTGCTGTGCCAGACACCATAGAAGATGGCAATGCACAGACAGACCAGCATATCTTCAGAGAATAAACTGGAGAGAACCATACGATAATCAAAGTTATATCATAATCAAATTGCAAATTAAACCCATGGTATGCAGAGGAAAGAAATAATAAAAAAGCAAAAATTAATGAAATAGAAAACATAAAAACAATAAAAGAAAATCATTGAAACTGAAAGCTTTGAAAAGATCAATAAATTGATAAACTTCTAGTCAAACTAGTCAAGAAAAAAGAGAAGACACAATTATCAGTATCAAGAATGAAGGAGGAAACATTACTGCAGCCCCTACAAGCATTCAAAAGATAATAAGGAAATATTCTGAACAATGCAGGCCAATAAAGTCAACAAGTCTGATATAATGGGACAATTCTTGAAATATACACACTACCAGAGTGTAATTGTGGAGAAATATTTAACCTGAGTAAATGTACATCTGTTTAAGAAACTTAATTACTTATCCAAATATTTCCCACAAAGTAACTCCAAGCCCAGATGGCTTTACTTGTGAATTTTACCAAACTTTACCTCGTTTGCTGTCAATAAGTGGGATGAAAATATTTCATTTTCTTGAAAGACAAACTGCAGTTGAGAGAGAACAAATTTCATTGGAGAGAATAATACAAATGTTTAGCCCATATCCAGTTTAATTCAAACAGCATCAAGGTATCAGATAGGTATAAAGCACATTATCCTGCAGAGTCAGTCAGGAAAGTACTACAGCTGATCCTTGAAAATAGCCTGATAAATGAATCATGAAGGAAATTACATGAGGAATGAAAACATATGCTGCTTATTTTCTTCCCTCAGAGTTATCCATATAATTTGAGCATTAGTTTTAGGAGGTAAGTGATTCAAAAATCTGGAAGATAGAATGTAACTGCCATATTCTTTATATTTTATTCATTTTTTAAAGAAGGAAAGGAAATATAAAAGTAATCATGGCTGTTTGGTTTATAATTCAGCTTTGAAACATGATTGTGTAAAATCACAGTGAAACAATAAGTAAATATAGGTAATAATCACAAAGGTGATTTCTGGCTTTTTAACTTCTATTCTGAGATTGTTTTATAATTATTGTGGCTTATAAATTCTGTTCTAAAGAAGTTCTGATAGAAATAATTCAATTGTTATGATCTTCGACACAAAATTACATATTTTGGCACCAAGTACTTCTTCTCTTGGAATTTTATTATGAACAGTCAAGAAGAATGTTGTCTTAAGAAAGTGGTAAGTAAAATTGCTCTGAAAATACTTTAGATATTTAACATTGTAAAGAAACTTTGTCCTAATTCTTACTTTACAACTAGTAAATAGCCTGCAGTTTTCTGCTATGATTTTTCATATTCAGAGATGGACTGTACATGTTCTAAAGAGTGTATTAATTTGCGTCTATGCATTGCTTTCTTATTATTTGGGGAGAGTAAATGTAAAGAAAGCACTATCTCTTTCACCATTTTAGTCCTGACAACCACCATCTGAGTATCTGCTCATATGCATCCATCCAATAACCCCCATTGTTGTGAGTAATTTTGTAGAGTAGAGAAGGCATGCAAATAAGGATATATAGGCTGTAGTTTTGCATGTGTTATTAATTTATTTTGTGCCTATGGACATTTCAATTTTGTGAGCTCAGAAATCCTATCAGTAAAGTAATAATTCTCCCATATATTTCAGATATTAAATATGTAAAAATTATTTAATCTATGTATGTATATCATTAAGTGGGCCATTTCAACTTAATTGACAAAAGCTTTAGCCTTTATATCCTGTCATGAGTTTGTATCTTTTTTTTAATTTTTAAATTTTTGTTACTGATGTAACATGAGTTTATAACATTATGTATGTTTCATGTATACAACATTATATTTTGACTCTGTGTACACTACAGCATGCTCACCACCAAAAGTTTAGTTTCTATCTGTCACCCTACATTTGAGCCCCTTTACCCATTTCACCCTTCCCCAACCTCCCTACCCTTCTGGTAACCTCTACTCTGTTCTCTGTATCTATGTGTTCGTTTTGTGTTTTGTTTGTTTGTTTATTTATATTTCATATATGAGTGAAATCATACAGTATTTGTCTTTCTTCATCTGCATTATTTCACATAGCATAATACCCTCAAGGTCTATCCATGTTGTCACAAGTGGCAAGATTTCATATTTTTTATGGCTAACTATTATTCCATTGTATATAAATACCATATCTTCTTTATTCATCCATCAATGAGCATTTAGCTTGTTTCCATAATGCTGCAATGAACATAGGCGTGAATATATCTTTTCAAATTAGTGTTTTTATGTTCTTTGCATGAATACCCAGAAGTGGGATATCTGGATCCTATGGTAGTTCTTTTCTTTGTTTTTTGAGGAATCTTACAGAAAACAGTAAGAAATTGTATTTTAGTGAGAAGGAGTATGGAGTAGTGGGAAGAGCACAATTCTTGGAATCAAACAGAACTACATTTGAATCCTGGCATCATCCTTTACTAGCTGTAAAATCTCAGACAAGTTACTCAACCTTTTTGAACCTGTAAAATAAAATCAATAACTCCTTTTGAAGTTTTGGGTATTAGAGATAATATATAATGTACCTGGTGCATAGTATATAGGCTTAATATAGGTACATTTATTATTAAATGCATAATCTTTCTTCTGTGCTTCAGGAGAACATTTCAGAGCTGGAAACAGAATGATAAACATCTAGTTCATTACGTTATACACTCTGAGCTTCAGGTGGAGTTTAGAGGCAGCATCTGGAGGAATATCACCTCTTCAGAGTAGCATAGTAATATATAGATGACCTTGAGCAACATCTTTTTTTTTTTTAGAGAAAATCTTATAAATATGTTTTTATTTACACTTTGCAAAAAAATCATCTGGAAATACAGATAGTAGTAAAAAACAAGTAAGTACTCATATATAATTACCTTTAGTGTTTTTTTTTTATTTGATATATGTGTATATTGTGAAATGATTACCACAGTAAGTCTAGTTAACATCCATCACCACACATACGTACTTTGTTTTTCTTATAATAAGAACTTTTAAAATCTACTCTCTTAGCAACTTTCAAATATACAATATTGTTAACTGTAGTCACTATGATGTACATTACATCCCCAGGACTTTTATCTTATAACTGGAAGTTTGAGCCTTTTGACCATTTTCACTCATTTTGTCCACCCACACCCCCAACCTCTGGCAACTACCAATCTCTATGATATCAATTTATCTATGAGTTGTTTTTTTTTTTTCAAATTCCACATATAAGTGATATCATATAGTATTTGTCTTTCTCTGTCTGACTTACTTCACTTAGCAGAATGTCCTGCTTTTTCATGGCTAAATAATGTTCCACTGTATACCTATACCACATCTTCTTTATCCATACATCCACTGATGGACGCTGAGGTGGTTTCCATGTCTTGGCTATTGTGAATAATAATACATTGAACATGGGGGTGCAGATAACTTTTTGAGACAGTGATCTCATTTCCTACTCTTACCATTTTGATTCTATCTTCCCAGGCATTTTTCTATTAGAACATTTTTCATTGTAATATTATTTTTAATATCAACTGTAGCTTAAAAGATAATTAACACGTGATTTCAATTCTGAAAGCAGAAACATAGTAATAAGCCACTAGTAATAATCCATAGTAATAAGACCACTAGACTCACATCCCTAAAATTGTAAGACTTGTACATGATCAAACTTATTCTATAGGTCCCATTTTCTCTTGTTAGAAGAATTTATATAGAAAAGCAAGCAGATATAAACATGTACCTTTCTCTCTAAATTTTAAGCACAATCATTATTAATCTGATTTTATTCAGGTTTATTTAGAAAACTTTTGAACCCTACTGAGGTATTTTCTTCCTATCAGAGTTGTATTTGAAGACTCAGTACATCTTGCTTTCAGATGCTCCTGCAGGTAGCTTTTCTCTAGCCTTTTAGGACATGTCTTTAATTGCCAGCTAGTAACATGCCACAGAGGAGTACCATCTCAGCATTTTAAAGTTAGTTATCCAAGCCCTCCCTCTGGATGTCTTGCATATTCCCTTGTGAAAGATTGAAGGAAAGAAAAATAATATATATTTTTAAGTCTCTCTAGACCTTGTGATAATCTTGATCCAATCCCAGGTTTGCTTGGCTGGTAGCTTAATAAAGTCTGCTACTGATGTCCTTCGTATTCTTTCAGCAGACTTTCAGCTCACTCCCAAGCCTGCTTCTCCTTTTTAAAGAATCCTCTTTAAAGAGTACATATTTTAGGGAATTCTCTGGCGGTCCAGTGGTTGGGACTCCACGCTTTCACTGCCGAGAGCTTGGGTTCAGTCCCTGGTCAGGGAGCTGGGATCCCACAAGCTGCTGATGGCCGGGGATGCACGACTCTCCACAGACCTTTCGTGCTTCTTTCCGGGGCTGTCTGCATCTTTCGCTCTGGCGACACTCTCCCCACCAGACCAAGCAGCGCCGGGTTCCAAGGGAAACATCTTGAGCATCTTTCACTCCTACCATCTTCCAGTGGGTTGATGGTATTTAGCACTTAGCACTGTGCCTGGTACATAGTAAGTGATTGATTAACATGTAATTGGTTTACTGAACTTGGTAAGGATAGAGAGCATACATTTTTTTTTTTAGCTTCGCCTTAAACTTGCTCAACTGAATTCATTCCTTTTCTTTCCTGCATCAGATCTGCAACATGCCCCATAAATTTCTCATCCTTTTTAGTCAAAGAACAGAGCTCATCTAAGCAAATGTAAATGTCTCTTTGTTGTAAGTATAATAAGCAAAATTTTAGTCACTCTAGCTCAAGTTTCTTCTCAGCCCAGACCAGGAAGCCTACAGGGTAGGAAAGGAGTAGAACTGACTTCTCTTTGTTCTTTTTCTTCCCCCGAAACCTAGTTTCATGGATGCCTCTATCTAGTAGCCAGTGTTTCTGATCCCAGCAGAGGTGAGCCCAGGGAAAGAAGGATTTAAGGGGAAAAGCACTGTCTTGCATGGCTGATTCTTTGGGGACTGATGCACAGTTGCTGGCTCTCTCAGGAATGCCTTTTTTGTATTTTTTTGAGATTTCACCACAACATCCTTTGTCTAGGGAAATGCCTCTCTTATGGCTGGCCAATTTTCCCTCTCCCTTCACCTCCTGGTGTTCTGGTTTCTACTTTACACAGATTACCTCTCTTGGGATCCCGTTATTCTCCAGAAAAGTAATCCTCTTGAGCAAAGTCCGTTTAACAGGATCTCAGGCTTGTGTTTTCCCAAAGGTTAGCAAAGATTGCTTGGCCCGAGGGAAGATTTATGCTTCCTTGCTGCATAGTTTGTCAAAATACAGTTCCCTTGTAATACTGCCTTTTTTTGTTTGTTTTTGCTTGCTGCTTGGGGCCAAAATTCCCAAGGACACTCATGGACTCTCAGAGTGATTCTCTTGAAGTCCCTGTGTCGTTAATGCTCACCCTCCCCTGCAGGGAATAGGTGAGGGTGGAGGGTACACGCAGCCCACCATCAGCTACCCCCACTGACTTTCTTTTCGCCTCCTTACTTTGCTATCTCTTTTTCCCTTAGCTTGCAGTGAGACGGAAGCCTTTAGCACTCCAAGGACTGTCTCCAAAGCAGTTCTTTTCTCCACTCTTAAAGAAGATTTTGGTGCGTGGTGGGTAATCTAAGGTTAGCATGGCCAGTTTCACAATCTAGTAGCATGTTTTTCATATAACCTCTCACTTTAAGATCTGGAAACTATTTAGGAACTATTGTAGTCAGACTTTGAGGCTCATTGTAAGGCAGAGTAAATCCATTTAAATATTTTGCTAATGATAGTGAATATTGTAACTCAGATTAAAGTTGGTTGCCTCACGCCCAGACATAGCACCGTTCTTTATTTTAAAAAAATGCAATGCCAACATCCAGAAAAGAGAAAAAGTATTAAACAGTACTTTTAAGCTTTTGGTCTCACCAAAAGAATTCCAAACTTGGTATTACATTGCATTAACTGTCCTATCACATTATCATTAACTAGCATATTAACAGTTATGAAAGAGTATAGTTAGTAGATCGGTGAATTTTTAAAAAGTGTTTATGAAAGAATAGCACATGGGAGATTAAATTAGAAGGGATGAATAAACATGGCTTTATTCAATGAATGTGGAATCTATCAAAGTTATATGATCAGTCCCTAGATTTTTTTTTAATGACACAGTTTCTCTTTGATTACATAGGGTTATTTAAAAAACCAATCCTTTGTAAAAAGATTCAAAAGCCTTTTTTGTTTGCTGTGATGGCTATGCTATGAAGAGACATTGTAAACTTTTCCCTGATGTAGACACAGTCACAGAGGCATTGCACTTACTTATAGAAAATCTTTTCCTCAATAAATGAATTCATTAAAAGACAAACCAACCAAACACCCAGCCTACCAACACTCAGACAACAAAGGCATATTGTCTATTTTTGCATGTCCATAAACAGTTGAGCGTATTCTGTGTCCTAAATACTATCAAGGTGGAACTCACAGATTAATCAAAGATGATAGAAGAAAACCTGCTCAAATGATTGCCAGAGGTGGCAGAGATATTGGTGAGGGTAGAAATAGGGGTTCAGGAGCTTGAATTTCAGGATGGCTGTATATTTAAATCTGGGGAGGGGTGGGGAAAAGAGGATCAACCCTGGCAAAAACTAAAGCTAAACGTTGAGGTGAAACTAAGGTCATGCAGTCTTGTTAATGAGTTTAGACCTTACCTTAGAAACAATAGTCAATTAAGAATTCTAAGATAATAATCTTCTATATCTTGTCTGTCTTTGTAGATTGTAAATCCCTTCATGGCAGGGTTCATTTTTCCACGTTTCAATGATAGCATTTTGTCAGTGTGGTGCACATAGTGGGTGCTAAAAAATGTGCTCATTAACGGTGATGAGGAAGACTTGCTCCTAGGGCATTAGTTTCATGAGAGCACATAACTAAGAGTAGTGCCCTATGAGCTATTGGATTTCAGGTTAAAAGAGAAGGTAAGACATACTTTTTAAAATATGTGTTATTTTCTCTGTATAGGAGACTTTGGGAAAGAATAAAAGTGGCATTAACGGACAAAATACAAACTTTAAAGTTAGACAAACCTAGGTTTTTTGTTGTCTTTGAATATACCTACTTGCTACGTGACTTTGGGTCTCACCCGTCTCCATCCATGAAGCAGAGGTAATAATATTGTATTCATAAAGTGGTTTTGAAAATAAGACTGCAAAATGAGTGCAGTAAAATACCTGACTCGATAAATAATGGTGAGATTCTATATGTATGTAATCTTTTAAACATTTTTGTTTCACGACCTAATAAAATGTTTTACATTCATGGTGAGATTTGTTCAAATAATAGAGGCACCTGAGGAATATCTCAGATAAAAAGCCCTCGGAATGAAGGCATCAGGACTGAGAGTGTAGGCTGGCCAGGGCCTGAGTCATGGACTACAGCTCCCACCAGAGACTGCACGGCCCTGGCTGTCACCAAGTCTCAGCACTATCAAAATGTTAAAAACCTTTTTTTTTTTTTTTCTGAATACAAAATAACACCTACAACTCAAATTATAAATTTTCCCCCAATTTAATTTTATTTTATCTTTTCTCATGGTCAGTAAGTATCAAATGTTGAATAAAGCTCATATACAAGTCATCTGTGGAAGAAAAGACAATGAATTCAGCCACTAGTGGGTGAGTAAGAAGGAGGGAAGTTTATGTGGGACAAAGCTGTTTATGTTCTGAATGAAAGCTCTTAGTCAGTGAGGGAACTCACTCATTTAAGCTGATTAAACCCAGGTTTCCTTTGGAAATGTTAATAGCAGTGTGTCTAAATTTTATTTTGAGAACATTTAGTTGAGAAAATTTTAAAGTGGTTTTTGCAATTAACAAAATGTATGTGCTAATAGTTTAACATTAGCAGTGAAAATTAAAGGCAGAAAGTAGATTACATGCTTATTTCTTCCAGATAAAAACATTGAATACAGTTGTGTGTGTGTGTGTGTGTGTGTGTGTGTGTGTGTGTGTGAGAGAGAGAGAGAGAGTGAGAGAGAGAGAGAGAGAGAGAGAGAAAGTCCTAATTGCTCTACAATACTTTAGGAAAAAATAGTTTTAATGAATAAAAGCACAAGCAGGATTCATTTACCATGTGGCCCAGTGACTGCCCAAGAGATTGCATCACCATCATTATTAGGAGTTGCCCTTCTACAATTTCTCTCCCATAAAGTGTTGGCAGAGATGTGCAGATGGACGACCGAAAGGTAATATAGTGCAATGATGGGCCATGGCAGAAATAATGGATCAGCAGCAAATGCAACATATACCAGGAATACACGTCCCTATTGTTCCCTCCACATCCTTAGATGTCAGCTTGAGGTGATCTCAGAGAAATTTTTCCTAGGCCCCCCATTGTGTATTGAATTGTGTGCTCCAAAAAGATCTGTGGAAGTCCTAATCCCCTAAGAACAGAGAGATTTGGAGACACAGAGACACAGGGAAGAAGCCTATATGACAATGGATGCAGAGAAGGGAGTGATGGAGCCGCAAGCCAAGGAATGCCAAGGATTGTCAGCAACCGCCAGCAGCCAAGAAGAGGCAGAGATTCTTCCCAGAGAAAGGCTCTAAAGAAGAGGGTCCTGCCAACATCTTGATTTCAGACTTCTAGCCTCTAGAATATGAGAGAATAGCTTCCTATTGTTTCAAGCCCCCCAGTTTGTGATTATTTTTTATGGCAACCCTAAGGAACTGAAGACCCCAGACTAGGTCTAGTCTTCTGTGATGAGCCTCCATGCAATTCCATTCCTCTTCCTCAAAGCCCTTGCAAAATTAAAGTGAATGAGTTAATGTGTAATTAGTTTTAAATGTCTTTCTTGCCTGCTAGAATGAAGCAGGACATTCATAGGAGAGCGACCATGCATGTTTTGTTTACCCCTGAATCCTCAGCACTACTACATTGCCTGGAATAAATACTCAACTATTTTTTAAATGCAGAAATGAATTTATCTGCTGTGATAGCTCTTAAATGCATATATAACTCCATATAATTCTGAAGTCAGTTTCTATGTTAGTTTCTATGTCAGGTGGAAATTTTTTAGTTACATGCAGTGGAAAATAAAACTCAAACAGCTAAAACAAACAAGTGAACAAAAGAATTATACACTGATTTTATCTTGAAAGTCCAGTGGTACAGCCAGCTCTGGGTCACGACTGATCCAGCTAGCTGTTTAAACAATGTTGCCAAGATCTGGCTTCTCTTTGCCTTTCTGCTCTGCCTCCAATCCTGTCATCTCTTTTTTTTAAATTAAATTAAATTAAATTTTATTTTATTTTTACATCTTTATTAGAGTATAATTGCTTTACAATGGAGTGTTAGTTTCTGCTTTATAACAAAGTATGGGAACATATGTATATGTATAACTGATTCACTTTGTTATAAAGCAGAAACTAACACACCATTGTAAAACAATTATACTCTAATAAAGATGTTAAAAAAAAAAAAATCCTGTCATCTTTTTCCTCAGGTGGGTAAAGCTGTATGGTGGCTCCCCTCTGGTCACAAAGTGTCTAAGGCAAGCCTCACACCTTTAAGGCATGAGATCAATTATCATAGCTTGTGCACATGCCATGGAACTTTTTTCTCTCTATTGGTCCACAATGAGAAAAGTTTCCATTCTTGAACCAATTAGAGGGCTTAATTCAAAAGCTGGATGAGGGAGGTCAATCCCATCCCAGCCACATGGTTAAAGATTTGGGAGGAGTGAACTCTCCAAGGAAAATCAGGTTACTGTTGGTGGGGAATAGAAGGAATGCATGCCAGGGAGGCAACCAATTTATTTCTAACTGTTTTAGCATTGGTTGCCATACAATCTCCTAGGATTGGAAATATTTAGCTATACTCATGAGAAATTTTATATAATAGAATTAACTAGGTGATTATCAGAATTGGCTTTAAAGTGAATGCAAGTATTTGAACAAATGAAAGCCAAGTCAGTGTTTTAGACACGGTTTTAGGATGCCTACTGAATTAATTTAAATTGTCTTGTTATTATAATATTTTACATGTGATGTAAGGCGTACAAAATGTGATTTTCATTCCTAGCCTACTTAGTATAAAAATCACAATCCTAGAAGATGAATTGCTAATGATAGTCATCATCATTAGAGAACAGAGGGTCAAAATTTAATAGACATTCTTCAAATGATTTATAAACATAATTTCATCCCTGAAATTGAACTTTAAAACATGACTGACATAAAGATGATACAAAAATATTGATAAAACTTAGAAGTAAAGCATTGTATACATTTTCTATATATACATGATAATGCGTTGCTTAATAATGGTACTTTGGTAAGAAATATAGCTTATTAAGTAGATTATTTGACCCTGATCTCTACCTTGGAAATTTCTGGTTTATATAAAGATTGTAGTAGACAGTTACCTTAGGTCCATGATGGGCATTGATACGCAGAAGTACAATGTTTGCAGCTAACATTTATTGACTACTTATACACATGTACAAAATACATGTAAATATGTGTAGCTGTAATCTACTAAGAATGTGCACTGATTTATGCTTTATTACATATGGTTGCGTTTTTCATGTCTACTAAAAAGAAACAAACAGCAGAATGTGTATGCACACACAGCATCCTTCTAGGAGGAGAGAGAAAGGAGTCAATTTGGCAGGCTTGAGCACTCTGTCTCTAAAGAGGGTTTCTCTGCGTTAGGGTAGTGATAGACTTCTCTACAACTTGAAGGAAATATTTGTCGAGAACACCTAATAATCTGTTCTTTTATGCTCACCGGAAAGGTTTTTCTAATTAACTTCCAAAATGTCTCGTTTATAGGAAAAGCTATGCCTTGGCTCATGGGCAAAAGTATTGATGTGTATTCTCTATCAAATTAATAAACTGGCAGTCCGGTTTTCTAAGCAGTGTCTTCTGAGTTTGACAAATTTGAAACTTAACAGTTCAGGGAGGACAGATGAAACTGCAGTCCTGGAGCAGCTCAAGGGGGTCCAAACATGGTAACCATGGTGACTGTTCCACAGTGTGGCTCATCTGAGTGGGATGGCCTGATATCCTGTACCTCCATTTTAGTTTCATCTGCTGGGATAATTAATGTAAGAAAGGGTAAAAGAAGGGGAAAGGCAATTGTCATTTTATAAAGAAAACCAGAGACGGAAATAACATGTTATAGACGAGTTCAGACAGTGGTCAGGATCCCTGGTCAAGACATTCCACTGGAAACAGATAAATGAAGCAGTGTAACTATCCTGCATCTACCAGGGTCTTTACTTGTCATGGGTCTTTACCTGAAGGGTGTATGTGTAATTAGCTTTAAGTCAGAACTCAGTATTTGCTGCTAATTTGACAAAAGTGAGCACTTATTTATTTGTGTTACAAGGAAGAAAACAATCTACCATGTAGGTCAAGATTTCTCAGGAGATTTAAAAAAATTTTCTATTCAATGTGTATTCCCAATTAGGAGGAAAGAAGCAAATAGAATAAATAAATAAGTAAAATTATTTTCAAGGGTTTGGAAAATTGTTTCGGTAATATTTGATTCATTCAGACAGCCATGGCAAAGTTGATGACCAAAGTCATTTATGGGCAAACAAAAATATCAATTTCTACTGCTCTTGTTTTAACTATTAAGGAAGCACATAGTGGAACATACTACGTGATTGTTTTATTCTCATTATTCATTCATCCATGCATTCAACAATTATGTGCTGGGATACAGAGATGAGCAAGACAGGTGAAGCCTGTTCTCATAGAGCTTGTAATCTAGCAGAGAAGACAGGCAATTATGTGATAACCATAAAGTATGATAAAGGCTCACTGTATCCTGCAGACCTTCCACTAGCCAGTTCTGTTAGTTAAAGCAGCAATTCTCAGGTATATTTCTGCCATAAGTTCCCTGACAGATGATATTTCCAGGAAGACACCACTTATTTGGACAACAGTCAAGGTAATATTCAATTATCATCAAGGCTACTAACTCCATCCTTTTCCTTCCCATCAGAAAAGTATATTGGAATCTGAGTGGGAATAACGCACTATAGATAAAATTGAATTAGCTTGGGTGTAAATAAAAATAACTTGAAAATATGTCATTCCTAAACTGACCTTGCTTCAAACTTCAAAACTGACTGTAGCACACTATTGTTTTAGAGCCATTTAAATACTGAAATTCAAGTACCATGTGTGTTAGTCATTGGATACTTTAAACAATGGGCTTTTGAAATACCCTGACTTGAGGGAAAATGTTTATGATAAGTGTGACAGAAAGGGGGATAATATCTTCTACATATAAAGAATTCATATACATTGAAAAGAAACTTGCCAAAGAAAATGGACAAATGACACAAGGAGATTATGCCTACTGTCTGAAAAGAAATATATCGAGGTTTTGCCTGTGATTATACATGGGTGCTGGGATTGTGGACAGTTTTTTCTTTCCTCTTTTTCTTATTTAAAAAATCCTTGTAGTATCTATAGGCTGTAGACTATTTTTTTTTTGTAGTTTCCAAAACAAGAAAAAAATTAGAAGAGCAGCATTGTTTTACATGTTGGCAAATCTCTTTAATGTTTGACTTAATAGAACGCAGCTAGCTTCTCATATCTGCATTCAATCTGTTTGCTATCTGTTGTTTTGTTTTTAGTATATTGTAAATGTTTGGAGAAGGAAGCAGTGCTTTAATAGCCTTTCAGATAATAGTAATATTCTTCTAAAAATTGATAATTGGTCGTACCTTAGAGGTTAGTTGCAATGTGTTATCTGACATAATGTTAAGGAAGTTTCCTTAATCTGCTATACATTAAACTGCATTGGTTAGTTTCACACTTTGTATGAATGTTTTGCCCATGTAACATTTTGTAACGTCATGCATTGGTCATTGGAGTTTTGACATTTGACATTATAACATTTTGTTATATTATTTCATAAATCACATTTGTTATATCACTGTGTACCTTAGAAAATTTGTTAAGTATTGAAAAGCTGAAAAACTTATGGTGGCAGATATGTTTTCCAAAATTTGAGTTTTCTCTTGAAAGCAAAATTTTATCATTAGTAACAAATATGATTTGTTGCTTTTCTGTTTAAAATGAGAGGCTCACCTTTACGTTCAAAAAAATGTCCGTTAAATACTTTAGTCTGAGTACAGTGTAACTGATAATACTTCTTACAAGTAAACAGGGTATTCCACAAAAATTCAGTTAGTTCAACTTGTAACTGAAATAATCATATGAGATTTCCCTCAAGACAGCCATCGTATTCTGGAATGCAGAAGTGTTTTCTCTGAATTTTCCATTTTGTCACACATAATATGAAAAGTACATCTACTCAAGATTTGAGATGTAATAAAATTAAATTTTTTTCTTAAATGGCATTTTTAATTGAATTTGGCACTTTTACTGTGCATGCAGATCTGTGAGTACAGGGGGTTCAGTTTGGTTCCACTGCCTTGAATCTTGGTAAGCTGCCAGCAGTTTTACTCACCATTGTTTTTGTACCACCTGTGCAAATGTCAACACAATGAAAAAAAGACTAACATTTTAGAATTCTTAGGAAAATAATTTTGACCTCATGGACTGCCTGAAAAGTAAGGTTTTAAAAGGAGAGAATATTGCAGGTATATTTGGGATACTGTCTCCTCTAATCTAAAACTTGTTAGCCTCCGTTCTTTTCTAGAGTTGACTCCTACCCTCAAGTGGGTGTGCGTTCTTACCACCGTGCTCATATACTTTTCTTGTATATACACATACTAATCAACAATATATACCATTTCAAGCGGTTCCAAACATTATCTAAATCATATATTAAATGTTATTTATATTACATGTATTATTATGTAACCTACTTTTTTCCTCTCAAAGTAAGTCCTAAGATTTATTCATGTTGGTACATAGAGACATTTCATTTACTTTAAAGTTTGTATAGTATTCCATTGTATAAATATTTCAATTTATAACTATGTATATATGTAGTTCCATTCACCTATATCTAGTATATATATATATAGCTAGTTCCTTTCACTTATCAATAGACACTTGTGTGGTTTCCATGTTTTTGGTATTACAAACAATGCCAGTGATAACACCCACATATGTATCTTCTCTTGTACAGATGTGAGTTTCTTATGGGTATTTATTTAAAAGAAGTCCTGAGCTATACTAGTAGGTTAAAAAAAAAAAGGAATGTAATATAAGATGATGAACTTAATCTATATTACTGATACTATAAATCTATACATTTATTGGTTGGCTACCTGATGTTGTAAGCTTTTATCGTTTTAATTGGGAAGTGGGTGACTATTTATAATATTACTTCTATGAGAAAATATATTTAAATTTTTAAATAAAGCAAAATCAAAGGACAATGTTTTGGGGCATAATGTTCTTTTAAGTTGAAAACTGCTTATCTATTTAATTTCTTACTCTAGAACTTAATAATGATAGATTAGGGAATAAGTTTTAGAAATAATGTTAACATGTGGCACATTCATCTCTAAGATCCTATACTCAGCAAAGGTAAGTGCGAAGAGAATCCCATTTCCTAGCGTGTAAGAGAATCAAAGAAAGAAGATGGGAACTATTTTTCACTGGAGCCTATAATCATTGTTCCAATTTCTGAGGACTGAGGGTAAACTAAAAATGTTGGATAATGGAGATTCATTATCATGACCTCAAGGAAAGAAATTACACTCCCGTAAATTCTAGGCAATTTGTCTTTTTCAAGCGATCTACTAATGAATTTCTATTTGTTTACAGCTTGGGTAGGAGCACCTTTTCCACAAATGGCCAGAGCAACCTTCAGTCTTGTGTCCATCTTCATTTATCTAAAGCTTGTGTGGATCCAGAAGGTTTATTTCCGTTTTGACCCCAAAGCAGGTAGGTAAGTACTGAATTCTGTATTTAGTGACCGAGAAGACATAACCACTTCTCAAGACTAATTTTATTTAGTCACATGTGTACTATTTCTGCTTTTGTCCAGAAAGATCTAAGTTGAATTGTTAGTGTGTGGGGAAAACCTGAACTACTGAGGTGGATGTGATCTAATTTAAAAAACTAACTGCTTCCTATTAACAGAATATTCTTATGAAAAATTCTCCTACACTAGAGGGAAAACATTTTTCATGCTCATATTTTCCTAGACAGAGAGATGGTAAATTATTAGTTCTCTGTGTTTTATTTACTTTTCATAAAAGGTGTATACCGCCTGTGGGAGCTTTTAGGAGGCAATTAAGTTCTTCAATTCCTATAAGACACAATTCAGAAAATCCTAAGACTCAAATGAGAGTAATTAGCTATGGTAACTTTCAAAAAAAAAATCAATAACTGGGTTTAATGTTAGTTTCTAATAAATGGTCTAAAAGTATACCAACTTTTCAAAGCTGTTTATGATTGCATTCTTCAAGGTTCATTTAAAAGAAGATAAAAATTGGCCTTATCTCCATAAAACTAGAAAAGTTGGGAAAGTAAGTGTAATTTTTTGCAGATTACTGATGAGTGGAATAAAAATCTCACAGAATGAAGTCAAAGGGTTTAAGTAAAAATGTAACTTTTTTCTTACATTTGTTACACTGAATAGTCAAGAAATTTCCTCCTGACTGCCCCCACACACTTTTCTGCTGAATTGTAGCAAACTTTTAGATAGGAAAGAACCAATGAAATAAAGAGTACTGTGTAAATAAGATTAAGCTGTCCCCTAACTATGCTATTAAAATTTATATATAAGTACCAAGATATTATAGGTTCATAAGCAAAAGCATAGAATGGGAGGGAATACATAAACAGAAGACACACTTAACACCACAAACTTCTTCTGGGCCTTCCAAACTCTTCCTTCCCATGGCTGGAAATTTTTAAAAAATTGATTACTGTTAAACCTACATGAAAACAGCTATATAAATTATAAAACATAAATCAAGGTTTTGTTCTGTAGTAACGTAAAAATGAGAAATAGTCTATTAAGTCAGAAAATGAAATCAAAGAAAAGATATGAGTGTCTTTTCCTGGAAAGATCCACTCCCACCACAATCAAGTCATAAGCAACCCCTTCCTGGTCATTTTTATCATGTGTGTCTATGCATTTCACAATCTATTTCAGAATTCTTGTCAATGCCATAATTTATCTACAATTTAAATGACAAAAAATATATGTACTGTGATTTAATGCTCTGAAGAAATTGATATCTTTATATCCAGCTTCTATTGGCTGGCTGTTTCTGTCTATCAGTCTTTCTCTGGAGACGCTATAGAGGATGATGGTTAAGAATTTAGGCTGATTTATGGTTTGATCCAAGCCCCATACTTACTAGCTGTGTAACCTAGTGCAAGTCCTTATCCATTCTGTACATCAGTTTCCTCATCTGTAAAATGGGGATAATATTAGTACCTACTGCCCAGGGTTTTTTTTTTCCCCCCTGTGGATTAACTGTATTAATGTATGGAAAATGCCTAGAAAAGTGTCTGGCACATGGTAAACACTATAAAAAATGTTTGCTCTTGTCATCTATGTGTTTAAATATGGTATATAAGTTTCATTTTGAAAAAAGCTAAGATCTTCAAGAAAGAAACAGAGCACTAGCAAAAGGCAGGGAGATGAGTAAGGTAAGGAAAAAGATCTTTGATTGTGAGGGATATTGGTGGCCATGACATAGAGGCCTAGGTCAGGAATCAGTTACTGTGTTGATTGTCAGGGTGAATTCAACTGATCTGGACATAGGCGGCTTACTTGCAGGAATCTGGGTTAGTTTTAGGAAGTAGGTGAGAATCAGGTCCAATTCCATATTCTGGCCAGGTCTTATTTCTGGTCCACCCCCCCGCCCTGAGTTTTCCCAAGTAGGTCCCTCTATGAGGAAGCTTTCAGTTTTCCAGGGCTATACCAACTTTGGTCCAATACTCAGATTTAGTATTTGGAAGCTCAAACGGGTCTTACGTCTGTCTTGTCCACAGACATAAATCACATTCTCCATATCAGTTCTATCAAAACTAAAAGAAACACTTTTATTTTCCCACCTACCTTACTACTTTTCTTCTCACATAGTTGGTTCAGAATTTGGGAGGAAGGTTAAAGGATGAAATTTACTGAGACTTCTCAGACCCTAAGTCATATTCTTTATTTTTTCATAAAAACATTAAACGAACAAGGAAGCATAATTTTTAGACAGAGTTTTTGCAAGAAATTTTCAAACATTATATGTTATTCTTTTTATTGCTAGAGAGAGGCAACAAGGTTTTACTATACTTAAGAATAATGAACAAAAGCCACACTTTACCAGTCCTAATGGGTTCCCAACAGAGAGATGTATGCTGTTGATTATGTTGTTAGAGTTAGAACTTCAAGTGTATAAAGAGAAATATGAACCTAACATTTATTTGAAGTGATTACCCAGATTGTGTAAGTGCATTCTTTAGGCATATGTTTGAGTAATTCATGTGCCCAGTTGATCCAACAAATAAATTGTATGATTATATCAGGGAGGTGGCAATAAAGAGGGCATGGTAGGGGTTCAGACCTGGGAAGGCTAGATAAAGCTTTTCTTGAAGAAATCAGAAGTAATTTCTTCTTCTGATATATGCTGAGAACAGATAAGATTGTTTAATTAGCACCAGTTGAGAATAAGCAGGTAACAGATGGAGGACAAACTTGCGTATAAACTCAAGATATTTCAAGGTGAAAGAAGATTAAAAAACAGCAACATTTTATGTGATAATTCTAAAACCAATTCAATCCACCATCTTGACTATCTAAGGCATTGATTTATAGTTTTACCTTTTTCTTATCATATATAATTGTATGTAGAAATTGGTATGTTTTAAGCATTTGTGCTTCTGTGATTAAATCGTTTATTTTTATGGGAAATAAGCCTGCCCCCACCAAATGAATGAGGTATCATGTTCTTGTTCATCTCAGTATCCAAGCCTGATCCACTAACGGCTTACGCTTACTGATACCTTCTGTGTGCAAGACATTGGTCTAAACACTTTACCTCATTTAAGCCTCACAATAATCCTTGTGGTTACCAGTATAATCCTACTTTGCAGATGAAGAAATTTAGTTTTAGGGAGGCCAATACACTCACAAAGGCCACACTGTTTTTATACGGTGAAGCTGAGTTTTGAAGACCAGAAGTGTGGTTGGAAACTACTCCAAACTCTCTGAGGTAGGCAGAAGCCACGGAGGGAGCCATAGCGATTACAGTGGATAGCTGGTGAGAAGCAGCCACATGGCACAGGGAGGTCAGCTCGTTGCTTTGTGACCACCTAGAGGGGTGGGATAGGGAGGGTCTGGGTGAAGGAGATGCAAGAGGGAAGGGATATGGGGATATATGTATATGTATAGCTGATTCACTTTGTTATAAAGCAGAAACTGACACACCATTGTAAAGCAATTTACTCTAATAAAGATGTTAAATAAAACTTTGATTCATTAGAAAGAAAAAAAAGAAGGAAGTTAGGTGGCAGGTTCAAAGTGCTAAGAGTAAAGCTACATCTATCAACCAAGAATCTTCTATCCATACTCACTATTTTTCAAAAAGAAATTGTGTTGCATTTTCTTTTAAACCAGAAAATAGCATATTAGAACACTATTAATGAAAACGGATCATGATTAAACTCAATTTTATTGGTATGTGACCAAAATTTCAGGCAAAATAGAAAAAAAAGAAAAGAAAATCTCTCAAGCATCTAGGTGTTTAATTAACACTCAAGACTACTATGGATATTTGTAACGATCTGAATATTTGAATTTTACATTTTTCAGTTCAGTGTTTGGCATCATTTAATCACCCTTAAGCATTAGGGTGTTTGGGCATAAATAAAATCTTTCCCCCTTAATTAGAGATAGAAAGACTATTTAGTACATCTAAAATGGCACAATACTTTTTGTATGACTATATATCATCAATATTGGTTTAAAATATGCATATGGAAATTCCAAAGGTTATAACCAATTTGGCTCCTTCAATGAAAAAAAAAGATTGTATTTATATTATTGCCTTGTTGTTTTAATGATTGAGTTTACAGATTTTGAATGCTTCTTTTAACCTCTGAGTAAAGGATACATATGTCTGCGTTACATATGTTACAGGTTACAGTTACAGGTTTCCTAAATCAGCCTCTACTCTCAGTAGAAGGAAATAGAAATGTTTTTTTTTAATAAAGTTATTTATTTATTCTTTTAATTTTTGGCTGCATTGGGTCTTCGCTGCTGCAGGCGGGTTTTCTCTAGTTGCTGAGAGCGGGGGCTACTCTTTGTTGCGGTGCGAGGGCTTCTCATTGCTGTGGCTTCTCTTGTTGTGGAGCACGGGATCTAGGCACGCGGGCTTCAGTAGTTGTGGCACACGGGCTTAGTTGCATGTGGGAACTTCCCAGACCAGGGCTCGAACCCGTGTCCCCTGCATTGGCAGGCGGATTCTTAACCACTGCACCACCAGGGAAGCCCCGAAATGGGTTTTTTTTTAGCTCCTAGTAAATTGTGCTAAATGTTTTGCTTATGTTACTTAATTCAATCTTCACACAAATCCTATAAAATAGGAATTATTCTCCACACTTTATAAATGAAAAAAATAAAGCTCAGAGAAGTTCCCCAAATTCATATAGCTATCAAAGGTTATTAATATCTAGATTCATATTTAATCTCTATGCCTCTATCTCCAAAGCTTTGCTTGTCCCACCATATTCCTCAATGTTATGTTCTAAGACTTAGAGATAATTTGATTTTAACAGGATTCTTAATTTACACTGATATAACCCATTAAAGAATGGGCCATGGTATCTGAGAAATTCCAAGTTTCACAGTTATATAAGAGGAGGTCTTTATAGGAAACACGAACTTTTCTCTGAAATACAATTTCTTCAAGCACAAAGCTATTATTAGCATGGAACCAAATATACACAGTGGCCCAGGAGCCATCGTATACCATCTGAAAATGTATATAAATTATAAAACACTATATAAATACATGTAAACCATTATTTTTCTCCTACTATCACCAATATATAACTACAGGAATTGCTAGAAATATACAGTAGTAAGAATGGAATCAATTTGGCATACAAAATCAGATTTATAAATGGTTCTTAAACTAGTAGTACTCTGTGCCTTGAAGGGTATTACAAAGACTGTTACAGTATTACAGATTTGTGGGGAATTTGAACACAATAAAAGAAATGTATCATAATTTTAACCCCAGAAATAATGCTTTTTATAGTTTGCCATGTTCAATTTTTACATTTATGTACACATTCACACGTTTTTTTTTCTTTTTCTTTCAAAAACTGAGATTCCAGTCTAATATTTTGACTCCTCCTTTTAATATTTACACAACTTCAGCATTTTCTTCTGTCATTACTTTTCAAAAGCATCATCTTAATGACTGCATAATATTCAATTGTGTGAAATTGATCATACTGGGACATCCCTGGTGGCACAGTGGATAAGAATCTGCCTGCCAATGCAGTGGACATGGGTTCAAGCCCTGCTCCGGGAAGATCCCACATGCCACGGAGCAACTAAGCCCGTTCACCACAGCTACTGAGCCTGTGTGCCACAACTACTGAAGCCTGCGTGCCTAGAGCCCATGCTCCACAACAAGAGAAGCCACCACAAGGAGAAGCCCATGCATTGCAACGAAACGTAGCCCCCACTCGCCACAACTAGAGAAAGCCTGCATGCAACGAAGACCCAATGCAGCCAAAAAAATTAAATCTTTAAAAAAAAAAGAAAGAAATTGATCATACTATGTTAAAATAACAAAGAGTTTTATGAATTTCAACATCTTTAAACAGGAGTCATGTTATTTTTATTTATATTATTCCAACTTTCTGTGTATGTCCAATAAATACACTGTCATAAGGATTTTGTTTGACGTTTCACAGATATCAAAAGATAAATTCCAACTGCATTTGGGACTGTTGATGTGTCTGTAGTGGTTCCTTATTTTTCACTGAGCAAAATTCAGTTGTCCTTAGGCTGAGCCGGTTTTCAAGACCCTGCTGTGTGTGTTAGTCAAACTTAGCTGTTTTCTGCTCCATATTTATGGTACACTGCATGCCTTCAGTCTTTTGTTCAAGTGCTTGGATCCTCCTGCTTGTGTTTTTTTTTTCTAATTCCTCATATGTAAATTCTTCCTCTCTTCAAAGACCACCTCATGTTTTACTCCCTAAAGTTTCTGTCTACTATGCAACGAAGAGGATCTATTTCTTTCTCAGCCATCACAGTTCTTTACGCAGATCAAGTTTCCTTAGGACACATATTTCTTTCTTGGATTGTTGAAAGGAACTATTTATCAAACAGCTAAAACATAGGGGTCCAGTAACATAAGAGCTTTGTTTTTCTACTTGAATTTTGAACCAAATAAAAAATGACTCTAGCAGGTGGGAATCAAATAGCCCTTTAATTACTGATAAAGCCAAAACATGCCTTCTAGCCTTCCTTACCCACTGACAATACTGCTCTGGTAAGATTTATGGTGTACAGGAAGACTCCACTCTGCTTCTATGTTGAAGGGAAGAAAGAAAATGGGTTTGAATACCTAGTTCTTCTCTCACATGCACTGTCAGGTAATTTATTTCAATTTTGTGGGAAAGGCTAGGGAATAAGGCAAGAGATGAGCAGTATTTAGCAATAGTCCTTCCTTATGAAACCACAACATTCTCCAGTAACACCGCTTAGCTTTTTGGTTTCTTAGCCTGTTGGACTTCATCATTAAGCCCCTGGTTACCCAGAGGAGTGTCTGTCCTCCTTTGGAAGCTGATCAGTATCCCATTGGGAAGTCCGATTCCCACCTTCCTGAGGCTACTTCTGGAACTTTATGGAGTTCCCCGGGAAGGCGGTTGAGTGAAGATTCAGAAATATGCCTAAAGAGTGTGGTCTTTTGAAAGATTTCGAGGTCCACTCTGTATTCAAGACTGAAACCTCATCCCTCCTCTATTCCCATCCCAAATTATGTCCAGAAGGCTTCAGCTGCTGCCCCTGGGGCTGAGGTTCACTGGAATGGGTCCAGCTCCTCTGGGCTCTGAAGTGCCTCATTGTTAAAGACTTCCCAGGCTGCACATAATTATCACACCAGTGACTCTCACTCATGATGTTTAAAAATGAAACCCATTGCCGATGCCTAATGAAGTAGTCCAGGCAAATCTATGTTGCCAGAACGCTTTACTTACTGTTGGCCAAGAAGAGATAAGAGTGGGATCTGAAGGAAGGAGGGTAGGCAAGGAAAATTTGATTTCTGCTTCTCCAGATTCCCAGCCAGTCTTGAACCAGACATCTGGAGATGATGTCTGGCAAACCAACACCTGGGAGCACTCTCCCTGTATGAGAGATTCATCATATTCAGGGAATGAAAATTTACCTATGCATGTTGTCATCTCTCATCATGAGTGGCATTTGAGACATGGTGATTTATTGCAATTTAAAAAATTTGCAATGCTGGCAGCCCCAGGCAGAACGTTATTTTGAGGTATATTTTTTAATACATCACGTTCAGAACCCTTTACTTTCCAGTTCTCCTTTGAACCCAAGGGATGTGTTATAAGAGGACTTCTCCAGACTTTTGCAAGAGGTACTTTTAGTCCTGTGCCTTGGCCATGTGCTTCTAAAACTTTAGGATTGTTTCAGGCCTTGCCTGAAATAGCAAGAGCTGTTAAGAGTCTATTTAATTATCTGAGTGAGAGATGATGGTGGCATGGATCCAGGTAGCAATGGTCGAATTGGGTAAGATGAGCAGAATCTAGATGTATTTTGAAGATAGGGCAGCTGGGATTTGATAATAGATTTCCAGTGTGGCCAGTGTGGTATGGAGAGAAGGGGGACAATCACAAAGATTCTAGTTTTTTGGCTTCAGC
This sequence comes from Phocoena sinus, assembly GCF_008692025.1. Classification (NCBI taxonomy): domain Eukaryota; kingdom Metazoa; phylum Chordata; class Mammalia; order Artiodactyla; family Phocoenidae; genus Phocoena; species Phocoena sinus. The sequence continues at coordinate 40,740,912 of NC_045776.1, forward strand.
CCTGGAAGAATGGAGTTGTCGCCTACAAGGGATACCACGTAAAACCCACCCAAGAATGCTGACGGTGTTTTAGGCTCTGTCCTCCTGGTCTTGTCTTTCAGATCTGTTTGGAGATTTTATAATCACTCGATATATCTGTTCCTGTCTTTAAGGGTGTTTCTCAATTATTCATATTGTGGTTTCTCTATTTTGGTCTCTACCACCATAGAGTTCTTAGCAGAGTCTAGATACTGTGTCTCTCTATGTGAGAGCGGGTCTTAACTGTTTTCTACCATGGACCCTTTTGTAAAGTCTGGTGTAGCCTAGGAGCCTCTTCTCAGAATATGTTTTTATTTTATAATTTTAATTTTTTGGGGGGAGAATTTTTAAGATTTAATCTTAACAACTTTAAAATATGCAATACAGTATTATAATTTATAGTCACCATGCTGTACATTACATCCCTATTGCTTATTTACTGGAAATTTTTACCTTTTGACCCCCTTCACCCACTTTGCCCAATCCCCTACCCCCTGACAACTACCAGCTTGTTCTTTGTACCTATGAACTTGGTTTTTGTTTTGCTTTGTTTTCACTTGTTTGTTTTGCTTTAAAATCTAAAAGATTCCACATATCAATGAAATCACACAATATTTGTCCTTCTTTGTCTGACATATTTTACTTGACATAATGTCTTCAAAGTTCATACATGTTGTTGCAAATGGCAAGATTCCATTCTTTTTATGGCTGAGTAGTATTCCATTGTGTGTGTGTGTATACATATATATACACGTATACATATATGTATACATATATATATGTCTTCTTTATCCTTTCATTCGATGGACATATATGTTGTTTCCATATCTTGGCTACTGTAAATATAGTAGGTAGGTCCCCTACATTTGAACAAGTTCCATTCCAAGAGCATGTTCTTAAGTCTAATTTGTAAGTCCAACATAGTTAGCCTAGGTACCCAAGTAACAATTGGCTATAGTACTGTACTGTAATAGGTTTATAATAATTTTTACATAAATAATACATAAAAAACAAACACAAAAAATAAAGAAAACATTTTTTTTTTTTTTTTTTTGCGGTACGCGGGCCTCTCACTGTTGTGGCCTCTCCCGTTGCGGAGCATAGACTCCGGACGCGCAGGCTCAGCTGCCATGGCTCACGGGTCCAGCCGTTCCGCGGCATGTGGGATCTTCCCGGACCGGGGCACGAACCCAAGTCCCCCGCATTGGCAGGCAGACTCTCCACCACTGCGCCACCAGGGAAGCCCAAGAAAACATTTTTAATCTTCCGGTACAGTACCTTGAAAAGTACAGTAGTCCAGTACAACAGCTTACATACAGGGGCTGGCGTCGAGTGAACAGGCAAGAAGAGTTACTGACTGGAGGAGGGAGAGGAGGTGGGAGATGGTAGAGCTGAAGGATCGTCAGCAATAGGAGACGGAGGGCAAGCTGCAATTTCACTCACGCCTGACGTTGATGGCACAGGTTCTGGTTCCTTGCTCGTTTCAATTCTGTCTACTCTCTTGAAACAACGATCCAGTGATGTCTAGGTAGTATCTCTTTTTTTCTCATCATAGGTGACACGGTACCACTTGATTGCATTCTGAATGGCTGCTGCAACCTTCTTGTACCGAATTCTATGTTTGTGTCCTGCGCCTCAAAAACGAACAGTACCTCCTTCAATAAAGAAAATCCCCTTATCATTTCCTATGTCGTGAATCTCTATGATTCTTCAGTTACTTCTTCCTCTTGTCTCTCTTCGTCCTTTCTCTGGGCCTCCAATTCCATCAGGTCTTCATTAGTAAGCTCCTCACATTGTACAGCAAGGAGTTCAATGAAGTCATCCTCTTGCAAGTCTAGCTCCAGCTTCTCACTGAGGGTCACTAAGTTGCTGAAGACCTCTTTGGGCTCCTCGTCCACCTTCCCAAATCCACTAAAATTGCGAACAAACTGTGGGCAAAGGTTCTTCCAAACCCCATTCATGGTGATGGCCGTAACCTCACTCCAAGCAAAGTCAATGTTTTTATGACCTTGTAGATGTTATAGTCCTTCCAAAATTGTCACAAGGTTGTTCTTGACTTGTCACTTGCCTCTACTGCCTGATGAAAAGTGTGATGTAAATAATATTTCTTGAAATTTGCTATAACTTTCTGGTCCGTAGGTTGGATGAGCGATGTAGTATTCAGTGGCAGATGTACTACTTTGACATTGGGATGAAGGTCGTCCATGAAGGGGGGGCAGCCCAGAGCATTGTCAAGCAGCAGAATAATGTTGAATAGGATGTCCTTCTCCAAGCAATATTTCTCTACCTCTGGGATAAAGTGGAAAAACCAAGCCTGAAAAATGGCCTGGGTAACCCAGGCTTTGGGGTTACTCTTCCACACAACAGGAAGAGAGCCCTTGGCTATGCTTAAGGGCTCTTGAGTTCTCTGAATGATAAACTAAGAGAGGCTTCAGCTTCATATTGCCAGAAGTATTGCCACCAAACAAGAGTTAGCCTATCCTTTGCTGCTTTATAGCCTGGCATCAACTTCTCCTTACTTATGTAACTTCGGTCTGGCATCCTCTTCCAGTACAGTCCTGTCTCATCCACATTAAAAACCTGCTCAGGTAAATACGTGCCTTCATCAATAATTTCTCGAAGCATTTCATGACATTCCCAGGCAGCTACCGTATCTTCTTGCCACTTACTTTTACGTTGTGAAGTTTGGCTCTAGCCTTGAACTGATGAAACCAGCCATGGCTGGCATTAAAAGATGCGCCCTCTGATTCTTCATGTGTTTCTTCTTCAAGGCTTCATAAAGCCTTTTAACTTTCTCTTGAATCGGCATTGTGCTGAGCAGGACTCAACGCTGCTGCTGATCCTGCATCCACACACTGAGAAGTTTCTCCATCTCCTCCATCACTTTTTCATACTTCTTTGATACTATTGTTGACATCATCAGCACAGCAGACTTCACATCTTCCATGATCTTGTCCTTGTTCATTAGAATCGTGCTGATGGTTGAACTATTCATGTTATAAGAACGAGCGATGTCTATCATCTTTTCCCCTCACTCCACTCTCTCAATTATTTTCACTTTTGTTTCCATTGTTATCCCTTGGCGCTTCGTAGCAGTACCAGCTACATCACTGCTGCTTTTACGCTTGCTTCCAGACATCCTGGGCTTGTAATAAAGATACTGTTCTACTGTACTCTGTACAGTACTGTACAGTAAAAGTACACAAAAGCACAACCACTTGTAGAGGATGCATGCGTGTGACAATGTATGCCAGAAACGTGAACTAACTTATGTGACTGGACATGTTCGCGTCTTTGAAAGTTTGCAACTTGAAGGTTCATATGTTGGGGAATTACTTTAGTGCTACAGTAAACATGGGGGTGCATATATCTTTTCAAATTAGTGTTTTAATTTTCTTTAGATAAATACCCAGAAATAGAATACCCAGAAGTAGTTCTATTTTTAATTTTTTGAGGGACATCCATACTGTTTTCCACAGTGGCTGCACCAAATTACCTTCCCACCAGCAGTGCAGAAGGCTTCACTTTTCTCCACATCCTCACCAACATTTGCTGTTTCTTGTTTTTTGATAATAGCCATTATAACCAGTATGAGGTTGTATCTCCTTGTGGTTTTGATTTGCATCTCCTTGATGATTAGTGATATTGAGCATCTTTTCATGTGTCTGTTGGCCATCTGTATGTCTTCTTTGGAAAAAGGTCTATTCAGGCCCTCTGCCCATTTTTTAATCATATTTTAAAAAAATTTTGTTATTATCATTTTTTTGCTATTGAGTTGTATGAGTTCTTTATATATTTTGGATATTAACTCTGCATTGGATATATGATTTGCAAGTATTTTTTCCCATTCATTTCTTCCTGTCTTTTCATTTTGTTGATGTTTCCTTTGCTGTGCAGATGTGTTTAGTTTGGTGTAGTTCTATTTGTTTATTTCTGCTTATCTTTGGAGTCAGATCCAAAAATTCGTTGCTAAGACCGATGAAAAATATCTTACCACCTATGTTTTCTTCTAGGAGTTTTATGGTTTCAGGTCTTACATTCAAGTCTTTAAACCATTTTGAATTGATTTTTGTGTGTCGTTATAGTCTAGTTTCACTCACTTTGTTGAGTGTTTTATCGTAAATGGATATTGAATTTTGTCAAATGCTTCTTTCTGCATCTGTTGAGGTGAAGGTGATCATATAATTTTTGTCCTTCATTTTGTTAATGTGCTGTTTCACATTGATTGCTTTGCTGATGTTGAACCATCAGTGCATCCCTGAAATAAATCCCACTGCATCATAACATATAATTTTTTAAATGTGTCATTGCATTCTGTTTGCTAATATTTTGTTTAGGATTTTACATCTGTGTTCATCATGGATATTGGCATGTAATTTTCTTTTTTTGTGGTTTCCTTTCCGGATTTGGTGTCAGGGTAATCCCGGCCTTGTAAAATTAGTTTGGAAGCATTATCACCTCTTCAGTATTTTGGAAGAGTTTGGGAAAAATTGATATCAATTCTTTTAAATGTTTGGCTTCACCAGTGAAGCCATCTGGTCCTGGGCTTTTGTTTTTCGGGAGGTTTTTGATTACTGATTCAATCTGCTTACTAGTAATTGGTCTTTTCATAATTTCTATTTGTTCATGGTTCAGTCTTGGAAGATTGTATGTTTTTAGGAATTTATCCGTTTCTTATAGTCATCCAATTTTTTGGCATATAATTGTTCATAGCAGTCTCTTATGATCCTTTGTATTTCTGTGGTTATCAATCATAATGTCTCCTCCTTCATTTCTGATTTTAATTATTTGACACTCTTCTTTTCTTAGTGAGTCTAGTTAAAGGTTTATCAATTTTGTTTATCTTTTCAAAGAACCAGCTCTAAGTTTCATTGATCTTTTCTATTGTCTTTTTAATTTCTATTTCACTTATTTCCACTCTGATTTTGCTTTTCCTTCCTTCTACTAACTTTGGCTTTTGTTTGTTCTTTTTCTAGTTCCTTGAGGAGTAAGGTTAGTCAGATGGTTTATTTGAGATTTTTCTTACTTCTTGAGGTAGGCTCGTTTCACTATGAACTTCCCTCTTAGAACTATTTTTCATGCATCCCATAAATTTTGGCATGTTGTGATTCCATTTTTGTTGGTCTCAAGTATTTTTTGATTTCTCCTTTGCTTTCTTTATTGACCCATTGATTTTTCAGTAGCATGTTGTTTAATCTCCACATATTTGTGATTTTCCAGTTTTCTTCTAGTTTCATACCATTGTGGTTGGAGAAGACGCTTGATATGATTTCAGTATTTTAAAATCTATTGACTTGTTTTACGGCCTGCTATATGATCCATCCTGGAGAATGTTCCATGCATACTTGAGAAGAATGTGTACTCTGCTACTTTTGGACGGAGTGTTTTGCTATTAAGTCATTCTGATCTAATGTGTCATGTAAGGCTGATGTTTCTTACTGATTTTCTGCCTGGATGATCTATCCATTAATGTAAGTGGGGTATTAAAGTCCCCTACAGTTATTGTATTGCTGTCTATCTCTCCCTTTAGGTCTGTTAATATTTGCTATATATATTTAGGTACTTCCATGTAGGATGCATAATTATTTATAAATGTTATGTCCTCTTGTTGGATTGACACTTTTATCATTACTTAACACCCTTCTTTGTCTTTTATTACAGTCTTTGTTTTAAAGTCTATTTTGTTTCATATAAGTATAGCTATCCAGCTTTCTTCTGGTTTCCATTTGCATGTAACATCTTTTTCCATCCCTTCACTTTCAGTCTGTGTGTGTCTTTATATCTAAAGTAAGTCCCTTATAGACAGCATATAGATGGGTCTTGTTTTTTATCCATTCAGCCACTCTGTATCTTTTTGGATAATCTTATTGGATATCTTATTGGATAATATTGTCCATTTTCATTTAAAGTAATTACTAATAGGTATGTACTTATTGCCATTTTGTTCATTGTTTTCTGGCTGTTTTATAGTTTCTCTGCTTCTTTCTTTTTCTCTTGCTCTCTTTGGGGTTTGATGACTCTCTTTAGTGTGATACTTAGATTCCTTTCTCATTATCTTTTGTGTATCTACTATAGATTTTTTGCTTTGTGGTTGCCATGAGGCCTACATATAACAACCTATATTTATAACAGTCTATTTTATGTTGATAATAACTTAAATTTAGACACATTCTAAAACTATATTTTCACTCCCTCTGCCTTGTTTTATGTATTTTATATCACATTTTATAACTTTTTATTTTGCGTATCCCTTAACTAATTATAGCTATTTTATAGTTATTTTTATTACTTTTTTAAATCTTCATATCAGCTTTTTACATGATTAATCCACCAGCTTTACCATATATTTACCTTTACCAGTGACAGCTACACTTTAATATGTTTTCTTATTACCAATTAGCAAACTTTTTTTTCAGCTTGAAGAAGACTCTTTGACCTTTCAAGTTAAATTTTCACTGAAAAGTATGCTGATAGTCTTATGGGGGTTCCCTTGTACATAACAAGATTTTTTTTTTTAACGTTGTTTTTCTCTTGCTGCTTTTAAGATTCTCTCTTTATCTTTAACTTTTGACATTTTAATTATAATGTGTCCTGGTATAAATCTCTTTGGGTTTATTTTATTTAGAACTCAACAGCTTCCTGGGTCTGAATGTGTTTCCTTCCCCAGATTAGGGAAGTTTTCGGCCATTATTTCTTCACATAAATTTTGTGCCCTTTTCTCTCTCTTTTGTCCTTCTGGGAGCCCTATAACATGAATGTTGGTCTGCTTGATGTTTCCTATAAGTCCTTAAACTGTCTTCACTTAAAACTTCCATTTCTTTTTGCTGCCCTGTTTGAATTCCATTGCCCTGTCTCTGAGCTCTCTGATCCTTTCCTCTGCTTCATCAAGTCTGTTGCTGAACACTTCTAGTGTATTTTTCAATTCAATTATTTTTTTAACATCTTCATTGGAGTATAATTGCTTTACAACATTGTGTTAGTTTCTGCTCTATAACAAAGTGAACCAGCTATACGTATATATATATCCCCATAACCCCTCCCTCTTGCGTTTCCCTCCCATCCACCCTATCCCACACCTCAAGGTAGTCACAAAGCACGGAGCTGATCTCCCTGTGCTATGCAGCTGCTTCCCACTAGCTATCTATTTTACACTTGGTAGTACATATATATCAATGCCACGCCGTGACTTCATCCCAGCTTACCCTTCCCCCGCCCCGTGTCCTCAAGTACATTCTCTACGTCTGCGTCTTTATTCCTGTCCTGCCCCTAAGTTCTTCAGAAAGATTTATTTTTCTTTACATTCCATATATATGTGTTAGCATACGGTATTTGTCTTTCTCTTTCTGATTTACTTCACTCTGAATAAGAGTCTAGGTCCATCCACCTCACCAAAAATAACTCAATTTCATTCCTTTTTATGGCTGAGTAGTATTCCATTGTATATATGCACCACATCTTCTTTATCCATTCATCTGTTGATGAACACTTAGGTTGCTTCCATGTCCTGGCTATTGTAAATAGTGCTGCAATGAACATTGTGGTACATGACTCTATTTGAATTATGGTTTTCTCAGGGTATATGCCCAGTAATGGGATTGCTGGGTCATATGGTAGTTCTGTTTTTAGATTTTTAAGGAACCTCCATACTGTTCTCCATAGTGGCTGTATCAATTTACATTCCCATCAACAATGCAAGAGGATTCCCTTTTCTCCACACCCTCTCCAGCATTTATTGTTTGTAGATTTTTTGATGATGGCCATTCTGACAGACGTGTGGTGATACCTCACTCTAGTTTTTTTGTGTGTGTGTGTGGTACTTGGGCCTCTCACTATTGTGGCCTCTCCCGTTGTGGAGCACAGGCTCCGGACACGCAGTCTCAGCGGCCATGGCTCATGGGCCCAGCCACTTCGTGGCATGTGGGATCTTCCCGGACCGGGGCACGAACCCCTGTCCCCTGCATCGCAGGCAGACTCTCAACCACTGTGCCAGCAGGGAAGCCCCTCACTCTAGTTTTGATTTGCACTTCTCTAATGATTAGTGACGTTGAGCATTCTTTCATGTCTGTTGGCAATCTGTATATCTCCTTTGGAGAAATGTCTATTTAGGTCTTCTGCACATTTTTGGATTGGGTTGTTTGTTTTTATTGGTATTGAGCTGCATGAGCTGCTTGTAAATTTTGGAGATTAATCCTTTGCCAGTTGCTTCTTTTGCAAATATTTTCTCCCACTCTGAGGGTTGTCTTTTCGTCTTGTTTATGGTTTCCTTTGCAGTGCAAAAGCTTTTAAGTTTCATTAGGTCCCATTTGTTTATTTTTGTTTTTCTTTCCATTTCTCTAGGAGGTGGGTCAAAAAGTATCTTGCTGTAGTTTATGTCGTAGAGTGTTCTGCCTGTGTTTTCCTCCAAGAGTTTTATAGTGTCTGGCCTTACATTTAGGTCTTGAATCCATTTTAAGTTTATTTTTGTGTATGGTTAGGGAGGGTTCTAATTTCATACTTTTACATCTACCTGTCCAGTTTTCCCAGCACCACTTATTGAAGAGGCTGTCTTTTCTCCACTGTATAGTCTTGCCTCCTTTATCAAAGATAAAGTGACCATATGTGCGTGGGTTTACCTCTGGGATTTCTATCCTGTTCCATTGATCTATATTTCTGTTTTGGTCCCAGTACCATACTGTCTTGATTACTGTAGCTTTGTAGTGTAGTCTGAAGTCTGGGAGCCTGATTCCTCCATCTCTGTTTTTCTTTCTCAAGATTGCTTTTGCTATACGGAGTCTTTTGCGTTTCCATACAAATTGTGAATTTTTTTGTTCTAGTTTTGTGAAAAATGCCATTGGTAGTTTCGTAGGGATTGCACTGAATCTATACATTGCTTTGGGTAGTAGAGTCATTTTCACAATGTCAATTCTTCCAATACAAGAGCATGGTATATCTCTCCGTCTGTTTATATCATCGTTAATTTCTTTCATCAGTGTCTTATAGTTTTCTGCATACAGGTCTTTTGTCTCCTTAGGTTTATTTCTAGGTATTTTATTCTTTTTGTTGCAGTGATAAATGGAAGTGTTTCCTTAACTTCTCTTTCAGATTTTTCAACATTAGTGTATAGGAATGCAAGAGATTTCTTTGCATTAATTTTGTTTCCTGCTACTTTACCAAATTCACTGATTAGCTCTTGGAGTTTTCTGGTAGCATATTTAGCATTTTCTATGTATAGTGTCATGTGATCTGCAAACAGTGACAGTTTTACTTCTTCTTTTCCGATTAGGATTCCTTTTATTTCTTTTTCTTCTCTGATTGCTGTGGCCAAAACTTCCAAAACTATGTTGAATAATAGTGGTGAGAGAGGACAACCTTGTCTTGTTCCTGATCTTAGTGGAAATGGTTTCAGTTTTCACCACTGAGCGTGATGTTGGCTGTGGGTTTGTCCTATATGGCCTTTATTATGTTGAGGAAAGTTCCCTCTATGCCTACTTTCTGGAATGTTTTTATCATAAATGGGTGTTGAATTTTGTCAAAAACTTTTTCTGCATCTATAGAGATTATCATATGGTTTTTATCCTTCAATTTGTTAATTTGCTGTATCACATTGATTGATTTGCATATATTGCAGAATTCTTGCATTCCTGGGATAAACCCCACTTGATCATGGTGTGTGATCCTTTTCATGTACTCTTGGATTCTGTTTGCTAGTATTTTGTTGAGGATTTTTGCACCTATGTTCATCAGTGATATCGGCCTGTAGTTTTCTTTCTGTGTGACATCTTTGTCTGGTTTTGGTATCATGGTGATGTTGGCCTCGTAGAAAGAGTTTGGGAGTGTTTCCCCCTCTGCTATATTTTGGAAAAGCTTGAGACAGACAGGTGTTAGCTCTTCTCTAAATGTTTGATAGAATTCACCTGGTCCTGGGCTTTTGTTTGTTGGAAGATTTTTAATCACAGTTTCAACTTCAGTACTTGTGATTGGTCTGTTCATATTTTCAATTTATTCCTGGTTCCGTCTCAGAAGGTTGTGGTTTTCTAAGAATTTGTCCATTACTTCTGGGTTGTCCATTTTATTGACATATAGTTGCTTTTAGTAATCTCTAATGAATCTTTGTATTTTTGCAGTGTCAGTTATTACTTCTCCTTTTTCATTTCTAATTTTATTGATTTGAGTCTTCTCCCTTTTTTTTTTCTTGATGACTCTGGCTAATGGTTTATCAATTTTGTTTATCTTCTCAAATAACCAGATTTTTGTTTTATTGATCTTTGCTATTGTTTCCTTCATTTCTTTTTCACTTATTTCTTATCTAATCTTTATGATTTCTTTCCTTCTTCTATTTTTTTTTCTTCTTTCTCTAATTGCTTTAGGTGTAAGGTTAGGTTGTTTATTTGAGATGTTTCTTGTTTCTTGAGGTAGGATTTTATTGCTATAAACTTCCATCTTAGAACTGCTTTTGCTGCATCCCATAGGTTTTAGGTGGTCGTGTTTTCATTGTCATTTGTTTATAGGTATTTTTTGATTTCCTCTTTTATTTCTTCAGTGATCTCTTGGTTATTTAGTAGTGCATTCTTTAACCTCCATGTGTTTGTATTTTTACGATTTTTTTTTTCCCTGTAATTGATATCTAGTCTCATAGCATTGTGGTTGGAAAGGTTACTTGATACGATTTCAATTTTCTTAACTTTACTGAGGCTTGATTTGTGACCCTAGATATGATCTATCCTGGAGAATGTTCCATGAGCACTTGAGAAGAACGGGGATTCTGTTGTTTTTGGATGGAATGTCCTATAAATATCAATTAAGTCCATCTTGTTTAATGTGTCATTTAAAGCTCGTGTTTCCTGATTTATTTTCATTTTGGATGGTCTGTCCATTGGTGAAAGTGGGATGTTAAAGTTCCCTACTATGATTATGTTACTGTCAATTTCCCCTTTTATGGCTGTTAGCGTTTGGGTTATATACTGAGGTGCTCCTATGTTGGGTGAATAAATATTTACAATTGTTATATCTTCTTCTTGGATTGATCTCTTGATCATTAGGTAGTGTCCTTCTTTGACTCTTGTAATAGTCCTTATTTTAAATTCTATTTTGTCTGATATGAGAATTTCTACTCCAACTTTCTTTGATGTCCATTTGCATGGAGTATCTTTTTCCATCCCCTCACTTTCAGTCTGTATGTGTCCCTAGGTCTGAAGTGGGTCTCTTGTAGATAGCATATATACAAGCCTTGTTTTTGTATCCATTCTGCCAGCCTATGTCTTTTGGTTGGAGCATTTAATCCATTCCTATTTAAGGTAATTATCGATATGTATGTTCCTATTACCATTTTCTCAATTGTTTTGGATTTGTTATTGTAGTTCTTTTCCTTCTGTTGTGTTTCTTGCCTATAGAATTTCCTTTAGCATTTGTTGTAAAGCTGGCTTGGTGGTGCTGAATTTCATAGCTTTTGCTTGTCTGTAAAGGTTTTAATTTCTCCATCAAATGTGAATGAGATCCTTGCTGGGTAGAGTAATCTTGGTTGTAGGTTTTCCCCTTTCATCACTTTAAATATGTCCTGCCACTCCCTTCTGGCTTGCAGAGCTTCTGCTGAAAGATTAGCTTTTAGTCTTATGGGGATTCCCTTGTGTGTTATTTGTTGTTTTTCCCTTGCTGCTTTTAATATGCTTTCTTTGTATTTAATTTTTGATAGTTTGATTAATATGTGTCTTGGCGTATTTCTCCTTGTATTTATCCTGTATGGGACTCTCTGTGCTTCCTGGACTTGATTAACTATTTCCTTTCCCATATTAGGGAAGTTTTCAACTATAATCTCTTCAAATATTTTCTCAGTCCCTTTCTTTTTTTCTTCTTCTTCTGGAACCCCTATAATTCGAATGTTGGTGCGTTTAGTGTTGTCCCAGAGGTCTCTGAGACTGTCCTCAGTTCTTTTCATTCTTTTTTCTTTATTCTGCTCTGCAGTAGTTATTTCCACTATTTTATCTTCCAGGTCACTTATCCATTCTTCTGCCTCAGTTATTCTGCTCTTGATTACTTCTAGAGAATTTAAAATTTTATTTATTGTGTTGTTCATCTTTGTTTGTTTGTTCTTTAGTTCTTCTAGGTCCTTTTTAAACATTTCTTGTATTTTCTCCATTCTAGTTCCAAGATTTTGGATCATCTTTACTATCATTATTCTGAATTCTTTTTCAGGTAGACTGCCTATTTCCTCTTCATTTGTTAGGTCTGGTGGGTTTTTACCTTGCTCCTTCATCTGCTGCGTATTTCTCTGTCTTCCCATTTTGCTTAACTTACTGTGTTTGGGGTCTCTTTTCACAGGCTTCTTATCTGTAAGGCTAATTTTATTGTAATGAGAGCATGATGAGCAACAGGTATTTGGATGCAGAAGTTTCCTGCCTTTCCTCACCTTTCTTTGCCTGCTTCCAGGACATTTATCACCCAAAAGTTGTGGTTTCCTGTCAGTCTGGAGGTTCCTGCTTTTCTTTGTCTGCCCATGGACCCCTGCTGTTTATGAGATGCATGAATCCCTACCACCTGGCCCCTGCCCCCATTTCTCTGCTCATATCTAGGTACCTGCCTGCTGTAACAAAGGCTCCATATGAATGTATAAGCCTTTCTGAAAAGCAGTGGCAAGCTATAAAAAGGCAGCGGGAAAGTGCAAAGATGACCTCCCCTACCGACATTCGCTGGTAGCATCTCTGTAGCCTCTAAGATGTGTAGCAATCCTTCAGCCTGCTTCTCTGGCTGAAGCTTCAGGACAAATAAATCGGCGTCTTTCACAGAAAGACGGGGGATGTGTTTCAGTCTGCTGTCTGTGCAGTGCCCTGGGGGTGGTAGCTTGCCAAGACTGTCCCTCTGATGGTTACAGTCTTGTGGGATCCAAGAATGCAGTCCTCATGGCCTCCAGAATCAGGAGATCAATGAGCATCCCCTGTGTGACAGTCACAAAAACCGTTGCACCAGACACAAAAAATGGGGTACCAGACACATGGGAGAGCTCCCCGCCAAAATATACTGGCTCTCTGGGTGTGGCAGAGGGAAAGCCTGAAGATAGCCCCCACCTTCCGAGGTCTCTGGAAAGGTTTACAGTCAGCCCTTTGAAGCCTATCCCTCAGGCTACATTATGATAAGCTAATAGGCCTCTTCCACAGGGAGACTGAGCCCCTGGGTCTCTTGCCTCTTACTGTGCCCTGGGGGTGGTAGCTACTTAAGAACTTTTTCTTCATTGGCTGTAGTCTTGTGGGACCCGCGAGCATAAGCCCCACCGGCCTTCAGAGCCAGGTGACATAGAGGTGTCCTCTGGCAGCAGCTGCAAAACTCGGGGTGCCAGTGAAGGGTATAAGCTCCTTTTTGGGAGACACTGGCAAGCTGGAGTGAGGCAGGGAGAGCGCAGTGATGGCGTTCATGGGCCTCCATTCCCCGAGAGCCCCTGTGTAGGCCTCTAGATGTACCAGACCAGGAGCCCGCCCTCAAGCCAGACTTCCTGGGCAGGCAAACAGGTTTTCTTAGAAATGTTACCGAGCTCATTTTTGGCTGCTGGAAAGCCAGTCCTCTACAGACAAGTGGCCGAGCCTGAGTGCGGTAACGGATTTTAGCACCCATCGTGTGGCGAAGGTCCATATTCTGTAACTGCTTCATGCCGACATAGGGCGCTGTATTCTCGGACTGGGAGATGTTGACATGGGTCTGCAACGTCTCTTTGCTGACAGTTTTAGTTGCCTGCTTACATAGATGGGTAGAACGAGCCACAATCATTTTGATGCCCACAAAGATACAGATTATTATGAGCAACAGTGTCAATCCCATTCTCTTGAGGCTAGTTCTTGGAATTGTGCTAGCAATAGATTCAGTACTGCTCAAGATGGAGCAGCTTATGTCATGGCTACGGTCTGCTCTTCACGCAGTTAGCTTTTTCCCTCTGGTGGCAGTTTAATATCTGTAAAACAACTCAGGAATATGCATCAGACACTGCTATTTATGTCCTTTAGGGAGGATTTAAAGATTCTGTGACTGTATCGTCCTGATAATTAAGTCCTGAGTCTGTTCTTTTGTGACTCAGGGGAGGCATGGGAGACTCCAACTTTTCTACAAACAAGAGGCAGAAGACATGGAGGGGCATTTGTACGTGGGAGGGCCCCACAGCGTTCTGCTCAGTTTCAGAAAGACCGGGGGTGTGTTTCAATCTGCTTTCTATGCAGTGCCCTAGGGGTGGTAGTCAGCCAAGAACGGTCTCTCTGATTGTTACAGTCCCGTGGGACCCAAGAACACAAGGTCCCCTGGCCTCCAGAGCCAGGTACTTGAGGGTATCCCCTGGGATGCTGCTGCAAAAACTGGGGCACCCGATGTAAAAACCCAGGGCATCAGACACGCATAAAGGCTCCCCTCTGGGACATACTGGCACTGTGGAGCATGGCAGAGGGAAATCACAAAAATGACACCCACCACTGCCTCTGTCCCTCCAGTAGACACTTTGCGATTAGCAAATCAATCTCCTTTCTGTAGAGTCTGGGAACTTTTCAAACTGCTGTCTCTGTGCTGTGGCCTGTGGTGAGGAAGTCTGCGTGCAAGCCCTTCAAGACCATTCTTCAGTTCAGTACAGCCCCTTGGGTCTAGCGGAAACCTTTATGGTTTTCAAAGCCAGCTGTCGGGGGCGCTTATATATCAGGTGCTGGTCTTAAAAGTTGGGGTGAGCTACAAACCCTCACTCCTCAGGGAGAAGCTCTGGGTTTGTGAGATCCCTGCTGATTGTGGGGGTGGGGTTTTGGTGAGAGCACATCTCAGTCTCTCCTACTCACCTTGGCCCTTTTCTCATTGGATGTGAAGTGGTTGTTCAACTAGTTTTCAGGTCTTTTTCAGAGGGGATGAGCAGAGGTGAGTTCAGGATCTTCCTATATCGCCATCTTGGGACACCTCCTCATGTGAATAGTGCTTTTATCTTCTCCTTTGGCCATGCCACACAGCATGTGGGGTCTTACTTCCCTGACTGGGGATCAAACCAGTGCCCCCTGCAGTAGAAGTGCAGAATCTTAA
This sequence comes from Phocoena sinus, assembly GCF_008692025.1. Taxonomy (NCBI): domain Eukaryota; kingdom Metazoa; phylum Chordata; class Mammalia; order Artiodactyla; family Phocoenidae; genus Phocoena; species Phocoena sinus. The sequence goes on from NC_045776.1 coordinate 40,755,936, forward strand.
CCACTGGACCACCAGGGAACTCCCGAGACTAACGCTTTTATTTATTTATTTTTGGCTGCATTGGGTCATTGTTGCTGCACGTGGGCTTTCTCTAGTTGTGGCAAGTGGGGGCTACCCTTCATTGGTGTGTGGGCTTCTCATTGTGGTGACTTCTCTTTGTTGCAGAGCATGGGCTCTAGGCGCATGGGCTTCAGTAGTTGTGGCACGCAGGCTCAGTAGTTGTGGTGCACGGGCTTAGTTGCTCTGAGGCATGTGGGATCTTTCCAGACCAGGGCTCGAACCCATGTCCCCTGCATTGGCAGGCAGATTCTTAACCACTGCACCACCAGGGAAGTCCTGAGAATAATGCTTTTAAATGCATAAAGTAAAGTACATAGGATTATAAAGTGAACTAATAATATTATAAAATAGATACCAAAAAAATGTCTAAAATTTGTATCATAATTTTGTATGTGCTTCTTGATGACTGCATTAAATAAAAAGATCTAACGTTGAGTCCAATAACTCTTTAAATTTCAAAGTAATGATAAACATAAATGATATTTTAGGATCTGAAAAGCAGGATTATGTGATAAAAAATATGTGTGGTTTTATATTGGTGACAAAGTCATAGGTGCTGCAAATACCACTGAGGCTTTTTGCCTATAGTTATCATCGAAGGAAATGTTAAATTTAGGTTCTCCAGCTGAAATTAACTAGTGAAAATGCAATGTATTTTTGTCCCCATCCAAGTTCATGGAACTCCTTTGAGGATAAAGGAGCTGACCTGAATATGTGCTCTACAATGAAACCGTGTTTGAACTTTGGAGTGAGGTGAACCTAGTATGAAGGAGGGGGAAAGTAGGTTTCCTCTTCAACACCTATTATTTGTAAGGTACTACACTAGAACTTTTAATGTACATAATGTCATTTCATTGTCAAAACAATGTTACATGTTAGTTATTACTTCCATATTTTTATAAATTGGGAATTTGAGACATTAAGAGGCAGAGTGATTTGTCCAAGTTCCTATGACTATGAGTTTTCCACCTAGGCTGTAGATCCAGGTCTGCTCCTACCCCAAAGGACATAGTTTCATCTAGGAATTAATCTGAGCTCAGGGCATTTGGGTAGAAAGCTTATCACCTCCACAAGTCTGTAATCTCCTTCATGCCAAGGTTCAAGTTGAAGTTGTCTCAGCATCCCGTACAAGCTTTGCAGTGTCTCACTATCATTTTAAGCCTATTGCATTTTGATTTATAATCATTAAAATCACTGAATATCTTTAAAACACAAAATAAATATCAAAATATTTTAGATGCCTCTATTCTTGCCATCTTTATGGAATAGCAATATAGGAGTTGATGGAGGTGACTACAGGAGAATCTGATCTCTGGCAAGGTCCTGAATAAACGTATCCTGTATTAGCTACTGAACAATATTCTGAATTCAAAGCCTTCCTGGAGTGCATCACCATGCCAGTGGATGTATTCTTGGTTATGAATTATATACAGAAGCTGTTCAGGGAACAGCATACAAATCTCTGAATTAACGATAATCACACCCAAAATAAACAGACTAATTAACATTAACTATAATGAAAATACAACTACTGTTTAATGCTCCCGATTATGTAGTTTACTTAGTAAAGCACAGGCTTAGAAATTTCTTTAACTGAGAGAAGTAATGGGTGTTAATACTAAATCTTCTTTTTCTCCATTAAAGGCCTCTAGCATATTAATTGCATCATCAGCTCATTTATTGATTTTAATGCCTTGCAGTTTACTAAAAATGAAATTCTCTTTAGTTGCTTTAGGATTCCTTGAGATTTAATACACATATTCCTTGAGAGTTGAGACTAGAGAGGTTCCACTGGCCAGTTTTAATTTAAAAATACAGTACAATGAAAAAATAGCTTCACCAAATTAATTTTTGTTCAGTGGGGGAAAAACCCAGATAAATCAGACTTTCTTGCATTTACTTTACTAATGAGGAAATACAGTCCAAGCCAAATAAATCTCTTTTTGCTGAAATTGCAATTTGTTAGGGCCGGAAGTTTTATTTCTTATTGATTAGGTAATAGATATAAAGAGACTCATTACTCTTGAGTGCTCTGGCTTGAAGCATGTTAATATAAGACAAATTCAGAATGATTTTGAGTAATTCTAGGAATCCACCTACAAAGGACATCCGTATTGTTTTGTTATTTGTTATGACTACAGACATTCTTAAAAAAAAAAAAAAGAAGTGCAATAGACAAATACCAAAATTTTCAGTCTATTTTTAAAAATCCAGTTCAGCACTAGAAAATACATTGAAAAATACTTTTGTTTCCAATAATTTAAATTCTTCAAGCTTAATGCTTGGATTTGTTCTCAAGAGGCACAGCATATTAGATTATTGAATCTTAAAGACTTGAAAACAGTAAGGTTTTCAGGTCCGTCTTTGTGTGAGCAGGTCCCAGATTCTGAAGTGATATTTACACGTACAGTGTGGGAACTCTTTCTGAACTCCTCCTAAAGTGACATTTTGAGGAACATTTCTATTTTTAGCTATTTGGCAGAGTACCCTGACAGAGACCAAAAAGTATTAGTCATTCTTATTTTTATCGTGCTGCTGTGTGATTCTGTGGCTTGACACAAAGCTATCTTTGCCACTGTTTGAAGAGTTCTGACTCTGCTTAGCGGCTTGATGGGACTTTAGTGAAGCCAAATTAACTAGTCCTGCTATATAGTGTGTTTTCCAGTACAATCCCATGGTATTACTCTAGGAAATAGACAAGGCCAGCTGTAGGTTTCAGAGATGACCAGCCAAGGGCACTGACCTCAGCCTTTATGATTTAGAAACCTGTTACTATCAATTTATCCAAGCTTCTTCAGGGTGGAGGAGGGGCCAGAATATGGGCTTAGGGGCCAGAGCCTGTAACTGGGCAAGAGTTCTAGCTCAAGCAGAATAGTTTCTTTACCTAGATATATGTGCTTAAGCTCTTTGAACTCCATTTTCTTCAAGTGTGACATGGGGAGAATAAGGCATACATTCTGAGTCTGAGGTGAGGAAAAGCGATAATAGGTAAAAACCATCTGAAGGAATGTCCAACACATAGAAGGTGCTCCATAAAGAAAAACAGTGTGGTAGCATGGCACAGTATAAAGAGCCCTGAGATAGACTTTAATTTTCAAAGATAAAGCTGATACACAGAGCAGAGTAAAGGCTGGGGGTGGAGGGTAAATCCTAGAAGCAGAAAGAATTTTCTGCTGGACTCAAAGTCTAGGACAGCAACCTAACACAAAAGGCTGATTTCCAAAGCAAAATGCTAATTTGCTTACTTGTGATAAGGTAATTGTGATATTTAGACCTACCCCAGGTGATACTGATAGTCCCAACCTTTCCTAAAAATCAGTCATACAAATTATATGTGTACATTTTCCAACTTAGGTTGGAAAATTGCACTGTCGTTCTGTTTCTTTGTGAAGAGAAACAAGAATTGTGTTTTCTTGGACAGTTCAATGAATTGTACATTTCTCAAGAGTCTAAAGGGCACTCAGGTATTATTGTCATGGGAACTTGATGTAAGAGTAATGGAGCAAATGATAGGTCAAAAAAAAAAAAAAGAAAGATGGACAGGCCCTCTGGAACTGGGTAATTGGCATTCATTTTGCATCGGTTTTATTTTCCAGGTGAGTCTGTGTGAAGGGCCCACTCTCCCACCTAGGGTCTCAGACTGACAAAGCCATCTCTTCTTCCTCTCTGAGTTAACTAGATCAATTGTCATGCCCTGCTGGCACCCTGCACGTGTCTCTCTTGATCTGTGTGAAATCATGAGCAAGTGTTCTTTCTGGATGTAATGGATCGGTTACTCTTGATAATCACCTAGGCTTTAGCACCGAGCTCACCAGTAACTTCCTCTCATATTTGGTCACAGTTGGAAGCACACCCTACTAATTGGCACTGTTTTTTATATGTGGTCCAGAGACCACCAGCTTCAGAATCTTTTGAGCTGCTTGTTGAAAATATTGATTTTGGAGTTTAATTCAGACCTTTATAATCTCTTGGGATGGGTCTTAGGAATCTGTAACAGATCCACTGTTGTTGGTGGTGATGGGAAGGCTCCTAGGTTCCTTCCCTTCCTCTACAGCCAAAAGAAGCTAGGAGACTCCCTGAGAGCCCACTGTGTGCTGGGGGTGGGATTTTCGTGGGAAGAGCACAGTGCTCTTTCCACCAGGCTTCTCTCTGTCTCTGAAGACGCATCTCCCACGTGGCACATGCAGTAAATGGGCCCATATGATGTCCATCTCCACTCACTGAGCAGAAGAATCTGAAAACACAACTGGGTCCAAGAAAGAGGAAGGAAAGGGAATCTGTGGGCTCACAACTGGCCTAACTCAGTTCACAGGGGTGGGACACTAGGCGGGGTTTAAAAGGTAACCAAACTTCAGAGAATCATAACAATGAGCGTTTGCTAGAAAAGCAATTTCCAATCTTTGATCTTGGTACCTCTTTACAGTCTTAAAAATTACTGAGGATCCCCAAAGCTTTTGTTTATGTTCAGTGTATCAATGTTTGCTGTATTAGAAATCAAAACTGAGGAAGCTTAAAGGTATTAATTCATCAAAAAAATCCCAGCTTATTATAAGTTATAATTAGCATATTTTTATTTGAAAAACTATATTTTTTCAAAGTAAAACAAATAGTGAGAATAGAGAAGTTATTTTACACTTTTACAAATATCATTAACGTTTGGCTCACTATAAGACAATCCTTGTATCTGCTTTTACAATCTATCTGCTGCAATAATTTGTTCTGTTTGAAGCATCTGAAGAAAACGTAGCCTCACAGAAACGTGTAGTTCAAAAAGGGAGAAATATTTTAATAGTTTTTTTAGATAATTGTCAAGATTCTTTTTTGATATGATACCAAAAGTTAACAAGTGGTAGTTTTTAAAGCTTGGTTGTCATACGTTACATCCCACCATATCGAGGTACTCTGCTACATTAAAACTTACATTAAAACTCACTAAAACCTTGAATAGATCTTTTACCCATGTATGATTTTGTAACTTTACACATGATATTTGGAAAATACTAGTTCACCTTAATGTACAGATCTTCTAAATGTTGACACATTTTATTTTACAATGTGAAACAACTCTTGTATTAGTTTCTCAGAGGTGCTGTTACAGAGTATCACAAACTGGGTGACTTAAACAACAGAGATTTATTGTCTCATAGCTCTGGAGTCTAGAATTCAGAAATCCTTCTGAAACCTGCTGAGGAGTCCTTCCTTGCCTCTTTCTACCTCTGATGGTTTGCTGGCAATCTTTGGCATGCCTTGCCTTGCAGATGCACCACTCCAATCCTGCATCTTCACATGGCATCTTCCCTGTGTGTGTTCACATTGTCTTCACGTTATCTTCCCTCTGCGTGTGTCTGTCTCTGTGTCCAAATTTCTCCTTTTTACAAAGACACTCATCGTATTGGATTAAATGGCCTCATTTAAATTGGAGTATTTCTGTAAAGATCCTATTTCCAAATAAGACCACATTCTGAGGTACTGGCGGTTAGGACTTTAACCTACCTTTTTTGAGGGATCCAATTCAATCCCTAACAACTACAGTCATGAACATCACCACTGAACTCACTCCAAAAAGTCTGCAGTGCTCATGGAGCAGCCAGGCTCACCTTGGTGGATACAAGTGTTCCAGAATTCTAATTTTTCCTTGGCAGATTGCATTCTATCTTTGGCAACAAATACTCATTTTCCTTGAAGTGACAGGCTCCCGTTGTTCATTTTTGAGAAAATGTCTGCCAAATACTTAAGTTTCTTTTTTTTTAAATTAAATTTATTTTTTATACAGTAGGTTCTTATTAGTTGTCCATTTTATACACATTAATTAGTGTATATATGTCAATCCCCATCTCCCAATTCATCCCAACCCCCCTTTCCTCCCTTGGTGTCCATACGTTTGTTCTCTGTGTCTGTGTCTCTATTTCTGCCTTGCAAACAGGTTAATCTGTACCATTTTTCTAGATTCCACATATATGTGTTAATATACGATATTTGTTTTACTCTCTTTGACTTACTTTCACTCTGTGTGACAATCTCTAGGTCCATCCACATCTCCACAAATGACCTAATTTCATTCCTTTTTATGGCTGAGAAATATTCCATTGTATATATGTACCATATCTTTTTTATCCATTCCTCTGTTGATGGACATTTAGGTTGCTTCTGTGTCCTGGCTATTGTAAATAGAGTGCTGCTATGAACATTGGGGTGAATGTGTCTTTTTGAATTATGGTTTTCTCAGGGTATATGCCCAGGAGTGGGATTTCTGGGTCGTATGGTAGTTCTACTTTTAGTTTTTTAAGGAACCTCCATACTGTTCTCCATAGTGTCTGGATCAATTGACATTCCCACCAACAGTGCAAGAGGCTTCCCTTTCCTCCACACCCTCTCCAGCATTTGTTGTTTGTAGACTTTCTGGTGATGCCCACCGAAGTTTCAATAACCACAGTTTGTCATTTTTTCAGATGAAAATGGCGCTCCATGTAAAAAGAGCTAGTTCAGCTTTCAACTCAATCACATTTCTCGTGACATCCTGTGTGAGTCAGGCTCCTGATTCAAAACCCATGTGTGATTTTTCAGGCCTGACCATGGGCTCTTACAAAGGCTTTGTCTGGCAGGCCTCCCAGGGGCAGCTGACCTACCCACGCCACCCTTGGTAAACAGCCGCTCACTGCAGACTCTGAACAGAGCCGCGTCGAGCACTCAGGTCCCCGTCTGTCGTGCTCTTTGTACAATATTCCCTCTCCTAGCCCGGGCAGCTTCATTCCTCGGTCTCTTTACCTGAGGCCTTGGGCAGAGGTCTTCCTCAGGTGCCCGTGCTTATGGGGGAGGAGGGGAAACCCTTGGAGAGCCCCCTCTCCCCCGACTCTGACTCAGTACCAGTACTTTTCCACACCGAGCCCGGGCCTGAGCCTTCCTTCCTGACTTCAGGGTCCATAAAATGGCCAGAGCCTTTCGTTCAGGGCTCCCTCCACAGTGAGATGGACCCAACTGTCTGTGCTGATCAGCCTGACACTGGTGTGCCCTTCCACGGGGGAAAGCAGAACAGAGGGTGTCAGCATTTCTTCCTGTTTTAGCTTCTTGCTTATACCGCTCTCAGTAAGTGATTAACACTTTCATTCTTGGCTTGTTGCTTCGATGGGCTACTCCGACACGTGACAGCTCATTTCCCTCTGTCTCCCAGCTCAGCTCAGCTCCGGACACTCAAAGGGCATCTCCTTGCAACTACTGTCATACTTTGGGAGGTAGCAAAAGTTCTGTAGGTGTGCTTCTCACTGAGTCACACAGAATATTAAAAAGCCATGTACTCATGGATTGAGTATAATCATGTTTTAATATTTTTGACTTCACAATCAAGGGCATTCTTAGGTGGGCCTGGTCTGCAAGGGAAGACCACAGTGACTGCTGGTACAGTTGGCTGCCTCTGCCTTGATTCGTTCTAAGGCAACAGAAGTTTTACCAGCCATTGCTCTGGATCACCAGTGCAGATATCAACACGGTGAAAGAAACAACATGTTAGTGTTATTATGAAAATAGCTTTGACCTTGAGGACCCACTGAATGGGGTTTCAGGGACTCCCACAATCTCTGTACCACACTCTGAGATCTACCTACAGTGTGAATATATTCTCTGAGCGACATATCCTCCTTCTTAGTAATCTAGCAGCATGGTATTACAGAAGCTGCTAGGAGATTTAAGGACTTGGAAATTCAGGATCTCAGCTATCCTTCCATCTCTAATATCTGGTAAACTACCAGACTAAGCAAGCACGTATGTGCTATTCAACTTCATCTGCGAAAGCTACACGGATTCAAGTGTATGATCAAGATCCCTGAACCAGGAGAGGGTCTGCTGTGGATTTGTCTTCCTTGAGCCAAAGCCAAAAAAAGAGAATGTATACTTCCTTTTCCTTGTGAACTAAGTTCACAAGGAAACTTAGTTCACAAGTGCTGTGAACTGATGCTGTGCTCTCTCTACACAGCATCTGCTGCAGGAGAGAGACTCTAGTGGGTATTTTGTACTGGCAAGGTTAAAAATGTTGGTTTTCCCAGAGACAACTGCAAAATCAGGGATCTCAAATGGCAGCTGAGCGTTTCCATTTGAAGTGTGTCCACTGCAAAATCCTTGGAAACCTGTGATGACAGTCGTAGCTAGTGCCACAATAAATGTGTACAATGAATATATAGGCCTGAGAAAGAAATGGGAGAGGTTTTTAGTCTTGCATTAATATTTGTCAAACAAACACATAGTCATTCCACCTGCTTCCTTACAATCCTCCAGGAGTGTTCGAGATGATAATCATATTTAACTGAGAACACAACACAAAGCCCTGTCCACTCCAGCCCTGATGGTCTTTCCGATTTCATCTCTTCTGGGTTCCTCGCCTGGCTTCCCACGTGCCAGCCACACGGAGCACAGCAAGTCACATTCTCTTAACTTCCTGCATCATTATCTATCCTGTCCTTCTGCCTGTGATGGCTTTCTTCCATTCCCCTGACCTTCTCAGTTGGCCAAAATCTGAATCATCCTCCAGGACTCGGCTTATGCCCACTGAAAGTCTTTCTGGTGCCTGACATTTTGATTATCTGAGACATTTTGACATTCCAACTTTTCCAACACCGGCAACCAATTCTCTGATTCTCTGGACACAAACCCAGTGTCCTACAGTTTAATTCAGTTCTGACACTAACCACCTGGAATTAGCATCAGATCCCACAAGTTAAAGGGCTCCATCCTGCAGGCTGCCCCCACTTCAGACACCAGTTGTAAGCCCTGGGCTTACATTCTCCTGACTGAGCAGCTATCAATTAGGGATTCCCTTTACTGCTTCCTCAGTTTCAACAAATTGCTAAAATATTTCACAGAACTTAGGAAGGCACTTAACTTACATTTCCTGGTTTATTACAGAGGATACAAATTAACAGCCAGATGAAGACATGTCTAGGGCAAAGTCTGGATGGGTCCTGAGCGCCAGAGTTCTGTCTGTGGATCTGGGGTGTGCCATATCCTCCCTACACATAAATGTGTTTGCCAACTCTGAAGCTCTCTGAACCCCATTGTTTAGGATTTTTTATAGAGGTTTCATTACATAGGCATGATTGATTAAATAATTGCCCGTTGGCGATTAACTCAATATTCAGTCCCTCTCACCTACCCAGGTGTTGGGGCCTGAAAATTTCAGGCTCCTTCAACATCAAGGTTTGGTCTTTTGGTGATTACCCAAAAGCTATCTAGGGGCCTGCCAAGTCTCACCTCATTAGAAAAAAAGATACTTTTATCACCCTTATTTCTCAGGAAATTCCAAGGGTTTTAGGAACTCTGTGCCAGGAACCAGGGACAAAATCCAAATATCTTTCTATGATACCAAAGACCCTAGACGCCAGAGCATTATACCTCATCTGTATCAGTCATTCAATCCCTGCACTCAATCCATCCCCATATTTCCATATCTCAACTAAGGGCTCAGGGATAGGGTGACATTTAGACGTGGGATGAAGTTCAAGGATATGGTTAAGGAGTCTATGGCTCTCATTGTTTGATAATTTTGAAAAGGTGAAAATTGAATTAAAAATTTTAGACTACAAAATGTCCACAGTCCTTAATAGCTGTGTCTAAATTTCCTGCTTTATAGCTTAATTTCAGAGGCCAGCTTAGTAGTCATAGTAAGCACCCTGGGATACTTCGGTCACAGCACTTACTACACTTACTATATTAATTGCTCATTTATTTGTTTATTCCACAACTGGGTTTTAAGTAGGAAGTCTTCCCTTTCAGTTTCTCCCCAAACTAGCAATAATTCACATTCCCTACTTTCTGCCCTATCCTCTCTGCTCCATATAGAAATCTATCATAACATCTGTAACAGATTATGGTGGTTACTTATTTACAAGTTTCAAAATCTGATTGCTAGACCATAAGTCAATTGATGATTTGGACCACTATTTATTGGTCTTATGTTCCCAGTGCTTGACGTTTTGTCAACATTTATTGAATGTTGGAATCCATGAATTGTCTGCTTTTCTAATGTCATCACCTCCAACCTCTCTTGACCTATCACACAGTCAGGTAGCTTCCTACATGTTTTCTATCTGCATTCCTGTAACATAACTCCCATCTTTGTTTCTTGAGCACATGGACTACTACGTCCTCAAACTCCCTAATAACTGTGCTTCTTGCTTGCCACATCACTAACTCTCTATTTCATCATATTCATTCAGCTCTGTGCGTTAATTGCCTACTACCAGACCTGTAACAAGAGCTCACCTGAGTGGGCTTTTCTGCATTGATTTCTGCTGTGGGTTATCTCTAATATTGAAGGTCTTGGAGAAGCTGTACATTTGGATGACACGAAATCTGAAATAAATACGCAACTACATCAACGTGGAGTATCCACAGACTATTCTGAGTAGAATTATATCATTTTCTTTGTCCCTCTAATGGTAGTAGAGATTAGGACGAAATTCAAAAACATCCAAAGGTAATATAACAGCCACGGTGTATTTCTGATACAAAATTGAAGAGTTTGTACAAAATAATCATTGCACTTCATCATATCAAAGTTAATTATAAAGTCAAAGTAGCAATGACTGTAAGATTATGTCTAAATAACATGAATGGGTAATTTTTTCTTCTTAAATGAGACTTGCTCACTTCTTTTGTTCCTTCAATATTTATTTATTATCTGCTACATTCCAGACGTTGTTTTAGCAATCAAGCACTTTTCTTGCCCTCCTGGAGTTCACGGTATGGATGGCTAAACATACTGTATATAAAACTCATTATATTATACGGTGCAATAATGGCCAGAATATTTATTCACATATTCATTCAGAATATACTGTTTGAACCTGTAGTGTGTGCCAGACCCTGTCATGATTTTAAGTTATGTGAGCTTTCAATATTTGATTAGTCATCTCTGTTAAATCTCTTCATTCTTTTTTATTAATACCTTCAAAAATAATTTAAAAATGACTGAAATGGTGAAGTCTTAGTAAATAAGTAACAATGAGTTTAAAAGATGGGTTATATTTCATTAAGAGAAATTTTAGCTCTTCATACATTCTGTAAGGGAGAAAATGGTCACACTGAAGAAATATTCAATTCTGCTATCTAAAAGGGGACCACAATAGCATTTTCTGTGAGTCCTAGAAAATTATTTTAAGTGGATCCTCCGAAATGTGAAAAAAGAGGTTTACTGGTTTAAATGAGGTATTATTGCAATGGACTTCAAAAGAGTTAGCTAGTCTGACATGAAGAGAAATGTTTAAATTACATGATTTTCCAATAAAGATTATAATCTGCCATGCTCTCAGCATGAAAGTATTTGAGTGGTACAAACAAAATTAAGGATGGTTTCAAATCAGGTGATGATAGTGCATGGGTATGGCTATGAATTGTCATTTCCTTATAGAACAAAATAAAAAGGAGCTTAGTATTTTTTTGATGTGTGTACTTATTTCTTGCATCAAAGGAGAGTTCTGGTAGGAAAATAATGGCTATTTTTGCTTCCAGTAACAAAGGATAGCTTTATTTTTTTTAATTTATTTTATTTTATTTATTTATTTATTTTTGGCTGCGTTGGGTCCTTGTTGCTGTGCACGGGCTTTCTCTAGAGCAGGGGCTACTCTTCATTGTGGTGGCTTCTATTGTTGCAGAGCACGGGCTCTAGGCGCGTGGGCTCCAGTAGTTGTGACTCACGGGCTCTAGAGCACAGGCTCAGTAGTTGTAACGCACAGGCTTAGTTGCTCCGCGGCATGTGGGATCTTCCCGGACCAGGGCTTGAACCTGCATCCCCCGCATTCGCAGGCAGATTCTTAACCACTGCGCCACCAGGGAAGCCCCAAAGGGCAGCTTTAGAGTAAAGAAGTGACAACTGGCTTGATAACTCAGAATCAAAAAGAATTACCAAGACCCAACACAGCCAAAAATAAATAAATTTATTAAAAAAAAAAAAAAGAATTACCTTTGCGTGAAATATCCAGAGGCTCAGAATTGGAAACCTGCAAGCTAGTGCCAGCATTGTCTGGTGAAACTGGAGGCATCTGAGCCTTAAAGCAGGGGAGACATCTAATGGCATTTCTCACTCCAGACAAAGAAAAACAGAGTTAAGTCCTACACTGTATGGAATATTTATTTTTAATTAAACGAGGTATTGGAAAATTGAAACTGCTCTCAAGTTTGAAACCATAAGATTTGTGAGAGTGCCATATTCAGGAAGATGATTTCCTAGACATGTAAGAAAATAGAACATTACTTCTAAGGAGTATCTAATTGACACCCTGGAGTAATTTAGTTTTAAATGGGAATTGTTAATTTGAGGTTCAATATTCCCATTTTGATAAACAATAGCCTTACCCACTGAAAGTCATGATTTTATGATTTTTAATATAATTTTATAACAAAAGTCAGTGATCAAAAAGGAAAATACAAGTTTTATAGTTTTCTTTAAACATTTTTGACCTACTTGATTTCAGAAACCAAAGAATAGAGTTGCTTCTTAATGCTTTTGTATTTATGCATAATATTGTGTTCATTTCTGCCTTCTTAGCTGCTCCAATTTCATTGCCTCTGCGTATATTAACTGAAAAGATTAAAAACATAAATTATCATAACGAATAAAATGCTTCCATAGGCAATGTAAGAGAAAAAACTATATTTTTATGAGGACGTGGTTTACACTGACCATGCTAATTGCTACTCTGACCAAAATTACATTTTCCTTGGGTGGGCATGTATTTTGTAACTCAGGAAAATAATACCTTCGGAGGTCTTTGACCCAACCCATTACTTAATTATTCATAACCATCATAATAGCTTGTATGTTTTTCTTTTTCCACTTGTTTGAATCAGGATTTAAATAAATCATATTTTGGGACTGGTCGACATGCCTCTCTAGACTTTCCTGTAGCCTGAATCGTGCAGACTGTATCCTTGTGGAATTGTTTAACATGTTGCTCTGTGTTGTAAATTTCCTGTAAATTAAAAGTAGCTCTAGAGGTCTGATCAGATTCAGGTTGGAGTGTCTTGGTGAGATAGTGAATTTTTCCATCAGGAGTCACTCATGTCTGGCTATTTATCTTTTGGTGGTGTCAGAAGCCATTGATACTTAGTGCCTAAGTCCAACTGGGGGGTTAGAAAATAGTGACATTCCAATATTATCAAACTATCTTTTTTTTTTCTGGTCTTCTTTTACTTGGGATCCTTTTATACATATTTATTCTTTTTATCTCTTATTTGGTTTTGCCTGGTGGTATAGTTCACATAGCATACACAGGATAAATGCCTGGTATTGTTCCCTTTATCTACCAGTATTCAAGATAATGAATTCATTGTTCATCATTCTCCAAAGGTGACCGATTAGGTTTTTTTTTTTTAAACACCCTTATGAACTCATGAACTTAACCATACTTGGTTTCTCTGTCCACAGTAATTATCATTTTTAAAGCTAAACATAGCCCATATTTGGCCAGTTTGTACCTCGTTAAGCTGACCCCTAAGTCCTATTGACATGAACTTAGTATTTGTTGATAGCTTCCCTGATAACTGATACGGCAAGATTCTTTGGATTTATTTTATACTTAGCCTATTGCAAGGCTGGAATTAGCCATTTCTCTAAGGATCTGTTCCTTTTAGTGATGTACGTGGAGACCATAATCTGGGTGCTAAGGGTGCTCATTGCTACTGGGTTCATCATTGTTTTCAACTTTTTTACATAATAAAGTGAGGAAATACACAAAAATATATATACAAGTATAGATAGATATTAATATGAACATGTATGTATATGCTATCATGAGTTCTATTGATACATCCAACTCAATTTCAGGACTACCATTTTTTTTCCTGTTGTTGTTTGTGTTTTCTTATACTTTTTTCATTTTAAAATTTTATTTTATTTTTACCTGACATCTTCTATATGCACCTCTTATGCCCTCCACAATAAGAATAAAGAATTCTGGTTTACAACCACACCAGGAATATAGCTAGAATATCACATAATTACTCAATTAATTTATTCCACATCCACATATAACTGTTCCAGAATAACAATACCAGCCTGCCAGCTGTCAACACTACTGCCAACAATATGATTAATGGAAAGAGTTTAAGATACTGTTTTCTTTTAACATTTTTTTATCCTTCAATTATAATCTCAATAGGCAGTGAAATTCCTATGTTTTAATGTCATTTGGCACAGTTCCTTTCAATGTGATTATGCCACCAACAGGATACGCATCTAGTTTTATTTTCTTTCTTTTCTGTTTTTAAGGATTTAAAAAATTTAAAATTTTATCTTCTAAGGGCCAAATTCAATCCTTACAGTTTTTTCAGGGGAGGGGCAAGTTAAAGAGAGAAGTCAGGGGTAAAGAAAAATCTAGGTTCAGAGAAATCTAATAAGTCATCCCAGTCAAACAGCTAGAATTTAAACCTACATTTCTGCAGAAGTCCAACGTTTTAAGACCATATTACCATGATGACTTTGAATAAGTTTCATGTTAGTCTAAATGAACTATCAAGTTATAATCAGTAAGTTATTTTCTGATTTTGAGTATAGTTATTGCTGAATGTTTAAGTAAAGGAAAAATGAGTTTTTGCTTCCACTCTAGTGACAAAATCATTTTGTAAAATTATGCAGATATTATATATTTTTTGTTTTAATTTTGGATTTATAGCAGACATGTTTGTAGGAATATGTCTTTACCATCAGTCCCTTTATCTGTAAAGAGGTACCAGCATTCATTCATTTACTTATTTAGCAACAATTTATTGCATTTCTACTGTGCTAGGTAATATGGTAGTTATTGATAGAGGACAATAAATAAGATGCTTTCTACTCTCAAGGAGATTGCACTCTAGAACCGTGAACAAGCAGTTTAGTTGGGATTAACATATACACACCACTATACATAAAATAGATAAACAACCAGGACCTACTGTATAGCACAGGGAACTATATTCAATATCTTGTAATAACCTATAATGGAAAATAATCTGAAAAAGAACTATATATATATATATAACTGAATCGCTTTGCTGTACACCTGAAACTACCACAACATTGTAAATTCATTACACTTCAATAAAAAAAAATGGTTAAAATAAGGAAAAAGTCACCAGGTTGGAGGATGAGAGGAATGAGATATATTCTGTGTAAAAGTGTAGAGAGGGTTAATATTTTGAAATACTATCTACTGTGTATTTCTGTCTCTGTAACTGACTCCTTTTCCCCTGAAGGCTTTCCAACATTAAAATCAGATTTCGAAATAATAAAAAATCTCCATATATTAATGTTCTTAAAATTAATGTTAAAATGGGCTTTCCTAACTTATTACAATTAAAGTTGAATTACTTTAAAGAAAATCATTGCTGCCCTATTTTATTTTTTAAATACGTAGAAGAAAAAAAAGCAGGATTTGCTTATAAAACACAAAATAAATAAGATTTTGGAAATGTTCATTTAGTTTCATCACTTAAGACAAGGCTGAAGAGACTACTGTGATAAAACTTACTCTGTAATACCATATCATTCATGGTGTCATTGTGTAAGAAAGACACATTTGTTTTACTATCTTCTTTACATTCTGTACATTTCCTATCATTGTACAAAAGTTATTCTAAGTCTACAATCATAATTATTTGCTGCAATAAGTATGTGACTGTCAAAACCAACATGTCTCAGTAATTGACTAAACCTATGTTCTAGGAAAGTAACATTTGTTCATATGCTTGTGTGTATGTAAATCTTAAAATTTTATGGACTCTAACATATTGTGCTTTGAACATATCAAATTAATGTAAATACATATAGTCTTAAAAAAAGACTAAGATTTATTACCCAGAAAAGAGAGAAAACAACCCAAGAAGAATGAAGAATCAGTTTTTTTGAGTTTCATCATGTATTTTTTTGATAAGGCCATAGCAGGCAGTGTCTTAAAAGCAATTCTGAATTGCAAGATGCAAACACTTGAGAAAAAAAAGTGCTTTGGAATGTTAAGGACTTTTCTTTGCATGTCAAGTATAAAGTCTGGCTGAATCCTGGCATTGAGTTCCATATCTTAAATCACAGAGAAGAGAATAATGTGTAACAACAAAAAATATTTTTCCACTATCCAGAGAGCAGGTTCTGAATTGGGGTGAAGTCTGAAGAACACTGCTAAGGATGGAAGGAACATTTTAGATCAGTGTAAGATTTCTGATACCATCCTCTAGTGTCTGAGAGGAGGAGGCTTGGAGAAGGGCAGTAGAAGTCCTAGATAGGTTTGGAGACATGAATTCTGGGGAGAGGCAATATTGCAGCCTTCCCTCATGACGGCAGAGTAGAGGTGCTGAGGATGGAGAGATGTCCTTCATTCCTGTGAGACAGAATGGAGATCAAAACATTCCACCAGGCCAACGCAGAGTGCAGAAGATAGCTGAGAATTAAGAGCCACTCTGCCTCTTGGGGATTCCTCTAAGAAATAGTAATAAGAGATGCAACAGGGGCTGAATCAGCAGGAAAGACCTTTAAGTGCTAGCCTCCAACCCAATGACCACCATACTTTGTGCAGAGAAAGCAGAAGTTCTGAGTGTAGTTAGGGTCATCAGTAGAGCAAGCTGAGGGCAACCACCAAGGTGAGGAGAGAAAATCCTCCCATCACCAGAGACAAGCAATAGAGGATGCCACTGGGACCAGATGCCCCTTTCTAAATACGACGAGAGCATATATCACTCTGGTGGCAAGAGAAAGAGAAAGGTGATGGCTGAGAATTCTAGAAGTTTTCTTAAGCCTGAAGTCTCCTTCTTAAGGCCCTTTCCTTAAAAGTAGGTACTTTCCAGGGTTCCATTCCAACCTTTTTGTCTCCTTACTTGTAAACTCTTCCTGGCTGATCCCAGTTAGGCCCATCCTACACTCCCACCCTTCCTGCACTAATGATGCCCAAATCCCTCTCTCTAGACCAGACAGCTTTTAAATTCAGACCCATGTATACCCTCAACCTGTCCAAAAGGAAAGTCATCTTTGCCTCTAGATCTGTTTCTCATTTCAGTGAATGACACCTCCTTATACCAAGGTGTCAAGACTTCTGGCCTTATACCCTCCCCCTGCATTGTCAGCCAATCAGTCACTACTCTTAACACTCTCACATGTTCCCACTCTTGTCCACCCCCTTTGCCACTACCTCAGTTCAGGCCAGACCTAAGGTCTTGTCTCATCCACATTATTAAACAGTCTAATTGTAATATAAAACAGTCTTGTTTTAAGCCTTGCTTTTTACCCAGTATTCCCTAAACCATAGTCAGAGTGGTATTTTGCAAATTCAATACTGATTAAGTTACTTGCGACTTAAACCTTCTGTTTTCAGCAACTCCAGTTGCTCTCAGGACAAACTTTAAACTCTTTAGCTTGATAAACAAGTCTTTGTATGATATGGTCCCAAGTAACTTTCCAATCTGATTGTCCTATTCACCACCTTAAACTATGAGTCCCAAGTATATGGGCTAGCATCTGTATTATTTCAGAATCCCTTGGCTTTCTGCACATGTGATTTCAATTACCTGAAGCATTCCCCTAATCACCCTTCCCCACACTCACAAATACGTGCCTCAGTTTCCCATCTCTGAGTCTTGCCTGATCTTTCCCATGAATGATTTTGTTGTTGTTGTTTTGTTTTGCTTTTTGTTCGCATTCTGTATTTCATCATTTTAACACATTAATTTGAATGAGCACCTCTGGGATAGAGTCTGGGACATATTGTGTGTGTGTGTATATATATATATATATATATATATATATATATATATATATAGTTTTCCTAAATGATTAAAAAAAGGGAAAAAGGTTTAGCCCTTGTCTTGTGTTAATGACACCACCATCAATCATCCTGAAACCAAATCAGAAACCAAAGTCTCCTCTTCCATTCACCCTTTATATTGAGTTCATCATGAAGCTTTATTAGTTCTCCATGTGGGTGTGGCTAATACCTGACATACATTTACACATAATTCAATATTAGTTGGATAAATATTACTCCAGAGTGGGTGAAGATTTTATTTTATTGATGAAGATAAGAAACCTGGAAAAAAGAGAAGGTGTTTGAATCTTTACTTAACTCATATTTTTATAAGCTATAGAGAAAATCAGTGTTCTTCAATGGGTTGCTTCACCTTTAAACCTGGATTTTCTTTGCATGGTTGACCCTCAGTAACTTTGATTACTACAGTGTTTTCACCACCATATGAAAAAAACTAATTATGTCAGGGAATAGCTGATATAGGATAACTCCCAAACATTCCTTTTTTTAAAAAAAATGAGAGTTCATTTATTTTATTTTATGTTATTTTATTTTATTGGGGTATAGTTGTTTTACAGTGTTGTGTTTGTTTCTACTGTACAGCAAAGTGGAGTTCCCTGTGCTGTACAGCAGGTTCTCATAGTTATCTATTTTATACATAGTAATTAGTATATATATGTCAATCCCAATCTCCCAATTCCTTCCACCCCCGCTTTCCTCCCTTGGTGTCCATATGTTTGTTCTCTACATCTGTGTCTCTATTTCTGCCTTGCAAACAGGTTCATCTGTACCATTTTTCTAGATTCCACATATGTGCATTAATATACAATATTTGTTTTTCTCTTTCTGACTTACTTCACGCTGTATGGCAGACTCTACGTCCATCCACCTCTCTACAAATGACCCAATTTCATTCCTTTTTATGGCTGAGAGATATTACATTGTATATATGTACCACATCTTTTTTATCCAGTCCTCTGTTGATGGACATTTAGGTTGCTTCCATGTTCAGGCTATTGTAAGTAGTGCTGCTATGAACATTGGGGTGAATGTGTCTTTGAGTTATGGTGTTCTCTGGGTATATGCCCAGAAGTGGGATTGCTGGGTAATTCTATTTTTAGTTTTTTAAGGAACCTCCATACTGTTCTCTATAGTGGCTGTATCAATTTACATTCCCACCAACAGTGCTAGAGAGTTCCCTTTTCTCCACACCCTCTCCAGCATTTATTGTTTGTAGATTTTTTGATGATGGCTATTCTGGCCACTGTTAGGTGATACCTCATTGTAGTTTTGATTTGCATTTCACTAATAATTAGTGGTGTTGAGCAGCTTTTCATGTGTCTCTTGGCCATCTGTATGTCATGATACTATACAGATAAAATCCTAAAGATGACACCAGAAAATACTAGAGCTAATCAGTGAATTTGGTAAAGTTGCAGGATACAAAATTAATGCACAGATATCTCTTGCACTCTGTACACTAACAATGAAAAATCAGAAAGAGAAATTAAGGAAACAATCCCATTCACCACTGCAATAAAAAGAATAAAATACCTAACAATAAACCTACCTAAGGAGGTAAAAGACCTGTACTCAGAAAACTATAAAACACTGATGAAGGAATTCAAAGAAGACACAGATGGAGAGATATACCATGTTCTTGGATTGGAAGAATCAATATTGTGAAAATTACTATACCACAATCTACAGATTCAATGCAATTCCTCTCAAATTATCAATGGCATTTTCCACACAACTAGAACAAAAAATCTTAAAATTTGTATGGAGACACAAAAGACCCCGAAGAGCCAAAGCAATTTGAGAAAAAAAAAAAAAAATGGAGCTGGAGGAATCAGACTCCCTGACTTCAGACTATACTACAAAGCTACAGCAATCAAGATAGTATGGTACTGGCACAAAAACAGAAATATAGATCAATGGAACAGGACAGAAAGCCCAGAGATAAACCCACGCACCTATGGTCATCTAATCTATGACAAAGGAGGCAAGAATATACAATGGAAAAAGACAGTCTCTTCTATAAGTGGTGCTAGGAAAACTGGACAGCTACATGTAAAAGAATAAAATCAGTATACTCCCTAACACCATACACAAAAATAAACTCAAAATGGATTAAAGACCTAAATGTAAGACTGGACACTATAAAACTCTTAGAGGAAAACAGGAAGGACACTCTTCGACATAAATCACAGCAAGATCTTTTTCGACCCACTTTCTAGAGCAATGGGAATAAAAACAAAAATAAACTAATGGGACCTAATGAAACTTCAAAGCTTCTGCACAGCAAAGGAAATGATAAACAAAACAAAAAGGCAGTCCTCAAAATGGGAGAAAATAATTGCAAATGAATCAACAGACAAAGGATTAATCTCCAAAATATCCAGATATCCCCTTTTGATCTTACTATAATTGTTCAGCTCAGACTTTCACCATCACAGCTCTAGCCATTTAACAGTTCCCTTTGTTTCTAGTTTTGCTCTTCAAACTACTAAAATGGAAATCTAATATTATTGCTGTACCATTTAAAACTATCCTGCTTCACTAGCTCTCCATCACCTATTGCCTACATGCATGACATCAAGGAAGGAAGACCCTCATTATTTCTTTTGCTTCCTTCGTGTCTCACTATTTCCTAAAGACTTTCTGCTCCAGTCCCCTAAACCAGGACACGGTACTTTCTGTAAAGAGTCAGATAGTAAATGTTTTAGGCTTTGTGGACAAAAGATCTTTGTCACACTATTCAACTCTGCCATTGTAGCACAAAAGCAGCCATTGACAATACATAAAGGAATGGGCACGGAAGTATTCCCATAAAACATTTTTTATGAACACTGAAATTTTAATTATATGTAATTTTTATGCGCTATGAAATATTCCTCTTTGATTTTTTCCCCCAACCATTTAAGAGTTTAAAAAGCGTTCTTAGCTCACAGGCTGCATGAAAACAGGTGGTGGATTTGGCCCATAAAGAATAGTTTGCCCACCCTTGCACTAAGCCATTCTAAGAACATTGAATGTGCCATGAGATTTCTGGCACATTTTTTTTTTGCTTGATGTGGCCCTATTGTTTAGACAGGAAAACTTTTACCTAAGTGAAGCTCAAAGAGAAGCTAAGCTTCATCAGCATCTTCTGTGAGGTGTTCCCTAATCCTTATACTCCAAAATGGGGAGAGGTTAATTACATCTTTTATGTTCTTTAAATATCTATAGCACTTTTCATGCTTTACTGCCACTATTTATTTGTGTATCTCCACCACTCATTGAGAGTAATGGATTATGTTTTATCTATTTTTGAATTTCTGGCTCCTTTGCATATAAAGCCACTTAACATTTTTGTTTTATGTGGTCATCAAGGAAAAGGACAGCTGGAGACTAAGTCCTATTTTGTACATAATCAACTGATGAGCAGAAAAATTTCAATACATGCCATGAGAGAAGTGTTTGGATGAGAACAGAAAATAATCCAAATGAGAGATAAAATTTTAGGTATCTAAAATAAAGTTGACTAGAAAGTACATTAAAGTATATATTCCTTTTAAACTACAGGGGGAAGATGCTTTGGAAGTTAAAATAAAAACAAAAGTTCTCTTCAGTTAAATAAGATGTGACTCTTTATGCTTTACCTTTTCTTGCATTTTATAGTTCATCAAAAACACATCAGTTTTTGAAACTTCTGTAGGTAACAGAAATAAGAAAGTACGTACAACCCCTTTGGTCTAGAGTTAAATTTTCATATTATCAAGTTAGAAAAGTCATTTCTCATTTTATGAATTGAGTATTTTAAATGAAGCTAACAAGGAAGTTAAGTGTCCAGAGACTTTCTGTGTCACTTTTTCATGGAGATGATTCTCAATATATTAAGTTGGAATATAATATATGTAATTATGTATGGAATTTTGAAGCCTGTCAGGCAGATTGTCACAAAAAAAGTTTGTAAAATATGTATGCTCAAGGTAGATACCTGTTATTACACCAGCAAGCAGAGGGCCATGAGTCAATGAGCACCAACCCAAAGAAATTATTTATAAGTAAAACATCTGAGAGATTTTTTTCTTCTTCATAACGTGTATAACATGACAAACTTTCTCCTTATCTATAGTTTCTCTTTTTTCCAAAATTTTAGTGGAAGAAATGGAATTTTCAAAAATGAAATGGATTGGGACTTACCTGGTGGTCCAGTGGTTAAGACTCTGTGCTTCCACTGCACAGGATGTGGGTTCAATCCACGGTTGGGATTGAAGATCCCACATGCCATGTGGTGCAGCCAAAAAGTAAAAAAGAAAAAAAGAAGAAATGGATTTTGGCTGAGGGTGGGCACTGAGATCACGGGGACCTTGTTTTGTATTGAACGTATCTGATTGATATTGCCTCACCTAGAGACCTAACTTACAAAATATATTCCTCTCCCTGATTTACAAGTTTTTTGAGGACAATGAGTAGGTCTTTTAAAATCCTTTCTCCTCCATATGCCAAATATCTAACATGGTAGAATGGAATCTCCTTGTAAAAGGTAGGTCAGTAGCAGGTTGGTGTAGGCGTGAGGGTTTATGTTCTAAAGTTCACACATAAAGCAAAACTTGAACCTGTGAAAATGCTCTTAAAATATCTTACATCACTAATAAAAGGAAACAGAAGTCAGATAGAACAACTTTCAATAATTCCAGCACAGTTAGATTTTCCTGAAGCTTTGAAACAGATGATGGGTTGCAGAACAGATGAAGTACTTTGCTTGCATTTTAGGGGCCAAGTTGAACCCCCTTAAATGCACCCCATGTGTTTATATGCTATGATGATATTTGATGTTTAATATGTAGAGTTAAATTTCTGTAACTTACATATGTTTACAGTGTGATCTTATACGTGACAGGGGCTCAATGATTATTTGTTGAATAACTGATGGAATGGGCAAATTAAAATATTACTTTTTTTCTAGAAGATAACAGATAAATATTGTACAAAAATTCCTTAATACTTTTGTCAGTCTTTTCTCTAGAGCAGGGAATTTATGACAAGGTCAGTTCATGCTCTTTACAGAAAAGGTTGAAGTATTTGACTGGAAGCCAGGTATTATTCTGCAACTCAGCAAAACTAGGGGTCCAATCCTCTTGAGTTCTGACTGTTAATATCAGCTACAGATATGATCTTAGTTCTGCTGGCAGTTTTACAGTTGAGGGATCTCTAAATGTGCATAGTTATTCTGGTCAAATCCCATTTATTATTCCAGCTTTATGGGAAGTGATGTTTTTACAGCTTTGCTAAGATGCCCATGCCCATCAGCGGGTACCAGAGCTACACTTGTTAATAATGCTTGGAAAATCTGACTTATTCAGGATCCAATGCAATACAGTTGGCATGATGCCATGACCCAAAATGGTCTTGTTAAAGAAATCCAGAAACATAATTTGAAATATTAATAACTACCAATGCTGTTAATTTCTCTTTGTTATTATTCTGTGATAGAGTTCCCAGACCCACTGAGTTTATTAAGGAAGTGACTATCCTCATATAAGTATTAAGGAAACATGATTCATTATTTTATGGGCAAGAAATGAACAAGATAGCCGTTGAAGCCAGGTATCTCTGGAAAACTTACTGTTAGGGAAACCAATAGAATGTTTTTTCCCTGATGTAAAAACAAAAACGAAATCTGAACAGAATTTGTAACAAAGACAGTAGTAGGCTTAATGGTAATTTTAAAAAGGAATGTTTGCTGTGGAAAAACTTGCTTTTCCACTCTTAAGAGGATTAATGGTAATTTAAAAAAGAATGTTTGCCACAAAAACTTACTTTCTCAATTATAACGATGGATTTACAAATATGAAGATCATGAATGCCTAGTCCACTCTTTAGAGGAAAAATAAATCACCATTATAAATAGTAAACTATCATTTTCCTTTTGGCAATTAATATCTTAGCTGTGAAGCATGTTTTTATTGTCTTGTTCTTCATAAACCTAAGTGTATTTTTTTATGGTGGAGATAGTTTTTGAAACTGATTAACTTTGAAACAAGACTATAATAACAGTTTAGGTAATGTCTGACTTCAGATAGGTTGATTTTTATTAATGCAGAGACAAAGCTACTCAAAAAATTCAGCAGAAAATTTATAGCAAGATGAAGTGGCATAAAAGATGAGACAAGCATAAAAGATGACATCTTGAGTGGCTCTTTTATGCCACTCAAGATGTCATTTTGAGTGGCATAAAAGAGCAAATTCAGATAAGGAAAAAGGAATCTTGTGTTTTGGTTGGTTTTTCTTTTGGACAGATTAATTTCTGGTTAGGGAAATATGTCTGCCACATTTAGATACTTTTGCTTGAGTTTCATGCAACTGATTTCCATAAAAATAAAAATTTCACTCATATAACGGGAGAAACAGAGAGCTACACACAATAAACATCATTCCCTTAATTTTTCAGTGTTATTTATTTTGGAATAGGGATTACAAAATATGTAAAACACATAAAAATACTATATAAAGTCATTTCTACAGCTTGTGTGAATCCCTTACATACATATTTCTTTTGGGATATAAAAAGATCATTTGGAAAATCGGGATAAGTGTTTGCTGAACAAAATATAGAATCAATCACCTAGTAATAATAATATTTCATACTTACATAGTGCTTTACAATTTACAGTGCACTTCCACATATGTTATATCATCTTGGTTTTAAGTCGCCTCTCCTTTAAAAACAAACATTTACACTAAAAGTTATCCAGGTACCACAGGTGAAAGAAATTGAAAAGAGAAAAGCCAATGAAAGATGATGAATCAATTAATCAGAAGATAGATGATGTATTAGAAGCCAATTTGGAGGATTTCAAGGCACAAACGGTCAGTGATATCCATATCAATTACAGGGGAGAAGTCAAGTAAGACTCAGACTCAAATTTGTCCATTGGATTTGACAATTGAGGGAAATTGTGGGCAGAGGAGGATTTGCTCTGAAGCTAATGGATTTTCAGCATCAGGACCACTCAAATGCAAATTCTCCTTCATATTCCTAATCTCATGGTCATAATTCATAATCTGTCTTCTTAAAGTTGACCTCAAAATTGTATAAGCTTTAGGTCCCACAGCGCCTGATCCATTTCTGACTTTGGAGGTGGAAGCCTGATACAATGAATTGAGATATAAATGGGAGAGGAGAGGAGCAGATAGGGAGTGTGAGTTATTCTTTCAAGAAGCTTGCCTAGGGACTTCCCTGGAGGTCCAGTTGTTAAGACTCGGCACTCCCACTGCAGGGGGTTCAGTCCCTGGTTGGGGTAGAAAGATCCCGCATGCCAAGTGGCTTGGCCAAAAATAAATAAAATAAAATACAATAAAACAGTAAAATCTTGCCTGTGGTCAAGCGAGTTGTGTGTATATACGAAGAGCCAGCTTCATGGGTGTGTGTCCAGTACATTAACACAGGGCCCTGTGCTCAGAAGGGCACCACACTTGGGGTTTATTGCTCTTCCACTGCTTTCCTGATATTATTAACAACTCTTTTAATTTATGTTTTATAAGTGAGGGCTGATCAGACAGGGAAACAAGCACTGGGTCCCCATCTCCCTTCACTTCCCTCCCCCAATACGAGGCTCTCTGCTACTTGCCTCCCAAACCCCTGGCGCTCCAGGCCCACTTGGTCTCTGCCTCCCTGCTGCCCCTGCCCCTAGAAGGAGCCTGAGCATGGACACGAGAAGGGTCAGGGGTGGATATGTTCATCCTGCCATGTCTTGGGGCTGGGAATAGTGACAGCTGGCACATCCGGGCTGGCAGCATCACGGAGTGTTGGGTGCATGGCCGGCCAGAGGCCATGTGTCAGCAGAGACTAGCATGTAATCCGTCTCGGATCCAGGTACTTAGTACTTCCCAGCGTGGAGGTTTAAAGATCATTGGGTTTGTATATATTCATCCCATCCTCCTAATTTATCGCTACCCCTACCCTTTCCCCTTTGGTAACCATAAGTTTATTTTCTATGTTTGTGAGTCACTACTGTATGTAAAATAGATGACCAACAAGGACCTACTGTATAGCACAGGGAACTATGCTCAATATTTTGTAATAACCTATAGGGGAAAAGAATCTGAAAAAGAATATATATCTATATCTATATATATCTGAAGCACTGCGCTGTATACCTGAAACTAACAGGACACATGACATTGTAAATCAACTATATTTCAGTAAAAAAATAAATCATTGGGTTTCACCCATTTGTGTGGCTTGGGGTGACTGGCTTGTGGGAAGGGAAGGTGACTGGCTAGCCTTTCCCAGGCCACACCCGTCACTGGGCTGTAGTGCATGGATTGAGGGTGATGCAAGGGGATCCCGGCAGTCCTAAGGAGCACAGATGCCCGACATGGTGAGGCAGGATCCCCGGGTGACTCTGAGGGTCTTCACTTGACGGCTCTGTGACTGGAGGGAGCCTCTCTTCCTCCTTCCAACTTTCCTGATTCTGGCATGGATTTGTCTCTTTTGGCCAGCTGAAGGCACCCTCTGGGGATGAGCCACAGAATAGGAATTTTATCATCTTGGTGATGTCACATACAAGGTAAATACTCTGGTATTTGTATTGAAAACTAGCATGACACAATATAAATATGAATGGTAAAATTTATGCTAAAAATTTAACGTCTTAGTTTGACTATATTTCGAATGACGTTAAATAGCGAATACAAAACAGCATGACAGGTCGAGAGAAGGAGAAAGAGAGAGCACAGACAGGAAGACTGCTTTACATGTACCTTTAAGGGCACTTTCCTCTACTTTTTCAACAAAGGGCTGTGTTTTCACCTCGCACTGACTCCGACAAATTTTGTAGCTGGCCTTATATGCATGTGTTCAGCAGAAAAAGTAGGAGAAAGAAGACACGTGGGGAAAGCTGTCTGCTTGATGTGAAATTTGACTTTGA
This sequence comes from Phocoena sinus, assembly GCF_008692025.1. Lineage (NCBI taxonomy): Eukaryota > Metazoa > Chordata > Mammalia > Artiodactyla > Phocoenidae > Phocoena > Phocoena sinus. The sequence continues at coordinate 40,782,670 of NC_045776.1, forward strand.
TAAATTAGTACCATCACCTCTGATGGAAGGAGAGAGTTTTGCTGAACTTTCTGCTTAAATTACTCGGGTGTGTCTGATCTGTGGAGCCTGGTTCAGACGCTGTGGCCTAGCTGCAAGGGAGGTGAGTGTTTCCCATTTTGTTTTATAGTCCTAGGTAGACTCTGTTTCCTACCAAAGGCCATCAAATTGGGGATTGTCCGAACCTAGGAAGTAGTTCAGATGCTGTAGGAAAGAACTGTAGGTGCCTCACTCGTATCCCTTGAACCTCACCCCTTTCACTGTCCTCTGACTGACTGTGACATCCCGTTGCCACTGTCTTTGCTTGAAGGCTATTTCCAACTCCAGTAAAAGGGGCTCTGCTCATTGACAGGACTGGCTGGAAGTGCTGGGTGGAACTGGGTGCCTCAGGAGAAGGCCTCAGCCAGTGACTGATAGGCGTCCCCTCTCTCTTGCCTCTCTCCTTGGGTGGAATAACAATGAGATGTGTGTTTTATACCATTTCCTAGAATTTCCAAGTGGGATTATGCTCTGAACTCTCACTGTGGCAGTTGGCTTGATAACATAGCCTTTACTGGCTGCCTTCCTTTGTCTGGTCCAACTCCCCTCCCCTAGTCATGTTTCCTTTACTTCCCATATAATCACCTTGTACTTGAATCTTTTCCTCAAAGTCAGCTTCTAAAGGAACTCAAACTAAGATGCCGAACAGCAAGAAGAGTAACAAGTGTCTACCTCTGCTCGTGACATAAGCTTGTGCTTCTCTGCTTCAATAATGGCTATCTATTCACATTTCCTTAATAATCCCTGTCTTTCTGTAATGTAAAATTTCTCTAACTTGTCCTTTGGTTAGACCCACAAGATCTAGGACCATGTGACTGTGTATCCCTGGAGTGCATTGCAGAGGTTGCGTGTAACGGTGCCCAATGGCTATACTAATACACACTGAACAAACTCAGGAACGGTTATGTGTTCATCCCAACATAACAGCTCATGAAAGATTTATATGAAAAATGTTCACCTTATTACTGTTATCCGAAGTCCTGATTGAAAGGATTTCGATTATCTCTGTATTTTCCAATCTGCCCATTTTATTTTTGGCCTGGTTGCTGTGTAGATCGCAGGCATGTGATCACACTAATTTGTGTATGTGAGGGTGTGCAAAGAACAATGCCTTACTGTGGCTTTTTTTTTTTTTTTTCTTGAAATTACAGACAAATGTCTCCCAAATCTGTCTTCGATCTGGCGAGCAATATTAGGCAGACACAAACTGGGGGCAAACCTAGTTTCTCATCCCTGATGCCTGAAAGTTTTTGAGAAATCCAGGAGAATGTGTATCTATCTTATCAGAGACTCAGCTGTTCTATCCCACGACTTTGGTCCTAGCGTTTTCCATAGAGGTGTCCTTCAACATCTTTCTTACTGCGTTTTTGTGCTGAATATGCCAGCTCAGGGCTTCTCAAATCTGAGGATCTCTGTTTCCTAGAGAATAAATTTGACTCACCAGAGTTAATGCCACCCACATTCCAGAACCCTACCGGAATGTGGGCTCCAAGCAAACGCCTATGCATCCCTTTTACCTTCCATAAAGAAAAACAGCTTTGAAATTGTGTCAGTGTGAAGGTCAAATCTCATTTCTTTATCTTTCCCCTATTATTTTCACAATTATTCTTTTTCTCCTTCGTCTTAAAACAATGAACAGGAAACTTTACAGATGGCAGAATGTGTTAAAAGCTTTGAGCAAGTGTCTGTGAATAGCAAAAGAAGCAGCAATAAGTCTTCCAGGTACTTCCATACAGAAAAATTTGCTAAAGCAATGAAAGAAATATATGCTTTTCAATGTTCCAAGTTAGAGATCACTGCTAGTTTGAATAATGGAACATGATCATGTGAATGGCTGGGTGGGGCAGTAAAATCTCTCAGATAATCAACCATCTTTAAAGTAAATAAATGAAGAGCTAAAACTTCAGTTCTAAAGCAACTAAGAACTTAAAAAGAGTTGTACAAGTTTTTGGAATTTCCTACCGTGATTTAATATTTGAAGTTAGACATATTTTGTTAGCATATTTTTTTAAAGTTGGTGACCGTATTTCAGTGAAAAAGTATTTATATTTTTATTTAAAAGTCACCAAGTTCCCAAAATGTTTTAAGATTATATAAGTTTCCTATTTCTGTTGTAATGAATTACCAAAAATTTAGTGGCTTAAAACAGCACAAATGTATTGTCTTACAATCCTGGAGGTCAGAAATCCGGAATGGGTTTCAATGGACTTAAATTAGGGTGTCAGCAAGATTGTGCTCCTTCTGGAGCCTGGAGAGGAAAATCCATTTTTTCTAGTTTCTAGAGGCTGTCAATGTTCCTTCCTTTAACTCATGACCCCTATCCTCCACCTTCCAAGCCAGCAACGATGGGTTGAGCTTTCACATTAAATCATTCTGATTCTGACACTTCTGCCTCTGTCTTTCGTTCCCGGGGACCCTTGTGATTACACTGGGCCTACCTGGATAATCCAGAATAATCTCCCTGGCTCAGGGTCAGCTGATTAGCAACCTAAATTACATCTACAGCCTTAACCTCCCCTTGCCATGTAACATAGCATACTCACAGGTTCCAGGCATTAGGATGTGGGCATCTTTGGGGACTCTTATTATGCCTACTATAAGATGATTTCTAAAAATACATAAAACTAGCCAAAGAACATAAACTACAACTGAGAATGATACAACAAAGAAATAAATTGATCAGGATGTATAATGGTCCAGAAATTAAGCCAACAGAAAAATGCACACCAGTGAGGTCCTGTATACCTCCTTTGAGTTCCAAGTCAGTGGTTCTTAAACTCTGGGTTTAAGTCATGCTTCTGAATGCCATAATTTTGGGGGGCATTCTTGAAGGGATTAAAAGCATCAAAATAAGACTGATCATGTCACCAATAATTATATCACAATCACTGCCCCAGTATAACTCTCCTATTTTTATTAAAGCAATCACAGAGAACTTGATTGCCCTTAAGCATAGCCATTGCTTAAGTAGAACTGCTTACTGTTTATACCTAATTCGTCTATGAAATAATGAGGCAAATGTCTTATATGTTCTGTAAAATCTTTCTTTTGGCGCCAGCCTAATTTTTCTTTATGACTCTCTCATCTTATCGAAGCAAGATGAACCCCACTTTACATTCTATTGAAAATTTCAGAGTAAAACTTTCCATCTGATAAACAGTTCCATGACAACAGGTATACTCAACTGTAATTACAAAAAAGTCTAAATGCTGGTCCACATATAGTGTACACCCATGCTATACCAGAGGGTCAAAGAATACCAGTCCTAAGCTCTCTATCATAAATACAAAGATAGATACATACACTGATGTGCATCTGACCTGTAACATAATTCTTAATTCATAACATGTGTAGGATAAAAACAGATTAAATTCTTAACAGAAGGCCAACTATTCCTGATAATAGTATTCCTATTCAACTTACTTTATCTCTACTATGCCTAGCACTTTTTGTTTTTGGCTGCGTTGGGTCTTCATTGCGGTGCTTGGGCTTCTCATTGTGGTGGCTTCTCTTGTTGTAGAGCACGGGCTCTGGGCACGTGGGCTTCAGTAGTTGTGGCACAGGAGCTCTAGAACGCAGGCTCAGTAGGGCACGGATTTAGTTGCTTCGTGGCATGTGGGGTCTTCCCGGACCAGGGCTTGAACCCATGTCCCCTGCATTGGCAGCAGATTCTTAACCACTGCACCACCAGGGAAGCCCTGCCTAGCACTTTTCTAAGTGCCTTCACATACTTTAACTGATTTGATCTGTACCACAAGTGGCTTCTGTTTCTACTCCCATTTTGACAAATGAAGCAATTAAGGCACTGAATGGCTAACTGACCTCTCCAGTGTCCCACTAATAAGTGGCAATCTGGGATTTGAATCTAGCTCATCTGGATTCAACTCTGTGCTTTTACCATACAATATTGCTTCTAAGAACAAAACCAAAAAATGCATCCTCACAATCCTCATAAAGAAGACCTTATGTCAGGCTTTTAATGGAAGTTATTGCTTTGCATAACTTGGTCTATTGGGTATTTTTACCAATGGAAGATTGAGGAGAAAAATGATACCTTAATCATTGAATATCTTATATTCTTCTCGAAATCCTCTTTGCCTAGAATACTCTCCTCTTTTCCCCCCTCCCCTCTTCATTGGTTAACCCTTTCTAATGCAGATCTTACCAGAAGTGTCATTTTTATTTTATTTATTGTTTTTCATTGAAGTATGGTTGATTTGTAATATTATGTTAACTTCAGGTGTACAGCATAGTGATTCAATATTTTTATAGATCATACTCTATTTAAAATTATTACCAAATAATGGCTATATTTTCCTGTGTTGTATAATATATCTTTCTTGCTTATCTATTTTATACATAGTAGTTTATATCTTTTAATCCCGTACCTCCTCTATCTTGCCCCTCCCCTCTTCCCTTTCCCCCCGGTAGCCACTAGTTTGTTTTCTATATCTGTGTCTATTTCTGTTTTGTTGTACACATTGTTTTATTTTTAGATTCCACATATAAGTGATAACAGAGTATTTGTATGAATTGTTTCACTAAGCATAATACTCTCTAGGTCCACTCACATTGTTGCAAATGGAAGAATTTTATTCTTTTTCATGGCTGAGTAATATTCCACAGTATACCACATCTTCTTTATCCATTCATCTGTCGATGGACATTTAGGTTGCTTCCATGTCTTGGCCATTGTAAATAGTGCTTCTATGAACATTGAGGTTCATGTATCTTTTTGAATTACTGTTTTTCTTTTCTTCAGATATATGCTCAGGATTGGAATTACTGGATCATATGGTAGTCTTATTTTTAGTTTTTTGAAGAACCTCCATACTGTTTTCCAAAGTGGCTGCACCAATTTATATTCCCGTACAAGGGTTCCATTTTCTCCACATCCTTGCCAACATCTGTTATTGGTGGTCTTTTTTATGATAGCCATTCTGACAGGTGTGAGGTGATATCTCACTGTGGTTTTGATTTGCATTTCCCTAATGATTAGGGATGTTGAGCATCTTTCCATGTGCCTGTTGGCCATCCATATGTCTTCTTTGGAAAAAAATGTCTCTTCAGGTCTTCTGCCCATTTTTTAATCGGGTTGTTTGGTTTTTTGTTATTGAGCTGTATGAGGTGTTTGTATATTTTGGATATTAACCCCTTATCAGTCATATGATTTGCAAATATTTTCTCCCATTCAGTAGGTGGCCTTTTTATTTTGTCACTGCCTTCCTGAGGTATTGCTTCTTTAAGAAATTTCCTGTGCTACCCTGTTCCAATATTTAATTGCATTTTTGTGTTAAATGTTCTAATAAAATGGTGTTCTTTATTCTCACAGTGCTCATTTCAGTTTGTAACTAATTTGTTTAAATTTATTTCTTTGTTTTGTTTAATTAATTTGTTTGTAATTTATTTTGATTAAAATGTGTCTCTTCCACCAGACTGTAGCATCCTTGAAAGAAGAAACCATGTCTATTATTTGTTCCCCAATGTACCTCAAGAACTAGCATGGTGTCTGTCACATAGGAGATGATTAATAAGCATTTGTGGAATGAATGAATAAAATCTTAGTGGTTTGTACATCACTTCTTTTTTATTATGAGTAATTTTATATCTCAAATTATAGGACTAATTAATTTGGTTGCAAAAATGATGTGAAAGTATTTTATTTCTGAAATTCTGTGTTTATTACGTCTAGCAAAACATGATTTTTACGTAGATACAAATAGTGAGATGTTGATCTCACTATTACTCACTGTTCCTTGCCTCAAATCCCATGCCTCTCACTGAATCCCATGCCTCTCACTGAATCCTACTCCCTTAACTAAATCAAATCCAGCTAAATCCAATACTTTGCCTCCACTGTGCCTTCACCTGCAGTGTTGACCAATACTGAGCAAAAACACAACACGACAGCTAGTAACACCCAAATCTATGCTGTCTGACTGTAAGTGGCTCCTTACTGTTTTCTGGCAGTTATACTATAGTCCCTCTTCCATTCACTCATATTCTTCTAAAAGACTGTTTCTCCTATTTCAATGTCTAACACTGCCTCACTTTTCCTCACGTTTGAGTGATATCCTTGTTCTGATTTTACTGAAAGGAAAACCTCCTCAAGGTTACATGACCACCTCTGTCCACCTACCCATGTCTGTGCTTGTTACTCTGCCTTGCCTCCTGCTACCACGGATGAAGCATCTTACTCCTTGACTAGATCCCATTCTCTCCTGAACCTTCAAGCTCAGTCCTCTAGCACTTCTCCCATCTTTCCCACAACTTCATTTCCTCTTCTGCAGAATCATCTGCTATTCCCTCTGCCTGGATGCTGTTCCTTCCAGTCTTTGCCAAAGGGTCACTTTTCATTTGAGGACTTCTTCCACAACTTTGTGTCCAGTTGTATTCCCAGTCTTTCTATTCCCCCTTTCTACTTTATTTTCCTTTATAGTAGTTATCACTATGTAACAGACTGTATATTTTACTGATTTGGTTATTGTCTGCTTAAGTTCCTTGGGACAGGGATAGTTTATGTTTTATTCACTGCTGTATCCTGGTACCTAGAATAACACCAAGCACAAATAAGTGTTCACTATGTACTTGGTGCACAAATGACTGAAGGAAGGTAATGGTATTTTGTATAATTGTTTATAATTTACAAGGTGTTTTCATATTCATTCTTTTATTTAATCACAACCACTCAAACTATAAAATGACTCATGTCATTAGTCCCAATTTATAAGAATAAAAACTGAAGCTTAGAGAGTTGATAGAACTCTCTAAGATCCTTGGTCTTCTGCCTTCTAATTTATTGCACTTACATTCACTCATTCACCAAATAAGTATTGAGTGCCTGCTGTGTACCAGACACTGTGCTGTGTGCTGGGGATATGGAGATGGGTAAAATGTGGTTGCTACCTTCCAGGAGCCCAGAGTCTGGTAAAGCTCACCAGATACTCAGGTTCTAGGATGAAAGTCTGAGTGGGGGAAGGATGAAGGAGGCAGAGGAAACACATGGGGAGTGGTGGCCAATTCTACCTGGTGGCATCAAGAAAGACTTGCAGGTTACACTTACGCTGGGTCTTGAAAATCAGGGACCAGTTTGCCAGGCAAGTAGAGAACAAAGAATCTAAACAAAGGAATAAATGAGAATAAAGACATCGCAATTCTGCTTATTATACTAAGAGTGACTTTAAAAATAATACACTGCAATGATTTAAATCTCTTTGATTTGTCTGGGTATAAAAAGATTGTAAAGGATGGGAATAAAAAAAGACTGACTTTGTAATGACTATTTTAGTAACTATATTGGAAAAAAGAAGCTCTTATGGAGATATGAATAGTTTTGAGGTTTTTTTTTATAAATCTAAACCTTTTATTGGAATTAACAGGTGAATAGGCTCTGAGAAAGGAATTAAGTAGCCCAAGCAGAAACTTTAAGCGTATTGATCACCGAGGGTGTATTGATTTGAGTACAAATGTGAAATCAACTTCTCTGTTAATTTGTCAAAATCTGACTTTAGCTGGGAGAGTATAGTTGTGATTATGTTAAGGCTTCTGAGCACACATGATGTACGCTGTACACTGTAGGCCCTATGTGTGGAATTACCCGCCTCCAGATGTATCAAATGTAGTACTCTTTACTAGCAAAGTCCTTCCCTGTATTTGGCCCCTCGATGATAAATGTCTGCATGAGACTTTTTTGGTCGTATGCTTAGAATTACCTAGGAGGGAAGAGAGAACTAACCTTGGGTGAGGAAATAAGAAAAAGGAATGAAGACCTCGAAAAAATTGGAATTTTTGGTTTTGGTGACCAAAATAAATTAAAATTCCAATGTACTTAGAATTCAAAACTGAGTGATTTTCTCCGTGTTTCTTTGTAAAATTTAACTTTTATTTTTATCAAAGTAATACATATTCAAAAAAGTTTTTTTAAACAAGCTTATAAAAACAGCAGTTTGCCTGCTTCACTCCTCCCCACTCCTACTTCAGGCTTTCTAGAGGCAACCACTTTCAACTCTGTGAACTGCTTTTTCTGTTATTTTCTTCTGTATTTCTAAATAATAGGCACCTATTGTTATTTCTTTATTTTTCAACCTCAGACACGTTTTATTGACTCCTTCTGTAAGAGAGAAACAATTTGCCTTCTTACCACTCACCCCCTACCAACATACAACTTTGCTTTTCCCCCATCTTCCAGATACAGTTATTCTGCAACGCAGGCTTTGGTCAATATTGCAGTGTTTACATTATCAGGACCGTGAGGGGGCGTTTTGTGTGCGTTCATGATTGCAGTCTGTGTACACTTAAAACAATATGTAAGTATTTGTGTTTATTTGGGATTTCAAATATTGGTTCAATTCCTTAATGTTACAATTTTTAAAATGTTTTACTTTAAGGTTTTAAGTTCAACATACAAATTTTATTATTCTATCCCTAATCAGTTAGTATTAATAGTCATTTATACGAGAGCCTTTTACTAATGTTTGGTCCCATTTACAAACTTAGCTCATTAAAATCTTGTAAACAGCTTTAAACTTTATTTCCTATTTAATATCTTCAAGTATTTCATTTTGCTGACTAATAAACAAAACCAAGAATTTAAATAATCCTAGTAAATCTAGCAAAGTAAACTTGTAAATATTGTGATTCTCCAGTTATCCTAAACATTCTAACATGGCTGATATATTTCCTAAATTTCTGTTATACTTTCCGAATAAAAACCTCAAGACAAAATCAGATACTCTAGAATATTAGGACTAATCTTTGGTTTAACTAATTTGTTGGAATGCCAAATTCTTAAATACCAAATTAAAGCAGAGATATTAATGTGTTTGTTATGGGCTAAATTTGATATATTATTTCATACATTACCCTAAATTTCCCGGAGTTAAAGACTATACACAAAGAAAACAATTACCTTTTTCTGAGCAAATTGGAATTCCTATCTTAGTGGACAGTGCTGGCCCAAGCCAAAGCCTAAAATTATTATTATTTTTTAAGGTAAATATTTTTTTAAAAAATTGATCTTGGTCTGTGTGCCTGGGATTCCAGTAACTAATTTCTTAATTTTTAAATTTAATTTAAGTCTGAATCCCTTCACCCCCATGCCTCCAAAATCAGGTTGTTTTGTCACATGATTGGATTATTCTGGTTAATAATATTCTGAATTATTTTAGCAGTCTTCACTTTTGGTGAGGTTGCAAAATCTACAAATATTTAAATAACATCCAGTGTTATTTTATATACTTCACATGTCTTGATTTTTTTTTTTTTTTTGACCACACCATGTGGCTTGGGGGATCTTAGTTCCCCCACCAGGGATTGAACATGGGCCCATGGCAGTGAAAGCACCGAGTCCTAACCACTGGACTGCCAGGGAATTCCCTTGATGTTATTCTAAACGACAGTCATTATATAAATATTACTCCAGTTGAACCACATCATGTTCTATTATTATATTTCTTATCTTCAAAATATTATTTTTCATTGTTTTCGCATTTGCTTTGTAATTTTGTTCCTAACTATAGTTTATGGATTCTAAGACATGCTCTTTTTTGTTTTACATGTTAATATATCTGAAATTAGAACTCCAAATATGAAAGTTTACAAAGACCTTGATCGAGTTGTTTTGTTTGTATTTGCTCTGCGTATATAGTTAGTGTGATAGAAATCCATGTCTACATCCATGTCTACATAAGTCTAAATTTCAATAATTATAGAAGAAAACAGTCATATTTAATTGGTAATCATTTTTTCGTTAGTATATAAAATGATGTTTGGTACATTTTATTTATTTTAAAATTTTATTTTATTGAAGTATAGTTGATTTACAATGTTGTGTTAATTTCTGCTGTACAGCAAAGGATTCAGTTATACATATATATATACATTCTCTTTTATATTCTTTTCCATTATGGTTTATCACAAGATATTAGATATAGTTCCCTGTGCTATACAGTAGGACCTTGCTGTTTTTCCATTCTCTATAAATAATAGTTTGCATCTGCTAATCCCATACTCCCAATCCATCCCTCCCCTGCCCTTCTGGAAACCACAAGTGTGTTCTCTATGTCTGTGGGTCTGTTTCTGTTTCATAGATAAGTTCATTTGTGTCATATTTTAGATTCCACATATAAGTGATATCATATGGTATTTGTCTTTTTCTGACTTTCTTTACTTAGTATGATAATTTCTAGGTCCATCCATGTTGCTGCAAATGGCATTATTTCATTCTTTTTTATGGCTGAGTAGTATTCCGTTGTATATATGTACCACATCTTCTTTATCCATTCATCTGTCGATGGACATTTAGGTTGTTTACATGTCTTGCCTATTGTGAATAGTGCTGCTTATGGATGGTACATTTTAGAATCTATGATATCTTAGATTTGGTGAAATACACTGTCACATATTTATTGTAAAACTCTCTGAAAGAATTGTAAAATTTCTTTCAATATTACCAAGCACATGAGGTCCTACCTTGGCATCTCTCCCTATTCTTGTCTGGTCTGGTTGTTCTGAGTCTGCTGCCCAGCTGTTGTGGAATGTCCCTTCACCATTATCCTTGGAACCTTTTTCTCTCTCCTTCCTTGAATTCCCTATTCTCGGGATCTCACATCTCCTTCTTCCTTGGTTTATCCTGTCATTTGGGAGAGCTCATCCTTGAGATCTTAAATTTCTGGAAAATGTTTTAGTCTAGCCTCATACTTACGATTGTTATTATTATTATTATTGATAATTTTCTCTTGCCTTTGTTCTCTTTTTAAAAATATTTTATTCTTTATTATTTTGGGAGACATTTATCATTTAGATGATAAATCCTAGATTGACCCCCTATTTTTCTTATCTTGTTCACTATTTTCTATTTTTTGACTTTTCTCCCATTTTCTAATTGATTTTTCTCAAATTTATCTTCCAAACCTTTGACTGAATTTTTCATTTCTGCTTTTCTATGTTTAATTTCTGAGGGGTTATTTTTATTGTTTTTCAAATATTCTTCAAAAAATTGTATTACTTTTTTGTTCTGTTTTTTCTTTTACAATGTTAAATTTATTATAGACATTACTTTTTTTTTAAAGATTTTTTTGATGTGGACCTTTTTTCTTTTTAAGTCTTTATTGAATTTGTTATAATATTTCTTCTGTTTTATGTTTTGTTTTTTTGGCTGAGAGGCTTGTGGGATCTTAGCTTTCTGACCAGGGATGGATCGAACCCGCACCCCCTGTATTAGAAGGCGAAGTCTTAACCACTGGACCACCAGGGAAGTCCCATAGACATTACTTCTGTTGCCTGGTTGTTCCTGTTTCATCCAAGTTCCTTTGTTTGTTTGTTTGTGTGTTTTACTCTCTCTCACATTAAATGTTTTCTTCAAAGGTCAGGATCCTGAGCCAATCAGTTTGCCCAAAGAGGAATCCTCCAACCTCTCTCTGTGGGCTACAAGCCCCCTGCCAGTGATCAGTGAGCTGAGTGGGGTAAGGACCTTGGAGAGAGGGATCAGTTAATCCCATTGTCCCATCATGGTGCCATACCTCACCCCAGCCCTATCTCTGGGTCTCAGGTAGAACCTATTAGTTAAGCCTTTCCAGAAAGAAAGCCTCTATCTTTAGCCTGGATCATGGGAGGAATATGGCTTGAGTTAATGGGTGAAGACTTGGTGTTTCTGATGAGGTATTTAGGTAGAAGAGAAAGGTATAAAATACACTTTAGTAAGAGAATGGAAATTTTAAAGACAAATATTACCAGAGGAAAAGCAAGATGCAGTCATGTGAATCTTCTTTCCTTTGCTTTTCTATTCACTTAAGTATTTGTTTACTTTGACTTGGAAAGGACAGCAGGAATACAATGATCATCCTGAAACTAGTCACAATGCCTCTTTCATGGTGCTTAGAAACAAGCCGAGAACATTAAAGACATTATTACATAATTAGTCAGTTAACTAATTTTATTTGCATTAAGTGCTATGGAGCAAAGGACAGTGCCCTGAGAGTATTTAAGAGGGTGAATAAACACTCTGTTCTGACGCTAGAGTGTGTATGTAGAACCAAGAGTTAACTAGATAAAGTTGGGAAGATGGGGGTAGAACAGGAGAGGGAAGATATTCCAGGCAGAGTGAATAGGAAGCTTAAAGATCCTGCCGTCCAGAGGTTGGAAGAAAGGTGTCTTGTTTAGGAATGGAAAGGAATCCTGTGTGGCTGGAACATGGTGACCTAGCAGGAGGACAGCTGCAGGGGAGGTGGAGAGCGGCGTGAGGCAGTGTATACAGGGCTCCTGAAGTCAGGCTAACAATTTAGGGAGGGACTTGTTCCAGTCTGTTTTTTAAAAAGATTACTCTCCTTGCTGATGGAGAATTTATTTAAGAGAAAACATTTAACTGTGTATGGGTGTAAAATTATGTAATCTTTCTGATAAATAATTTGGCAAAATACATCCAGAGCCATTAAAAATTCATAGCCTGCTAATACAACTTCTACAATTCTATCTAAAAAGGTTTTTAAGAAAGACATAGATTTATATACATATATATTTGTAGTTGTCTGTAGAAATGAAAAATTAGAATATTAGAAAAGTGAAAAATTATATTAAAAAATCAAATAACTATAGCAACAGCCACTACATGTATTGACTATATTTGCTATTTTTAGTGATTTATGTATATTAACTTTTAAATTACCTAATAATTTTATGAGATAACTAATATTAATATTCCTATTTACAGGGAAAGAATTTTACAAGGAAAGCACTGAGGGGTTAAGAATCTTTTCCAAGGTCACAGTGGTGGTGGGTGAGATTCTAGCCATTGGGGAGCAAATTTTGCCACCCTAAATTGTGTCTCTTTGGCATGAGGGTTAAGCTGATTACTCTTAAGGCCCAAAAGACTCAGGAAGAAATTTCAATCTCCCTGGTAACTGCCTAAAAGAATGCAGACAGGGGACCTGTTCTAGGAAGGGAACTGTCACCATAGATAATTATAGTATGAGCTAGGTGTGTAGACAGGGAGGAACCTAGCAAAGTCTGTTTGCTAAAATCCTCTTTCTGTCCCATTTATCAAACATTTACTTTTCTATCTCCTTGTCAATTGCCTTTCTCCCTTTAAAGTCCCAAACCCCTACTCCCAGCATCCTCTTTTGCCTTTAACTGAAGATGGTATTTAAATTGAGGACTTCATTCATTTTGGCCAGTGGCTCCGTTTTCCTGAGTCTCTTCCATGTATACATGTTATTAAACTTTAATGTGATTTTCTCCTATTAATCTGTCTCATGTGAATTTAATTCTTAGACCAGCCAGAAAAATCTAGAAGGGTAGAGGAAAATACCTTATTCCCTGGCACAGTTTAGGCTGTCGTCTGAATCCAGATCCTGAGATTTTTACCACTACATGAAATTACCAATTAGCAACTAGTTAAGCAGCTAGTGGACTAGAGGATGGAATATTCTTCAAACTTCGAAATGGAGTTCTCAAAGAATATTTTATGACTTGGATGAAATGTTTTCAAAATAGTATTCAATTAAGAAAATCAAGACACAAAGTTGACTGTGTATGTTTTGATTATGTAAAATAAAAGTTACACACGTGTGTGGCAGGATTATTAATCTGTATTAGGCTGTAATTCTCTTGAATCTTCCTCTCCTCCCTAGATGATAGAATTCTCTCATTCTTACTCCAGGGGGCATGTTTCCAAGCCTGTTTTTTTTACAGAACCAAACTTGGGTCTGCTCACCCAACATGCAGCAAAGCCAATCCACTGACACCTGGTTGTGATGAAGGAGAGTACAGCATTTATTGCAGGGTGCCAACCAAGGAGAACAGGCAGTGTGTGTTCAAAAGACCCAAAATTTCTTTTGGCTTTCAGGGAAGGGCTTTTAAAGTCAGTATGAGGGAGAGGGTCACAGGGTGTGTAATTAGCTCCTGCACAATTCTTTCATTGGTTGATGGTGAGGTAACAGGGTGATGTTTTGAGAATCTCAGTCATCAACCTTCTGGTTCCAACCAGTCTGTGGTCTATGTGCTGGTGGTCAGCATGCAGTTAACTTCCTCCACCTGGTGGGGGTTTTAATATCTGTAAAACAACTCAAGGATATGGCTCAGTGTATTATCTATAGCCCTTGAGAAGGAACTAAAGGTTCTTGACTTTGTTTCATGACTACACTGCTGTTATTTTGTCTTCCTTGACTGCTTCCCTTTGTTTCTGCATTTTCTAACTTCTCTGACTAAATTTTCTCTTTGGAACTCTGGGAAGGCCTAGGAGGGTAAAGCTTTTCTACAAACAGGAGGTATAGTAGGGTGGGGAGGTCTGTCCCTAGGAAGGCCCTGCAGGGTCCTACTCGGTTTCTGTTTCACATGATACGCATGGATCACCTACCTTAGAAAGAGCTCTAAAGACTAAATCTCAAAGACAGAAGTTGCAAGTTACTGATGTGCTGCATAAAAATATTCACAGACTTGCATGAGGAGCACATTTTTCTATTCCCTGAAAGGCTTAGAGCTGTGAAAAGGAAGAAGCAGCCTGAGAGTAGAAGCAGATGGGAGGAAGGAGCTAAAAGACCTCAATCCTTGGGGAGGAAAATAGAACCTTTCATTTGCAAGTACCAAGCAAATCTATTGGTGCCATTTTTCCAAAGACATTTTCTGTAGAAAATGAGTAGACACTGACTCAAGGCCAAGCCCTTCTCTCCTTGCTAATTCAGGAGTTTTACTGGCTTAGTGCCCCAGGGCATCTGCCCCCATCCAACTGGTACCTGCAGGCAGTCCACTAACTGATGGTTCTGGAAACCTGTAGGGGATTGAGATGTTCAGCAAGATGATGGTTAGAATAACCTTTCAGTGGGACAATAGCTAATATACCTCTTCTGTTACAGAGACATAGAAATAAGGAGAGGAAGTACAGGTATACCTTGAAGATATTGAGGGCCTGGTTCCAGACCACCACAATAAAGCAAATATCACAATAAAGTGAGTCACATAAATTGTTTTTTGATTTCCCAGTGCATATAAAAGTTATGTTTATGCTATACTATAGTCTAAGTGTGCAATAACATTATGTCTAAAAAAATTTTTTTAACACTTCATTGCTAAAAAACGCTAACCATGATCTGAGCCTTTCAGAGTCATAATCTTTTTGCTGATGGAGGATTTTGCCTCTATGTTGATGGCTGCTGACTGATCAGGTGGTGATTGCTGAAGGTTAGGGTGGCTTTGGCAATTTCTTAGAATAAGACAATGATGTTTGCCACATTGATTGACTCTTCCCCTCACTTGAACACTTAGAGGCCAATGTGGTGTTATTCATTGGCCTAATTTTAATATTGTTGTATCTCAGGGTATAGGGAGGCCTGAGAAGAAGGAGAAAGATTGGTGAACGGCCAGTTGATGGCACGGTCAGAACACACACAACATTTGTCATTAAGTTCCCTATCTTATATGGGCTTGGTTTGTGGCACCCCAAAATTACAACAGTAACATCAAAGATCACTGATCACAGATCACCATAACAAATATAATAATAATAGAAAAGCTTGAAATATTGCAAGGATTACCAAAATGTGATGCAGATTCACAAAATGAGTGTTCTTGGAAAAATGGCGCCAGTAGACTTGCCTGACACAGGGTTACCACAAACCTTCAATGTGTATAAAATGTAATGCCTGTAAAAACTAAAAAAAAAAAAAAAAAAGCAAAAAGCAAAACACAATAAAATGGGGTATGCCTGTGCAGCAAACTATCAACCAGGCTCACACATTGATGGTGACGTTATTTTCTTCTCTATACTTATTTGTATTTTCAAAATAGTCTATGACACATAATATTTATAATCAGAGAAAAAATTGAAATGAAGGCAACAAAATTTACCACCTTCATTGGGGTATGTGCCTGATATTTGGCAACTCCATCTCCATGCTGGGTTGGGCCAAGAGAGCACCTGCGCCAGTGCCAAGAGTTGTCTTTGAAAGTCCATCTGACTTCAGTGCAATTTACAAGCACACAACTTCAAAGGCCCAGAGTTTTATACTGCTAAGCACAGGTAGAATGATTTTAGATTGGACACCCAAAGGCATAGGCTAGAAAGAAGGGAGTAGTCTGAGGAGTCTTGACTTCAAGAGAGGATGAAATTAAAATTAAGAGAGAATTTAAAATTCTCGTCTGTGTTGTACTCTGTACTGCTGACCTGAATTATGGTCCATAATCTCTTCTGAGTACCTTCCTCCAGAGTATTTATCCCAATTGCACTTATTCTTTTGATGAATTAATGCCTGCCTCCCTCAGTTGACTTTAAACTCTACAAGAGCAGAAACTCCATTATTTTCTTTTCTTACCATTGAAAATCCAATCCAGAGACTATACTTGGTACATAGTTGTTACTTAATAAACAATGGTTGACTGGATGAAACCCCAGACCCATTTCACATATAGGGAAAGTGAGGTTTTCCCCATGGTATTTTAGAGATCAGTGAAGGTAAACATAACTCTTGGAGCTTCTGATTGGTGATCATATTACATGCAGAGGTATTGCAAGGCAGGACACCAATTCATTCTCCATGGTGTAGGTCACAGAAGACTTCCTGGAGGACTTGGATCCTAAATATAAAGAGGAATTAGCCAGGTAAAGCACAATGAACTGTAGAGTGTTTAAAGCCTTAGAGTGAGGGTGAGAGATTTGGGGGCTAATCAAGGGAAAAGTTATGACCCTCAGGTGGTCATAGCACATACAACCTTTATGGGTGACACTGGCTGGTTGACTTATAGGAAGAGTCCCTCACAGTCCCTTACAGGTACCTGTCCAAAGGCTGAGAGGAAACTGGGTTACTACTCAGAAGGGAACTTAGAGAGAGATCAGAGAGTTGGAGAGGGGACTTATGTGCTAGCAGCTCAGGGAACCTCTGGGCTGGAAAGCTAGGAAGGGAAGAGCAGCTTGGGATCTCTGTGGCTTGGGGTTTATCCTTATTTACTGCCAGCAGATGTGGGGTGAGGCTTGGGAGGTATGCAAAGTAGGCAGGCTCTAAATGACTAAAAACCTGCTTATCTGGGGAATTTAAAAACAAATGAATGTATAAAATAAATAAAAATACAAACAAATTTGAGTTTGGCACTGGCTGGCTTTTCTTTTCTTTTTTTTTTTTTTTGCGGTACGCGGGCCTCTCACTGCTGTGGCCTCTCCCATTGCGGAGCACAGGCTCCAGATGCGCCGGCTCAGCGGCCATGGCTCACGGGCCCAGCTGCTCCGCGGCATGTGGGATCTTCCCAGACCGGGGCATGAACCCGCGTCACCTGCATCGGCAGGCGGACTCTCAACCACTGTACCAGCAGGGAAGCCCCTGGCTGGCTTTTGAGGTAACATTGTACCCGGTTGTGAAGAAGCAAACAACCTAGGGGCCAATACACAGAGGCTGTCCACGGCTCATTTATACAGCAGGCACTCTGGGCTGCTTCAATAATGTTAGTCAATGGAATTGTCGGTAGCAATGGGGCAGTGACATCAAAACAGGGCAAGAATTGTATACAAAGGAGCCTTGTATGTCATTATGAGGTTTAAACTCTAGGCTAAGAACAATATGGGGGTCTTTGAAGGAATTTAAAAGTTCCTAACCATCTTTACTTTTTAAAAAAGCTCTTCGTGTGGCTGAACCATGTAGCTTGAGTTGAAAATACTGTCCTAGAGCCTTGCTACTCAAAATGTGGTCCATGGCCCAGCTGGATTGGCACTGCCTGAGAGTCTGTGGTAAGTGCATAATATTGGGTCCTACTCCAGCCCTGTGTTTTAAACAAGGTACCAGCCAATTCCTGGGCACATCGCACTTTGAGAAGCACTGGCCCAGAGTAAATAGCCATAGGTTTACCTTTACACATCAAATACAGAATTATTCGGTAGAGGTTCTCAATAACTGTTAGTTCCTTCAAAGCTATATATGCATAATATTTAACTGGTAGATTAGTTCTACAAGGCTTGTGATCAGAAACAGCAGTATCCCTTCTACTCCTCTATTCTGACTCCCCAAAGCAATCACTTTTCCACTTTATGGGGGTAATTATTTCTTAGCCATCAATATTATGTTTATACTTCTATTTTTTAATATTAGGCTTTATCTACTAATTTTCACTATAAAAGATGAGTATTTAATACTTCTCCTTTACCTCTTACCTCACATTATCAGAATTCTCTCTTATCCTCTCTAATTATTAAAAAATTTAAAAAAACCAATATTCCGTATTTATATCAATATGACTATAAAATCCAATTTACAACTTTCATTGAGTATGATTTCATTTTCTTTCTTTCACAACTTTTTGTTTTTTCCTTGGAGTTTTCTTTTTCCACGAATGATTACTTATTCATGCAGTAGCCCCTGTCATAAGTGTAAAAATTTCTCAGACAAATTGGATTCCTCTCTCTCTCTCTCTTTCTCTCTCCTTGTTTAGAGTCATCTGACATGCTTAAACTGACCTGGTTGGCCTCTAACCCCACCACATAGCCTTCATCCTGAAAAATCCTCTCACAACCATCTTGGGAACACCCTCTTACACTGGGTTCTTTCCTAAATCCCATATCTTCCTTTTCTTTGTTTACTCCATCATTTTTGTGGCCCTTGCCATCCTATAGATGCTTGAGAAATGAAATATTTGAAATTTCACATGTCTTTATTCTACCCTAACACTTAACTGGTAGTTTAGTCTCCTACACCTCTCTCCCCAGAAGCTTTTAGAGTCTTCTTTCTGTCCTCACTCGAGTTCCCTCAATTCCACAGTCATGTGCTTTGCTGCGGAGCTGTTTCTCTTTACCACTGGATACTCAGTGGGTCTAGTTTCCTAGGTCTGCCGTAACAAAGTAGTACAAAGTGGGAGGTTTAACAAGAGAGATTCATTGTTTCACAGTTCTGGAGCCTAGAAGTCTGAGAATAAGATATCAGCGAGGTTGGTTCCTTCTGAGCGCTGTGAGGGAGAATCTGTTCTATGCTTCTCTCCTGGCTTCTGGAGGATTACTTGCAGACTTTGGCAGTTTGGCTTGCAGATGACTGACCCAAATTTCTGCCTTCACCTTCAAGTGGCCATCTCCTTGTGTACATCTATATCTGTGTCCAAATTTTTCTCTTTGTGTAAGGACACCAATCATAATGGATCATGGGTCACTCTAACGACCTCATCTTAACTTGATTACATCTGCAAAGACCCTATTTCCAAATAAGGTCACATTATAAGGTGCTGGCTGGGGTTTAGGATACAATCCAACCCATCACAGCTTCCTTTGAACTAGAAATTCAATTCTTTCAGTTCTGGAAAATTTTCTTGATTTGTTTCTTTGAAAATTTTCCTACCAGATGGGCAGGTCGGGTCCCACATGTGGGTGGTTGAGTGGGTAGGGTCCCACAGTAGGTAGCAGAGCAGGTCAGGTCCCTCATTTAGGTAACTGGGCAGTTAGGGTGCCTCATGTAGGTTCTTGAGCAGGTCTAAGCCAACTTGTAAGTAGTTGGGTAGGGAGGGTCCCACTTGTCAGTAGTTAGGAAGGGAGTGTCATCAATTAGGTAGTTGGGCAGGTCGGCTCCCACATGTGGGTCACTGAGCAAGGAGGGTCCCACTTGTCAGTGGTTGGGCAGTGAGTGTCCTCAATTGGATTGTGTTGTTGAACAGGTAGGCTCCCACTTGTAGGTAGTCAGGCAGAGAGGGTCCTACTTTTAGGTAATTAGGCAGGGAGGGTCCCAATTGTAGGTAATTGGCAGGGAGTGCCCCAGTTGTATTTAGTTGACAGAGTTGTTCTCAGTTGTATGTTGTTGGCCAGGATGGTCCCACCTGTAAGTAGTTGGCTGGGAGTATCCTTAATTAGATAGGTGGGCAGGTCGGTTCCCACATGATGGTAGTTGAGCAGATGGGGGGGGCCACTTGAAGGTAGATGGGCAGGGAGGCTCCCACATGTGGGTCATTGAGCAGGTAGGGTCCCACTTGTAGGTAGCTGGCAGAGAGGGTCCCACTTTTATGTAATTGGGTAGGGAGGTCCCACTTGTATGTAGTTAACAGGGAGGGTCCTACTTGTAACTATTTGGCAGGGAGGGTCCCACTCATAGGTAGTTGACAGGAGGGTCCCACTTGTAGGAAGTTTAACAGGGGGGTCCCACTTGTATGTAGTTGGCAGGGAGGGTCTCATGTAGGTAGTTGGGCATGGAGGGTACCTTATATCTGTAGTTGGGTAGGGAGGGTCCCACATATAGGCATTTGGGCAGGACAGATCCCTCATTTAGATAACTGGGCAGTTAGGGTGCCATGTGTGGGCTGTTGAGCAGGTCTAAGCCCACTAGTAGTAGTTGGCAGGGAGGGTCCCACTTGTGGGTGGTTGGGCAGGGAGGGTCCCTCTTGTATATAGTTGATAGGGAGGGTCCCATTTGTAGGTAGTTGCACAGGGAGGGTACTGCCCCCCAAAAAAGAAAAAAAACATTTCCTACCTGTTTTTTGTTCTGTTCTCTCCGGAGCATTTGTTATTTGGATCATGGAACTTGTAAAATGATCCTCTAACTATATTAGCTTCCCCCTGTTTTCCATATCTTTATTTAAAATTTTGTCTTCCAATATTTTAATTTAATTTTTCTTATTTTCTATCATTTACAAACTCACAAAACCACATTCACCCATACATTGTCTACCTCTGTGTATATAATTTCCAAGAGGTTTTCTAATTCTATGAATATCCTGCTCTTGTTTCAAGCTTGTGCTATATTCCCTTTTCTCTCTGATGATATTAAAGATATGATTCAAAGTTTTCTTTACCTATCATTTTGTTTATTTTCTTCCTGTACATTTCCCTGTTTGTCTTGGTATATTCTCTTATTTGTTGCTCTTAAACTATTTACTCATATTTAGGAGTAGGGAATAAAAAGCTGAATTGATGTACCATGCATGTATTCCAGGCTTGTCAATCAGTGCACTTCAATCTTAGATGGTCTGAGACACCCTGAGGATTCAATGAGAAAAGGGAGGAAAGGTTGAAACTTTGGTTTAATTTCTGTTTTAGTATCTTCAGACTTCAGCTGAACCTGGCGTTTGTTCTCTTGTGGTAGCTAGTACCTAAAGATGGACCCCCGCCACACACACACACACACACACACACACACACACACACACACACACACCATGAACCACACATCCCGGTACTCACATTTTTACATAGTCCACTCGTCTTGAATCTGGACTGGTCTGTGACTCTCTTCTGACCACCATAATGTGGCAAAAGTGATGTTGCATGAATTCTATGCCATAGACTCTTGGTAGCTTTCACCTGGGTTTCTTAGAATGTTTACCTTAGAAGTAGCCAACCTCCATGGAAGAATTTCAACTAACAGGAGACTGCCAAGCAATGATGAAGACAAAAAAGCTGCACGGAGGGGCTGTATGGAAAGAATAGCACTTGGTCATCTCATCCTCTAGCTGTTCCAATCATCACAGCTGAAGAGCCAGGCATGTGAGAGACCACTTAATCTTGGACATCCAACCCATTTAAGCCTTCAGTGGCTCCAGCCCAGCCACTATGGGTCTGTAACAGTATTAGAGGGCCCCAGTTATAACTGCCCAACTGAGCCCAGTCAACCCATAAGAACAATGAGGTATAATAATAGATGATTATTTTATGCCACTACATGTTGGGAAGTGGTTTGTTACACACCAATAGATTACAGAAAAAGTGCTTGTTCACAGGACGTCTGTTTCTTCCCTCACCAAAGAATAAATCTACAATTTTCTGTTGAGGTGGGGCAGAGGTAGTTGCCTAGATATACAGAGTAAGGGTGGGGATCTGAGGGTCTAACTTCTCCTCAAAATAGCATTTGAATGATCCTCTGTTATTTAACCACACGATTACTCTCACAGCCATCAATTTCTGAACAGTTTAGAAGTTCTTTAGTTATTTCATGCTACTACACAACTTCTATCACTAAAGCTTAGAATTCATCTTTCTCAAGTTTTCTAAGTATTTACCTCGTATCCATCTGCTTTCCAGATTCCAGAATTCTGTTTTGGTTATTCCCCTATTCTTTTTTTTTTTTTTTTTTTTTTGCGGTATGCGGGCCTCTCACTGTTGTGGCCTCTCCCGTTGCGGAGCACAGGCTCCGGACGCGCAGGCTCAGCGGCCATGGCTCACGGGCCCATCCGCTCCGCGGCATGTGGGATCTTCCCGGACCGGGGCAGGAACCGGTGTCCCCTGCATTGGCAGGCGGACTCTCAACCACTGCGCCACCAGGGAAGCCCTCCCCTATTCTTTTTAATCTTTGTTTTTATGGCTTCTAAGGACTACTGTATTTTGCTGGAGTATCTTTAATCAAAAGTCCCTAGAAACCATTTTATTAAACGACATTACTCAGAGCAAAACATCGTAAACAGAATAAATAGGGCTTTCAAACAGATTAAAAGTAATGACTTAAAAAGAGGTAAGTTCAAAGACCTAATTTATAAAATTTGGGACATTAGCTTTAACAACTAGAGTTCCCTGAACGACTAGCTCAGGTAATTTTTTAATTCCATGCTTATAAAAGACAATACACAGACAGGCAAAGGATGGACTTAAAAGGACCCTGCCAAGGATTCCGAAAAAATATTATTTGAACTTACAATAAGATTTCAAAAGGTTGCAATATGGCTTCTCTTTCTCTCAATGCCTCTCCCTTTCTCTGGAACAGTCCTGCTGCAACGCAGTTCTGTATTTCCCTTTTACTTAAAGTCAGTCTCAGAAGTAATTTCCTATGATAACTTCGCTACAGCTTATTATGGACGTATTTATTTTGTCATAGGCAACAAAAATGGCATCTCCCATTTTTTTCAAGATGAGTCACAAATTTTGAAAACTAGCCAGATATTCTTGTGTGTGTGTGTGTGATATTTATCTACTTCTTTTTTTTAAACATCTTTATTGGAGTATAATTGCTTTACCGTGATGTGTTACTTTATGCTTTATAACAAAGTGAATCAGCTATACATACACATAAATCCCCAAATCTCCTCCATCTTGCGTCTCCCTCCAACCCTCCCTATCTCACCCCTCTAGGTGGTCACAAACCACCGAGCTGATCTCCCTGTGCTATGTGGCTGCTTCCCACTAGCTATCTATTTTACATTTGGTAGTATATATAAGTCCATTCCAACCTCTCACTTCGTCTCAGTTTACCCTTCCCCCTCCCCGTGTCCTCAAGTCCATTCTCTACATCTGTGTCTTTATTCCTGTCCTTCCTTCAAATGGTTCTTCATAACCATTTTTTTTTTTTGGTTTCCATATATATGTGTTAGATTACAGTATTTGGTTTTCTCTTTCTGACTTACTTCACTCTGTATGACAGACTCTAGGTCCATCCACCTCACTACAGATAACTCAATTTCATTTCGTTTTATGGCCGAGTAATATTCCATTGTATATATGTGCCACATCTTCTTTATCCATTCATCTGTCAATGGATATTTCGGTTGCTTCCATGTCCTGGCTATTGTAAATAGAGCTGCAGAGAACATTGTGGTACATGACTCTTTTTGAATTATGATTTTGTCAGGGTATATGCCCAGTAGTGGGATTGCTGGGTCGTATGTAGTTCTATGTTTAGTTTTCTAAGGAACCTCCTTGCTGTTCTCCATAGTGGCTGTATCAATTTACATTCCCACCAACAGTGCAAGAGGGTTCCCTTTTCTTCACACTCTCTCCAGCATTTATTGCTTGTAGATTTTTTGATGATGGCCATTCAGACAGGTGTGAGGTGATACCTCATTGTAGTTTTGATTTGCATTTCTCTAAAGATTAGTGATGTTGACCATTCTTTTATGTGATTGTTGGCAATCTGTATATCTTCTCTGGAGAAATGTCTATTTAACTGCTCTGCCCATTTTTTGACTGGGTTGTTTGTTTTTTTGATATTGAGCTGCATGGGCTGCTTGTAAAATTTGGAGATTAATCCTTTGTCAGTTGCTTCATTTGCAAATGTTTTCTCCAGTTCTGAGGCTTGTCTTTTCATCTTGTTTATGGTTTCCTTTGCTATGCAAAAGCTTTTAAGTTTCATTAGGTCTCATTTGTTTATTTTAGTTTTTATTTCCATTTCTCTAGGAGGTGGGTCAAAAAGGATCTTGCTGTGATTTATGTCATAGTGTTCTGCCTATGTGTTCCTCTAAGAGTTATAGCATCTGGCCTTACATTTAGGTCTTTAATCCATTTTGAGTTTATTTTTGTGCATGGTGTTAGGGAGTGTTCCAATTTCATTCTTTTACATGTAGCTGTCCAGTTTTCTCAGCACCACTTTTTGAAGAGGCTATCTTTTCTCCATTGTATATTCTTGTCTCCTTTATCAAAAATAAGGTGACCATATGGGCATGGGTTTATCTCTGGGCTTTCTATCCTGTTCCACTGATCTGTATTTTTCTTTTTGTGCCAGTACCATACTGTCTTGATTACTGTAGCTTTGTAGTATAGTATGAAGTCCAGGAGCCTGACTCCTCCAGCTCCGTTTTTCTTTCTCAAGATTGCTTTGGCTATTCAGGGTCTTTTGTGTCTCCATACAAATTGTGAAATTTTTTCATCTAGTTCTGTGAAAAAAGCCATTGGTAATTTGATAGGGATTGCATTGAATCTGTAGATTGCTTTGGGTAGTAGAGTCATTTTCACAATGTTGATTCTTCCAATCCAAGAACATGGTATATCTCTCCATCTCTTTGTATCATCTTTAATTTCTTTAATCAGTGTCTTATAGTTTTCTGCATACAGGTCTTTTGTTTCCTTAGGTAGGTTTATTCGTAAGTATTTCATTCTTTTTGTTGCAGTGGTAAATGGGAGTGTTTCCTTAATTTCTATTTCAGATTTTTCATTGTTAGTGTGTAGGAATGCAAGAGATTTCTGTACATTAATTTTGTATCCTGCTACTTTACCAAATTCATTGATTAGCTCTAGTAGTTTTCTGGTAGCATCTTTAGGATTCTCTATGTAGAGTATCATGTCATCTGCAAACAGTGATAGCTTTACTTCTTTTTTTACGATTTGGATTCCTTTTATTTCTTTTTCTTCTCTGATTGATGTGGCTAAAAGTTCCAAGTGGTGAGAGTGGGCAACCTTGTCTTGTTCCTGATCTTAGTAGGAATGCTTTCAGTTTTTCACCACTGAGGACGATGTTGGCTGTGGATTTGTCATATATGGCCTTTATTATGTTGAGCTCAGTTCCCTCTATGCCTACTTACTGGAGGGTTTTTATCATAAATGGGTGTTGAATTTTGTCAAAATCTTTTTCTGCATCTATTGAGATTATCATATGGTTTTTCTCCTTCAATTTGTTAATATGGTATATCACATTGATTGATTTGTGTATACTGAAGAATCCTTGCATTCCTGGAATAAACCCCACTTGATCATGGTGTATTTTCCTTTTCGTATACTGCTGGATTTTGTTTGCTAGTATTTTGTTGAGGATTTTTGCATCTATGTTCATCAGTGATATTGGCCTGTAGTTTTCATTCTTTGTGACATCTTTGTCTAGTTTTGGTATCAGGGTGATGTTGACCTTGTAGAATGAGTTTGGGAGTGTTCCTCCCTCTGCTATATTTTGGAAGAGTTTGAGAAGGATGGGTGTTAGCTCTTCTCTAAATGATTGATAGAATTCGCCTGTGAAGCCATGTGGTCCTGGGTTTTTGTTTGTTGGAAGATTTTTAATCACAGTGTCAATTTCAGTGCTTATGATTGGTCTGTTTATATTATCTATTTCTTCCTGGTTCATTCTCAGATGGTTGTGCTTTTCTAAGAATTTGTCCGTTTCTTCCAGGTTGTCCATTTTATTGGCATATAGGTGCTTGTAGTAATCTCTCATGATGCTTTGTATTTCTGCAGTGTCAGTTGTTACTTCTCCATTTTCATTTCTAATTCTATTGATTTGAGTCTTCTCCCAATGAGTCTGGCTAATGGTTTATCAATTTTTTTTATCTTCTCAAAGAACCAGCCTTTAGTTTTATTGATCTTTCTTATTGTTTCCTTCATTTCTTTTTCATTTATTTCTGATCTGATCTTTATGGTTTCTTTCCTTCAGCTAAATTTGGGGTGTTTTTTTCTTCTTTCTCTAATTTCCTTAGGTGTAAGGTTAGGTTGTTTATTTAAAATGTTTCTTGTTTCTTGACATAGCATTGTATTGCTATATATGTCCCTCTTAGAGCTGCTTTAGCTGCATCCCATAGGTTTTGGGTGTTCGTGTATTCATTTTCATTTGTTTCTAGGTAGTTTTTGATTTTCCCTTGGATTTCTTCAGTGATCTCTTGGTTATTAAGTAGTGTATTGTTTAGCCTCCGTGTGTTTGTATTTTTCTCAGATTATTTCCTGTAATTGATATCTAGTCTCATAGTGTTGTGGTCGGCAAAGATACTTCATATGATTTCAATTTTCTTAACTTTACCAAGGCTTGATCTGTGACCCAAGATATGATCTATCCTGGAGAATATTCCATGAGCACTTGAGAAGAAAGTGTATTCTGTTGTTTTTGGATGGAATGTCCTATAAATATAGATTAAGTCCATCTTGTTTAATGTATCATATAAAGCTGTGTTTCCTTATTTAGTTTTTTAAGGAAGTTTTTCATTTTGGATGACCAGTCCATTGGTGAAAGTGGGGTGTTAAACTCCCCTACTATGATTGTGTTACCATCAATTTCCCCTTTTATGGCTGTTAGTATTTGCCTTATGTATTGAGGTGCTCCTATGTGGGGTGCATAAATATTTACAATTGTTATATCTTTTTGGATTGATCCCTTGATCATCATGTCGTGTCCTTCTTTGTGTCTTGTAATAGTCTTTATTTTAAAGTCTCTTTTGTTGTCTGATATGAGAATAGCTACTCCAGCTTTCTTTTGATTTCCATTTGCATGGAATATCTTTTTCCATCCCCTCACTTTCAGTCTGTATGTGTCCCTAGGTCTGAAGTGGGTCTCTTGTAGACAGCATATATATTGGTCTTGTTTTTGTATCCATGCAGCCAGTCTATGTCTTTTGGTTGGGGGATTTAATCCATTTACATTTAAGGTAATTATTGATATGTATGTTCCTATTACAATTTTCTTCATTGTTTTGGATTTGTTATTGTATGTCTTTTCCTTCTCTTGTTTTTCCTGCCTAGAGAAGTGCCTTTGGCATTTGTTGGTTTGGTGGTGCTGACTTCTCTTAGCTTTTGCTTGTCTGTAAAGGTTTTAATTTCTCAGTTGAATCTGAATGAGATCCTTGCTGGGTAGAGTAATCTTGGTTGTAGGTTTTTCCCTTTCATCACTTTAAAGATGTCCTGCCACTGCCTTCTGGCTTGCTGAGTTTCTGATGAAAGATCAGCTGTTAACCTTATGGTGATTCCCTTGTATGTTATTTATTGTTTTTCCCTTGCTGCATTTAATATTTTTTCTTTGTATTTAATTTTTGGTAGTTTGATTAATATGTGTCTTGTGTCTTCTCCTTAGATTTATCCTGTATTAGACTCTCTGTTCTTCTTGGAGTTGATTAACTATTTCCTTTCCCATATTAGGGAAGTTTTCAACTATAATCTCTTCAAATATTTTCTCAGTCCCTTTCTTTTTCTCTTCTTCTTCTGGAACCCATATAATTTGAATGTTGGTGCATTTAATGTTGTCCCAGATGTCTCTGAGACTGTCCTAAATTATTTGCATTCTTTTTTCTTTATTCTGCTCTGCAGTAGTTATTTCCACTATTTTATCTTCCAGGTCACTTATCCATTCTTCTGCCTCAGTTATTCTGCTCTTGATTCCTTCTAGAGAATTTTTATTTTCATTTATTGTGTTGTTCATGATTGTTTGTTTGCTCTTTAGTTCTTCTAGGTCCTTGTTAAACGTTTCTTGTATTTTCTCCATTCTATTTCCAAGATTTTGGATCATCTTTACTATCATTACTCTGAATTCTTTTTCCGGTAGACTGCCTATTTCCTCTTCATTTGTTTGGTCTGGTGAGTTTTTACCTTGCTTCTTCATCTGCTGTGTGTTTCTCTGTTTTCTCACTTTGCTTAACTTACTGTGTTTGAGGTCTCCTTTTCGCAGGCTGCAGGTTTGTAGTTCCCGTTGTTTTTGGTGTCTGCCCCCAGTGGCTAGGTTGTTTCAGTGGGTTGTGTAGGCTTTCTGGTGGACGGGACTGGTGCCTGTGTTCTGGTGGATGAGTCCTGATGTTGTCTTTCTGGTTGGCATAACCACGTCTGGTGGTGTGTTTTGGGGGTGTCTGTGACCTTATTATGGTTTTAGGCAGCCTCTCTGCTAATGGGTTGGGTTGTGTTCCTGTCTTGCTAGTTGTTTGGCATAGGGTGTCCTGCACTGTAGCTTGCTGGTCGTTGAGTGGAGGTGGGTGCTGGTGTTGAGATGGAGATCACTGGGAGAGCTTTCGCTGTTTGATATTACATGGAGCTGGGAGATCTCTTGTGGACCAGTGTCCTGATCTCGGCTCTCCCACCTCACAACACAAGCCTGACACCCAGCTGGAGCACCAAGACCCTGTCAGTCACACAGCTCAGAAGAAAAGTGAGAAAAAAGGAAAGAAAGAAAGAAAAGAAAAGAAAAATTATTAAAGTAAAAAATATAAAATAATTATTAAAAATTAAAAAGTAATTTTAAAAAGGAAAAAAGGAAAGAAAGAAAGAAAGCAGAGAGCAGCAAACCAAAAAACAAATCAACCATTGATAACAAGCACTAAAAACAACAACAACAAGAAAAAAAAACTGGACAGACAGAACCCTAGGACAAATGGTAAAAGCAAAGCTATACAGACAAAATCATACAAAGAAGCGTACACATACACAGTCACAAAAAGAGAAAAAGGAAAAAATATATGTATATCATTGCTCTCAAAGTCCACTGCCTCAATTTTGGGATGATTCGCTGTCTATTCAGGTATTCCAGAGATGCAGCGTACATTAGGTTGATTGTGGAGATTTAATCCACTGCTCCTGAGGCTGCTGGGAGAGATTTCCCTTTCTCTTCTTTGTTCACACAGCTCCTGGGGTTCAGCTTTGTATTTGGCCTCGCCTCTGTATGTAGGTCACCTGAGGGTGTCTGTTCTTTACTCAGACAGGACGGGGTAAAGGAGTAGCTGATTAAGGGGCTCTGGCTCACTCAGGCTGAGGCGAGAGAGGGGTATGGAATGCGGGTGAGCCTGCGTTGGCAGAGGCCGACATGACATTGCAACAGCCTGAGGTGCCCCCTGTGTTCTCCCAGGCAAGTTTTCCCTGGATCATGGGACCATGGCAGTGGTGGGCTGCACAGGCTCCTGGGAGGGGAGGTGAATAGTGACCTGTGCTTGCACACAGGCTTCTTGGTGGCTGCAGCAGCAGCCTTAACGTCTCATGCCCATCTCTGTGGTCTGTGCTGATAGCCGCGGCTAATGCCAGTCTCTGGAGCTCGTGTAGGCAGTGCTCTGAATCCCCTCTCCTCACACACCCCGAAACAGTGGTCTCTTACCTCTTAGGCAGGTCCAGACTTTTTCCCAGACTCCCTCCTGGTTAGCTGTGGTGCACTAGCCCCCTTCAGGCTGTGTTCACGCTGCCAGTCCTCTCCCTGGGATCTAACCTCCGAAGCCTGAACCTCAGCTCCTAGCCCCACCTGCCCTGGTGGGTGAGCAGACAAGCCTCTCAGGCTGGTGAGTGCTAGTCGGCACCCATCCTCTGTGCGGGAATCTCTCCGCTTTGCCCCCTGCACCTCTGTTGCTGCGCTCTCCTCTGTGGCTCCGACGCTTCTCCGCCGCCGCCCACTGTCTCTGCCAGTGAAGGGGCTTCTAGCGTGTGGAAACTTTTCCTCCTTCACAGCTCCCTCCCACTGGTGCAGGGCCTGTCCCTATTCTTTTGTCTCTGTTTATTCTTTTTTCTTTTTCCCTACCCAGGTATGTGGGGAGTTTCTTTCCTTTTGGGAGGTCTGAGGTCTTCTGCCAGCATTCTGTAGGTGTTCTGTAGGAGTTGTTCCACATGTAGATGTATTTCTGATGTATCTGTGGGGAGGACGGTGATCTCCACTTCTTACTCCTCCACCATCTTGACGTTCTCCCCCAGATATTCTTAAGTTTAAAAAACATCTTATTTTGCTTGTAACAAGGCAATATGACTGTCCACAAATGAATGGTTCAAGAGAGCAAGTAAAGTTAGGGAAGCTATGAAGGACAGAATTAGGTAGCAAATAATTTAAGCAACACCAACCTACTAGGATTTCCCTTTGATTTTTATATCTGAAAATGGTTTTAGTTTACTTAAGTCCTTAATATGATTTAATAAGGAACTCTCAGGCAAACCTTTACTTCTAAATGTAGCGTAACATGCTTCTCACAAAGCTCTAATTTTGAATTAATTATCATAATATGCTTGTAGCTTTCATAAAATCCTCAGGAATCTCTTGGGAATGAAAATATTACATTCTGCTGCCCCCTGGCAGACATTTTGTTTACTGAATACTGTGAACTGCTCTAAGGAAAATGAAAACAGAATAGAGGCTGCCCTGTCCGTATATCTCCACAGAAGATAGAATATTCTTTTAGGTGTTTGTTGTCCTACGAACAAATACCATCACTGGAATGAAAGTTGTTTGAATTAGGACTTGGCTGAAGCAGAACCAGCTCATCTAAATTCTTGGTTTTGCTTTCTCTGTGAATGGTAATAGTTAATATTAAGTGAATGCCAAAAGGGGGTATTATAAATAATAACAGAAATACACCTGTCACTCTTTTAGGAACTTTATCATAAACTCAACCCGTGAAACACGAAGCTAAAGACAGGTAGAGTTTAGGTTCCTGTACGTTCTCAGATGTTCCTGGGATAAAGAGTGCTTTAAACCACAGCATTAAGTGTGCACACTTGTTAGCAAAGAAGAGGAAGTGTGTTGGGCTGGTGGGGATGGGTATAGATATCATCCCCTGCATGTTAAATTGATATTGGGACATAAAAGAAATAATGTGTGATCTGCAAACCGTCCACACGAGAGTTAAGTCAATGCCATCAGAGATCAGTAGATGACTTACAAAGCGAATGCAAAATAAAATGTAAAGTGTTAATATTTCCTGTTTCCACTTGTCTTTTTTGGAGAGTAGAAGAAGCAGTGAGCTCCCTTAATGGTGACAGAGGTTTAGAAATTTTTCAAATTGCCTAGGAGTTTTTTTAACCGACATGTTTGTGGGGAATATTCACCAAGAAGTCCAGTGGGAAATAACTTAGTTCTTCTGGTATCTCACTCTTGTCAGGATGGTTCTGGAGCTGGGGAGGTGAGGAAAGACTGAGGGAGATTAGGGAGGGATCTGATCTGAGTACCAGCCAGTGACTGCTGCTACCTGCTCTGCTCCACTAGGATTTTTATTGATTTCCAGATAGGATAGAGTAGTTTTATTTTAGATTTTATTTGAGATGATCAGGTCCTCTTTCAAAGTTATTGAAACAGAATCTCTGGGGATCAGTCAGGGAATCCGCATTTTAACATCTTTAGATGAAATTTAGGCAGAAGTGAATCTTGGTGAAGCAATTTTTATTATGCTGCATATTTTCAACCGTATCATCTCTTGGAACTTTGATAGTAAAGAGTATTCATCTGATACCATATTGTAGACAGTGGCAGATTTCCTAGATTCTTCTCATGCCTCTTTGGACACATACCAGGTAGGAATCCCACGTGAGTATACTCAATGTAAGGTTTGCTTGTGTTAAAAAAAAGCAATTGGAAATGCTATGTAGAATTATCCCTTACTGGGCTTCCCTGGTGGCACAGTGGTTGAGAGTCCACCTGCCGATGCAGGGGATGCAGGTTCGTGCCCCGGTTCGGGAAGATCCCACATGCCACGGAGCGACTGGGCCCGTGAGCCGTGGCCACTGAGCCTGCGCGTCCAAAGCCTGTGCTCCGCAATGGGAGAGGCCACAACAGTGAGAGGCCCCCGTACCCCAAAAAAAAAAAAAAAAAAAAAAAAAGAGAATTATCCCTTACTTTAATGAAAGCCTTCTGAGTGATTCAGCCTGAGTTCTTATTCCAGGGCCAGCATTACTCCCATTAGCAATCTTTTGTTTATGAACTTCAATGGACTGCTCTCAGAGTAATAAAAATAGTCTAAAGAGATTAGCACCAAAATTCCCCAGTACTTCTTTTTGTGCAGCTAGCCCTGAGTTAAAGGATTTATGTTTTCTTTCCCCATCAAACATAGGCATACATACCCCAATATATTTCTGATTCATATGCATTTTGTTATCTGGTCTGTTTATCCTGGATTATGTTACATTTTTGTTAGTCAGGGTTTTTTTTCCCTGATGTATCATTATGGTTATATTTTTTTCTTCATATTTTGTAATATGTATCTTGGAGAAGAAATTTATAGAGAAAGGAGGCTGAACAAAATGATCTCTGAATGCACACTCCAATTCTCTGACATGTAATGATTAAATGATAACTTTCAATTCTTAAAGACTAGAATACTTCTAGCAATTCTATGGATTCTAAATAAATAGTAAGGATATCTTTAACAGGTTTTTTTTATGAATGGGCTTTATTCTGTTACAGAAGTTTTGGTTTTACAGAAAAATTGCACAGAAAGTACAGGGAGTTCCCATATGCCCCCCTATATACTGCTACCCCACCCCCAGTTTTCCCTGTTATTAACATATTGCATTAATGTGGTATATATTTGGTATAATTGATAGATCAATATTGCTAGGTTATTATCAGTTAAGGTCTATAGTTTACATTGAGATTTACTCTTTGTGCTGTATAGCTGGATAGCTTTTGACAAATGTGTAATGCCACATTTTCACCATTACCATATTGTATAGAATAGTTTCCCTGCCCTAAAAATCTCCTGTGCTCCACTTGTTCATCCATCCCTACCTTGTTCCCTCAAAATCCCTGGCAACCATTGATATTCTTATTGTCTGTATAGTTTTGCCTTTTCTAGGATGTCATATATTTAGAATCATACAGTACTAGCCTTTCTGGACTGACTTCTATCAATCAGCATTATTTATTTAAGGTTCCTCTGCATCTTTTTCTGGCTTAATAGCTCATTTCTTTTTATCACTGAATAATGTTCCATTGTATGGAGTACTACAGTTAATCTACTCACCTTTTGAATTATCTTGGTTGCTTCCAATATTTTGGCAGTTATGAATAAAACTATTATAAACATTATTGTTCAGGATTTTGTATGGACATAAGCTTTCAGCTCATTTGGGTAAACACCTAAGAGCATTGAGTTGGATCGAATGGTAAGCCTATGTTTAGTTTTGTAAGAAACTGCTAAATTGTCTTCTAAAGTGACCGTTTTGCATTCCCACCAGCAACGAATGAGGGTTCCTGTTGCTCTACATTCTTACTAGCATTTGGTGTTCGTGTTTTGGGTTTCAACTTTTCTAATAAGTGTGTAAAACAGCGTTCAATAAGTTGTTTTAATTTTCATTTTCCTGATGACACATGATATGGAGCATCCTTTCACATGCTTAATTTGCCATCCATATAACTTCTTTGGTGAGGTGTCTGTTCAGAAATTTGCCATTTTTTAATTGGGCTGTTTATTGAGTTTTAAAAGTTCTTTATATATTGTGAACACAATTCTTTCATTAGATATGTGTTTTACAAATATTTTCTCTTAGTCTATGGCTTGTCTTTTTATTTTCTAACAGTGTCTTTCACAGAGCAGAAGTTTTACATTTTAATGAAGTTCAGCTTATTGGTTTTTTTCATGGATTGTGTCTGTTATTGTGGGTTTTGGTTTTTTTTTTTTTTTTTTTTTGCGTTACGCGGGCCTCTCACAGTTGTGGCCTCTCCCGTTGTGAAGCTCAGGCTCTGGACGCGCAGGCTCAGCGGCCACAGCTCACGGGCCCAGCCGCTCCGCGGCACGTGGGATCTTCCCGAACCGGGGCATGAACCCGTGTCCCCTGCATCGGCAGGTGGACTCTCAACCACTGTGCCACCAGGGAAGCCGATATTGTGTTTTAAAAATCCTCTTCGTGCCCAAGGTCATCTAGATTTTCTCCTGTATTATCTTCTAGGAGTTTTATAGGTTTTCATTTTACATTTATGCTTATAATACATATCGAGTTAAATATTTGTGAAGGGTAGAAGGTCTGTGTCTAGATTAATATTTTTTGGAGTGTGGATGTCCAGTTATTCCAGTGCCAGTTTTGGAAAGACCATCCTTTCTCCTTTGAGCTGCCTTTGCTCTTTCATCAAACATTAGTTGACTATATTTGTGTGGACCTATTTCTGGGCTCTCTATTTTTTCCATTGATCTATTTGTCTATTCTTTTGCCAGTACCATGCTCTCTTGATTACTATAGTAAGTCTTAGAAGTTGTCAGTTCTCTTACTTTGTCCCACTTTAGAATTGTGTTGGCTATTCTGTGTCTTTTGCCTTTCCATAATAGCTTTGGAATCACTTTATTGATACCCACAAAATAACTTGCTGGGATTTTGATTGGGATTGCATTGAATCTATAGATCAAGTTGGAGAGAACTGACATCTTAATGATACTGAGTCTTCCTGTCTATGAACATGAAATGTCTTTCCATTTATTTAGATATTTAATTTCCTTCATCAGTATTTTGTAGTTTTCCTTATATAGATCATGTACATATTATGTTAGACTTATACCTAAGTATTTCATTTTTTGTAATGAAATAATGTAAATGTAATGTAAATGGTGTTGTATTTTAAAATTCAGATTACATGTGTTCGTTGCTGATATGTATAAAAATGATAGACTGTTGTATATTAATCTTCTATCTTGCCACCTTGCTATAATCTCTTATTAGTTCCAGAATTTTGTTGTTATTGATTCTTGGGAGTTTTTACAGAGACCATCATGTCATCTCTGAACAAAGCTTTATTTCCTTCTCCCCAGTCTAGGAATTCCATGTACTATTGAATGTGAGTCGTGAGAGGGGGCATACTTGCTTTTGTCCTGATTTAGAAAGCATTTAAGTCTGATGTTAGATGCAGGTTTTTGCATACATTCTTTAACAAGTTGAGGAAGTTCCTCTCTACTACTTTGCTAAGAGTTTTTACTATGAATGGATGTTGGATTTTTCCACATACTTAAAAAAAAAAATCTGTTGATATAATTAAAATTTTTCTTTAGTCTGTTGATTGCATTAATAATTGACTTTTTTGAATATTTAACAAACCTTGCATACCTAGAATAAATTCCACTTGATTATGGTGTATAAATCTTTTTATACATTGTTGGGCTTGATTTGCTAATACTTTGTTGAGGATGTTGGCATTTATGTTTATGAGAGAGTTTTCCTTTCTTGTAATGTCTTTGGCTGGTTTTGGTGTTAGGCAGATGGTGGCCTCATAGAATGAGCTTGGAAGTGTTTCCTCTTCTATTTTCTGGAAGAAATTGTAGAGTACTGCTCTCATTTCTTCCTTAAATGTCTGATAGAATTCAAGAGTGAAACCATCTGGGCCTGGCGTTTTTTGTTTTGAAAGTTTATTACTTATTGATTCAATTTCTTTAATCTATGTAGGTCTTTTCAGATTATCTATTTCTCCTTGTATGAGTTTTGGTAGATTGTGTCTTTCAAGGAGTTGATGCATTTTACCTAAGTTATCAAATTTATGGACATAGAATTGTTTACAATATTCTTTTATCATTCTTTTAATGTACATGAGATCAGTAGTGATAGCTCCTTTTTCATTTCTGATATTAGTAATTTGTGTTTGCTCTCTTTTTTAGTTTTTTCTCTTGGTTAGCCTAGCTAGAGCTTTGTCAATTTTATTGATCTATTCAAAGAACCAGCTTTTGGTTTTATTGCTTTTTCTCTATTGATTTCCTGGTTTTGATTTTATTTATTTATGATCTAATATTTATTATGTCCTTTCTTTGTGCTTACTTTGGATTTAATTACTCTTCTTTTTCTAGTTTCCTAAGGCTAAATTAGATTACTGATTTGAGATCTTTTTTCTTCAGTAATACATGCATCCAATGCTATAAATTTCCATATAAGCAATGCTTTTGCTGCATCCCACAAATCTTGATAGTTTGTCTTTTCATTTTCATTTATTCAAAATATTTAACAAATTTTCTTGAGACTTCTTTTTTGACTCATGTGTTATTTTGAAGTGGTATTTAATATTGAAATATTTTTGCATTTTCTAGCTATCGTTCTGTTATTGATTTCTAGTTTAATTGCATTGTGGCCTGAGAGTATACTTTGTATGAGTTTTGTTTTCTTTTAATTTTGTCTACAGTGATGGCCAGCCTCATTCACCCAGACACACACAGCAGAATCTTCATATACAGCACAATTAACTGGCCATTATGGCAATTAGGAGACTGTGCCCCGCCCCTGGAAGTGCCGCTGTGCAGCCTACATAAGCATCTACCACTGAGCAATAGTG
The DNA here is from genome assembly GCF_008692025.1 of Phocoena sinus. Classification (NCBI taxonomy): domain Eukaryota; kingdom Metazoa; phylum Chordata; class Mammalia; order Artiodactyla; family Phocoenidae; genus Phocoena; species Phocoena sinus. The sequence goes on from NC_045776.1 coordinate 40,819,029, forward strand.
ACAGTGACAGGCAACATGGACACAGGTGCTACCCTGTCTCTGAGCAACCTCCTAATCTGGCCCATCTTCCTGTCACCTTGGGATTCTGGAGTACAACCCCGTTACTCCCACCAATCCCCAGGGCCTCAAGCATCTATGCAAATGTAACCATGTTTATGCAAATTGGAATGTCAAGCCCAGAGGCATCCAGAAGTCACCCCCACCTGACTATTTGCTTGGATTCCCCACCATTTTTGTTCTTGCTTGGCTGTGGGGGTTGGTGAGGGCAGAATGGGGAGACTTCCTTTGGCATCTTCCTACTGGAGTGGACACCTAACTAGGCCTTCTGATATTCCAAAGGCATGTGGGATTCTCCAGGGTACGGAGGAAACCCCAATCCCCATCGTGATTCATTCCCAGATCCCTGGATGGTTTGGGGTACCCCTCTCTATGGATCCTGGGGAACAGAAGGTGAGGACACAAGGGACTTCCCAGCAAGGTGGGGGTCTCCCTACACCTGCCTGTGACCCCTTTGAGGAAGGCATTGTTAAATGAGCCTGCCTGGAGACCCAGCCCTGAGGTTGTATGACCAGGCCCAGACCCTGGCTGTGAGGGCAGCAAGTTTGTCCAGCGGGCCAAAGTCTGTCCAGGGCCCCAAAGTTTCCACTAGGACTTGCTGTGCCTTGCGAGGGGCAAGCGTCTGAGATCTCTGTGTGGCGACTCGGCTGATGCATAAAAAACAGCCACCCGCTGGTGAGGATTATGAATCAGCCAAAGTGTGGTCTATTTTGGTGAGTGTTCCATAAGAGCTTGAGAAGGATGAATATATATTCTGCTTTTGTTGGATGAAGTATTCGAAAACCATTTGATTGATGGTGTTGGCCAGTCTATGTATGCCTCTTTCTCTGTTTATTGTGTGTGGACACTAAACTTAAACTTTTATCGATTTTTCCTTTTTATTTTAGTAGTAGATTTTTATTAATTATGACTATCTTTTACCTTTACTCCATATGGTTTATTTTTGGTGAGAAACCTTCCCCGAAGTTGGTGGCAGTTCTTGCAGAGCTAGCTTCACGATACCTGTGTTGTCACACAGGACCCCGTGTTCAGAAGGGCTTCACATTTGGTTTCAGGCTCTATTGTTCCCGTCTTTAAATTCTTAATAATTTTGTCTTTGAACTTGTGACTTGTAAGTGATGTCCAGCTAGACAGTGAAGCATGCCCGTGTGCAGAGGAGGTAAGCACAATATGCGTATCTTCCTTTCCTTGCCACTTCATCACATACAGCCTTCAAGGTGCCCTATAAGCACAAAATTTTGGTGGAGCAACAATGTGTAGAGTTTTAGCAAGACCGAAAGGGAATACAAGTTAAGCACATTCCATAGAGTTAGCAGGGGTATTGAGGGGCCAGAGAAGCCATGTTTTCCTTTGTGATAGGAACTTCAAACAGAAAGAAGGCAATGGCATTCTAGAAACAAATAGCCAAGGAACTCTATCACATCCTTTCTTACTCTTGCTATCCCTCAGATTACCCAAAGGAAAAAGAAAAGAAATGATGACACAGAGGGAAAGGCAAACATAGGGCAATCCATTGTTCTTTTTCCTCTTGGTCTTTTCTGAAGGTAGAGAATGTTGGTAGAATGTGTACCTGTACAGAAGCAAAATAAAAAAAAAACAGTGCCGTTGGTTTTGTACATAATCTTCAGCATTTGGTAAAAAGAAAACACGTATGTTTGTATGAGCTATAAATTGCATATTGTAATTTCAGTGACTTATCTTGCCCTTGTATTTACATTGAAAAATGCTATTGAACAACATAAAGGCAAAGGATATAATTCATTGTTAATTTTTTATTTAAATTTTTCATTTTTCTTTAACTACTCTAACAATATATAGCAAATAAAAAAGCACCATGACAATTTAAGACAAAAACCATGAAAAAAAGAAAAGTATATTTTAGGACCTTTAACTGCACCTTTTTCCTGTTTTTTGCACAAGGGCCCTGCATTTTCATTTTGCACAGGGCCCTGCAAATAATGTAACCAGCCCTGAACCTTTAAAGGAAAAATATTTATTATATACAACAAAGGAGTTAGTAGTAGTGAAACGAAGATTTCATTAAAACGTTTGCTGAGATTTATGATTTAACACGGTAACAGCAGCTGTACAAGAAATTACAAAGAAAATGATAGACTTCTTTGACAATTCAAAATTTAAAACGTACTTGAAGAAAAACATAAAATTAATGATAAATTGGTAAGCTACTTGTAAAAATGGTAGGTAAAGGGTTAATAATTTTCTATATAATGAGTTTTTCCAAATCAACAATATAAAACATCCTGGTGGACAAATTGGCAATACTTATCAACAAAGAATTCATAAAAGAAAAATACTAAGCATCATAGAAAAAATATAACTTTACTAATAATAAAATACTGAAAAAATTTTAACAAATATATATATTTTTAATACTAAGTTGACATTGGCTGACGTGCAATGAAATAATCATACATGCCATTGCTTGGGGACAAAGCCAACTTAGCAAAGATTCATTATAGGATTGTTTTGCAGTGAGTGTGCTTAGATCCCATAGTTAATTTCTAGGACTTTTGTCTAAGCAAATTATGAGAAATGGGTTGAGGATTTTTGTATAAGGCTGCTGATTTTTTATTTTTCAGTAATATAAATAAGGTATGGTGGTGTTTTTAAAATAAGTCCACAAATGTTTTAACCCCTCCCTCCAAAATGTGAAGCCTATTGAGTGAGGGCAGGACTTAGTGACTCGCTTCTGAGTAGAGCATGGTGGAAGTGATGGTGTGTGACTAGGTTATAAAATGCATCACTATTTCATCCTTGCTGTCTCTCTGATTTTATTTGCTCTGGGGAAGACACTCAAGCAGCCCTGTGGAGAGGCCCAATTGGCAAAGAACTGAAGTGTTCAGCCAAGAGCCCTGTGAGTGAGTCTTAGAAGGGAATCTTCCAACTCAACAGGTCCTCCAGCAGATTGGATGCAACTTGAAATGTCAGTGGTAGATGGGCTGCTGTCTGGAATCTTTGCCAGGATCCCATAGGTGAATCACAGAGAAGATTATTATAATGTTGGAACAAAGCTTTGCCATTTTCTATGACAGAAACATCTTCTCTCCTATTGAGAAACATCTTTTGGTTTGCTACCAAGTTTTAGCAGAGACAGAACACGGCGACCAACCACCAAGTTACCATGTAACCTGAGCTGCCCATCACAAACTGATGTTGTTTGACTCACCAAGCTGTAAATCTGGGGACAAGCAGCAGCATATGTTATCAAATGGGAGGGGTATATACCAGATTAGGCTCAAGTGGCTCCTGAAGGCACAGTAAGTTGCATGAATGGTCCAAATCTCCATGGCCTTTACCTCTGCTACATTGCCTTCTTTCTCCCAACCTTCTCAACCTGTGGTCTCATAGGGAATTTTCTATGACCAATTGACTACGGAAGAAAGAGATTGGGCCTGGCTTTACCAATAGCTCTGCAAAATATACAAAGGCGAGTGGCAGCATCATGACCCTGAAAGATGGTGATAAAGGACAAAAAGTCAAACTGCTTATGTTTCTTAAAAGCAGAGATGATCAGAGTTAGGGGTATATATAGTTCTGGACTGGGCTAAAGGGTTGGCTGGATAGTCAGGGATGTGGAAAGAATATAATTAGCAGATTGATGACAGGATGTCTGGGTAAAAGAAGTGGATAGACTTATCTGATTGGGCACCTAACATGAAGATATTTGTGTCCCATGTGAATGCTCACCAAAGGTTGACCCCAGCAGAAGGGGATTTTAGTAATAAGATAGATAGGATACCATGTTTTGTGAATGTCAATGAGCCTTCTTCCCTAGTTACTTCTGCCACTTACCAGTTGAGCTCAGGAAAAATAGGCTATGGTGGCAGAAAGGGAGGTTATGCATGGGCTCATCAACATGAACTTTCACTCCCCTGGGCCAGCCTGGCCAGGGTCATTGCTGAGTACCCAACTGCCTTCTAATTTGCCTTCCCTGCTGGCAATTCTTCTGGCCAAACTATTAACACCATCTACGGGCTTACAGAATGCCTTCTCCGTCCACATGGTCATAGCGTTGCTCATGACCAAGGAAATCCCTTCACAGCGATGGGCTCAAGCTCATGGACTTCACTAATGGTACCAAGTTGCCCTAAAACAACTGATGTGACAGGTTGATGGAATGGCCTTTGAAGGATTCAGTTGTGGCACTGGCTTGAGTATAATATCTGTGGGGCTAGGACAGTGTCTTTCAGGATGTGGCATATGCCCTAAGTCCAGTATTTGGTACTGTTGTTTCTCCCATAGCCAAGATTCATGGGTCCAGAAATCATGGGACTGAACTTTGGGCTCTACTTGCTAGAGTTTGTAATTCTAAAGGGAGGAATGCTTCCACTAAGTGAGATAATTCCATTGAATTGGAAATTGAGACTGTTATGTGACCACTTTGGGCATCTCATGACATTGACCCAACAGAAAAAGAAGGGGATTACTGTACTGGATGGGGTAAATTTTCCTGATTATTAAGGGGAAATTTGTTCCTGCTGCATAATGAGGATGAGGAGTATGTCTGGAATGCAGGAATCCCTGACCCCTGACCTTTTTCTTCCTTTTTAATTTGAATGCAGCTTGCTCTTGTGAAGATGATGTTTGTGCCTTCTGCTTTGTCGTTAGTTTTCTTTTGTTTTGTTTTTTACTTTTTTCACCATTTATTAAGTGTACAGTTTGCTGAATATAGACTTACATTCATTCATTTTGCAATTATTGAATGAATAATGAACTGGGAATTTAGAGTCAGGAATTACTCAACACAGTGGAATGAATCAAGATGTGTCTCTCTAACATCTCAATTCATAATTTTCCTTTATAACTAGCAATCTATTTCCAGAATAAGAAGATAAAATGGTCTATGAGCAGTCACTCCCTCCCATGGTCATTTTAATTCTGTACACATTCTTCCACATTTTGATCTTTTTTTGTTGCCCTCAGTGCTCCTTTCCTTTATCTCTACCTTAGCAGTGTGCTTGCTGAACAAATTGCTTCTGGCTGTTAAAGGGAATAGACAAGGCTGCTTTCTGTCATGATTAGCTTTGGGGATTTATGAGGGAAGCCGCTCACGAAGTGTGAGCAGAAATCATCCACTGCCCATATGTTGCTGGTCCTGATAACAGGTAAAATCTATGGGGTAAATCTGCACAATCAAGCTTGCATAACTATTAAGAATACTTCACTTGAAGGTTGGAGATTTTGTTTGAGGTCCTCTGGTATTTTTCTTACCAATTATTTAAACTCCAAAGAAGTTACCGTCATATATCTTTCATTGTCTCGGAAAATATTTCAAAATGAGGTGAAAGCAGAAAGAATTCAATGGATATGGTGAGAGTGATTTGGAAAATTTGAATCCAGTTCAGTTTTCAGAAAATGCATAAGATAGATCAACTTGGGCAAGGTGGTACTTAGGATGTAAGGAAATAAATGGTACTGATTTGTTGTGGGTGCTAAAGATTTTATTGGCTTCATTCTTAAGTACGGATGATATTCTGTTATTTATACCTTATCATATCTCTTAAAGGTATTTCAAGGAAAAAGTCTTGACACAAGTCCTACAGGCAAAGTATTCTATTCCCATTTTGAAGAGGTGAAACTGCTGAAGTTCAGAGAGCTAAAATGGTATGCCTCAAAGTCACATAGGTAACAGGATGGGACCCAGAATCCAGATTCTTTCCACCTGTGTCCATGCTTTTGGTGGCTAGTTACATTTACACTTCTTTGATAGCTTGTCTGTGATCATTTCCTAGGTTCTCACACTCTGAGTGATTTCTGACACATATGCCACTTCAGAAGGTACAGAACAGAGTGACTATGGATGTAAGAATAGGGATAGATGATAGGGAAGCTTGTTGAGAAATGGATGGAGCCCAAAATAGGGGAGTCGTCCATTCCTATTCTCTCAGGAAAAACCAAAGTCGTGGTAGGTGAACTAGTGTCTGAAACATGTAGGCCATTTTCAGTTCCTTAGCTGTACCTGAATTCACTTCCTGTATGGTTTTGACATGAGAGGTTGGTTTCTTTTGAGTTTACAACACTGTCACCTAGTTCTAAAGAAAACAAGTATTTGAGTGAGTGATCTTCAGGTAGATGATGTATATCCTACACACAGAGGCCAATAAGATAGGGAAAGGCACGAGGCTAAAAGAGAATAAGAGAATATATAAACTTTACAAACATTGTAGACTTCATTTAAACAGAAAATGTTGATTAGCTTATGAGTAATTTTGCAATATAACATCTAACCAAATCATATTTTTAAACAAGTGGTTGACTAGAGAAACAAAATGTAAATATCAACCTCATTATTTGGACTCCTTTGAGAATAATGTATAGCATAGAGAGAGGCACTATTGTATAGCAGCTCAAGAACTCAGACTCAAGAACCACAATGGATAATGGTTTGAATATAGGCTTCACCACTTAACACTTGTGTGACCTTAGGTAAGTTATTCACCTTTCTAAGGTTCATTTTCCTCATCTGTGAAATGGGAGTGATACCTGCAACTGCCTCTTAAGTTTGGTGTGAAGATTAAGTGACAGCTTGCCTTAAACGTAAGCTTTTATTACATTATATTTACTTTTTGTGGCTCATGGAACATACTATTGGCAAGTATTAGGAATATATTTATTCCCTTTGTGACTGCAAAACCAAATCAGATGCTATGAATGTATGTATCACAGAAGGTGAGAGCAGAGCTGTCAGAAGGGTTGGCTTGATTAATGTTTGGGAGTTTGCAGGGCAGGTGCATCCAAATAAGCAGAAAGGGATGGAGAAGGATGGTGAGGAAGTGATTAACAAAATGTTCATATTCAGCCTAGTGGACTAGGCTGAATATGGATGGAAGCGAAGCCCTTCACAAGGTGAGATACGGGAGAAATCAGAGAAGTTCAGAGACTGGATCAAATGCTAGGTGGAGATTGGAGGTATGGGAGGTGAGAGCTGGAAAGACAGGAGATTATGCTGAGCAGGCTGAATACTAGGGCATATGCTTTTCAAAGGTGGAACAGTTGTGAATAATGACAAAGTCCAAGTTGTGGTCATGCTGAAAAGAAGGGGAGAAGGGGATAATTGGAATTAATTAATATTGGAAGGTCAAATAACCATGAAGCCAAGGTGACAGATGGGTGATTTACATATTCACAGATGTCCCCAAAATGATGGCAGAAGATGGCTTGGAAAATGAGCATAATATCAGTGAGGAAGGGTAAAGGGTGTACTAGCCAGGCAACTCAGATCTCCATGGAAGAGGGATTATTGCAGGAAATTCAGTCAATATTTAGTAGCTAGAAGACAAGTGACACAGAGAGGCTGTGACTTGGGACCTGGGACCTGGGACCCTTTACTGCAGTGCTTGTACCTGGACAAGCGTGTCTGCAAGCAACAGAATACAAAGAAGCTATAAGGGATAAAAATCACTGCACACATGCGCAGATGGGGGAAATTATGAACAACAAGATACAGAAAGGCCAGAAACAGTTGACACTTTTGAGGTGCCGGGAGCAAAAGCAAGGCACTGCACATGATCCCTGCACACAGCACCACCAAGGGGGTGGGAAGACCACCTAAGCCACACCTTTAGCCCAACCCCCTAATCTGCCCCTACCCTCAGGCCATTTAAGGAACCGACCCGTGAGTGAGGGCATCTGTTACTTGTTTTTTCTCCCTTGTGCTGCAGCATGGAGTCCCAGTAAAGCCTTGTCTGAATTCCTTATCTGGCCTCTTGTCAATTTCTATTGCTTATAGAGTCCAAGGACCTGAGTCAGTAACAACAACCCCTTGTCCTGAGGCATTTCATATTTCTGAGAAAGCGTCTGCACTTGAAAGAGTTTGCAGGAGAGCAGTGTTTGGAGGGGGAAACCAAGTGTAAGAGAAGACTAGGAGGCTCAGAGTGTGGAGGCTGACGATTCTCACCTGACTGTATTAGAATCGCCCCCAGGGCTTTTAAAAATCACCCAGGTCTGAGAGGAGTTGCCCATACTCTGTAATGACCTCTATGGGAATAGAATTTTAAAAAGAGCAGATGTATGTATATGTATCACTGATTCACTTCGCTGTACAGCAGAAACTAACACAACGTTGTAAATCAACTCTACTCCAATAAAAATTTAAATATATATATATGTATATATACTACAGGAAAAATTTTTAAAAATCACCCAGGTCTGGGCACTTCCCCAAACCAATGGAGTCTAATTCTCACAGATTGGGGGTGTCAGCTGTATTTTGTAAAAGCTCAGAATGACTTAATGGGATGTGAGAAGTCGCTTAGGTCAAGAATGAGTCAGCTGGGAGGAAGAACGGAGTAGAAAGAGGGGGATGACCTAAGGGACTGGCATTTGAAGCTGCAGTGGGCATGGGAAGCATGGAATTAACTGTTCTCTGGATGCAGAATGAGGCTTCGTGTCCACACAGCTTCCTGGGAGCTTTCGTTACTCCCAGAGTGGAAATTGTGTGGGTGAGAAGTGAAGAAAGCAACAACTGCTGTGGGGAAATCCTTGGGATGAAAGGTCAGAAACTATTTATTTACATTTGTCTCCTTCACGCTCTCATTCTCTCTCTCTCTCCCAGTTTCTCTCTCTAAAGCCCAGAGGTCGGTGGAACATCACTGCCCTGTGAAATAAAAGCAGCTTATTTAGCTTAGGGTCACCGATGACGGTGGATCCCACGTCCTTGTGCACAATTCCCTTTCTTACTGTTCTCAGAGACAAGGCCCAGCCCCTTCAACAGTTTTCTCAGCATCTCTTTTCACAGTGCACTGAGCTAGGCTTCTAAAGCAGTAGTATTGGGATTTAAGTGACCTGGATGGCAGATGGGACTCCTGGCAGGAGATGCTTCAAGATGCCCTCTACTTCCCAGAGCCATGGACACACCCCAAACCGGGAGGGAAACAATGCCAGGTAGCTCTTGGGTCACTTTAAACCCTTTGTTCAGAGTCCTAGGCACTGACACCCTTCTAGCTAATCAAGCATTTTCATTCATGTAGCTGTACATATAGCTATACGTGTATAGCACATCTCTCTAAAAAATCTACCTTGACCATAAAATTCTTATGCCCTGAATAATCATAAAAAAAGCTAGCTAGAATATATGTATTTCTTTTTTTCCCCTGGAGCTATTTTATTCTAAATAAGGCCTACTGAGTACAAAGGTCAAAGTACCTATATGGCTGCATCTTTCTGATTATGACCAGGGTCCCACACTGGAATCCAACTAAAGAGCATGGATTCTGACCAGGCCCTAGGATTGTTCTGTGAAGCACTTATTTTATATCTCATCTGTATAAATTTTTCTCTTGGATAAATCCAGTAAGAAAAGATTCTGAAATTTTTTTTATTAATCATGTATCAGTAAAATGTTTTAATTTAAAAATAGGATAATTAGGAGTAGGTAATAGCTACACAAACTTGATAAGGAGTAAAAATTCTTTGAATACATTTGAAGCAAATTATACAAGTAGAACATGTAGGAAGTCTGAACTAAGCACCATAGAAAGAGGTCTCTTGGTCACTTCAGAAAGTGCATTAAACTGTCAGTACAGTGATTCTGTTCTTGAAAAGGTAATTATGGCCTTGAAATGCTAAATGAGAATTCCAAATGTAGGAAACACTTGGCACCTTTCCCGTTAAGTACTCAAAATTGTCAAAATCTCTCCGTGCTCAGTTCTGCTTCTGTAATTAAATAAGGCAACATACATGGAGAATAATCAAAGGATGCCAATAAAGGACAAGGTAAACAATAAGGAAGTTAACAACTTGATATTATTTATCTGAGGGAAGACACGACATAAGAGGTATGATAGAGTCATCAGTTTGCTGGAAAAGAAAGCCCTTTGTCAAAAATAAAACCATGTTATAATGGGAAGGAACACTGAATTTCAGAGCCAAACAAGCATGGAGTACAATCCTGGCTCTCCTACTGTACGACTTTGAGAAAGGAACTTGACGTTTCCTAGTTTCTTCAGCTCCAAATGGGGATAAAATGCAACCCGCTATTCATTACTCTAAGGATGAGATTAAATCATGTAAGTAAAACACCTAGCAAAATATCTGGTAGAGAGCAATAGTGGGGTGACAAGGATAAACTAATAAAGCCTGATAGTGATGTTGACATTCATCCTGGTGGTCCTGGATGGACAGCGATTAAGAACATGATATCTGAAGCTATGTTGCCTGGGTTCAGATTCCAGCTAAACCGTGTCCTAGCTGTGGGACTGTGGGCTATTTAAATTCTCTCATTTTTGTCATTTCTTAACCCAACATTGTCTAAAGATTTTGTGAGGATGACATTAGTTAATGTGTTAAATGTTTAGAATAGTTCCAGAGACTTTTCTGTCTCTTCTGCTTTCTTTATCCCTTCGTCTTCCCCTTTCTCCTCCCCCTTCTTTTTATAATTAATATGGTTCATGGGCAATACTTTTGATATTTCTGATAAGTTGTAAGCACGAATATTGAATCACAGCAAAAAGTGCATGAATACTCGTTTCATCTATCTGGCCAGTCCTCCTTTCTTCCCTTCCATTCCACATGCTAATCCCAAGAGCACTTCCTAATAAAACTTCTGCGTGCTAATCTCCATCTAGAGTCTACTTTCTGGGGAATGCAGCACTGGACAATCACCACCACTATCCTCCCATCAATAATAACATCTTAACAATGATAATAATAACAAACATTTGAATATTATGTGCTGAACACTATACTAAATCCTTCATATGTATTATCTAAGATAATGTTCAAGAGTTAGGTACTATTAGTGCCTCCATTTTATATATATGGCAACTCTGGCTCAGATACGTTAAGATGTTTTCCTTGGTTACATAGCTGTGAAATGGTGGAGCTAGGATTTGAAAGCATGCAGTTCAGCTCCTAAGATGTCACACTTGACCATGATATTATGCTGTCATTTAGCAGGTGCTCAGTAAATATTTGTAGAATATTTTGAGGTGATTTGGGTTTTTCATGGAGTTGGTTACAGAATCCTCTCATTGTGACACGTTCCTGCCCGGAATGGACCCATTATTGTTGATAATAAATGCAAACAATTGGGTGAATGGGTAGTAAAAATGGGAAGAGAAGCAGAGAAATGTCAAGTCGAGACATTTCTCTAGGGGAATGTTTTGCTCAGAAGATAAGTGTGTTTAAGGAACGTTAAATGCACAATATGTGTATAAAAATATGCTCAATGTCCCAAGTAATTGGTGAGATACCCATTAAAACGACACTGAGATATGATCAGATTCACACAATTTGTAAAGAGCTGATAATGTCAATGTTGGCAAAAATATGGGAAACTGGACATTACCATCCAGTGCTGATTAGTTTTAGTCAGTACTTTGGATAGCCATTTTTTTTTTTTTTTTTTTTTTTAATTCGGTACGCGGGCCTCTCACTGTTGTGTCCTCTCCCGTTGTGGAGCACAGGCTCCGGATGTGCAGTCTCAGCGGCCATGGCTCACGGGCCCAGCTGCTCTGCGGCATGTGGGATCTTCCCGGACCGGGGCACGAACCCGCGTCCCCTGCATCGGCAGGCGGACTCTCAACCACTGCGCCACCAGGGAAGCCCTCGGATAGCCATTTGACACTAATAGCTTTGCAGTTAAACTCAAATAATTAGAGAAATTCTTAAACACATGCATTAAGAGGAAAATATAAGGATGCTCCAGCAGCATTGTTTGTGAAAGTATTTTTTTTTTTTTTTTTGCGGTACGCGGGCCTCTCACTGTTGTGGCCTCTCCCGTTGCGGAGCACAGGCTCCGGGCGCGCAGGCTCAGCAGCCATGGCTCACGGGTCCAGCCGCTCGGCGGCATGAACCCGCGTCCCCTGCATCTGCAGGCGGACTCTCAACCACTGCGCCACCAGGGAAGCCCTGTGAAAGTATTTTTTAAACGTTCGAATATCTATCAGTAAGGGCATGAAGAGTATGTTTTGGTGGCATATTTATTTCACAGGATGTTCATACAGTATTTTAAATGAATGAATCCATTCTATATGAATAAACATGGATAGATTTGAAAATATAAGATTGAAAGAAAAAAGCAACTTTCAGAATGTTCAATGCAGCATGACATCATTTATGTTTTTAAAAAATCAATATGTGTATATTGTTAATGGATACAGGTGTGAGGTGAACGTATACCTTGTAGACTTTATATAGAAAATCTGTGACTGTGTTTGTCTTGTTGGAGGGAAAGAGAGATGGTGTGTTGAACAGAACCAGTGAGAGAAATAGAGGAAACAGTGTTTCCTTCAAGTTTTATTTCTTAAACTACAATAACAAAAAAGACCTAAGGCACATATTTTTAAAAATCAACATATTCTGTTTTGGGACAATGGGTTCTTACCTTTGTACTTTGTTATATTTTATTTATGCTTTTCAAAATACATAACAGTAAAAATAACAGTAAAAGAGAGAGCATATGTGTAATTTTCCTAGTGAATTACTTTGTGAAGTGAAAGCTAATCTAAATGTAACTATTTAAATAGAATCTAGATATGTACGTTATTTCTAGGTGAACTTTAAAGTATAAATGTATTGTGTACTGAAACTCTAGGGAATTTCCTTCTTTGAAAAAGGATTGTTTGTTTCCTAGGGGGTAGTTTAGAGGTGGCCTCTCCTGGTGTGGAGAGAATGGGATGGATCTGGGTACCTAAACCTGGCTGATCTTCAGAATCGCCTGGGGGTCCTTTGCTATGCAAAAAGGTTAGCCACACCCCAAGTTTATGTGTTCTCTGGGGGTGGAGCCCAAAGATTTGTTCCCTTTCTTTTTGTCCTCTTTGAGAACTCCCAGCAGAGTCTGGTAATTAGCCCGGCTTGGAAATCTATCTCCAGATGTCCTCGTGAGTGTCCTGCCTCCCGATTATTTTAAAGATTAATTAGTTTAGTTTGGGAATGGAGGTGGTTGTTTCTGAGCTAGCGACTGGAAGGGGAGCAATAGCAAAGGTTTCCAGTTTATCAAGTGGGCATATCGTCCAACAGCGACCCCACTGGGCAGATCCCTCTTTACCCTATAAATCAGTCTGGGTTTAAGATGGCCCAGATGGCCCAGGGTGCTTAAAAAACAGATACTTCCAGCATCCTCTTTTATATAAAATCTTGAATGCTTTTCTCACTTTGTAGGTTGCTTAGTCGTTATTTTCTCTTTTAACTCCAAGAATGCTACAGACAGTTGAATATCAGTAAGAGCGTTACAATTTTGACTTCCTGGAAAATAAATATGATTGAAGTTCTATTTGTATGAAGCTCCTTGTCAGTACAAAAAGTAACTAGTAAGTACCAATCTTTGATTCTGAATTGCAGTGTTCTTTGTACTCCACTGGAAGGTGAATATAACCTCCACCCGCACACACAAAATAAAAACAGGGTAATGATTTGTGTCTGTGAGGCATTTTCTTTTTGAGAGAGGGCTCACTATAAATCCTTCTGTGCATTATTGGAGGAGTTATATGTCTTCCAGTGCTTGAGACTATAAATATATGGATCATAAAGGGAGTGCCTCCTGACAGAGACTTCTCATCCGTATCTGGTCCATAGGGCTTTTCCAGCGGCCGGAAAAATGGAGGACAGAGAAAACACAATATCAGACAAGTTTCCTTGTGGAAGCATTTTATGTTTACTGGTTTTTAAAGACTACTTCCCAGAAAGTGGCCTAAATTTATACTACTAGTTTTTCAACATGAAAAGTTAGAAGTAGCAGGCTACTATTAAGAATGATTGTTTTGGTGTTCTCTATTACTTGTGTCCTCCAATGTGGACAGTTTCTCCTTTCTGCTCTGACCCTGGGCCTTTAGCCCATGCTGATCCATATACCCTCCACCTCCTCCACATCCAATAAAAGGCAACTCTAGGAGCCCCAAAGTTTGGGTCCATCTTTCTTTATCCTCACTCTTGTCCCCCTGTCTTGCTTTTGTGTTCATTCAGCTCCTGACCTATGACTTGCCTGCCTAAAGCCTAATACTTGGCCCTGAGATCTAATTCTAGATTCAGCGTTTCCAAATTGACCCTCAAATCTGCTCTTACCCTGTGATCCTACCTGTTCTGTTTTTGGCTCCTCTATACCAACCCAGTGTTGCCTATGCTCCTGTGACTGATCCCTGAAAAGGAGGAGGATCCCTCCACTCTCACCCCCACCCCCGTCCAATGGTAAGGGTCCGATGCTTTCTCGTCCAGTGTTGGTCTGGTGGTCTAAGTAAGAGCTTGCATCAGTCCTCCACTTGTATCTGAGTCTGTGTGGTTAGGTTTCTTTTGTAAAATGTTTATTATATTTATTAACAAACACAAGTTCATCTGCCTGATGCACAGCGATGCCAAACAAACTGAAACTTCCAGTTTGGAGCAGAGAAAGGTTTATTGCAGGACCAAGCCAGGAGAATAGGTGGCTTGTGCTCAAAAAACCCTGAATTCCCCAGAGGGATATAGCAAAGCATTTTTAAAGGCCAGGCGAGGAAGGGACATCCCAGGGTATGTGATCAGCTCATGCACAATTCTCTGATTGGTCAATGCTGAGATAATGGGGCAGTTAACATTATCGATCCTTAGGTGCCAGAAGGTCGGGGGACTACGTTCTCATGATCATCAAGTAGTTAATTTCTTCCATGTAGTGGTTTTTCAGCCTCTGAAAAACTCAGGAAATAGTCATCGGATACTATTATCTGAGTACTTCAGAGAGGAGCTCCAGCAGAGGATGGGGGAGGGGTCTGTCCCAGGAAGACCCCACAGGGTCCTGCTCGGTTTCATATCCTTGGAGGGCTTCACACGTATTCTTATGATGCTGTTATTCTCAGAACATATTTGAAACACCCCGTTTGGATTGCTTTCTGAACACAGTGCCTTATATGATAAGAACTCAGTTGGTGTTTGTTGGATGAGTCCATTACAAACATGTACAAGAACGTCAATCTTGTTGTTTCATAAGAATACTTCTTATTAGTCAACAGAGCATTTCCCAACTTTTATCACCTTTTTTTGTGCCTAACCTGCATGTCACCAGATGACCATGGAACGTTTAAAAAAATAAGCGTCCCTTCACCCCAGGCTGAGGATTTTACCACTATTGGAGATTGCTAAATGCATGTGGCACAGACTGGGAAGGAGTTTCTCAAACAGGGCATTTGAGCAAATTTCAATTAATTGTGGAATTTCTAGAAGTGTATGGTCTCCTAGCAGGAATTCTTTAAAAGGGATTATGCTCATTTCGTTGATTTTTTTTTAGGGTGTTTTAAAAAATCAGCCGTGATATTGTATAGCCACCCTTGTTATGTTGAGCTGCCTGGAAGTACTGTAGTCTTGGGCCTTTGTTAAATATAGCATCATTTGTTTTTACTTTATGGAAACCATCTAAGCTAGAGAACAATGGCTCCTCAATGAACTCTATAATCCTCATAAAGCTATAATGAGTAATATACTCAAAGAAATAAAGTAGAAAACATTTAACTTTCCTTCTCATTTTCTGCTTTATGGGTTTTAATTTGTTCCTCAAATACTGTATTCACTATGTCACCAACATTGCCTAAGCACTTTTCTCTATTTCAAGTGCTGCACTAGGAACTGGTCATAAAGCAATAAATAAAATAGTCCCTGTCCACAAACAGTTGCTTTGGGAAGGATAGACACATAAGAAAATCTGCAAACAGTGGTAGTTACTCTTTTCAGTGTCTGGTCATGAATCCTCTGGGATTACAGAAATGATCTGTCAATTAGGAGACTAAGATGGAATGATTACTTCACAAGAAAAGTGGTATTGATGTAGGTCGGAGGTCAGCAAGTTTTGCTGTAAAGGACCAGACAGTAAATATTTTAAGCTTTGTGGCCAGACTGTCTTTGTTCTAACTACTCAATTTGGCAAATGTAGGTGTGAAGGCAGTCATAGACCATAGGTAAATGGCTGTGTTTTAATAAAACTTTATTCTACAAAAGCAGACAAAGCAGCAGAACAGACATGAGCCATAGTTTACTGACCCTTGAACTAAGTGATGAGGGATAAGTAAGGTAAAGGTATTTCAGGTACAGGGAACAACATGATAAAAGATCCAAAGAGAGAGCCTATGTATCCCTGGGTAATAGGAACATGAAGGCAGCCAGAACAGAAAGTGCTGGAAATGAGCTGAATAAGAGTGACTAAGGCTATGTTGTGAAATGCCTCATAGGTCAATTTAAAGGGTTGGATTTTACCCTGTGTGTGGAGTCACAAAGTGAGCTTTTGTCTTGTAAAACTGGTATAAATCAACTTGTTCACCTTCAAAAGTCAGAAATAGAAAGTCTACTCGAAGAAAACACAAGGTGAATACAAATTCTTCTCTTTAACATTTGTAATCATTAGCTGTGGCTAGATTATTGGACACATTACAATCTTTTTTCTTCAGTTGTGTACTATTTTTCCTACACAGCAATTACCAAGAACCTGACAAAGGCAGTACACACATATATCAATAAAACAACCCTTCAGCCTGTTCTGTCTTCAACCAACAACTTGTTTTTGCTGTTTGCCTAGAAATAATGGGACGTTTTGGAGAAAATTACTCCCTCTAATGACTTTTCTATAGAAAGTTTTTAAAAAGCTATTGGAGAGCGCAGTATTTAGATGAAATGCTAAAATAAGTCAGCTACAGAGATGAAAAATTGCCCTGTAGCTTAGTAGATTTTATAATATGACAGTTTGTCTTAAATATAGTTAGGAAAACAATTCTCCAAGAAAAGGAAGATCTCTGATATCGACTATTTAAAATCTGTAATACTAAAAGAATCTTGGAATCTTTTTCTGCTCAGAAATTGTCTGAACTTAAAAGCAACAGTTTGTAAGAGGTTTTAAAGCTAATTGATAGTGTATATATTTAATCATCCCTTTAAAATATATGTATATATATTTTATATTTAAATATTTAACTTTAATCATTGAAATATGAAGTTATTAATATAATCTCAACATTTAAGTATTTTTTATTTTAATAATTTAGGCTTTAATATTGTTAATCATTATTTTTATATAATTTTAATTTTAATAATTTTTGTTTCCATGATTTTACTAATACTTATTTCTACAATTTTCTAACATAAAAGTAATGCCATGAAGACATCAGTAAGAGAAATGATCAGGGCTATGGAGAAGCCGTGTCTGTGGAAAGAGCTGTGGGCAGAGTCCGAAGCCTGGAAGCCTAGTGCTGTCTGAGGGCCCGCAAGTCGGGCCATCTCTCTGAGGGCAGAATGTACTGATTCCTCGATTGCAATGAAATAGGAATCATGAAATGTCGAGAAACTGCCATGGAGGTTGAAGCATCAGGGAGGGCTGGAGGCCTGTGAACACACCTGTTCGGGTACAACCGGCCGACTGCTGGGGAAGCAGAGAGATGGGAAGGCAGGAATGGTCTGATTCCCGTCGTAATCACATCTAGGTAATAAATTAAGGGACCACAGTGACGCTTTATAACAACCTGCTCTTCCTTGATTTGGTACACTGATCACAGGAGTTCTCCCTAATCTATGCAGAGACTATACAATATCTAAAAACACACAGTCCTCAAAGAAAGGGAGGTTTCTTGGTAAAGAATATTTAAACACAGTATAAATATCAAAGAAAAATTTTTCATAAGGGATCCTCAGATACTATCAATACATGAGTCTCTTTCATCCCAAGCAAGTTCTTTCTTGGAAGGGACAAAGACATTAGACACTTTACACAAAAGCAGTAGTGACAGTATTACCAATGCCTTCATCTCCTTGCAAAAAGGAAAAATCTCCTTGCGAAAAGGTGTCAAGAGGGTCTCAGGTCCTTCTGCGGGGTATTTCCCTGGTGTTTCCCATCGAAATAAGAGAAAACTGAGACTTAGGTCAACATGCAGCATCGAAAACAAAGCATGAGTGTCTTCAGGTCTGAAGTGGCCCTCAGACATGTCTTCTCTGGGAGTCTTATAATCAAATGGCAGGTGACCACATGATGAAGCTGTACTTGACGAGCCCATGCTGGCAGAATGCCCATGAGCCAGAAGACTTCAGACAGATTAGAAGGATCTCTGTATCATTGATCATGAGATCAGTAGGTAGACACTGGACGTTATGGTACATATGCAACACTTTTGGTCTGGCACAGTGAACAGTGATGGACTGGTCCTTGAAATGGCATGAAGTGTACTTGTCATCTGTTGTGTTTTTGCCTGTCCCCTTGTTTTCCTTTTGGCTACCACTTCTTTGTGTGTTGTCTTGATCAGACTATAAGTCAAGATCCCTGGATAAAAGTTGATGAGGAGATTAAGCAAAGCTAATCAAGCATTCTTTTCCAGAATTTAAACCCAGAGCAGAGTGATGTAAGAACACAAAATAATTGGAACTAATCATTCCAGTTGAGGAGTAGGTTGACTGTTTTTTTTAATCTGCTCAAAACCAACAACAACCATAACCCACAACCAAACAAAAAGCCCCAAATCCACCAATACCACCATCATCAAAAACACTCAAAGTGTTAGCTGACAGCCATGAGGAATTTGCATAAATGTGATGATCCCTGAACCAGAGCAAATGCTGTTCTGTACCATGATGAATGCTAGGGCTAGTCGTGTTCTTTCTTTTTGAAAATAATCAAGTCTTCGAAATAACTTCACTTTACAAATCACATCAATGATAAGTTTGTGGTGTTAACTATAAAACCTTGTAGGAATATGATCTTTAAAAAAACAAGCCTGTTACCAAGCTTTGGAAAACACGCATGATCTTTAGCATTAAGTTTTCTGGCCTTTGTCACAATGTGTCAACCCATTCTTACAAGTTTTCTTGTCTTGCAAACCCACTGCAAGCCCGTGTCGGTCCATAAAGGCTCCACCACATGGTGGCGCTCTGGTTGTGCCTTTAGTGAAATCGCTGGTGCTTTTTAGGAAAAGGGTTGACAAAACATGAAGTTTAAAACAACCCAAAGCATCCACTCCTCAGCTTTGGATGGTCTTAGGAAAACAAAAAATGTTCTCTTTAGTGTTTTCTCTACCTCATCCCTGTATCGTTCTCCTGTTTAAGAGGCCTGCAGGTGCCCTTGACTTCGGCTCATGTAGCTGCAGCCTCCAGGACCCAAAGGTGGAGACCTAGCGGAAACTGCCTGATTCTGGACAATCAGAGGCTGGTTTGAAGATAATCCTCATCCTTTCTTGCGACTGCTCTTTTTGCCCATTCACATTCCCTGTCATCCTCTCCCAAATGAGTCACTGGGGAATTTCTAGCACACCCCAGCTTCCTGACCAATAGTTCGCTCACTCATTCTGACCAACCTGAAAAAAGATGTACTTATGTGATAAAGAGAAACAAGGTCTGATGGATGGAGTCCTGGGATGCAGTCATTCCTATTTAAACTCCAAATCTGCAGAAAGCCCATAGTCCTAAAGTAGGGAAAGCTACGGAATAGCAGTGTCTTTTGCCTGCGCGGAGCCTGTGTCCTCCTGAGAGAAAGTTGCCTTAAGGTAGAAGACCTAGTTCAGCACACTTGAAGCAAGGCTGGCCCGGTGATTTCTGCTTTCAATCGATAATTCATAGGCGGCTGAATAACATTTCGGCTGAGCTATATGAAGAGGAAATTATAAGTTGACTATGCAAGAAGTATTTTTTTCTTTTTAGCGTGAGATTTTTTTAAAAATTTAATTCATAGTGAAACAGGATGCCAGTGTCTTGGAGATCATTCAGTTTCAGTGTTTTAATTTACTATCCCTGCAAAACAAATTACCACAAACACACAGGCTAAAAACAATACATTTCCTGTGGTGTTTTCTGATTCTTTCTTGTAGTATAAAAGACAGCTATCAATTATCTCAAAGTTTCCCCCTGTCAGGAGTCCAGGGCCATCTTCACTGGAGCCTGTGCTCAGGTCCTCAACTCACAAGGCTGTTATCAAGGTGTCCACCAGCCTGCATCATAGAGGCTCGACTGGGGATGAGTCTGCTTCCAAGCTCATTTGGGTTGTTGGCAAAATTCATTTCCTTGCAGTTGGAGGACTGAGGTCCTGACTTTTTTTGCTGTCTGTGGGCTCGAGGCTGCCTGCAGTTCCCTGCCATGTGGCCCTCTTCGTAGGCAGTTCACAGCATGGCTGTTTGCTCAAGGAGTGATTGTTGATAAGAGAAAAGGCTATTAAATTATTTGTTATTTTCCCTAGTTGTGGAAGCGCGTTAGATTTCTATCGCTGTGTAACAAATTTCCATGAGCCGAGTGGCTTAAAGACACCCACTTCTGTAGGTCAGAAGTCTGGGCATGGCATGACTGGGTCCTGTGCTCAGAGTATTACAAGGTTGAAGTCGAGATGCCGACAGGACTGAGTTCTCTTCTGGAGGCTCTGGAGGAAAAATCTGCATCCAAGTTCAGTGGTTGTTGGCAGAACTCATTTCCTTGTGGTTGTAGGACTGAGATCCACATTCTCTGGTTACCAGTCAGACAGGGCCACTCATAGATCCTAGAGGCCACTCACAGCTCCTTGCATGTGGCTTCCATGGGCAATTCACAACATGGTGTTTGTTTCTTCCAGGCCAGACAGAACATGACTTTCTGGCTTCTTCCTCTAAGACCAGCCAGACGGAAAAAAAAACTCCCCACTTTTAAAGGGTTTAGGCGATTGATTAGGTCACGCTCACCCAAATAGTTCCCTTTCTTGAGACTGTGATTGAATGATATGGGTTCTTTTTAAAAAAATTTTTTTCTTTATTTTTTAATTATTATTAGTTTTTATTTTTTGGCCATGCCACACAGCATGCAGGATCTTAGTTTCCCGACCAGGGATCGAACCTATGCCCCCTGCAGTGGAAGTGTGGAGTCTTAACCACTGGACTACCAGGGGTGTCCCGATATGGGTTCTTCATTACATCTGCAAAATATTTTCACAGCAGCACCTAGATTAGTGTTTGACTGAATATCTGGGAGAAAGGTGTGTATACACCAGGGGTTGTCTCAAAATATTTGCTTTCTCATAACTCCACTCCTTTGCCACTGTTCTGATATCAGCACATGGTAAGGCTGGGGGGATCTCACCAGTGTGCTCTGCCTTAGGGAGGGTTATGGAGAGTTACGGTTTTAGCCCTTCTGCACCTTCCTGGGCTGAGTCAGAGGCTGTAAGAGAGCTGGAAAAGTTATTAAACATGCAGGCCAATCTATGGGAGACCATGAGAGATGGGGTCAGAAACAACTCAGGGTCACACAGAGGGTGGCCCATCTGGCTCTGGCCAACGCCTTCTTCTGGTCCCAGCCTCCAGCTTATTCCAATCAACAATGCTGCTTCATGGCGGGGCTTTCACCAGGCTGAGAGAAAATGATGAAAATAAGAAAAATTCGTAAGTTTTTAATAACACTAAAAATTCATATTTAAATGATTCCATTACTATGAGATGATACTGCCTACTTTTTCTTTTTCTTTTTTTTTTTTTTCTTCTTTTTGCTAGTGGTGAGAGATGAGCTAGCTGAAGTGTAGCAAAATGACTTGTATGGTAATTCCAGAATTCATTTTTTTAGCCATGAATACAATATAGGTCTTTCGATTTCCGGGTCAGGATCTAAGCAAAACATATCATGCTCTTTAGAGCATCTGAGAGATCCTTTAAAAGAAGAAAAAATAAAACCACATCAAAAGTGAAAATAGTTTAGTCCAACTATTTCAAGTGCTCAGTCTGCTCTTTAGTTATTATTCACTATTGTTCTTAAGAAAGTTCATTGCCTTTAAAATTTTCAAATTATGTTACAAACTCCTACCCTAACGCATGCTACATACTCAATAGTGGTGAAGAGATTTAGGCACAGAAGAGCCAGATATCATCATTATGGTCATTGATATTCCAGTGACTGTTGGGATGAAGCCACAAAGTCCCTGGATTCTTAATCTATTCTATCACCTTAATTTCTGACATGTTCAGAATACATTATGAACATGATAATTATTTTTCATACTGGATTGGTAAGTGTATTTATAGGGATTATTAAAAATTAGTAATAGGATAATGAAAACGGATAAATACATAAAAGCTATCATTTAGTGACTGCTGCCATGTGCCACCAGGTGCTCGGAATCATTTTCTCTAATTCACTCATCAAGGTAGATATTATCCTCTCCACTCCACGTGTGGATAACAATTTTCAGAAAGATTAAGTAACTTGTCCACAGCCAGAGATCTACAAAAGGGCAGAGGTATAATTTGATCTCAGGACTCCACAGGCCAGGTTCCTTTTGCTGTGTGACCATCAATAAGCCACTTCACTGCAGGTGCATATCTTTTTCCCACCACATGAGAATAATGATCATATTCAGAGATGGGAGATTATAGTGCAGTTTAGAAGCTCTAGACCTGGAATTGGGAGTGGAGGGTAGACTTGACAGTGTCAGTCATTGTGATGAAGTTGGGTGAGTCACTTTGTTAAGTTCTCTAAGCCTCGGTTTCCTTGTCTGTACAAAGTGGTGGGATAAAGTGATTCCCACTAGTGGCTTCTGACCTAAAAGCTGGCCATGACACTTAAGTTAACTGGTCTTACTTTGTTTATTCAATCACTTTCTTCCTCCCTCCTTCTGCTGTTTATTTCTGTGGCTGTTAAAATTTCCCCTGCAAATACAAACATTGCTGTGGCTCCTATCAGGATTACTGCACTGGGGCTGTAGTAGTCACTGCCGTGGTGACTGCCTGCCATATCACTATGAAATTAACTTCCATTACAACACATTCACTTATTTGAATTTCAAAATCTCTGTGAGACAGTTATTATTACCTAGATTTTGCAACTGAGAATACAAATGTTTGGAGACATTTTTAAAACTTACTAGAGGTTGCGTTACTAATCAGTGGTATGTATGGACTTTTTATTGGAGTATAGTTGCTTTACAATGGTGTGTTAGTTTCTGCCGTACAGCAAAGTGAATCAGCTATACGTACACACATATCCCCTCCTTTTTGGATTTCCTTCCCATTTAGGTCACTACGGAGCATTGAGTAGAGTAGAGCATTCCCAGTGCTATACAGTAGGTTCTCATTAGTTATCTATTTTACACATAGTAGCGTATATATGTCAATCCCATTCTCCCAGTTCATCCCACCCGCCCCCTTCCCTTCTTGGTGTCCATACCTTTTTTCTTAAAACTGTCTTCAAGATCTTTATCATAACTACCAACAAGACATGTATTAGATTCTCTTTATCCAGTGTTAGCTTTCATAGAAAAATAATCTTTTAAAGATGACTTGATAGAAAGAAAGTGGACTTTCTAGGACAATGGGCTATGTTTAGCCTGTGACTTATACTCCCTGGTACACAGGCATATACTCCTGTGAGTATGTCTACCCAGATTTGAGAAACTGAGGGGAAAGGATCAAATTCTGGAATTTCATCTTTCAGCAGATCTTTACTGGATTCTGTTCTGTGACAGGCACTGTGCTAGGCACTGTGGATGCAAAGATGAATAAGACACCATCCCTGCCTGGGGGCAGTGAGAAGATGACTTAGTTCTCCAGGACCTGCTCCACTGGGCTCCTGGGGGTCAGGCCGAGGGAGGAGACTCGCACAGCTATCTCCTGCAGAGGAATGCTCGGGAGCTCTAGGTCACCTTCCTGTATCTCAGGGAAAGATGTGCAAAGCAGGTCTTCAAACCCGCCCACGGAGAGAGGCTGAGCAGTTTGGAGCTAGTGATTTTTCTTTGAAATGGAAAGATTTGGCTGCGGGGCCCTAATACGGGCAGGGGATGTGGAAGCAGCAATAGGAATGAACTCCCCTGAGGCACTGAGGAGAGATGGGCTGAAAATGATAATTTGCAGAGATGACAATGAGCACAGGCTCAGAAGCCCAGAGGCCTCAGGCGGGGCGGGAAGACAGGACCCTTCTCAGGGACCAGCCCAGGGAGAGTGAGTGTGTGTGTGTGTGCATGCATATATGCATGGGTATGTGTGAAAAGTGTGTCCCTCTGCATGCCTGTGCACGCATGTGGGTATACACACGTGTGCCTGTGCACGTGTGATTCGTCGTACATGTGTTCTTGTATGTATGCAAAGGTGTACACATCCATGCACTGTCTGTGCACATCTGTGCGCCTGTGTGTGCACGTCTGTGCGCCTGTGTGTGTGCGTGTGTGCACATGTACTGCAGACGGGATGTATTTCTGTTGATGGAGACAGAGGCCTAGTTGTTCTTAGTGCAGAATGGACAGATCCTAGGAAATCTATGAATGGATGCGGTTAAACCCGTAAGAGTAAAAGCAATGCACATTTTGGAGATGAACAATATTTTTGAGGACTAACATTTCCCCAAACAACTTACACAGCTGAGAATTTTAGCCACCAAGATCCCCAAGGTTGAAGGAGTGCTGTGGAGGTAAAAAGGGTTTATTCTGTTTTCATCTATGCTTTCTATAACGCAGGCCTCCACATCTCCGCATGCCCCCTGCTTGCCAGAAAAATTGCTTCCTTTGTCTGAACTTGTTTACAACAGATGCCTTATTACAGCCTGGGTTTTAATTGTCCTTGTGAACACTGGAAACAAAATGAAGGCAGAAAAAAGCAACAACAAACAGTATCTATCTACAAATATTTCTAAACAGAGCTGGAGGGACATGATAAATCTATTTCAAAAGGATTTTAGTTTGATAAGGAGGCTGGAAGCCTGGCCTTTTCCGGAAGAGGTTAAGTCCCTGGGGCAGGGATAATTATGACTATTTGTGTTCGTTGTACACACAGAGCCGTAAGGATCTGTTGTCTTTCTCTCTGGTATATGATTTCTATTCCAGTGGGCTTCTGCGAAAACAGAGCTTTTATATTTATTTCTGAAACCGAGTTTAGTCCTTTTTCTTTCAGCCAAAACCAAACTATTGTGTTTCAGGTACTGGTTTGATAAAAGCAAAATTCCAGACTTGGAATACAGTGTATTTGTTTATTTAGAATCAAGAGTGGATTTTCGTCAGGGCGTGTGAAGGCGATGTAGTAAAAAGAAAGCAGTGCCTACCGTCCTTCATGTACACCTGCTTAAAAACAAAAACGCTAAATGTAAATCTGAAGTCAGACATTATCAAGCTTTCGATGGCTAATTTGTACAAGGGTCTCTGCTTCTCAGAAGGCAGTCTTTGTATACAGCTTTGACCAGCCTTCGGGAAGCCCCAGCACAATTGTAACACAGGCCCAGACTGCAGTGGCAGCTGCCATGGCCCGATCCAGCTTTCAGGGTAAGAAGTGCCTCTCTTAGTTCCTTAATCAGTAACGCAGAGAACCTGCTAATTAGAAAGAGTACCAGACACCTCCCACATTCACTTTGCTTTGCAATGGGTCTTGTTAAAGTAGCTTTGAATCATGGAGCATTTAGTCTATATTTTGGTTAAAATCAATATATTGGGAAAAGAGAGAGAGGCTGAATATTTTGGCACCTCGGGGTTCTGAAAGCCACACCTTTGTCCCCTGCACAGCCCAAAATACATTGGTATTAAAGATTAACTCCATGTGCAGCCAGAAAATACCCTGGCTGATCAGGACAGGGCTGGAGAGTGACACTCCGTGCTTGAGGACAAGGGACTCTAATGAATAGGACATTAGGATTCCATTGAGGGCCTTGCTGGAAGGTAGGGTGGAAGCAGGGGGAAGACGGGAGGTCAGGGGGCCTCTAATGGAGGTCAGAAGACTGCATTTCCAAAAGATGGGCCAGGGAACTTTTGTGTAAGCAAACATGAAGAGCAGAACCAGTTAAACTTCAAAAAGGTATTCAAAGGACAAAAATGCTGGGGTGGCTTCTACAGTGAGGACGCCAGCCCAAAGGCAGGGGGCAGAATGAGTCACTGAAAATCTCTGACCATCAGCAAAAGTGTGGACAATTCATGAAAGTCCAGGCTGGATTAAATGTTCCCTAACTGGGTGTTGATTTTTGGTTAGAGGTGAATTATAAACAGGGAGCAAGGGAGGGAAATGCACATTCAGGGAGAATGGGGATAAGAGAAGGTTTGGGTCCGTGCAAGCGGGAAGGAGGCTTTCAAATGGGAGAGAGGACTCAGGTTTTTTCTTCCAATACCTGATCAGGGTCGCTGCTGCCTTCCCATCACAAGGAAGCGTTGGGGGCCCTGAGTCACATTTGTTCAGCTATAGAACTACATTTCCAGGGGATGTGTATAATATAGAGATACGTGAACATGAGATGGGGGTTCCTGGTGTCTCTGACCTTTGGGCTGAAGGGAGCTTTGCATATCATCTCATTCAATCACAGATGTGCAAACTGAGGCTTCGCAAGGTGAAAACACTTGGCTAAAATCCACTCAGCCAAGCAATGACAGAGCTGGTGTGAGAATGGGTCTCCTGGTGCCTGTTCTGTTCTTTCTGTCTCTAGTTAAAATATTTTCCTATTCCTCTGAGACAAAGACTACATCTCTTTGAGTGATCAGTGAGATTGATTGATTGATTTTTTTTTTTTTTTTTTTTTTGTGGTACGCGGGCCTCTCGCTGTTGCGGCCTCTCCCCTTGTGGAGCACAGGCTCCGGACGCGCAGGCTCAGCGGCCATGGCTCACGGGCCCAGCCGCTCCGCGGCATGTGGGATCTTCCCGGAAAGGGGCACGAACCCGTGTCCCCTGCATCGGCAGGCGGACTCTCAACCACTGCGCCACCAGGGAAGCCCGTGATTGATTGATTTTTTAACAGATAAGACACCTCTCTAAACACTAACACAAAACACTCAAATCTCCATTATTGTTTTCTGTTCACGGCTCCCGTGTATCACATCATCCAAAACTGGGAAGCAGCATTTTCACCCCAGGAATGATCCCACCCACACTGTGGTTTTATACAATATGCCACACAAATGGCAGTCAGTTAAAGCAAACCTGATCCAACAGGTGCTCCGCTAATAGGCTCATCCAACCGCCAAACCTATTTACTTAAACCTTGCTTTGAGACATGAAACCATGACTTTTCACCAGCTGATTCATATGTTTTTTTATTCCATTGAGATCACCTGAGCCATTACTAAGCAATGTGCCAGAGTAAACTGCAAACAGGCAGTTCCCATGGCACACGTGACATGGAACACGCAGTCTGGGCGGGGTAGAGCCATTCACGTAAAACCACCAGTGTATATCAGGAACACATGGTAATAAGGGCTATGAGCTGACCAATTATTTCTGCTCTAGTGTTTTATTCATGAAATCTCAACATATTACAAGCTTATGGGCTAGTGGAAGGCCAGCTAGAAAGCTTAGCCCTAAATAAGCAAGCTACCAATAGCATGAGTATAAGGAAGATCTCATTTATGGCTTCTTTTTACATGTCTCTACTTACTTAGTTGTTTGACTTGAGCTTTCCATTTTCTATTTTCAAAGCCTCTCAAAGCGCTTATACAAGCCAGTCAACTCCACAGTCCCTACGTTTATCAATGTCCTCGTGCTGTTGAAGCAGCTCAGCTATTACAAAAGCCAATGCTTCCTCTTCCATCACACTCAGCCCCCTACAAACATTTTGGTAAGTTAGGGCATGACACCACCACTTCACAGATCTCAGCCAGTTCTCAGACCCAGACTTACTGATGATTGAGGTAGAAGCAAAGTCCCCTTAAGGAAGAACTCTGCAATGCTACTGCAAATATATTCAATAATCATTCCCATAATCTTCTCCCAACGGGACGTTCGGAGGAAATATGTTGAAATTTTGAGTTTTTAGGTACCAGATCTGATCTGACACTCAGAAACCCAACAGTTTTTAGAGTGGTTAAAGTGATTAGAGACCAGGAGATAAAGTCCTGGCCCAGGGCTCTTCAATACTGAGTTTGTTGGGTTTATGGATCCACTCTGGGGGTATTTACTCATTTCGTGAATGCATAATTAGTGTGAATCTACTTAGCAGCTGGAAGAGCTCTCACATTGGTTCCCTGATCTATGGAGTAATAGCCATTATTGTAGGAAAGGCCAAGTAGAGGCCCCAGAAACTGACCTACTGCTCCTCCCAATTCCCAGCCCAGCTAAGATGGTAAATCACACACTAGGAGGAGTCAAAGGAATTAAAGCCAACATTAAAGACTTAAAAGGATGCAGAAGTGGCCGTTTCTATTATGTCCTCATTCCATTTAACTGTAAGGCCTCCACAAAACCTCTGTGGGTTGTGGTACATGATGCGGGATTGCCATAAACTTAACCAAATGGTAGTCCTAACTGCAGATGTTGTGCTGCATATGGACTCTTTACTAGAACAGTCTCAGGAATTACATATGTGACGATTGAATTGGCATTTTTTCCCAATTCCATTAGCAAAGAAGATCCAAAACAATTCCGTTATGTAAGAAGACCAAAAACCTCCCTAGTCTGAGCTTCATTAACTCCCTTGTTCTCTGTCACAGTACAATTCTCAGGAATCCTGATCAATTTGATATTCTGAAGAATACCACATTGATCGACTATGTTGATAACAATATGCTAATTGGACTTGGCGATCAGGAAGTGGCAAGTACCGCGTATTCCCTTGTAAGATACATGTGGGCTAGAAAGTGAGAGAATAACACCATGGAGATTCAGGGACCTACAGAATCAGTGAAGATTTTGGACTCTGATTGTCTGGACCATATTGCCATTCCCTCTGAGGCAAGGGACAAGTTGGTGCCCATGTGCCCCTACCAAAAAGGACACAGCTCTTGGTGAGATTTTTTTTTTTTAGATCTTAGAACGTGCATATTCTGTGCTTGGGATTTCTGTTGTAACTAACTAATTGGGTATCCTGGAAGGCATACGCTTTGGAGTGGGGCCCAGAGTAGGAGAGGACTCTGTAACCTGTTGTTCCATGTGACTAGCAGGTGTGATGCAATGTACTGTCTCTGTCTAGACCAAAGAGGAGAATCATAGCACAGATGCCTAGGATCCTTAAGCAACATCAGGCAGCCATACCTTATGGGTCAGAGAAGTACTTGCCATTTGATAAAGCAGCTTCTGATATGTTTCCAGGCCCTAGTATAGGGTGAGTTCTTAATCATGGGACACTAGGTTATTATGTGACCAGAGCTCCCCAGAATAAGATGAGTGTTAACACACCCACCAAGTAAAAAGTTTGAGCAGGTGCAATAGACGTTTTACCGTATGATGGAAATAGTGCATTTGGGTGTTGGCCCAGTAGATCTATAATCTAACCCACATGACCAAGTGGGTTAGATTCCTGTGTCACTTACTTCTGTTGTACCACTTCCTTCGCTCTCTAAATTTACATCTATGGCCTCATGGTGTGGGGTGCAGTTTCTTAACTACCAACTAACAGAGGAGAAAAACCTGAAGGTGATTTGGAAATGGATTGGCTATATATGTTGGTGCTAGCTGAAAATGGGCTGTCACCATACTGCCCCTCAGGGATGGACATAGGGGAGTCCAAAGCATGAGGACCTCTGCATCATCTGATGATGTCAACCAGAGAGCATCTGTGGTGGCAAAGGCACTCACCCGCCAGGGAGACGGGGTGACTTGTCCAGTGATTATCACTCAGTCTTTGCCCTTAACTCTCCTAATGCTTTGACAGATGGAGTAGCCCAAGTGGCAGGAATGGAGGTTATGCACAGGTCCCGAAGTTTGGGCCCTCTCACTAAGACTGATCTAGTTAGTTGCAGCTATGCTGATTGTCCAAGCTTCCAAAAGCAGAGACTGACTCTGAACCCTCAATATGGCACCATTCCTTCCTTGATAGCAAGTTGATTACATCAGCTCCTTCAACTCTCAAGGAGCAACGATTATCTTTTCTAAGTTGAAAATATAGATTTGCCTCTACCAGCACCATTATCTGAGAGTTTACTGCATGTCTGATTTAACAACATGGATGCAACACAACATTATCTCAAACAAAGGGACACACTTCACAATTAATGAGGGTAACAATGCATGCATAACTATAAGATCCACTGGTCCTAACATATACTACATTACCTGAAGTACACAGTGTAAAAGCGTGATGCAATCATTTATAAAAGACTCAACAAAAGTACCAGTTTGGGGACAATGCAGGGCTGGAGCACTAACCTCAAGGATGTGGCATATACACCAGATAATATTAAGGCACTGTGTCCTTAACAGCTAGAACACACATATCTGAGAACCAGTGGGTGGCAGGAGGATTGGCCTCTCTCATCATCTCCCCAGCTACCCACCTATGAAATTTGTGCTTTCTGTACTAGGCCATGTTGGCAAAGATAACTTGTTTCTTTGGCAGAGAGAGATGCTTCCATTAGGGGACCCAATAAAGATTCCACTGAACCTAAAGCTATAACTATCATTTGGTCATTTTTGATTTTGGCTCCTCATGCTAGTGGGTCTTAAGGCAAAGAAAGGAATTGCCATGTTGGTGAGGGTTATTGAACCTGATTACTATGGAGGGTTAAGATTGCTGCTAGGCAGTTCCTACTAGGACAATTTCTGAAACCCAAGGAACTGCCTGGAGTTTGTCTCGTCTACTCTACACACAGGCATAAAAGTAAATGGAGAGGAGATTGGTTCAAGATGGCAGAGTAAAAAGACGTGCAGTAACTCCCTCTTGCAAGAGCACCAGAATCACAAATAACTGCTGAACAGTCATCGACAAGAAGACACTGGAACTCACTAAAAAAACACCCCACATCCAAAGACAAAGGAGAAGCTGCAATGAGATGGTAGGAGGGGCACAATAACAATAAAATCAAATCCCATAACTGCTGGGTGGGTGATTCACAAACTGCAGAACAATTATACCACAGAAATCCACCCACTGGAGTGAAGGTTCTGAGCCCCACGTCAGGCTTCACAACCTGAGGGTCCAGCAACAGGAGGAGGAATTCCCAGTGAATCAGACTTTGAAGCCTGGCAGGATTTGATTGCAGGACTTCAAAAGACTGGGGGAAACAGAGACTCCACTCTAGGAGGGCATGCACAAAGCAGTGTGAGCATCAAAACCCCAGGGGAAGGAGCAGTGACCCCATAGGAGACTGAACCAAACCTACCTGCTGGTGTTGGAGGGGCTCCTGCAGAGGTGGGGGGTGGCTGTGGCTCACCACAGGGACAAGGACACTGGCAACCAAAGTTCTGGGAAGTACTCCATGACATGAGCCCTCCTGGAGTCCGCCATTAGCCCCGCCAAAGAGCCTGTAGCCTCCAGTGCTGGGTGGCCTCAGGCCAAACAACCAACAGGGGGTGAACCCAGTCCCACCCATCAGCAGACAAGAGGATTAAAGTTTTACTCCAACAGAGCAACACACAGCTCTACCCACCACCAGTCCCTCCCACCAGGAAGCTTGCACAAGCCTCTTAGATAGCCTTGTCCACCAGAGGGCAGACAGCAGAAGCAAAAAGAACTGCAATCCTGCAGCCTGCAGAACGAAAACCACATTCACAGAAAGATAGACAAAATGAAAAGGCAGAGGACTCTGTACCAGATGAAGGAACAAGATAAAACCCAAGAAAAACAACTAAATGAAATGGAGATAGGCAACCTTCCAGAAAAATAATTCAGAATAATGATAGTGAAGATGATCCAGGACCTCGGAAAAAGAATGGAGGCAAAGATCAAGAAGATGAAAGAAATGTTTAACAAAGACATAGAAGAATTAAAGAACAAACAAATAGAGATGAACAATACAATAACTGAAATCAGGAATCAATAGCAGAACAGAAGGAATCAATAGCAGAATAACTGAAGCAGGAGAACTGATAAGTGACCTGGAAGACGAAATAGTGGAATTCACTGCCACAGAACAGAATAAAGAAAAAAGAATGAAAAGAAATGGAGAGAGCCTAAGAGACCTCTGGGACAACATTAAACGCACCAACATTCGCATTATAGGGGTCCCAGGAGGAGAAGAGAGAGAGAAAGGACCCAAGAAAATATTTGAAGAGATTATAGTCGAAAACTTCCCTAACATGGGAAAGGAAATAGCCATCCAAGTCCAGGAAGTGCAGAGAGTCCCAGGCAGGATAAACCCAAGGAGAAACATGCCAAGACACATAGTAATCAAACTGACAAAAATTAAATACAAAGAAAAATTATTAAAAGCCACAAGGGAATTATTAAAGCAAAATTATTAAAAACAAAAAGGGAAAAATTATTAAAAGCAACAAAAAAATTATTAAAAGCAACATTATTAAACAACAACAACAACAACTAATAACATACAAGGGAACTCCCAGAAGGTTAACAGCTCATTTCTTACCAGAAGCTCTACAAGCCAGAAGGGAGTGGCATGATATATTTAAAGTGACAAGGGGAAAACCAACATCCAAGATTACTCTACCCAGAAAGTATCTCATTCAGATTCGATGGAGAAATCAAAAGCTTTACAGACAACCAAAAGCTAAGAGAATTCAGCACCACCAAACTAGCTCTGCAACAAACGCTAAAGGAACTTCTTTACATGGAAAACACAAAAGAAGAAAAGGATCTACAAAAACAAACCCAAAACAATTAAGAAAATGGTAATAGAACATACATATTGATAATCACCTTAAATGTGAATGGATTAAATGCTCCAAACAAAAGACACAGTCTTGCTGAATGGATACAAAAACAAGACCCATATATATGCTGTCTACAAGAGACCCACTTCAGACTGAAAGTGAGCGGATGGAAAACAATATTCCATGCAAATGGAAATCAAAAGGAAGCTGGAGTAGCAATACTCATATCAGATAAAATAGACTTTAAAATAAAGAATGTTACAAGAGACGATGAAGGACACTAAATAATGATCAAGGGATCAATCCAAGAAAAAGATATAACAATTATAAATATATATGCTCCCAACATAGGAGCACCTCAATACATAAGGCAACGGCTAACAGCTATAAAAGAGGAAATTGACAGTAACACAATAATAGTGGGGGACTTTAACACCTCACTTACACCAATGGACATATTATCCAGGCAGAAAATTAATAAGGAAACACAAACATTAAACGACACAATAGACCAGATAATTTAATTGATATTTGTAGGACATTCCATCCGAAAACAACAGATTACACTTCCTTCTCAAGTGCACATGGAACATTCTCCAGGATAGATCACATCTTGGGTCACAAATCAAGCCTTAGTAAATTGAAGAAAATTGAAATCATATAAAGCATCTTTTCTGAGCACAGTGCTATGAGATTAGAAATCAATTATGGGGAAAAAAACGTAAAAAACACAAACACATGGAGCCCAAACAATACATTGCTAAATAACCAAGAGATCACTGAAGAAATCAAAGAGGAAATCAAAACATACCTAGAGACAAATGACAATGAAAACACGATGATCCAAAACCTATGGATGCAGCAAAAGCAGTTCTAAAAGGGAAGTTTATAGCAATACAAGCCTACCTCAATAAACAAGAAAAATCGTAAATAAACAATCTAACTTTACACCTAAAGGAACTAGAAAATGAGGAACAAACAAAACCCAAAGTTAGTAGAAGGAAAGAAATCATAATGATCAGAACAGAAATAAATGAAATAGAAACAAAGAAAACAGTACCAAAGATCAATAAAACAAAAAGCTGGTTCTTTGAGAAAATAAACAAAATTGATAAAGCTTTAGACAGACTCATCAAGAAAAGGAGGGAGAGGACTCAAATCAAAAAATTAGAAATGAAAAAGAAGTTACAATGGACACCACAGAAATACAAAGCATCATAAGAGACTACTACAAGAAACTCTATGCCAATAAAATGGACAACCTGAAAGAAATGGACAAATTCTTAGAAAGTTATAACCTTCCAAGACAAAACCAGAAAGAAATAAAACACATGAACAGACCAATCACAAGTGAAGAAATTGAAACTGTGATTAAGAATCTTCCAACAAACAAAAGTCCAGGACCAGATAGTTTCACAGGTGAATTCTATCATTTAGAGAAGAGCTAACACCCATCCTTCTCTAACTCTTCCAAAAAATTGCAGAGGAAGGAACACTCCCAAACTTATTCTATGACGCCACCATCACCCTGATACCTAAATCAGACAAAGATACTACAAAAAAAGAAAATTACAGACTAATATCAGTGATGAATAAAGATACAAAAATCCTCAACAAATCACTAGCAAATAGAATCCAACAACACATGAAAAGGATCATATACCATGATCAAGTGGGATTTATCCCAGGGATGCAAGGATTCCTCAACATACGCAAATCAATCAATGTGATACACCATATTAACAAATTGAAGACTAAAACCCATATGATCATCTCAATAGATGCAGAAAAAACTTTGACAAAATTCAACACCCATTTATGATAAAATCTCTCCAGAAAGTGGGCATAGAGGGAACCGACCTCAACATAATAAAGGCCGTATATGACAGACCCACAGCAAACATCATTCTCAATGGTGAAAAACTGAAAGCATTCCCACTAAGATCAGGAACCAGGACAAGGATGTCCACTCTCGCCACTATTATTCAACATTGTTTTGGAAGTTCTAGCCATGGCAATCAGAGAAGAAAATGAAATAAAAGGAATACCAATTGGAAAAGAAGAAGTAAAACTGTCCCTGTTTGCAGATGACATGATAGTATGCATAGATAATAAAGATGCCACCAGAAAACTACTAGAGGTAATCAATGATTTTGGTAAAGTTACAGGATATAAAATTAATGCACAGAAATCTCTTGCATTCCTATACACTAACAACGAAAGATCAGAAAGAGAAATTAAGGAAACAACCCCATTCACCATTGCAACAAACAGAATAAAATTTCTAAGAATAAACCTACCTAAGGAAGTAAAAGACCTGTACTCAGAAAACTATAACACACGAATGAAAGAAATCTAAGATGACACAAACAGATGGAGAGATATACCATGTTCTTGGATTGGAAGAATCAATACTGTGAAAATGACTATACTACCCAAAGCAATCTACAGATTCAATGCAATCCCTATCAAATTACCAGTAGCAATTTTCACAGAACTAGAACAAAAATCTTAAAATTTGTATGGAGACACAAAAGACCCCAAATAGCCAAAGCAATCCTGAGGAAGAAAAGCAGAGCTGGAGGAATCAGACTCCCTGACTTCAGACTATACTACAAAGCTACAGTAATCAAGACAGTATGGTACTGGCACAAAAACAGAAATATAGACCAATGGAACAGGATAGAAAGCCCAGAGATAAACCCACGCACCTATGATCAACTAATCTATGATAAAGGAGCCAAGGGTATACAAGGGAGAAAAAACAGTCTCTTCAATAAGTGATGCTGGTGGGGGGGACTGGAACTGGACAGCTGCATGTAAAAGAATGAAATTAGAACACTCCCTGACACCATACACAAAAATAAACTCAAAATTGATTAATGACCTAAATGTAAGACCAGACACTATAAAATCCCCAGAGGAAAACATAGGAAGAACACTCTTTGACATAAATCACAGCAAGATATTTTTTGACCCACCTCCTAGAGTAATGGAAATAAAAACAAAAATAAACAAATGGAACCTAATGAAACTGGAAAGCTTTTGCACAGCAAAGGAAAGGAAGAAGAAAAGACAACCCCCTGAATGGGAGAAAATATTTGCAGATGAATCAATGGACAAAGAATTAAATTCCAAAATATATAAAAAGATCATGCACTCAATATTAAAAAAAACAAACAACCCAATCAAAAAATGAGCAGAATACCTAAATAGATATTTCTCCAAAGAAGACATACAGATGGGCAAGAGTCACATGAAAAGCTGCTCAACATCACTAATTATTAGAGAAATGCAAATCAAAACTACAATGAGATATCACCTCACACCAGTTAGAATGGGCATCATCAGAAAATCTAGAAACAACACATGCTGGAGAGGGTGTGGAGAAAAGGGAACCCTCTTGCACTGTTGGTGGGAATGTAAATTGATACAGCCACTATGGAGAACCATATGGAGGTTCCTTAAAAAGCTAAAAGTAGAATTACCATATGATCCAGCAATCCCACTACTGGGCATATACCCAGAGAAAACCATAATTCAAAAAGGCACATGTGCCCCAATGTTCATTGCAGCACTATTTACAATAGCCAGGTCATTTAAAGCAACCTAAATGCCCATCAACAGGGAACAGATAAAGAAGATGTGGTACATATATACAATGGAATATTACTCAGCCATAAAAACGAATGAACTTGGGTCATTGCTAGAGACTTGGATGGACCTAGAGACTGTCATACAGAGTGAAGTAAGTCAGAAAGAGAAAAGCAAATATCATATATTAATGCATACATGTGGAACCTAGAAAAATCGTACAGGTGAACTGGTTTTCAGGGCAGAAACAGAGACACAGATGTAGAGAACAAATGTACGGGCACCAAGGAGGGAAAGTAGAGGGGCGAGGTGGTGGTGGTGGAATGAATTGGGAGATTGGGATTGACGTGTATACACTAATACGTATAAAATAGATAACCAGTAAGAAGCTGCTGTATATAAGAAGAAAAAAGAAATCAAAAATAAATAAATAAATAGATATGGAGGTTAGGAGAAAAGGATTTTAAAGGTATCTGAAGAACTGAAAGAATTAAGCAAATGAAGGTTGAAGATCAGTGGTGACATACAGTGACATTTTATATAAATACAACTTCAGCAGGACTTATGAAATTCAAAAATTTAATTTTCAGCATGTACCTTTCAGTCACAAAATAAACTTTCTCAAACAAACAAAAATGTAAATGGACAGTGTCAACAACCATGGCCCACAAGCAACTAGGGGTTCTGACCCTTGGGGAATGAAATCAAGTTTTGACATCAGTCAAACAATCCAGTCTAAAGGAAAACTCCAAATGGGTAATGGAGGAGAAAGATACATATTGATGATGGCATTGGGATCAGTCACAGCTGTCGGGGCTGTAGCTTGTTCCATGTCAGTGCATGTTAAGTCTTCTGTAGACATTACAGGAGGCCACCATCTTGGACTCGGTGTAAGGAGCAAGTGGGTCTCAGCAGGGCAAGGATTGCCTTTACTAGACACCTCTCAGGCCCTCCTCAGATCCTTTCCACCCATCTTTTTCTCTTGGTTGGTATTGTAACACATTGTAGGTGCAAGTGTAATTTGACTGCACCTTCATTCAGCTGGACTGAGTATCCCTTGCTTTCTGCCATGGGGTTCTCTTCCTCTGCTCCCTGGATGTCTTGGAATATACTCAGCCATTTTGATGTTTACACAAACCTGCAGGTGCTATGGGCAGCCTTGAGCCGTCAGTGCAGGAGCTAGTGGATAAACATTGCCCTTCTCCCTGAGCAGACCATTCTGAGTCTCATTCTATTGTTCTTCAGAAGGTCCCCAACAGGGGCCCACAGTGGGAACCAGTTCAATACAATCCCTTGGACTTGCTTTTTTTCCTTCCCCAAATCAACCTTGTCTGCCTTCTGTCTTGATCCTTGGGATCAGTTTCCAAAATAAACTACCTGAATGCAAGTTTTATCTCAGGCTCAGCATTGTGGAGTGTCTTGAGCTAAGACAATAGAGGTCCTCTAATTTAACTTTTTTTTCTGTTTGTGTCCCCTTTCTGGATCACGGGAGTGGACGTGTATTTTCACGCATATATATATGCTTATCGTTATCTGTGTTCAGACACTCCTGCTCTGGCTGTGCATTTTATTCTACTCCTCTGGGTTTTGCTTTGCCCTGTGTGCTCTATTTTTTCTCCTCGGTCCTAGATTTCTTTTCCTCCCAGGAAGGCTTTACTGTGTCCCCTTATCACTTCCCCAAATGCTGGGCTCTGACATCTGTGTGTATAAAGTAGAACCTTTTATGAAGGCATATGTGAGATGAAATTCTTTTGCTTTCCCTTCATTTTCCATCCCTAGTAGTAACTGGAAACTGTGTATCCATTTGAAAAGGAAAAATTATTTAGTCTATTCAGACTATTTTAGAATTTATTAATGTATGGTATTTGATAATCATATAGATGGTATAGCCATCCTAATTTAAATAACCAGTTTACCCATGCTGCAATATGATTACTTGGTTTTAGAGACACAGCCTGATTCTCTACAAATAACTGTGCTGAATTGATTATTCGGGAAGATTTTATTTCATTCTAGATGGATTTGCATCTGTTCTAAACCAGTCAGTAACAATTCAAAAGAGCTACCACTTGATTTCCAGTATCAGTCAGAATTTAAAAAAACCAAAGCCATACATTCCATGTAGCTCCTGTACTGATTAATCAGTTAATAGTGTTATTTAAATAGTATGTCAGAGAGAGAAAAGCATATCCCCGTTTATCCTTTAGCTGTGTACACATATCTGTAGCCTGTGTAATGACGTGTGTGGTGGAATCAATCTCATCCAATTAAGCTCCCCCTCAATAGTATCTTTCAACTGATGAATACCAGAGTGTGTTATAAATGGTTGATAAAATGAATGATGAAAAACTTCTACAAGAATTTAAGTCAAATGGAATAACTCAAGATCCGATTGAAAGTATACAATTGTAAAAAAATGTATCACAAAATGAGCCCCACAGAGACAGCTCCAAAAGGAAGGTGAGTGGAAAGATCCTATCTCAGATATGTATTAAGCTAGCAGAATCACAGATGAATCCAGTATCAGTGGACTTCAAGATATGTCATCTACAGATACCATAGGATATCACTTATATGTGGAACAAGCAATCCCACTACTGGGCATATACCCTGAGAAAAGCATAATTCAAAAAGAGTCATGTACCAAAATGTTCACTGCAGCTCTATTTACAATAGCCAGGACATGGAAGCAACCTATGTGTCCATCAACAGATGAATGGATAAAGAAGATGTGGCACACATATACAATGGAATATTACTCAGCCATAAAAAGGAACAAAACTGAGTTATTTGTAGTGAGGTGGATGGACCTAGAGACTGTCATACAGAGTGAAGTAAGTCAGAAAGAGAAAAACAAATACCATATGCTAACACATATATATGGAATCTTAAAAAAAAAAATGGTCATGAAGAACCTAGGGGCAAGATGGGAATAAAGATGCAGACCTACTACAGAATGGACTTGAGGATATGGGGAGGGGGAAGGGTAAGCTGTGACAAAATGAGAGAGTGGAATAGACATATATACACTACCAAACGTAAAATTGATAGCTAGTGGGAAGCAGCTGCATAGCACAGGGAGATCAGCTCGGTGCTTTGTGACCACCTAGAGGGGTTGGATGGGGAGGGTGGGAGGGAGGGAGATGCAAGAGAGAAGAGATATGGGGACATATGTATATGTATAACTGATTCACTTTGTTATAAAGC
Source organism: Phocoena sinus (assembly GCF_008692025.1). Lineage (NCBI taxonomy): Eukaryota > Metazoa > Chordata > Mammalia > Artiodactyla > Phocoenidae > Phocoena > Phocoena sinus. Next base: position 40,858,226 of record NC_045776.1, read on the forward strand.
AGAAACTAACACACCATTGTAAAGCAATTATACTCCAATAAAGATGTTAAAAAATAAATAAATAAAATACAACACAAATGAACATATCTACAAAACAAAAACAGACTCACAGATATAGAGAACAGACTTGTGGTTGCCAAGGGGGAAGGGGGACAGGGAGGGAAGGATTGGGAGTTTGGGATTACCAGATGTGAACTATTATGCATAGGATGGATAAACAACAAGGTCCTGCTTTATAGCACAGGGAACTAAATTTAATAGCCTGTGATAAACCATAATGGAAAAGAATATGAAAAAGAATATATATGTGTATAAGTGAGTGACTGCTGTACAGCAGAAATTAACACAACATTGTAAATCAACTATATCTGAATAAAATTTTTTTTTAAAAGATATGTCATCTTATGGAAAACTTGAGGAAGATTCAGCACTTTCTTCATGCCAGTATGTCAGTTTTAGAACAAAATATCAAAAGCTATTTATTAAAACATTTTAACCCTCTAACATGTTTATAATGAGACATCAAAAGCTATGCCCTTTCAAGGTATCTGCTAAATATTAATCTATGTTCCAAAGAGAATGATAATGTAGCTTAGACCTGAGATTTATACTCCATGTTTTTACTTGTTTGTTAAGTTTAACTTTAGGTCAGATATTTGAAATATCTGTTTTTTCTCATCTCTCTCCCAGACAGAGAGACACACACACAAAAGTGCATATGTACACGATATTTTGTGAATAACAAAGTTTCTATTCACTCAGGTATTAGATTACTTATTTCCCATGCCTTGTACCTTTAGACATAGTCAGATTGTTTTATAATCAGTATAAAATCATCAATGAAAATAAATTCAAATTTTTTACCCAAATGTAATACATTTCCTACCACTTAGTAACATTATCAAAAGATTACAATGTTCTCAGTGATCTCAAATATCCATTTATTTCATTTTATGAATAATATTAATTTCAAATAGCCTATATTTAAATTATTTAAATACCAAGCAATCCTCAAAAGTAATCCTCTAATTAATGTCCATATATGAAAGGTGTAGTGTCAATTTTGGTAGAGTATTTTTGAAGTCTCATACTTTTACTGTTAGAAAAGATATTGTAGAAAACATGTTAAAATCAAAGCTTTAAAAATGAATTTCATAAATGAATAAATAGAAACTTTAAAAGAAAATGATATATTAGTTGTTCTTAAGTCTATCTCCCAGATGAACGTGAGGTTTCACAGAGAATTTGAACCATAACCTGTTCAGCTTTATGTTGCCAACACCCAACCCAGTACCTGACAGAGCAGTGTTTAATGAATACATATGGAATAAAAGAAAGCCTAAGTGTAATAATCTACAAATTATCCTTACTACATCCATCATTTTTTTTACTTGAGGATAATTACTTAATTTTGGAATCTTCTCCCAAAATATAGAACTTTGTCCTTGACTCAGGTAAGCACTTCATTGAACAACATGATTCCATGATGTTTAAAATACAAAAACATAAAAATGCCTTATGATTCTAGAAAGAAATCTTTGTGGAACTTGAAAGCATTTGGAAAGCCTAAACCAGAAAAACAGACACTGACAGGAATGAACAGCTCCTGGGAAAACACTGTTGAAGAGTATGAAGATGCTGCCAAGATTGTGTCTGACATCAGGCAACTGGTCAGTTCACTGACCGGAAGGAAACACGGTTCATTTTAAAGCCAAGTTGCTGGTGTGCAGATACAGGAGATACAAGGAATGGAAGAAATAGGAAGAAGAAAGAAGTCAAGATAAAGGAGGGGAACAAATTTCCATAGAGTAGAAGGAATAGCACTGAGATAGTGGCAGTGAAAAAAAGGAAAAAGGAAAAAGTGGGAGTCAAGTTCAAATGGCATCCCAGTGCTTACCTCTATGATTCCACAGGGCATCATTGTGCCACAGTAAAAAGTAGGATCGAGGAAACACTGTAGGTATGCACTTGGCTTCATATATCTCAAAAGAAAACATTTAGAGAGAAGGCAAGCTAAATTCCTTTTATTTTGATTGTCTCAAAGCACATCAACGTTCACTGTCATGCTTAAGGCAACCCAACAACTGTCTGTGGCCCATTCACTATCGTTCTCACTATCAGAGAAAAGATAACCTTAATAGGGTAAAGTGCTGATGTTAGTAGAGCTGTAATCAAGTGTTACATATAAACTGTCCTACACCACGATCCCAAACTTCCCCCAACTGCCGGCAAACACCTCTCTCTGCACTCCATGCAAACTGGAAAAGCAAAGGATTTTATATGCAAATGTTACTAAGTTGTGTGAGACTAAACATTAGAATGCTAGATGTAACTTGTTCAAAAAAAAACAGAAACAGAAAGCCATGAAGTTACAGAACAATTTTGCCGCTTCCTCCCCTCCCCACTCAAACCAGCCTAGCCCCTTAAATAGTTTTTTTTTTAATGCTGATGAAATTGGCCTATTTTGGCAAAGCCTGCCAAATTCTAGCCTAGCAGAGGCCAGTGAATCGAGTGCCTGAGGGCTTAAGAAAAAAAATGAAAGTGTGACTGCTATTATATGTGCAAATATTTTAGGCTTCAACAAAATAAAACCCCTGATGATGGAAAAATTCTGCTCTTCTAGAGTTTTCACAGGTGTCACCCTTTCTATACTGTTTATGGACTGTAAACTCATAAAAGGACATAACAATTCCCTTTACAATTTTGTCACTTTTATTTCTTGATCCCAGACTCCAGAGAGCGGACCTAAGTAAGCTAGCCCTTCAGAGAAAGGGCAAAGGAAATTTTTCTGGGTAGTGTTTTAATATTGGAAGTCCTGCACCCTGGGAAGCCAGTAGTCCCTGGCAAGCCAGGATCTTGATCACAGTAGTTCCTGGTTTATTTGCCCCCCTTTTCCAGGGGCTATTTGCAGATGTACAGCAGAAACCTGAGAAGTAGGGAAATGCAGTTGATCCTAGCTAAGGAGCATAATCTCAAAAAGGAAGAAATGGGTAGCATTTGGATATAGGGTGGTGGTTCTCAACCTTGGCTGTGCGTTAGAATAACCTGGGGAGCTTTAAAAACTACCTGTGTCCCACCACTGCGAGCTTTGATTTAATTGTTCTGGGGTGTGGCCTGGACAAGTTCCCCAGGTGAGTCCAATGTGTAGCCAAGATTGAGAAGCACTGACATAGGGAGACATTGAAATGGTCTCCCCATGTGCTATGTTCAACCTTCAATGTGACTATATTTTGAGTTCATGAAACTGATTTCTATATAACACCAATTACTGATAGAAGAATATTTAAATCTCACTGTATTTGATACAAACAGTCACACAAAATAGGCTGTAAGAAAGACAACACGGACTAGTTGTACAGAGCTCCCATTTTATCTTCAACGAATGAAACCATGTGTCTATTAAGTTATCAATCTGATTCGTTGCAACTGAGTAACTTAAATTATGCATTTTCATGGTTAAGCCTTTTGAAACATATGACCCTTTCATATTTCTCAACTAATAGTTAACTTATCTTAATTTTTTGATGAACAGTTTCTTTCCAATTGACTAATTATTCCCTTCAGAATATGTTTTAATCTTTACTTAGCCCATTTATGACTCAACAGTTACTAATGAGAGTGATATTCAGAATATTTAACAACCAGTAAAGTACAAGCACTGACCAATGGCCAAGGATATGGTCCTGGCTCTAGATTAACCCTAATGGGGTAGAATTAACACATTCATTGCTGAATCAAAATGCAGTCCTGGGGGTCCTTGGCCATGTCTAAAAGGGGTCCTTGGGGGGCTTTAGACAATGCTATTTACCAACCAGAACAAATGTTTTAAAATATTTAACAATTGATATAATTTTTCCAATTTGCATCCACTGAATCCTAGCCCTAATAAAGAGTTCCTTAAAGTCTCTAATTTAAAATGTCCACAATCAGGGAAAGAATCTTGGTGAAGCCAGTGTAGGAGGGTATCTATCCAATTTCTCTCGCTTGCTGTGTGAAACCATTTTATAGCTCTCATTGTGTTTTGCATTGGGAAACCCTGGACTTTGAATTCAGGCAGACCTGGATAGGAATTCCAGCTTTGTCACTAACTGCTGTATAATCTTGGGTAAAGTGCCTCTCTGAGCCACAGTTTCCACCATTGCTTAGGTTTTATGAAGATTAAATGGCGGCAGGGGTCTAGGGTCTTATAATGTACTTTATACATGGTAGGTGTATTTATCATGATGGTAACGATTTTTCAGATTCTGTTGAGATATTTTCATTGATCAGTACACAGATATTCAGCTCTAATTGCTAGAAAGTTATACCTTATTATAGTTGATCGTACTTTTTGTTAAAACATTCATTGTCCCTCTCCATGGAAGGAATATTTCCTTCCTCCCAACAGACATCAAGCTTGACAATGGAACTTGCTTTGGCCAATGAAATACAAACACAAGTGCCATGTGTCACTTTCAGAGAATAGCTTGAACCACCAAAATTTACTTCTGCCTTTTTTTCTTTACCCTAAAACTATCAACATGTGCTTATCTGCCTACACTTTACCATATGTAAGTATATCTCAAGGTTTTTTTAAGCCATGTATATTTTTCTTACCCCTTCCCCCCTAAGCTTCATGCCATCTTGAGCTTTTATCTTTTTGAAACTCTTCTCACAGGCTCTTAAAAATATTTGATTTTACTTTAGCTTTTTTGTGACATTTTCCATTTTATGGTCCTGTCTTTTTAATATAAGAATTCATCTTAATGTTCCTAATGCATCTTCTCTGGTTTCCTTAAACATACTGTTTTTTTTTTCCATTGGAACTAGTACTTCATGTCAGAATTTCATTGCCATGAGAAATGTGTGTGTGTGTGTGTGTGTGTGTGTATAAAATGTTTAGTTATTTGATAATAAAAAGAATTACTGCTATTAAAAAATAAAACTAGTTCAACATGGCAATTTAAAGTATTTAAAGTAATAAAAATGAGGAAGAAATCTCTCTAAAGAAAATGGTATGCCTTTTGTAATTCCTCATATATTTTAGCAAATGTTCATAAGGATTTTGACATGATTTGAACTTTGGTAATATTTTTAAATCAAATATTTATAACTGAAAAGGAAAGGAGACATGGTCTCAACGTGGTAGATATTTAATGTATCTTAATAAATAAATTCATAAAAGAGTCCATAAGTACACAGCTTTTTGTTTAGTAGGTGAAACTTATGAACATGAAACAAACAAAAACAGTAAAGCAATATACATAACCAGATCCTAATGATTAATCTTGGCAATAATGTTTAAAAATTACAAACACCACTGTTTTAAAGGACAAACCATATTTATAAAATGCAGCTGTCATTCTGATTCTATTAGAAGGGGAAATAATAGACATATATTAAACCATGATATGAGTAACATCCAGGATCATGTTTTATTAAATCTATTTGCTAAATTTATTGAGATTGGATAAGATTCAAGCACCATCTCAAGGACTGAAATCTGGATGAAGGATAAAAAACAAAGTTAATAATAAATGGCAATGTCAAGTTAAGGTGTGATGGCTAATGACATGGGTATTATGGCCTGTCTTATTTAACATCCGTGTTAATTATAGGAGTGGCCAGTGTGTTAAACTTGTAGATGATTCTAAATTAGGAGATGCTACAAATACCACTGAAAACCAAGCAGTAATTGTAGAAGTAAAAGGACTTCATGAGCAAAACTGCCATTAAATAATGCTGAAGGAAAATAGATCAGTAAGAGTGAAGATTTCAAATGCTCTTGCTCTCACTTTCTGATTTTCTGAGGCAAAAACTAGGCATAAATCATAAAACAAGTGTAAAATAACTTTTGAGGCTAATGACCTTTTACTCTGAAGTAAGATCACAAATACCTATCTCTTTTAGAGCTCATCACTGTCAAGTAGGTACTTAAAGCTTTGCTTAGAGGACAGCTTAATGTAATGAGTTTCACTGTGTTTGATTGAGGAGGTTACTGATTTGGATTCTTCTGGTTCATATCCTATACTCTCGTACACAAGTCCTTATTTTGTTGTCTAGACAGTTACTCCAAATTCTAAAGAATGAACTCTGGCTCTGAACTGCCATCCCTGGGGTCTGGGTTTCTACGACTTTTGTCTTCTTACCAACCTGTTTGTCTGAACCTTTGCCTACTATGCGATCTCTGACTTGCCTGGTGCTCAACTCACCTTGCTCCTATCACTGGTGCAATTTCTGGCTCTCTCATTCCCCCCACGGGGGCTCTGTGTGGTCTCAGCACCCTACCTGCAGCCTTCAGAGTGCTCGGGTGTGCTCCTATCGCCACCTGATAGCTTCCAACTAAAAATAATAAAAATAGGCTAATGTTCCTGTAAAAGTAAGCACATATAACTAAGGAAAACCGATTTGCATCATGCCACCCTTCCAGAAAAGAATACTCAAATGTTCAAGAAACATTTGAGTAAAAGCAAAACAAACATAACCATGTCATATTAACACTACCTAGAAACTACCTGATTGTCGGTAAGTTATAAGTGGAAGTGAAGGTCTGGTTCTTGCATGTTTTTTTTTTTTTTCGGTACGCGGGCCTCTCACTGTTGTGGCCTCTCACTGTTGTGGCCTCTACCGTTGCGGAGCACAGGCTCCGGACGCGCAGGCTCAGCGGCCATGGCTCACGGGCCCAGCCGCTCTGCGACACGTGGGATCTTCCCGGACCGGGGCACGAACCTGTGTCCTCTGCATCGGCAGGCAGATTCTCAACCACTGCGCCACCAGGGAAGCCCTCTTGCATGGTTTTGATCATCCATTATTGTATATTCTTGGGAGAAAAGCAACTAGCAGTAACATCACCAAAGAAGAACTGGTCTAGTTCCACACAGACATATGATAAAGACATGATTGTAGTGATGGAAGTATTAGCTATTGCTACAGTGGTAATTGTTTTGCAATATATAGGTGTATCAAATAAACACAGTGTACACTTTAAACTTATACAGTGTTGTATGTGAATTATATCTCAGTAAAGCTCGGGGAAAAAGATATGGTCTTGAATTACAAATGTGTTCATAGGAATGCTGTATAAGAAAATAATGGAACAAGTATGAAATGGTACATTTATTACAGTCAACAAGTTTCAAAAATATACATATACACACACCATATAATTGAATGAAAAAGCAAGTTACACTATGGTATGTATAGTATGACCAAGCCATTTTATATTTATATATATTTTTGTGCGTGTGACTTCATACCAAAGTGTTAATGACATTCATCTTTGGAGAGTAGGGTTTGGGATGAAGACAAAATTTATATTTAAACAAATTTGATATTTGTTAAATTATTTTTATTATGACTACAATCATTTTTGTAGTATAAATTAAGGTTATCCCTGTTAATTTTAGAAAAATTGAAACAAAAGATACCTAATTACAGAACACAGGTATATAACTACTCTTCATATTGGGCTGCATTTCCTGCTACAAATTTTTTATGCTTACATATGATTGTTTGGATATATTTGAGATCATATACAGATATTTTATAACTGCTGTTATTGGGTCTCATTCATCAGTTTATTCATTTGATAGTCATCACCTTTGTATGGGAAGCTCTGGTTCATATTGTGGTGAATGCAAGAGGAAAAAAAATATTGAGAGAAGAAATTTGCCATCCAAATACATTTTATTTACCTAATTTATTCATTAAGCAAGTATTTATTGAGGGCCTTTTATGTGCTAGGCACTGTTCTAGATGTGACAGGCACGTACGAGGTAATCTTTTGTTCTTAATGAAAATAGAAATCATCAAAATCCATTTGACATGTCTTAGTGTTAAAATGAATAAAGACATGTCTGGTCTTCAGATAACATAATAGGCATTTAGTACACTATGTTCAAATTAAAAAAAAAATTTTTAAATGACAAATGTTTTTGTTCTCTTGAGTTTAAGGTCACAATCATTTAAATTTCTTCCAGTGAACATATGCTAGCAAACTCACGCCAGCTGACTTAATGAGTAGAAGATAAATGTGTTCATTGATGGAAGAGAAGGGGACCAACAAAAAGACACATGCAGCCAGGAAATGAATTCAGTGATCACCTTTGTTCCAGGTGCCAAAAAGTGGGACGAAGGCAAGACCAAATGGAAGAAAAGTCAGAAATTAATATCAATGATAATATGGTAACTATAAACAGATTCTTTCTGCTATTTGCTTTGATATTCTTGATTGCTCCACTTTCTTGGGTTGGGGAGTTGGCTTCCCTGATGACAACTGCAGCTGTTGATAGGCTGGAAGGAGCCAGAGATCATGGTGACAAAAGAGAGGCAGTGGTCCAGGAAACAGGCAGGTCCTGGCAGGAGACTGGGGCAAGGCAATGAGAAAAGTAGGCAAGCTGAATTTCAAGGGAGGGACTGAGACATCAAAATATACAGCAGGTGGTCACTGTAGATGGGATACAACATGGGAACTATGTCTCCAGAATAAAGTGATGGCTTAGTTACTAGAGCAGAATATGAGGCTAGGGAGACACTGAGTTCCTGGCTTGACTCCGTTTTTGTTCCCCTCAACAATTTGGTCCCAGAGCTACAGATGTGGCTTACTCGGCAAATAGAGTTTCACTCTACTCAGCTATGGAACCTAGCTTTGGGGGAAGCTCATTAAATAGGGTGGTCACACCTCTCAGTGGTATGAAATCCAAGAACTTGTAGGGAATTGGAAAATCATGGTCCTTAGAGTCATACTTTTCTAGCTTTTTCTGATGACCAATTTGCACTAATGATCTTCTCTTTTTGAGCCATTTTTCTCCCCACACTATGTTGCTTTTCTGAGGACCCCCTTTTCCTTTCTTTTGACTTTCATTTTGGATTAAACTGAGAATCATATTGAAAGCATTGTGATGGTGGAGATCATTCATTATAAATCAATAACTGTGTCAAACAAAAGCTAACAACTGCTTGTCCTCTATGAAGAGTTTTAGAGAATTTTATACTCTACTTATGCTGGATCAGTTAACTAGATAAATTGGATTTAATATAAAAGACATGCACTACGTGCTCAAACCCAGGGTCTCCAATCTGAGCCTTGGGTATGTTGAGGTGCCCTGGAGTTGTACCAGGTACTGATCGTGGGTACTGACTTTGTACATCTTCATCATGTTATTGGTCAAATTTAATTTCCCAAAGGTCAGAAAACTCAGATTATTTGCCTACCTTACCCTTGAATAGAGAAGATGGCAGTCATCTGTTTTTCCATTTATTCAGTTTATCCTTTGGAACTTCTCAACTGGTGATAAAGAAAACTTCATTTGTTATAAGTGGAAGGAGCTTGAGTGTGTTGGTTTTGTTATAGATGGCTATTTGTAAGTATGCAGAAACCAAATGCCACCTGGGAAGTAAAAATCACTTTTTCCAGTGCAGTATTTTTAATTATGTCTTTTCACCGGAGCTCCAGGGCAAAAGTTCCATTTTTCTCCCTGCTCATTATTAGCAAAACCCACAAGGACAAGGTTTTCTAATTTCACATTTTTAAGTGAATTTAGCATGCAAAGTGCTCTGAAATGACATGAGATATGTAGTTAAGATTTTACCTGGGCTCTGGAGTTTCTTTGCTTCACACAAATCTTTACATTTTACCCAGGCTCACTGCCCTCTGCTCACACAGGAATATGTAACCACACAACCTGCCTGTTACTGAAAGTGTATTCAGTGCGTTTGTTGTGATTATTGTTTGTATGCTACACAAATTTGAAACATACGGTAGCTATTATGAGATCTATATATATATTGTTGCTGTTTGTTTTCATTTGTGTTAAGTGTGATTTAGTGCACCATGAAGACTAGTAAACATTTTGAGATTAATTAACCTGAAAGCAGTTGAATTTACCAGTCTGGGTTCCTACTAAATACACTGGCTAAGATATTCAATAATAAATGAGAGGAGAGTGGAAGTGGTGAGATTCCAAGGAGAGAGAACAAGGATTCACGCCTCTTGAGTTTGTAATCCCCATCCTGCCATTGTTTTCCTCTGTGAACTTGAGTCTGCCCTTCTTTGCTTTTGTTTTCCTAGCTTTGGCAGGAGAGTAATAGCAAGTCCAGGCAGTGTGGTAGTGAGGGTGAATGAATGCCCAGAATGTTCTTTGGGAGCCTCAGGTAAAACACACGATATCGCATGTGGAAATTATTATTAGTTCATTCTTCATGCACTTTTAATCTTTGCCCTCTAGGCTCAGACTGGCAGCCAAGGCACCAATTACTGTCGATGGAGCTGTTGGTTCTTATGATGTGAACACCTGTCCTCCAGCAAATGAACTGAGCTAATACGTACCAATTTACGATATGTGTCATATACCCTACAAATTGAATCTCCGAAATACACTCTGAGATGAATAATAAATGACACTGGGTTGAAATGACAGGAAACAGACTCAATACAATTGCTTGGGCTTCTGGGTCCACTCAGGCTGCTGCTGAAACGCCAAGCCAGACCTCCCTCAGCTTTCTGAGAGCTAAGGGGCCATCTGTATGGGGAAAGTTACTGCAGAATTGCAGGCTTCCCTGGGACAGCCTCGGGCTGATTCATTCCATCAAGCCAGGGCTTGGCAGACTCGGCCCTGCACTGTTCTTCAGTTAAGACGAAACTGCAACTGGATACAATACCAGGGGCTCTCAAATTCATACTTAAAGAAACATTCATTAGGTACTGGATGACCTGCCCCATGTAGACTGTTGCCCTGAAATTTACAGGAGAGAAAATTTCAGAGTGAAAAAGGGAAAGAAATAGTCTAGGCTAGTGGTGGAGGGAATGAGCTTCAAAGGTCAGATGCTGGTGTGAATCTTGGCTCCACTTTTATGAGCTGTGTGATTTCCGGCAAGTTCCAAACTGTAATTTCTGTAAACTTCAGTTTCCTCATTGGCCTCTAAAGCCAGGAGCATACCTTACTTAACTTGCCATCATATCCCCGAAGCCTGGCACATAACGTAGCACACAGTAGGTGCTGAAAATCCATGGATGATTGAAGGTTTTTCTGGAGTTGTTTCTTACTGCTTGTTACAGCTACTGATTTAGCAGCCAGGAAAGGCATTGGTGGTGCACAGCCCTCTGTATCAAGTCACCCCTGTGCTTTCCCTGTAGTCTCTATGGGAACAATGTCTGGGAGAGGGAGGAAACAGGTTCTTTAGCGTTTGGCTTTCTTTGCCTGAGCGCCCAGCCAGGAGGGTAAGCATAATGCTTTAGCTTGTTTTGTGCACATCAAACCTCCTCCCTCAAAGAAGGTCCAGTGCATGGCCAGAGCTGCATATTTTGATACATTTCACTTATTCATATATTTATGGAATTGTATATATGTAGAATTTTGTGGTGTCTCCGATGGCTTCCTCTTAGCTTGATAACATCGTTTTCAAATAAATGTGGGCCTATTAGCTCGAATGGCTGTATTTGATGTAGACACATAAGTATGTACAATTCTCCTTTCTTTCCTGTTTTCATTACACATTAATCAGTCAGAACTATCTTGATCCAGATACCTATTTTCTTTTTTAATTGAAGTATAGTTGATTTACAATATTAGTTCAGGTGTACAGCATTGTGATTCACTATTTTCATAGATTAGAATCCATTTAAAATTATTACAAAATATTGGCTATGTTTCCTTGTGCTGTACGATATATCCTTGTTGCTTATCTATTTTATACCTAGTAGTTTGTATCTCTTAATCCTGTACCCCTACTTTGCCCCTCCCCATTTCCTCTCTCCACTGGTACCCACAAGTTTGTTCTCAATATTTGTGAGTCTGTTTCTGTTTTGTTACATATTGGGTTGACCAAAAAGTTTGTAAGATATTATGGAAAAACCCGAACGAACTTTTTGGCCAACCCAATACATTTGTTTGTTTTATTTTTTAGATTCCACATATAAGTGATAACATCCATAAGTAAGTCTTTCTCCATCTGACTTATTTCACTAAGCATAATACTCGCTAGATCCATCCACATTGTTGCAAGTGGCAGAATTTCATTCTTTTTTATGTCTGAGTAATATTCATTGTGTATATGTACCACATCTTCTTAGGCCAGTCATCTGTTGATGGGCACTTAGGTCGCTTCCATATCTTGGCTATTGTAAATAATGCTTCTATGAACACTGGGGTAAATGTTTCTTTTTGAATTAGTGTTTTAATTTTCTTCAGATATATACTCAGGAGTGGAACTGCTGGATCATATGGTAGTTCTATTTTTAGTTTTTTGAGAAATCTCCATACTGTTTTCCATAGTGGCTGTACCAACTTACATTCCCACTAAGAGTGTACTAAGGTCCCCTTTCTCCACATCCTTGCCAACATTTTTTATTTGTGGTCTTTTTCATGATAGCCATTCTGATAGGTATGAGGTGATATCTCAGTGTGGTTTTGATTTGCATTTCCTTGATGTTTAGTGATGTTCGACATCTTTTCATGTGCCCGTTTGCCTTCTGTATGTCTTCTTTGGAGAAATATCTACTTAGCTCTTTGCCCATTTTTTAATCATTTTTTTGATGTTGTTATTGAGTTACATGTGCTATTTATGTATTTTGGATATTAACCTCTTAAAAGTCATATCATTTGCAAACATTTTCTCCCATGCAGCAGGTTGTCTTCATTTTGTCAATGGCTTTCTTTGCTGTGCAAAAGGTTTTAAGTTTAATTAGGTGCCATTCATTCAGATACTACTTATTTTCTATAGTCATATCCATTTCTAACATCTGGTCAGGGAGAAAGGTGGAGCGGAGAGTAAATGCCCAGGGAAATAGAAGCAAGGCTATGAGAAGAGACAAGCGTACTACAGTAATGTCAGTATTTTTAAAACAGACAAGCACTCATTATTCTACCCATGTTTAGTTTGTTCTTCTTCTTCAACTAATACCTAAACTCTAAAAAGACAAAGTCTTAGTTGTCTATTTTTGGTTTCTATGTAAACCCACATGGTGCCTTTGCTTTCTTTTGTAGGCTCATCATTTGCAGCGAGGGCTGTCAATATATATAAACTCAGAGAAAAGTGCCTGTCCTGCAGTCAATTCCCATGACTGAGTTGGTGGTGAACATACAGGCATGAAAGGAAGAGCTCCTAGGCCCTCTGCCTGGGACCTGGAGCTGATAGTCTCCCATCTCGTAGGAGGACCCTTGAGAGTATTTGTGCACTGCTCCTCTTCTGTTCTTTTCTCTTCCTTAAGTCTTCCTCACCTCCACCTAGGATAAGCCGTAAGAACCTTCTATTTTCCACTTCCTTCTAACTTACCCCATCTTTTCCACCACTGCCTCTACCTGAATCCCCTTCCTCTATCTCATTCTTTGACTACTTTAAGACACTGCACAGAAAATCTCATGTAGGTAACTTCTCTCTCCTTCTCTCATGTTCTGAGATCTTCTCTATGTCTGGACATCTCTTTAGAACTTATTTGTCAATCTGTCCCTGTTTCACTTCCTCACAGCTCTGCAAAGTGGCAATTGGTAGTATTAGATTACTGTGTTAAATATAGGATAGCAGGAAAGAGGGCTCTTTATTGATTCGTTCTCTTAGCAAGTTATTAATTTCTCCATGCCTCCATTTTCATTACTTAATTTTTCATCCTTTTTTAATGCCCTCCAATCTCTAGTCAGCACCTACCTTTGGCTGAATCTAGCAGAAAGCCAGCTGACAGAGCATCTGGAGAACCCACAACCTGCAGGTCTTGGCCACTTGTGAATAGAACAGGGCAGGGTTGAGGCATCAGAAGGCAAACCAGCCCTGGACCACTACACAGCACATTCATGCTTGTTTATATAGGTGTCTCTCCTCTAAGAATGTGAGCTGCCCAGAATCAGGAACTGCATTTCTTCAGCTTTGCATCCCCTGCTCATTTCACACAACCTCAAATAAAATGCAAGCTTAATAAACACCTATGGGTGAACTTGTTAGTGGAAATGAAGTAGTATCCTTTCCAGGAAACACATTTGCATCTTCAAGTAGATAGTTCTGGACCTGTAGGAGTCCATGATGTCAGTAATGGGTCCTGATGAATGTGTAGTGTGGCGAAGAGGAGACTGGAGAAAGGACCAACTAAGAATTAGTCACAATTTTTCAAAATTCCCTACTAACCTGGACAAAGGACGAGTTAGTTTGATAGCACAAAAGAGGAATGAGATATAAAAGAGCACAGGATGTCCTCGAGAGAGGACGGGGCAGGGTGGGACAGTGTCATGGTCCTGAACAGACAGACGTAGTGTAGCATGAGTTCCTGACATTGACATTAGTGTAGGGAAAGAGGCACTGCCATGAAAATGAATATACAAACCATGAATCTGGTATCAAAGACAAAACCACATTTAATTCACTTTGCAACATTGCCTTGGATCAACCTCATAAGTTCCCCCCACCCCACCCTATATAAAACTTGTTATATTCTTCTCTGCAGCAAAATACTCTATCCTGTGTTTACAACAGTACCTGGCACGTGAATATGTGTTGAGTGAAAATTATGTAGAGGGGAAGGAAGTTTAAGTGTAAAACAATATCTCCATGTAGGTTTACTTTAATCCTGAAGCCAGAGTTATAAAAGCATGTGTAGCTAGCAATCTTTCTGTACTATTTTTCCTTTAAGAACAGTCACACTCTGTCTCTGAGGAATCATGGAAAAGAGTCACCAGCACGCATTACTTTAACCCTCTTTAGCTTATTAGGAAAAGGTAAGTAGGAAAATTTAGCTTAGATCTCATTCCCTAGATACACTGTTCTTTATATCTGTGACACATTATATTATATATTCACCAATTACATTTCCCTTTCATTTCTGTGGAGTAAACCATATCCTTCTCATTCCATTACTTTTGGTTTGGTCACTTGATGTGCCTTGGCCAGTAGAATGTGAGCAGATATGATATACAGTCATTCCTTGCTATCCATCAGGGTTTGGTTCCAGGACTCCCTTAGATATCAAAATCCAAGGATGCTCAAGTACCTGCATCCACCATACAAGGGCTGACTGAATTCTACATCTGAGCCCATCTTTAACTATGCTTATTTAGTGTTGGTTTTGTATCTTTTATGCCCACCCTTTACTTGAAAAGAGCATGACCCAGACAGTAGTTAATTCTTTGAACTTGGTTCCAAAATGAGAAAACTAACAGAGAAGAACCGAACAGAACCAATCAGAGCCACAGCTGACTTGCTGACCTCAGGTATTTGAACAAGAAGTAAGTGCCATTGTAAACTAATAAGGTATATGTATCTGATTGCTATTGCTGCTGTAACAAATTACCACAAACTTAGCAGCTTAAACAACACAAATTTATCTTACAGTTCTAAAGGTAAAGTCCAACATGTGTCTCACTGGGCTAAAATCAAGATGTTGGCAGAGCTGTGTCCATTTCTGGAGGTTTTAGGGGAGAATCTGTTTCCTTGCCTTTTCCAGATTCTAGAGGCTGCCCACATTCCCTGGCTGGTGGCTCCCTTCCACCCTCTTCAAACCAATGACACTGCGTCGCTCTGACCATTTTCCCCCAGTTACATCTCCCTCTGATTGTCTTTTTCTGCCTGCCTCTTTCACTTTTAAGGACTTGTGATTTCACTGGGCTCATTCAGTGATTTAGGATGATCTCTGAACTTTAAGGTCAGCTGAATAGCAACCTTAAATTCCCTTTGTCCTGTAACCTTAACATATTCACAAGTTCTAATGATTAAGACATGGACATCTTTGGGGGCAATTATTCTGCAGTATGAGGTTGTAATCAAGGATGATGTTGCTAAAAAACCAGAGACCTAGCAACTACTTTGTAAATGTACATAAAACAGTGGCTTCCTGTGGTTGTTTGAAGTCATAAGATAAAACATGTAGCCGAGTCACATTGACTCTGATGGCCTGGCTCTGTGTCTTACACTGTTTCTAGCTGTGGGACCTTGGGAAAGTCATTTACTTCACTCGGTTTCTTCATCTATAACGTGGAAATACTCAATATTGGTGCATATACCTTTCAGGGTTATTGAATGGATCAAATAAAATAATGTAGTGTAAGGATATATATATATATATATAGTGGGCCAAAACGTTCCTTCGGTTTCCATAAGATGGCTCTAGTAGCACTTAGTTGTCTTTAACTTCATTTGAAACAATTTTGTTAGATTGTATTGTGACAGCTGTCATATCAGTGTGCATTTAAAAAAAGACCTATCGAAATTGGTGAATTTTTGTGTAGCCATTTTAATGTTGAAGGTGGAAGAAAAAAGCAACATTTTTGGCATATTATGCTTTATTATTTCAAGAAAGGTAAAAACACAACTGAAATGCAAAAAAAAAAGATTTATGCAGTATATGAAGAAGGTGCTGTGACTGATCGAACATGTCCAGAGTGGTTTGCGAAGTTTCGTGCTGGACAGTTCTCACTGCATGATGCTCCACAGTCGGATAGACCAGTTGAAGTTGATTGTGATCAAATCGAGACATTAATTGAGAACAATAAATGTTACACCACGTGGGAGATAGCCGACATACCCAAAATATCCAAGTCAAGCGCTGAAAAGCATTTGCACCAGCTTGGTTATGGTGAATTGCTTTGATGTTTGGGTTCCACATAAGTTAAGCAAAAAAAAAACCCTTCTTGACCATATTTCCGCATGTGATTCTCTACTTAAACGTAACGAAAACATTCCATTTTTAAAACAAATTGTGACGGGCAATGTAAAGTGGATACTGTACAATAATGTGGAATGGAAGAGATCGTGGGACAAGCGAAATGAACCACCACCAACCACAATGAAGGCTGGTCTTTCATCCAAAGGAGGCGATGTTGTGTATATGGTGGGATTGGAAGGGAGTCCTCTATTATGAGCTCCTTCCGGAAAACCAAACGATTAATTCCAGCAAGTACTGCTCCCAGTTAGACCAACTGAAAGCAGCACTCAATGAAAAGTGTCCAGAATTGGTCAACAGAAAACGCATAATCTTCCATCAGTATAATGCAAGACTGCATGTTTCTTTGATGACCAGGCAAAAACTGTTACAGGTTGGCTGGGAAGTTCTGATTCATCCGCCATGTTTACCAGACATTGCACCTTCGCATTTCCATTTATTTTGGTCTTTACAAAATTCTCTTAGTGGAAAAAATTTCAATTCCCAGGAAGACTGTAAAAGGCACCTGGAACAGTTCCTTGCTCAAAAAGATAAAAAGTTTTGGGAAGATGGAATTATGAAGTTGCCTGAAAAATGGCAGAAGGTAGTGGAACAAAAGGGTGAATACATTGTTCAATAAAGTTCTTGGTGAAAATGAAAAATGTGTCTTTTATTTTTACTTAAAAAACCAAAGGCACTTTTTGGCCCACCCAATATATGGAGATATATATAAAACTTCATTATTTTCTTTTTTATTATTATGGCTGAATAATATACCATTATGTGTGTGTGTGTGTATGTGTGTGTCTATACTACATTTTCTGTACTTGTTAACTAACTGATGGACACTTAAGTTGTTTCTGTATCTTGGTGGCTATTTTTTTTAATTGAAGTATAGATGTTATACAACATTATATAAATTACAGGTGTTCAATGTAGTAATTCACAATTTTTAAAGGTTATACTCCATTTATAGTTATTATAAAATATTGGCTATATTGTCTAATATATTCTTGTAGCTTATTTTAAACCTAATAGTTTGTACCTGTTACTCCCCTACCCCAATGTTGCCCCTCCCCCTTCCCTCTCCTCACTGGTAACTACTAGGTTGTCCTCTATATCTGTGAGTCTGCTTCTTTTTCTTGTATTCACTAGTTGATTGTATTTTTTGGATTCTACATATAAGTGATATCATACAGTATTTGTCTTTCTCTCTCTGACTTATTTCACTTAGCTTAATGCTCTCCAAGTCTACCCATGTTACTGTAAATGGCAAAATTTGTGTTTTTTATGGCTGAGTACTATTCCATTGTTTGTGTGTGTGTATATATATATATATATATATCTCACATCTTCTTTATCCATTAATCTCTTGATGAATGCCTAGGTTGCTTCCATATCTTGGCAATTGTAAATAATGCTTCTATGAACATTCGGGTGCATATACCTTTTCAAATTAGTGTAAGACTTCATTCTTTTTCCTCTGTAATAATATATACACAATAGGTTGGTAATAGGGTCATCAGATTCAATCTTGCCGCAAGTTAAATGGACCATGCCTTCTGTGTCTATGTATGTACATTTGTGAGCTTATAACTATCTTATGAATACAGATTCAGCTAATTCTCTTTTCCAGTGAAAGAGTAATTCAGCTTCCAAAGATGCACACCATCTTCATTTCTTCACCAATGAGAACTTTAAAAAATTATTCAGTAATAAATGGGTAAAATTAAGAAACCAATTTCCATTGATGTAATGTTCAATGTTTTCAGATATGTATAGGCCTGTGTGCATTTCTGTTCTATACTGTAAATTTTTTCTTCTATTTAATCTTCCATATCATATCACAGCATGGTCTTGACATTCTAACTTTTCAGTTACATAGGTTTTTCAAGAAGAAACTCACTAATGGAATGATAATAAAAATTGCTTTTTCCTTTTGTTGGGGGTTCTTCTTGGTGTTCATTGTCTGATCATCTTGGCCAACTCCTAAGGCATCCTTGGCTAAGTAGCAGCTGTCTCTCCTAATGGCAGCTGGAAGATCTTCTTAATATTTTGGCATCTGCAGAATGGAAGAATTTATCTTATCATTCCACATATGTTCATGGGAGATCAGAATATTATAGATACCTGAAGAGTTTGTGTCTTTCTACATCTTTTATTATTTTTGCCTGGCTTTACATATGCTTTACTATTTAGATGTGTTTAATTGAATGCATTTCTGTGTGTTTATACTGGCATATGTACACACAAGTATATGTGCTGTTATTTAAAATCAAGTTATGATACTTGTCCAGTGACAGATCCACATATTTAGTATGCTGTTTTCAAGAGATCACAAATTTCTTGGTTGCAAGTTGAATTTTTTCAGCAAAGCAATGCAATCAGAGAAAACTCTCACCTGTGAAAAATGTCTTCACATTCAATATAGGAGCCTACAACCATTCCATGGATTTTGAAAGCATGCTATGCTGTGCTAAGCACAAACATAAGAATTAGTCCAAAACATGACACTAATAAACCAAAAAGTCCTATAATACTCAAATTAAAACTTCAGAAGAAGAAGAATAGCTAACTTACATACAGTGTGCCATAATGGTGCTATATGCCCTCAAAAGTAAAAGGATTTAATCTTTCTGAGAAAGAAGTCATCTTGATAATCATTGTTTAATAAGATGAAAGATCTCTATTGCCTTGCCTAGTTCTATTCTCTAAAATTAAATATTCTAAGTTTGTGTAGTTCATTTTGATGCTAAACCTTATATTGCTAGATTTCATAATGATTGTTCCAGTTTTTGATTTATCATATTAGACAGTACCTATCTAGAGTAAAAGAATAAGTTATCAAAGACCGTATATTTTAAATAAGTTACACAAGCATACACAATAATTCATATTTTATAAAAAACACAAAAGGATATACGTTAAAACAGTAGAATGGTTATCTGGGGAAGAATGGAAAATGGGATTATGGGAAGACAATAAAGGAATACATAAATTAATAAATGAATAAAACAAGGGGGTATTTAATGTGCTATGAATTAAGGGGCATGATTAACTTAACCTTCTGCACCAAGGAGTCAAAAATATTAATTTGTTTGCACTTTAGCCTCTTTGGGGGGCAGTGGTTCAATTTAGGATGCAAATTATAATATCCTGAGGTACTTTTAAAAAATGTCCACACTTGTACCCAACCCCTAGATTTTCTGATTTAATAAGTCTGGGGTAGGAATTAGGAGTGTGAATTTTTTGTGACTAAATATTACAAAGTGAACACATCTGTATACCAGTAATCCAAAACATAGAACATTACCAGCATTTCAGATACCCTTCTCTTTGAAAAGTAGTATTTTTAAAAGCTCCAGATGAAATTCTAATGTCTGCATAGGGTTAAGGACAATTCTTCTGGCTCAAACTCAGGCTGATGCCTTCTTTGCTCATGCCTTTCTTTCTCTTGCATTTCTTTATTTTGAAAACATTATTTACTCATAGTAAGTAGGGACGATCTGTAAACCTTCTCAGTCCTTTCATCTTAAAAATGTATTTATTTTCTCAAGTTTTATTGATAGACTAACTATATGTAGAATTATTATTTTACATCATTTTCCCACTCAAATTTGATAGCATTTTCCACTGTCTTTGAGCCTATAATTTTGGTAAAATCAACTTGATTTCATTTGTTGTACATATCTTTTGTATTATTATCTTTTCCCTGGAAGTTTTCTTGATTTCCTCTTTATCCTTGAAGCCTTGAAATTTCACAGAAATGTACTGATATGTGGGTTTCCTCTGTATGCCCAACTCAATACATGATAGGTCCTTCAGTTTAAAATATTTCCATTATTTGTTTATTTCCCTACCTTCATTAATCATTAACTCCTCCTGGAATGCCTATTAGATGAACACTGGCATCCTGGAATTGAACCTCCATGTTATAAAGAAAAAATATTTACATATATTTATATTATATATAAATAAAATGTTTATTTATATATAACATAATTATATATGTGTGTGTGTGTATATATATATATATATATATATTCTACAGTGTGAGAAATTTCTTAAACATAATTTTTCCAATATTAACCTTGGTCTTACTTGATTATTCTTTTATTCAGTGCCTTGACTAATTTGTTTCATGATCACGAATTTTTTAATTCCACTAACTCTTATTCTCTAGTGGTTCCCTTTTTAAAGAAATAAGAGTCTATCCTTGTTTGCTGGATGCAACATCCTCTTAAACTTCTCTGAGGAAACTAATTGGAATATTTTAAACTTTCCTTTTGGTTCCTAACTTATTTTTGTTTCCTATAGGGTTAATTTTTTAGTTTATTCACTGCGATTTTTACCATGGATGTCACTGGTTTTCCTCCAGTATGTGGTGATTCTTAGATAAAAATCTGTATTTATTGAATAAAGGATTAGGATGATTAATGATCCATTTACATAGAGAAGAAGTGTCAGTTACTACTGCTCTGTAGGTTGCTAAGCATGGAATTGTATAGCTGACTGAGGACTTGCATAATTAGGCAAAGTAAAGAGGGCTTTATTCCAGATTAAAACTCTTTAGTGCATATCTCTCTTTAGAGCTGCTTTTCCCCTTCCCTTTCTTTCCTCAGCATCTTCAGTGTCTATTGAAATCCTTTCTCTTAGCCTCTCTCTTGGGCTCCTATAGGAATAGTAGGTTTCTATCCTAGACAGATCAACTCCCTCTTTTATAAAGTTATTTTGCTCTGAGTTGACTTATTTAATTAAAACATTATAAAGCATTTTAATTAAGTGATCCATTCCTGCTTTTTATCTTTGTTGAGGTGGAATTTGGAGATAATCCTTAGTTATCTTGGGGACAGAACTTTCATTTAGTGTTTAGGGCTGAGGTTTCTCCATCTTGTTTACCCTTCAGTCTGATTCTGTTTATTAGCTAGGATTCCCTCAAGCTTTCTAGTATACTGAAGGCTCAATTTCTTTAATTTCTAAACATTGTGATTTTCATAAAAAAAAAAAATATATATATACACACATGAAGAAAAAGTGGACAGAGTTGTTTGCATTAAATCTGACATCTTCCACTGAAAGTCCTGATGAGCATATGATAGATTTCCATTAATTAAAAGGAAAGTTCATATAGATATTGGAAAATTCTATATCAATGACCAGATTCAGTAAGTTTATTGCCTAAAACAGGGAAAGATACTGCTAAGGGAAAGCCATAGTGAAAATATCTGAGACAGTAGAGACATCGGAATGAAAAATTTAGAATTATTAAAGTAGATAAACTTAAGATGTATTGGTAATTATAGATCTAATATATATAGTCAATGTGTTTGCAAGTCAATAGACCAACATTTTGTAGATATGCATTATCCAATTGTCTATTCATTCATTTGTCCATTTGTTTCTATTACTTTATCTATCCTGCTTTCCATCTATCTAGCAAGTCTTAAAATGAACAATAAAAAATGCTCAAATGTCTTAGCCTTCCAGGTAAAGAAGAAGATAACAGCCCTAAAACTCTTTAACTTAATATTTAAATTACACCAGAATTTATAACTTTTTTGTACCATGAACCCCTCTGGTACTCTGGTAAAGCCTATGGACTCTTTCATGAGGTAATATTTTGCTTTTGTTTAGTTTTTTGTTTTTAATAGGCACTTTTGGAAAAATGTTGGTGTAATAAAATGAAACCGTGACAAGTGATTGAATAATTTCATATATAAGAATTCAAATTTCCAGCTTTAGAAATTTTGACTTGCTCTGAGTTCTTACTTTGATACCTAGACCTTACCGTTCCCTAATACTAATATTCCAGGGGTGGCTTTGCTGAGGTTTATTTCCTTTTTTTTTTTAACATCCTTATTGGAGTATAATTGCTTTACATTGCTGTGTTAGTTTCTGCTGTATAACAAAGAGAATAAGCTATATGTATAAATATATCCCCGTATACACTCCCTCTTGCTTCTCCCTCCCACCCTCCCTATCCCACCCCTCTAGATGGTCACAAAGCACCGAGCTTATCTCCCTGTGCTATGCAGCTGCTTCCCACTAGCTATCTATTATACATTTGGTAGTGTATATATGTCAATGCCACTCTCTCAATTTGTCCCCTCCCCGTGTCCTCAAGTCCATTCTCTACATCTGCATCTTTATTCCTGTCATGCCCCTAGGTTCTTCAGAACCATTTTTTTTAGATTCCGTATATATGAGTTAGCATATGGTATTTGTTTTTCTCTTTCTGACTTACTTCACTTTGTATGGCAGAGTCTAGGTCCATCCACCTCACTGTAAATAACTCAATTTTGTTTCTTTTAATGGCTGAGTGATATTCCATTGTATATATGTGCCACATCTTCTGTATCCATTCATCTGTCAATGGACATTTAGGTTGATTCCATGTCCTGGCTATCGTAAATAGAGCTGCAATGAATATTGTGGAACATGACTCTTTTTGAATTATGGTTTTCTCAGGGTATATGCCCGGTAATGGGATTGCTAGGTCATATGGTAGCTCTATTTTTAGTTTTCTAAGGAACCTCCATACTGTTCTCCATAATAGCTGTATCAATTTACATTCCCACCAACAATGCAAGAGGGTTCCCTTTCCTCTACACCTCTCCAGTATTTATTGCTTGTAGGCTTTTATTTATTTTTTTTTTTTGCAGTATGTGGGCCTCTTACTGTTGTGGCCTCTCCCGTTGCGGAGCACAGGCTCCAGACACGCAGGCTCAGTGGCCATGGCTCATGGGCCCAGCCGCTCTGAAGCACGTGGGATCTTCCCAGACCGGGGCACGAACCCATGTGCCCTGCATCAGCAAGCGGACTCTCAACAACTGCACCACCAGGGAAGCCCGCTTGTAGACTTTTTAATGACGGCCATTCTGACAGGTATGAGCTGATACCTCATTATAGTTTTGATTTGCATTTGTCTAATGATTAGTGATGTTGAGCATCCTTTCATATGTTTGTTGGCAATCTGTATATTTTCCTTGCAGAAATGTCTATTTAGGTCTTCTTCCCATTTTTGGATTGGGTTGTTTGTTTTTTCAATATTGAGCTGCATGAGCTGCTTGTATATTTTGGAGATTAATCCTTTGTCAGTTGCTTCATTTGCAAATACTTCCTCCCATTTGGAGGGTTCTCTTTTTTTCTTGTTTATAGTTTCCTTTGTTGCCCAAAAGCTTTTAAGTTTCATTAGGTCCTATTTGTTTATTTTTGTTTTTATTTCCGTTTTATAGGAGGCGGGTCAAAAAGGATTTTGCTGTGATTTTAGTCATAGAGTGCTCTGCCTCTGTTTTCCTCTCAGAGTTTTATAGTGTCTGGCCTTAGTTTTAGGTCTTTAAGCCATTTTGAGTTTATTTTTGTGTATGGTGTTAGGGAGTGTTCTAATTTCATTCTTCTACATGTACCTGTCAAGTTTTCCCAACACCATTTATTGAAGAGGTTGTCTCTTCTCCATTGTATATTCTTTCCTCCTTTATCAAAAATAAGGTGACCAGGGCTTCCCTGGTGACACAGTGGTTGAGAGTCCGCCTGCCGATGCAGGGGACATGGGTTTGTGCCTCGGTCCGGGAAGATCCCACATGCCATGGAGCGGCTGGGCCTGTGAGCCATGGCCACTGAGCCTGTGCATCTGGAGCCTTTGCTCCACAACGGGGGAGGCCATAACCGTGAGAGGCCTGCGTACTGCAAAAAAAAAAAAAAAAAAGTGACCATATGTGCATGGGCTTATCTCTGGGCTTTCTATCCTGTGCCATTGATCTATATATCTGTTATCATGGCAGTACCACACTGCTTTGATTACTGTAGATTTGTAGTATAGTCTGAAGTCCAGGAGCCTGATTCCTCCAGCTCCGTTTTTCTTTCTCAAGATTGTTTTTGTTATTTGGGATCTTTTGTGTTTCCATACAAATTGAGAAATTTTTTGTTGTAGTCTGTGAAAAATGCCATTGGCAGTTTGATAGGGATTGCAATGAATCTGTAGATTGCTTTGGGTAGTAGAGTCATTTTCACAATGTTGATTCTTCCAATCCAAGAACATGGAATATCTCCCATCTGTTTGTGTCATCTTTAGTTTCTTTCATCAGTGTCTTATAGTTTTCTGCATGCAGAAACATTAAGTAGGTTTATTCCTAGGTATTCTATTCTTTTTGTTGCAGTGGTAAATGGGAGTGTTTCCTTAATTTCTCTTTCAGGTTTTTCATCGTTACGATATAGGAATGTAAGAGATTTCTGTGCATTAATTTTGTATCCTGCTACTTTACCAAGTTCATTGATTAGTAGTTTTCTGATAGCATCTTTAGAATTCTCTATGTATATTTTCATGTCATCTGCAAGCAGTGACAGCTCTCCTTCTTCTTTTCTGATTTGCATTCCTTTTATTTTTTTTACTTCTCTGTTTTCTGTTTCTAAAACTTCCAAAACTAAGTTGAATAATAGTGGTGAGAGTGGACAACCTTGTCTTCTTCCTGATCGTAGAGGAAATGTTTTCAGTTTTTCACCACTGAGACGATGTTGGCTGTGGGTTTGTCATATATGGCCTTTGTTATGTTGAGGTAAGTTCCCTCTATGCCTAATTTCTGGACGGTTTTTTATCATAAATGGGTGTTGAATTTTGTCGAAAACTTTTTCTGCATCTATTGAGATGATCATATGGTTTTTCTCCTTCAGTTTGTTAATATGGTGTATCACTTTGAGTGATTTGTGTATATTGAAGAATCCTTGCATTCCTGGGTTAAACACCACTTGATCATGGTGTGTGATCCTTTTAATGTGCTGTTGGATTCTGTTTGCTAGTATTTTGTTGAGGATTTTTGCATCTATGTTC
The DNA here is from genome assembly GCF_008692025.1 of Phocoena sinus. Classification (NCBI taxonomy): domain Eukaryota; kingdom Metazoa; phylum Chordata; class Mammalia; order Artiodactyla; family Phocoenidae; genus Phocoena; species Phocoena sinus. The sequence continues at coordinate 40,883,647 of NC_045776.1, forward strand.
ATCAGAGATATTGGCCTACAGGCCAATATCTCCAGTGGGTAAGGTTGGTTCAGTGGGTTGTGTAGGCTTCCTGGTGACTTGTGCCTGTGTTCTGGTAGATGAGGTTCGATCTTTTCTTTCTGGTGGGCAGAACCACATCTGGTGGTGTGTTTTGGGGTGTCTGTGACCTTGTTATTATTTTAGACAGCCTCTTTGCTAATGAGTGGGGTTGTGTTCCTGTCTTCCTAGTTGTTTGGCGTAGGGTGTCCAGTAGTGTAGCTTGCTCATCCTTCAGTGGAGCTGGGTCTAAGCGTTGAGATTGAGATCTCTGGGAGAGCTTTAGCTGTTTGATATTACATGGAGCTGGGAGATCTCTGGTGGACCAATGTCCTGAACCCAGTTCTCCCACTTCAGAGGCAGAGGCACAGACCTAACACCTGCCTGGAGCACCAAGACCCTGTCAGCCACATGGCTCAGAAGAAAAGGGAGTAAAAAGAATGAATGAGAGAAAGAGAGAGAGAAAGAGAGAAAGAAAGAAAGAAAGAAAGAAAGAAAGAAAGAAAGAAAGAAAGAGAGAAAGAAAGAAAAAGAAAGAAAGAGAAATGAAGGAAGGAAGGAAGGAAGGAAGAAAGAAAGAAAGAAAGAAAGGAAGAAAGAATAAAACTTTTTAAAGTTATTAAAATAAAAAAATTAAAAATAAAAAAGTGAAAAGTCATAGAAATAACAAAGAAGAGAGCAACCGAACCAATAAACAAATCCACCAATGACAGCATGTGCTAAAAACTATACAAAAAAAACATGTAAAAAAATGGACTGAACGCTAGGACAGATGGTAAAAGAAAAGCTATACAGACAAAATCACACAAAGAAGCATGCACATACACGCTCACAAAAAGAGAAAAAGGAAATAAATATATATATCTATATATAAAAGAAAAAAAGGAAGAGAGCAACCAAATCAATAAACGAATCTAACAATGATAATATACTGTAAATACTAAACTAAGATAATCATAAAACCAGCAACAAATTTGATGCAGAAAGCAAACCCCAAGTCTACAGTTGCTCCCAAAGTCCACCACCTTATTTTGGGATGATTCATTTTCTATTCAGGTATTCCACTGATACAGGGTACGTCAAGTTGATTGTGGAGATTTAATTCACTGCTCCTGAGGCTGCTGGGAGAGATTTCCCTTTCTCTTCTTTGTTCGCACAGCTCTCGGGGTTCAGGTTTCGGTTTGGCCCCGCCATTATGTGTAGGTCACCTAAGGGTATCTGTTCTTCGCTCAGACAGGACGGGGTTAAAAAGTAGCAGCTGATTTGGGGGCTGTGGCTCACTCAGGCCGTGGGGAGGGAGGTGTACGGGTGCGGAGTGAGCCTGCAGCGGCAGAGGTCAGCATGACATTGCAATAGCCTGAGGCGCGCGGCTTGTTCTCCCAGGGAAGTTGCCCCTGGATCACAGGACCCTGGCAGTGGCGGGCTGCACAGGCTCCCGGGAGGGGAGGTGTGGTGAGTGACCTGTGCTCGCACACAGGCTTCTTGGTGGCGGCAGCAGCAGCCTTAGCAACTCATGCCCGTCTTTGGGGTCCGCGCTGATAGCCGCGGCTCGCGCCCATCTCTGGAGCTTGTTTAGGCGGTGCTCTGAATCCCCTCTCCTTGCACAGCCCAAAACAATGGTCTCTTGCCTCTTAGGCAGTTCCAGACTTCTTCCTGGACTCCCTCCCAGCTAGCTGTGGCGCACTAGCCCCCTTCAGGCTGCGCAGCCAACCCAAGTCCTCTCCCTGGGATCTGACCTCCGAGGCTCGAGCCTCAGCTCCCTGCCCCGCTGGCCCCGGCGGGTGAGCAGACAAGCCTCTCGGGCTGGTGAGTGCTGGTTGGCACGGATCCTCTGTGCGGGAATCTCTCTGCTTTGCCCTCTGCACCCCTGTTGCTGTGCTCTCCTCCGTGGCTCAGAAGCTTCCCCCCCCTCCACCCCCGTCTCCACCAGTGAAGGGGCTTCCTAGTGTGTAGAAGCTTTTCCTCCTTCACAGATCCCTCCCAGAGGTGTAGGTCCTGTCCCTATTGTTTTGTGTCTGTTTTTTCTTTTTTCTTTTGCCCTACCCAGGTACGTGGGGAGTTTCTTGCCTTTTGGGAAGTCTGAGGTCTTCTGCCAGCATTCAGTAGGTGTTCTGTAGGAGGTGTTCCACATGTAGGTGTATTTCTGATGTATTTGTGGGGAGGAAGGTGATCTCCACTTCTTACTCCTCTGTCATCTTGAAGGTCTCTTTGGATGTAGTTTTTTGATGATGGCCTTTCTGACCTGTGTGAGGTGATACCTCATTGTGGTTTTGATTTTCATTTCTCTAATGATTAGTGATGTTGAGCATCCTTTCATGTGTTTGTTGGCAATCTATATGTCTCTTTAGAGAGATGTCTATTTAGGTCTTCCACTCATTTTTGGATTAGGTTGTTTGCTTTTTTGATATTGAGCTGCATGAGCTGCTTGTAAATTTTGGAGATTAATCCTTTGTCAGTTGCTTCATTTGCAAATATTTTCTCCCATTCTGAGGGCTGTCCTTTCATCTTGTTTATGGTTTCCTTTGCTGTGCCATAGCTTTTAAGTTTCATTAGGTTCAAGGGGGAAGGGTAAGTTGGGATGAAGTGAGAGAGTAGCATTGACATATATACACTACCAAATGTAAAATAGATGGCTAGTGGGAAGCAGCTGCATAGCACAGGGAGATGAGCTTGGTGGTTTGTGACCACCTAGAGGGGTGTGATAGGGAGGGTGGGAGGGAGGTGCAAGAGGGAGGGGATATGGGGATATATGTATACATATAGTTTATTCACTTAGTTATACAGCAGAAACTAACATAACATTGTAAAGCAATTATGCTCCAATAAAGATGTTAAAAAAAAAAGAATTAGGAGCAACAGGTTGTTTAAGTAGTGAGAGAAATCAGCAATTCTGGAATCAGAATAGCTGTGTGACATTAGATAAGCACTCATTTAAATATCCTCATTTCTTAAAAACAGACAAAATAGTACCAATATTCCCTACATATTACTTCACTGTTCAACTTGGCAATGACTTTCCACTCCACTGAATATCAGAGTCCTCGAGTTATCCTTGGTTAATGCATATCTTCATACTGTCCCTGTGGCTTAAGCAGCTTCCACTTCATTCTCTGCTTTTCTTATTACACATTTCATGTCCTCCAATAAAGTCAAAGCTCTCTGAGGCCAAATTCACTTTTTTCTAACAGCACTGCTATTCCTAAAATGTTCATCCTATTATCACAGATGAGCACTTAGTAGGCTTGTACCTTTGAATTACTGCTTTCCTTATACAGGTACCACTGGATTTTTCTAAGACAAGCAATACGCATCACATAGTGACATCCCTAACTTTCCTTTCATGGGCCCATTTAGAAAATTGGTGCATTAGTTAAGGTATGAATGTTTTATACTGTCACCTAGTGGTGATTGCTTGCTCACCAATAGCTTAGTTTTGGCAGAACTGCCATTGTTATACACCTGCTTGTATAATTATTTGAACACTCTAGTCAACCAATTTTTGTTGAATGGCTAGTAGATGTCAAATTATTTTCCAGGCATTAGAACTACAGTAGAAAAAGAAAATTTAAAAAAACCCAAAATAAAATCATTGTCCTTGTGGAGCTTATATGCTATTAAAATTTGTTCTCTTTTCTAAATAAAAATGAGGGAAAAATTTAAAAATCTTTAATAATATGAGAAGTGTAGGATACATATTTTATATAATTAAAACTCATTAGGCACTAAAAGTGGAAATTTTTATTTTATTTATTTATTGAACTACAGTTCATTTACAATGTTGTGTTAATTTCTGCTGTACAGCAAAGTAACTCAGTTATACACATATATACATTCTCTTTTGTATTCTTTTCCATTAGGGTTTATCCCAGGATATTGAATATAGTTCCCTTTACTATACAGTAGGAACTTGTTGTTTATAAAAAGTCAAAAATTTTAGACCTGGTTTGATCCTTATTGGGCTGAAGATGGTCAACTGTGTTAAATAGCAGTACAAAATTTTGGAAGTATAAAACTTCCTAGGTGTGAAACATTAAGGTCTTTACAATATGTTCTTCTAAAATGTACTGAACACAAATACTCTAGACTATAAATTATTTTCCACAGAGGCATGTGTTAGCAATACTGAAATTATTTTATGTGTATTCTGGGACTAAGAAAATAAGTATATTTTGAATAGCGAAAGCCAAATTTCTTTTTTTTTTCATGGAAAGTAGTTATAAATTAGGAAGGCAGTATAGTTAGAATGAAGCATGTGGTATTAGGTTTGGAAGTGTGGGAATCAGTATTAAATATGATTTGATATGTAGATAGAGAAATAGACATAGATGCATTTAAGTGTATATACTCCCTCCATTGAGAGTACCTAGAAGCAAAGATAACTTAGTAGGAATGAGCACAACTTATATTCAGATCTTCGTTTCTAAATGTCAATCCTTTAATGAACTAGTGCTTTCAGAGAAATACTGAATCCAGGGCTGGGCTGGGGGAAGTACAAAATGAGCGTGAAATAATGTGTGATGTCAGAGAGTATTCAAGTGCTCAAAAGATAATGACAGCATGTTGAAAAGATACTGCAGCCAACTTGTAGTTCCCAGTGGCTGCATGTGGGTCAACTTGAGCAACAAATGAAATAGAGATAGCAATGGAGAATAATCCACAGAATAAAGTAAATTTTTATGATCTATACTGATATAAATATATAATTGAATACAAAAAGGAAAGGAGGTAAGGGATAGCACTTCATTACAGTAGAACTCCAATTAACAAATAAAGAAGACATGATGGAGTTTTTTAAAAAATTCACCATTTGGTGAATAACACAGTAATAATTACTGTAGGCAAGAATTGTCAGTATGGGCTTCCCTGGTGGCGCAGTGGTTGAGAGTCTGCCTGCCAATGCAGGGGACAGGGGTTCGTGCCCCGGTCTGGGGGGATCCCACGTGCCGCGGAGCGGCTGGGCCCGTGAGCCGTGGCCGCTGGGCCTGCGTGTCTGGAGCCTATGCTCCGCAACGGGAGGGGCCACAACAGTGAGAGGCCCACGTACCGCAAAAAAAAAAAAAAAAAGAATCGTCATTGAGTCCTAAAATTAATGGGAAAAGTATGAGAAACAGAATATTTTCATAATTTCAAAGTATTTCCCCCAATACTTATTATTTATTTATTTATTTTTGGCTGCATTGGGTCTTCATTGCTGTGCATGGGCTTTCTCTAGTTGCGGTGAGCGGGGGCTACTCTTCGTTGCGGTGCGTGGGCTTCTCATTGAGATGGCTTCCCTTGTTGCAGAGCACGGTCTCTAGGCACGCAGGCTTCAGTAGTTGTGGTACACGAGCTCAATAGTTGTGGCTCGCGGGCTCTAGAGCACAGGCTCAGTAGTTGTGGCGCTTGGGCTTAGTTGCTCCGCGGCATCTTCCTGGACCAGGGCTCAAAACCATGTCCCCTGCATTATCAGGCGGATTCTTAACCACTGCACCACCAGGGAAGTCCTCCCCATACAATACTTATTAATTATAAAGGGAAAAAGTAGTAACTACATGAATAAACCTGGTAGACGTCACCTTAACCAAACAATCAAAGATAACACACCAGTAACAACATCTTGTTACAAAGCACTGAGAAGGGCATAGTACCATTTTAATGGTATTCTTCTCAGAAACGAATACCTTGAATTTAGTCACAAGAAAATATCAGACAAGCTTAAATTGAAGGATATAGACAAAATAACTGGCTGACCTACATGCTTCAAAAGTTTCAAGGTCCTGAAAAGCAAAGAAATAAAGAACTGTCCAAGATTAGAGGAGATTAAGGAGACATGACAACTAAATGCAATGTACAATCCTAGTTAGAGCTTGGATTTGTAAAAGGATATTAATGGGACAACTGGTGAAATCTGACTAAGGTTTGCAGATTATTTAATAATATTTTCAATTTCCCAGATATGAATCTTTGCACTATGGTTATGTAAAGTGTTAACTGTTAGAGTAGTTGGATGAAGGGTATATTGAAATTCTTTGTATTATTTTTACAAGTATAAAATTATTTTGCAATGAAAAGCTTAAAATTAAAATATTTTAATCAAAAATATTTTTTCTTATAAAATGGAATCTTCCCTTCCAATCACAAGAAGACATAAAATTTGTAAATTTGACAGTCTGTTTCCACACATCCAAACCTTGTATGATTCTAGGAACTCATTTTGCAACTGCTTGAGATAATCTCCAGAGTAATAGAATCATTAATAGTGACTAATTGAGTAACTTTTTTTTTTACAACAGGTACAAAGCTAACAGACAATTCAATTAGAAAATTATAACTATATTCCATTTACAAGTGCAAATATAATTTGGTGTTGATCAGTGATTTTCAAACCTGAGATAGCATGAGAAGCACCTGGAGGGCTTGTTAAAATGAAGAGTCTGGATCCAACCTCTAGAGTTTCTGATTCAGTAGGTCTGGGGTGGGGTTTAAGGATCTGTATTTCTAACAAGTTTCCAGGTGAGGCTGACCCTGCTATCCCTGGGATCACAACAAACACTGGTCTAGAAAATAATTTGAAATTGTAGGATTAGTGTATCACTACGTTTCCATTGCTTCTAGTGTATATAAATATGGAGACCACTTAAAAGGCTTGTTTTAACTACATTTTAACCCAGTCATTAATCTAGAATATAAATATTACAAAACTACAAACTAGTTCATGGCAACCTTGAAATCCTAATGGCCAATGTAATGAGATTAGTAGCTGGGACCTTTGGGAAGTGTTTGTCTTGTGAGTGAAACCTTCATGAGTGAAATTACTGTTTTATAAAAGTTGCCTCAGAAAGATCCCCAGCCTCTTCCATCATGTGAGGACACAGTAAGAAGGTGCTAGCTATGGATCCGAAAGAGTGTGTGACCTTGCTGGCACCTTGATCTCAGACTTCTCAGCCTACAGAACTGTGAGAAATGGAGACTTGTTGCTTATAAGTTAACCAGTGTGTAGTATTCTGTTACAGCTGCAGAGAGATGGAAACTCTAAGAAAGATACACAGGAAATGTTAGAAATCAAAAATACTGTACCAAAAATGAAGAAAGTCTTTGTTGGGTCATCAGTAGATTAGACGTGTCAAGGAAAGAATCTCTGAGTTGAAGGTATGTCAATAGAATCAACAAACCACAGGTCCGGGAAGAAGGAAGCTCAGAGAACAAATACACCAAGCTAACAAAAACACTCATACACAGCTAAGCATATCATATTCAAATTGCAGAAAACCAAAGACAAAGAAAATATCTTGCAAGAAGCCAGATATATGCCTGTTACTCTATAGATAAGCCGCACCTTATCTATAGAGTAACAGGCATAAGAATTATAGTAAACATCTTGTCAAAAATAAAACAAGCAAGAAATAGAGGAATAAAACTTTTTTTTTCCTGTAAGCGGGCCTCTCACTGTTGTGGCCTCTCCCGTTACCGAGCACAGGCTCTGGACGCGCAGGCTCAGTGGCCATGGCTCACGGGCCTAGCCGCTCCGCGGCATGTGCGATCTTCTTGGACCGGGGCACGAACCCGTGTCCCCTGCATCGGCAGGCGGACTCTCAACCACTGCGCCACCAGGGAAGCCCTGGGAATAAAACTTTTAAAGTGTTAAAAGAAAAAATAAATCTACCAACCTAGAATTCTATATCCAGCAAAATTGTCAATCAAAAGTAAAGGAGAAAGGTTTTCTCAAATCAACAAAAACTGAGGGAATTCATCACTAGTAGACATTCCTTGCAAGGAATGTCAGAAAGTCAGCTCTCCATAAAGAGTGTTGGAGAAGGAATAAATGAAAGTCAAGTGAAATATTTTCTTTGTCTTCTTTTTAACTGATCTAAAAGATAACCATTGTTTAAACCAACATGGTATCATAAAATACTCTATTAAAATTAAAGAAGGGAGAAAAAGAAATCGGGGAAGAAACAAAAAACAATGCAATGAGTAGAAAACAAAAACGTGGTAGGTATTCATCTGACTATATCATTAATCACTTTAAATGTGAATGTCTAAATTCACAATAAAAAGACAGAAATTGTCACAATGGTTAGGAAAACAAGACCCAATTATATGTTGTCTACAAGAAACCCACTTTAAATATAAAGGCTCAGATAGATTGAAAGTAAAGGAATGGAGAAAGATACACCATTCTAACACTAATCAAAAGAAAGCTGGAGTACTAATATTAATTTTAGACAAAGCACACAACAATGTAAGGAAGATTATCAGGGATAAAGAGGGGAGTTACATAATGATAGTGGGGTGAGTTCCCCAGGAACACATAACAAACACTAATGCATGCAGCTGACAACAGAGTCTCCAAATATATGAGACTAAACCTGAGAGAACTGAAGAAAAAATAGACAAAAGTACTAGTACTGTTTCATACTTCAACATCCCTCTCTAAGTAATGGACAGAGCAGGCATAAATCACTAAGGATATAGATGCCCTGCACAGCACCATCAGTCATCTGGATCTAAGTGACATTTTTCAAACACTCTATCCAATAGCAGCAGAATGCACGTTCTTCACAAGCTTATATGGAACATTTACCAACATGGATCGTAAAACACACCTCACAAAGTTAAAAACTATAGAAATCATACAAAGTATGTCCTGGGACCACATGAAATTAAATTAGAAATCAGTAACAGGAAGATAGCTGGAATGGAAAGATTCATGTTAAGTTAATATTTGTATAAAGTGTAAGGTCTGTGTCTAGGTTCATGTTTATGTATATGGATATCCAGTTGTTCCAGCAATGCCTTGAAAAGACCACGTTTCTCCATTGAATTGTCTTTGCACCTTTGCAAAAATCAGTTGATTATATTTTGTTTGGATCTATTTCTGGGCTCTTTATTTTGTTTCATTGATCTATGTGTATATTCTTTCACCAATGACATGCATGCTGGCTTGATTATTGTAGTTTTATAATAAGTCTTGAAATCAGAAAATGTAAGTCCTCCAACTTTGTTCTTCTTCAACATTATATTATTTTTGTAGTCTGCGTGACTTTCCACATAAATTTTAGAATCAGTTCATATCTATAAAACAGCTTGTGGAGATCTTGTTTGAAATTGTATAGACTCTATAGATCAATATGAAAAGAATTGACATTTTAATATTAAGTCTTCCAATCCATGAACATGGGATATCATTCCATTTTTAATATCTACTTTGATTGCTTTCATCAGAGTTGTGTAGTTTTCCATGTATAGATCTTGTATATATTTTGTTAGAGTTATACACAAGTACTTTTATTTTGGTGCTGTCTTTCTGCTTTTCTAATTTCTAATTTAATACTTCTGCAGTTTATGCAGAAACAGCTCTAAATATCTCATGGATTGTGAACCACCAAACTGTTTCAAAGGCAGGGGATTCCCCCAAATCCAAACTGATGATTCTGTGTATCAAGATCCAGAATATGTTCAATGGAGTGATAGTGCAGGACAAGAATGAAAGCAACAGGGACTGACTGATGTACTACTTTTGGATGTGATTGTTATATGTATCTCTTAGACTGTTTGAAAATAACTTTTTTTAACCCACCTATTCAGATGGGAAAATTATGCATTAACAATCTCAGGGTACAGACACTGTGGCATACAGTTGAAAAGGGCCTCTTATTGTCATTGCTTTAATAAACATAAAATCTTTTAGAGAAGTTTTTCTTTTCCTTTGGGGACTCACTATACTTCATCAATAATCTCTGCATTAAGTGACTGAGATACAGGCTTTGCTTTTCATTCTGCAAAGGCTTGAAGCAGACCTCAATTTAAAATACCACATAGCAGCAAGGAGATGGGTATTTTCCAGTGAGAGCCTTAAAAAAGGCAAGTTTGATTCTGACTCAGGCACTGACCTTGCATCATGGTGCCTTGGAATGACCTTCCTTTACCGAGAAGAGAGCTGTTTTAGAATAGATCATAGACATAATATTGATTTCCATGTTTACTGATTGCTCAGATTTTCCATCTTGAGCCATTGGCAGCTCTGACAATTAGCTCCTGTATCCCTTTGACATACCCCATCTTTTGTTGTTGATGTTTGTTTTATACTTTCTGACACTACAAGATGCTCAAGGATCATCTTTTTAAATTTCCTGCCCCAGTCCAATAATCAGTCATTTCCCTAAGGAGCCCTAGTAGCTTCTATTTTAAAAGGGTATTAAAAACCAAGATGTTTTAGGTATGTTCACTGATACTGGGGTGTTGTTATTCTAGGCCCTCTCAGATAATGGAGCAAAGAAATATATATTTGTATATACTAATTTATGTATCTACATCTACATAAATGTTTCCATGTATAAACATCTGTATCTGTATTAAGTCAAACTGGAGTTCATACTGATGTCTCCAACTCTAATCCAACTAATCTTAACTACAGGTCATTCTAGCTTTCTCCCTTTGCTTATCTGTAAACTCCTACTCCAACAGTGAGAGACCTGGCTTCAACCATCTGACATCCATTTGCTTAACTGTTCAACTATACATGTACAGAAGTATCAGAATTGTAGACTTGCACTTTCAATACATTTATCACCTGAACAAATTGCTTTTTGCCTTTAGTTTTCATAAGGTTCACTCATTTCCAAGTTTACTTAGGTCAGTATCTCTTTCCCCTTAATGAGACTGTATTCATACGTTTGTAACAGATTGTTTTGTCACCTTCTGCATTCCATCCTGGGACCTCGTGACCTCCAAAATGATTTAAAATTTGCATACATTAAGGCTTGTTCTTTGTGTGGTAAAGTTCTATGGGTTTTGACAAATGTATAGTGTCTTGTATCCACTATTCACAAACATAAAAGTTTCCCTGTTCTTCATTTATTCAAACCGTCCCCAACCCAAACATCAAGAAATCCCCACTCTATAGTTTTGCCTGTTCTAGAATATCATATAATTAGGAAGAGACAGTGCACAATCTTTCCAGACTGACTTTCGCTTAGCAGTATGCTAAGTTTAAGACTTATTTGCCTTTTTATATATTTCTGTTTTTATTTCTGAACAATATTCCATTGTATGGATGTTCATTTATAAAATGAAATGATAATTCACCTATTTTATTTCTGAACAGTTTTCCATTGTATAGATGTACTATGGTTTGTTTACCCAAACACCTATTGAAGGACTCTTGGTTGCTTCCAGTTTCAGGGTGATAAAGCTAGATTAAACATTCGCAAGCAGTTTTTTGTGTGGACATAGATTTTTAAACCAGTTGGGTAGAAACTTAAGATTGCAACTGCTGGATTACATGGCAAACCTATGTTTTGCTTTATAAGAAACTGACAAACTGTCTTTCAAATTGTTGCACCATTTTGAAACCCTACCAGCAATGAATGAGTGTTCCTCTCGCTCCTCCTCTTTGCTAGCATTTGGTGTTGTCAGATTTTTTTTTTATTTAGTCATTCTAATAGGTGTGTAGTGAAATCTTAATGAAAAATTATGTTGAGCATCTTTTCATATGTGTATTTGCCATATGTTTACCTTCTTGGGTAAGATATACATGTAGAGTTTTGGTCCATTTTAAAAATTGGATTGTTTGTCTTCTTATTGTTGAGTTTTAAGAATCCTTTGTATACTTTGAATACAAGCACTTCATCAGATATATGTTGTTTTGTTTTTTGCGGTACGCGAGCCTCTCACTGTTGTGGCCTCTCCCGTTGCGGAGCACAGGCTCCGGACGCACAGGCTCAGCGGCCATGGCTCATGGGCCTCGCCGCTCGACGGCATGTGGGATCTTCCCGGACCAGGGCACGAACCCGCGTCCCCTGCATCGGCAGGCGGACTCTCAACCACTGTGCCACCAGGGAAGCCCAGATATATGTTTTGCAAATATTTTCTCTCAGTTTGTGGCTCGTTTCTTCATTCTCTTAACAGTGTTTTTCACAGAACAGATGTTTTTATTTTTAATAAAATCCAAATTACATTTTTCTTTCATGGATTGTGCTTTTGGTGTTTTATCTAAAAACTCATTGCCAAACTGAAGGTCAAATGGATTTTTTTCCTAGAAGTTTCATAGTTTTAGATATTACATAAAATTCTGTGATATTTTTGAGTTAATTTTTATGTGAGGTGTAAAAATCTGTGTCTAGGTTATTTTTTTTTCCTCACATATGAATGTCCAATTGTTTCAGCACCATGTGTGGAAAAGAATATCTTTTCTCAACTAAATGGTCTTTGCTCTTTTGTCAGTGTATCTGCTTGGGTACATTTCTGGGGGTGGGTCTATTTTGCTCAGTTGAACTACGTGTTCTATTCTTTAGCCAATACCGCAATGTCTTGATTACTGTGGCTTTATACTAAGTATTGACATTGGGTCTTGTGTTTCCTACATCTTTGTTTTCCTTCTTCATTATACTGCTGGCTATTTTAGGTCTTTTGCCTTCTTGAATGCACTTTAAAAATCAATTTGTTGATTTCTACAAAATGACTCAGAATTTTATCTTTTTCTGCATATAGATCTTGTATATATATTTTAGATGTATACCTAAGCATTTCATAAGTTTTTGATGCTATTATAAATGGCATTTAAAAAAATTCAAATTAGAAGTGTTCAGTGCTACCTTGTAGGCACAGTTGGCTTTTGCATATTGATGTTATATCTTGCAATCTTGCTATAATTTATTATTTGTTCCAGGAGTTTTGGTTTGCAGATTATTTATAGTTTTCTACATAGACAATCATGCCATCCATTGAAAAGGTAGTTTTATTTCTTCCTTCCCAATTTGTGTACCTTATGTTTTCTTTTCCTTTTTTAAAATATCTTAATTGCACTAGCTAGGACTTATAATACAATGTTGAATAGGAGTGGTGAGATGGGACACTCTTGCCTGGTCTTAAAACTTAGAGAAATTTTTTACCATTAAGTGTGATGTCAGCTTTAGGAGGCTTGTAGATGTTCTTTATCAAGCTGAGAAAGTTCTATTTATTCCAAGTTTTTATAGTGAATGTGTGTTGGATTTTTGTCAATTGTTTTATCTGTGTCAATTGATATGGACATATGATTTTTCTTCTTCAACCTCTTGATGTGGTGGATAATTACGACTGACTTGCAAATGTTGAGCCAACCTTCTATATCTGGAATAAATCCCACTTGGTCAGGGTGTATTTTTATTATATATTGTTGTATGTGATTTGCTAACATTGTGTTGAGAATATTTACATCTGTGTTTATGAGAGATACTAGTCTATAGTTTTTCTTTCCTGAGATGTCTTTAGCTAGTTTTGGTACTAAGGTAGTGATGGTCTCATAGAATAAGTTTGGAACTGTTCCCTCTGCTTCCAGTTTTTTAGAAGAGGTTGTAGATTTGGATTACTTCTTCTTTAAATGGTAGATTTACCAGTGAAACCATCTGGGCCTGCTGCTTTCTCTTTTGGAAGGTTATTAATTATTGATTCAATTTCTTTAATAGATATAGGTCTATTTAGATTATCCATTTTTCCTTGTGTGAGTGTTGGTAGTTTTTGTCTTTCAAGGAATTGGTCCATTTTAATTAAGCTATCAAATGTGTGGACATAGGGTTGTTCATAGTAATTCCTTATTATCTTTTTAATGTCCATGTGATAAGTAGTAAGGACCTCTCATTTCTGAATTAGGTAATTTGTGTCTTCTCTCTGTTTTTCTTGGTTAGTCTGCTAGAGGTGTATTGCTTTAATTGCATTTTCTAAAGAACCAGCTTTTGATTTTGTTGATTTTCTCTGTTCTCCTATTTTTAATTTCATTTCAACTCTAACTATTTTATTATGTCCTTTCTTCTGGTTGTTTTGGCTTAACTGGCTCTTCTTTCTTAGTTTTCTAAGGTGAAAGGTAGGCTACTCCCTTTAGATTTGTCTTCTTTTCTAAAATATATATTTAATGTTATAATTTTACTCTACGCACTACTTTTGCTGCATCCCAGAAATTTTGATATGTTGTATTTTCATGCAAATTAAGTTAAAATAAACATATTTTTTCTCTCAAGCATTTTCTCTTTAACTCATGTGTTATTTATAAGTACTTCGTTTAATCTCCAAAATTTGGGGATTTTGCCAGCTATCTTTCTGTTATTGATTTCTAATTTAACTCCCTATGGTTTGAGGACATACTTTGTATAACTTCTATTCTTATAAATTTATAAGTTTTTTTTTGTTTGGCCCAGAATGTGGTATACTTTGATAACTGTTCCATGTAAACTTGAGAAGAATATGCATTCCACTGCTGTTAGATGGAGTGTTCTATAAATGTCACTTAGGTCAAGGTGATTGATAATTCTGTTCAGGTCATCTATATCTTGACTGACTTTATGCCTGCATTATCTATCAATACTGGCAGTGAGATGAAGTCTTACCTGTTGTAGTGGATTTATTTCTCCTTGCAATTCTATCAGTTTTTGCCTGACATATTTTGATGTTAGGTGCACGTGCATTAAGAATTGTTATATGTAGGGCTTCCCTGGTGGCGCAGTGGTTGAGAGTCTGCCTGCCTGCTGGGTTCGTGCCCCAGTCCAGGAAGATCCCACATGCTGCAGAGCGGCTGGGCCCATGAGCCATGGCCGCTGAGCCTGTGCGTCTGGAGCCTGTGATCCGCAATGGGAGAGGCCACAAGAGTGAGAGGCCCGGATACCGCAAAAAAAAAAAAAAAAAAAATTGTTGTATGTAATCAGAAAACTGATCACTTTATCATACTATATGCATCTCTTTATGCCTGATGATTTTTATTATTCCAAAGTCTGTTTCTTTGTATTTAGTATGGATCAGCTTTTTTTTCCCCATTATATTAACATGGTATACATTTCTCGATTCCTTTGTTTTAATCTATATGAATTCTTATATTTAAACTCAGTTTCTCTTTTTTTTTTTTTTTTGTGGTACGTAGTTCTCTCACTGTTGTGGCCTCTCCCATTGTGGAGCACAGGCTCCGGACGCGCAGGCTTAGCGGCCATGGCTCACGGGCCTAACCGCTCCGCGGCATGTGAGATCTTCCCGGAACGGGACACGAACCCACGTCCCCTGCATCGGCAGGCGGACGCTCAACCACTGTGCCACCAGGGAGGCGCTCTCCCTTTTATTCTGAGCCGTGTAGAGGACAGGCTATTGGTGCCCCAGCCAGACACGAGGGCTGTGCCACTGAGGTGGGAGAGCCAAGTTCAGGACACTGGTCCACAAGAAACCTCCCAGCTCCACATAATATCAAACAGCAAAAATCTCCCAGAGATCTCCATGTCAACGCCAAGATCCAGCTCCACCCAACAACCAGCAAGCTACAGTGCAGGACACCCTATGCCAAACAACTAGCAAGACAGGGACACAAAACCATCCATTAGCACAGAGGCTGCCTAAAATCATAAAAAGGCCAGAGACACCCCAAAACACACCACCAGACATGGACCTGACCACCAGAAAGACAAGATCAAGCCTCATCCACCAGAACACAGGCACTAGTCCCCTCCACCAGGAAGCCTACAACCCACCGAACCAACCTTAGCCACTGGGGACAGACACCAAAAACAATGGGAACTATGAACATGCAGCCTACGAAAAGGAGACCCCAAACACAGTAAGTTAAGCAAAATGAGAAGACAGAGAAACACACAGCATATGAAGTAGCAAGGCAAAAAGGCACCAGACCTAACAAAGGAAGAGGAAATAGGCAGTCTACCTGAAAAAGAATTCAGAATAATGATAGTAAACACGATCCAAAATCTTGGAAATAGAATAGAGAAAATAAAAGAAATGTTTAACAAGGACCTAGAAGAAATAAAGAGCAAACAAACAGATATGAACAACACAATAAATGAAATTAAAAATTCTCTAGAAGGGGTCAAGAGCAGAATAACTGAGGCAGAAGAACAGATAAGTGACCTGGAAGATAAAATAGTGGAAATAACTACTGCAGAGCAGAATAAAGAAAAAAGAATGAAAAGAATTGAGGACAGTCTCAGAGACCTCTGGGACAACATTCAACACACCAACATTCGAATTATAGGGGTCCCAGAAGCAGAAGAGAAAAAGAAAGTGACTGAGAAAATATTTGAAGAGATTATAGTTGAAAACTTCCCTAATATGATAAAGGAAATAGTTAATCAAGTCCAGCAAGCACAGAGAGTTCCATACAGGATAAATCCAAGGAGAAACACACCAAGACACATATTAATCAAACTATCAAAAATTAAATACAAAGAACAAAAATTAAAAGCAGCAAGGGAAAAACAAAAAGTAACACATAATGGAATCCCCATAAGGTTAACAGCTGAACTTTCAGCAGAAACTCTGCAAGCCAGAAGGGAGTGGCAGGATGTATTTAAAGTGATGGAAGAGAAAAACCTACAACTAAGATTACTCTACCCAGCAAGGATCTCATTCAGATTTGGTGGAGAAATTAAAAGCTTTATAGACAAGCAAAAGCTAAGAGAGTTCAGCATCACCAAACCAGGTTTACAACAAATGCTAAAGGAACGTCTCTAGGCAGGAAAAACAAGAGAAGGAAAAGACCTACAATAACAAACCCAAAACAATTAAGAAAATGGTAATAGGAACCTACATATTGATAACTACCTTAAATGTAAATGGACTAAATGCTCCAACCAAAAGACATAGACTGGCTGAATGGATACCAAAACAAGACCGTATATAAGCTGTCTACAAGAGACCCACTTCATACCTAGGGACATATACAGACTGAAAGTGAAGGAATGGAAAAAAATATTCCATGCAAATGGAAATCAAAAGAAACTTGGAGTAGCAATTCTCATATCAGACAAAATAGACTTTAAAACAAAGACTATTAGAAGAGACAAAGAAGGACACTACCTAATGATCAAGAAAGAGATGAATCCAAGAAGAAGACATAACAGTTGTAAACATTTATGTACCCAACATAGGAGCACCTCAATACATAAGGCAAATACTAGCAGCCATAAAAGGGGAAATCGACAGTAACACAATCATAGTAGGGGACTTTAACACCCCACTTTTACCAATGGACAGATCATCCAAAATGAACATAAATAAGGAAACACAAGTTTTAAATGATACATTAAACAAGATGGACTTAATTGATATTTATAGGACATTCCATCCAAAAACAACAGAATACACATTCTTCTCAAGTGCTCATGGAATATTCTCCAGGATAGATCATATCTTGGGTCACAAATCAAGCCTTGGTAAATTTAAGAAAAGTGAAATTATATCAAGTATCTTCTCTGACCACAACGCTATGAAACTAGTTATCAATTACAGGAAAAGAGCTGTAAGAAATACAAACACATGGAGGCTAAACAGCACACTACTTAATAACCAAGAGATCACTGAAGAAATCAAAGAGGAAATCATAAAATACTACCTAGAAACAAATGGCAATGAAACCACAATGACCGAAAACCTATGGGATGCAGCAAAAGCAGTTCTAAGAGGGAAGTTTATAGCTATACAAGCCTACCTTAAGAAACAAGAAACATCTCAAATAAACAACCTAACCTTACACCTAAAGCAATTAGAGAAAGAAAAACAATAAAACACCAAAATTAGCAGAAGGAAAGAAATCATAAAGATCAGATCAGAAATAAATGATAAAGAAATGAAGGAAACGATAGCAAAGATCAATAAAACTAAACGCTGGTACTTTGAGAAGATAAAATTGATAAACCATTAGCCTAACCTATCAAGAAAAAAAGGAAGAAGACTCAAATCAATAAAATTAGAAATGAAAAAGGAGAAGTAACAACTGACACTGCAGAAATACAAAGGATAATGAGAGATTAATACAAGCAACTCTATGCCAATAAAATGGACAACCTGGAAGAAATGGACAAATTCTTAGAAATGCACAACCTTCCAAGACTGATCCAGGAAGAAACAGAAAATATGAAGAGACCAATCACAAGCACTGAAATTGAAACTGTGATTTAAAATCTTCCAACAAACAAAAGCCCAGGACCAGATGGCTTCACAGGCGAATTCTATCAAACATTTAGAGAAGAACTAACACCTATCCTTCTCAAACTCTTCCAAAATATAACAGAGGGGGGAACACTCCCAAACTCATTCGACGAGGCCACCGTAACTCTGATACCAAAACCAGAAAAAGATGTCGCAAAGTAAGAAAACTACAGGCCAATATCAGTGATCAACATAGATGCAAAAATCCTCAACAAAATATTACCAAACAGAATCCAACAGCACATTAAAAGCATCATACATTATGATCAAGTGGGGTTTATCCCAGGAATGCAAGGATTCTTCAGTATACTCAAATCAATCAACGTGATACACCATATTAACAAATTGAAAGAGAAAAACCATATGATCATCTCAATAGATGCAGAGAAAGCTTTCGACAAAATTCAACACCCATATATGATAAAAACCCTCCAGAGAGTAGGCATAGAGGGAACTTTCCTCAAAATAATAAACGTCATATATCACAAACCCACAGCCAACATCCTCCTTAATCGTGAAGAACTGAAACCATTTCCACTAAGATCAGGACCAAGACAAGGTTGTCCACTCTCACCAGTATTATTCAACATAGTTTTGGAAGTTTTAGCCACAGCAATCAGAGAAGAAAAAGAAATAAAAGGAATCCAAATTGGAAAAGAAGAAGTAAAGCTGTCACTGTTTTCAGATGACATGATACTATACATAGCTACTAGAGCTAATCAATGAATTTGTTAAAGTAGCAGGATACAAAATTAATGCACAGAAATCTCTTACTTTCCTATACACTAATGATGAAAAATCTGAAAGTGAAATTAAGAAATCACTCTCATTTACCATTGCAACAAAAAGAATAAAATATCTAGGAATAAACCTACCTAAGGAGACAAAAGAATTGTATGCAGAAAATTATAAGACACTGATGAAAGAAATTAAAGATGATACAAACAGATGGAGAGATATACCATGTTCTTGGATTGGAAGAATCAACATTGTGACAATAAGTCTACTATCCAAAGCAATCTATAGATTCAATGCAATCCCTATCAAACTACCACTGGCATTTATCAGAGAACTAGAACAAAAAATTTCAAAATTTGTATGGAAACACAAAAGACCTTGAATAGCCAAAGCAGTCTTGAGAAAGAAAAACGGAGCTGGAGGAATCAGGCTCCCTGACTTGAGACTATACTACAAAGCTACAGTAATCAAGACAGTATGGTACTGGCACAAAAAGAGAAATACAGATCAATGGAACAGGATAGAAAGCCCAGAGATAAACCCGTGCACATATGGTCAACTTCTCTTTGATAAAGGAGGCGAGCATATACAGTGGAGAAAAGACAGCCTCTTCAATATGTGTTGCTGGGAAAACTGGACAGCTACAGGTAAAAGAATGAAATTAGAACAGTCCCTAACACCATACACAGAAATAAACTTAAAATGGATTAAACCTAAATGTAAGGCCGGACACCATCAAACTCTTAGAGGAAAACATAGGTAGAACACTCTATGACATAAATCACAGCAAGATACTTTTTGACCCACCTCCTAGAGAAATGGAAAAAAAAACAAAAATAAACCAATGGGACCTAATGAAACTTAAAAGCTTTTACACAGCAAAGGAAACTGTATACAAGATGAAAAGACAACCCTCAGAAAGGGAGAAAATATTTGCAAATGAAGCAACTGACAAAGGATTAATCTCCAAAACATACAAGCAACTCATGCAGCTCAATATCAAAAAACAAACAACCCAATCCAAAAATGGGCAGAAGACCTAAGTAGACATTTCTCCAAAGAAGATATACAGATTGCCAACAAACACATGCAAGACTGCTCAACATCATTAATCATTAGAGAAATGCAAATCAAAACTACAATGAGATATCATCTCACACCAGTCAGAATGGCCATCATCAAAAAATCTAGAAACAATAAATGCTGGAGAGGGTGTGGAGAAAAGGGAACCCTCTTGCACTGTTTGTGGGAATATAAATTGATAGAGCCACCATGGAGAACAGTATGGAGGTTCCTTAAAAACCTAAAAACAGAACTACCATACGACCCAGCAATCCCACTACTGGGCATATACCCTGAGAAAACCATAATTCACAAGAGTCTTGTACCAAAATGTTCATTGCAGCTCTATTTACAATAGCCAGGACATGGAAGCAACCTATGTGTCCATCAACAGATGAATGGATAAAGAAGATTTGGCACATATATACAATGGAATATTACTAAGCTATAAAAAGGAACGAAACTGAGTTATTTGTAATGAGGTGGATGGACCTAGAGACTGTCATACAGAGTGAAGTAAGTCAGAAAGAGAAAAACAATACCGTATGCTAACACATATATATGGAATCTAAAAAAAAAAAGATAGAAAGAAAATGGTCAGAAGGACCTAGGGGCAAGATGGGAATAAAGATGCAGACCTACTAGATAATGGACTTTAGGATACGGGGAGGGGGAAGGGTAAGCTGGTACAAAGTGAGAGAGTGGCATGGACATATATACACTACCAAACCTAAAGTAGATAGCTAGCGGGAAGCAGCCGCATAGCACATGGTGATCAGCTCGGTGCTTTGTGACCACCTAGAGTGGTGGGATAGGGAGGGTGGGAGGATGGGAGATGCAAGAGGGAAGAGATATGGGACATATGTATATGTATAACTGATTCACTTTGTTATAAAGCAGAAACTGACACACCATTGTAAAGCAATTATACTCTATTAATACAGATGTTAAAAAAATATTGTTAGTGATTGGCCTACAGAGTTTGCATGTTCATTGCATTTTAAAAGTAAACTTCTTAATTAAAGATTAACATACATGGGGAAAAGTGTACTAATAAGTATATAACACAATGTATTTTCTCAAAGTGAAGCACCCGTATAATTAGCACATAGTTCAGGGAACAACTGCATGTTACTACCATTTTAGAAACCCTCTTAGTGTCCTCCACCAGTTACTACAATCAAAGTAAACAGTTTGTTTTTGAATAAAATCTTTGGGAATTTATTTTTGTTCTTGTTATATTGCTGGCTTTCATAGATGATAGTTGGTTTTCTTATTTTTGGACATTTCAAGTTGTATGCTCATATTTGGATGTTCTTAAACTTAGACAAACCTGATTACTCAAATGGTGGATGTTTTCCTCTACAGAGAATTTGTATTTACTTTTACTATGAGCCAGGTGGCAAGGCCAACTTCATAACTATTTTAATACCCTTCAAGTGTCTCCGGCTTCATATAGGATTTTCAGGAACAGCTCCAGCACTATGTTGCTGATCTAATGTTCAGTCTTTCTACCATAATGTTGATATTAACGTTGCTCATGAGATCATCTTGGGTTTGTTGACTGCTCACTGATCAGTTTTCA
The DNA here is from genome assembly GCF_008692025.1 of Phocoena sinus. Taxonomy (NCBI): domain Eukaryota; kingdom Metazoa; phylum Chordata; class Mammalia; order Artiodactyla; family Phocoenidae; genus Phocoena; species Phocoena sinus. The sequence goes on from NC_045776.1 coordinate 40,904,999, forward strand.
ATGGACTTTTTTGTGGGAGGGGAGAGCGAGATACTTTCCTCACATCCTGTGAGCCCAATCATGCAATCAAAACTACTTATTATGCATCCTTGAGTTGTTTTCTTGAAAAACGGCTCTTAGTGTCTCTAGTCAGCTATAGCACTGGGATCGGAAATGCACATTAATTTCATTCTTAAAATGTATAACTCAATACTATGCCTTTACCTTAATGGGTATTAGTAAAAAAGTGAGCCAATGTCATCACTGTATGTTTCTTAATTAACTGATTGATACTTAAAAGTTACAGTTTTTTGCTATTTTAGAAAGTACTGGTCATATATTTGGAAAGAGTTAAAAAATGTGTAAGTCATGAAATCATTTTACTTGGGATTAGGAAATTTAATACTCCAACAAAATGATATGCTCAGATGATTTTATTTGAGTCAAAGAAATCTTGAGGTTTCAAGACTATTGCTGTTTCAAAATTCAGGTATAATTGTTTTTCTACAAGAAGACATGTATGCATAAATATGCTCAGAAACATAGCTGTCTTTGTAAACCATTCTCTACCTCTGACCATCAAGGAGCTGTTTCATCTTCCCCTTGTATGTTGGGGCTTATTTCAATCATCACACCCAATTACAAATTAATGGCTAAAATGACTCAAAGGTTTGATTGGCTTATAGCTTCATTGTACCTAGTGAGGTTGTTCTTAATAAATTATGTTTTATGATATGTTAAGCAATTTGTATCTCATGCACACATGTGTAAAACTCTGCCTTGAAGATTCGTTCAACCTAAAATATGCAATTTATTAAGATAAATGGAAGTGTCTCACCCTCATAGTGGTGTTCTGCTTTTCCAAGCTATCAAGATGACCGAAGCAGACAGTTCAAAATTGAATTGCCTAAGAAGTTCTTTTATATATAAATGAACACTTCATGTTTTAAAAGTTAACTCTCATTTTCAAAACTCAATACAAACTAGAAAAAGAACTTAAATTTTTGGAGCTTCTAAATGGTTACTCTGCTTTTTGATCAAGAAGTTTAAAAGAGTTTTCTAAAGACTTGGGAGATGTTCATTTTAGAAGAAAAGAGACAAGAGAAATCTAAAACTTATTTTCTGCCTTGCTTTTCAATGCCTGTTAGAATAGTCCCAGGAAAACTAGGGGTAGTTTTCCCTTCAACTTCTTCCCCCCCCCACCCCGCAAAGGACAGTATGTTTCCATTGTTACAGCTATTTTGCAGATTCTGATACTAGAACTCAGATGTCTTCCCGTGAAAACTATTTCTAGAGTCTGTGGTTTTAGCCAAGAAATATCTGCGTCCATTCTTGTCACTTTTAGCCTGCAAGTTAAACAAATGTCCTACAATTATTAATAATATATTGTAAATAAGATATGAGGGTTAGGTGATGGTGGTAAGATATTAATTGGTTCATTCAATAGAAATAGGAGTGAAAACTGGAAACGCGCAAAAGTATAATGGGAGTTGGGCAGAGGTGCGTTGTTCCCTCTTTTCCCTGAAGAGTTGTTACTTTCCATGACAAAATAACTGTTCTAAAAATAATGCAGAAATTCTATAATCGTGCTGTCCACTGAGTTGAAGATGATATGCGGATTACTGTTTTAAGCCATATATTTTGGAAGAAAAGATAAGCCATATGGCTACTGGAAATAAAGCAATATTTGGGGCCAGAAAAAAATGTATTTTCTTCTCTGTTACAAGGGACATGAACACCAGACTTAGCGTTGGACTTCATCATAGTTCTGACAGCTAGAAGAAAATGTCAGGTGGATAAATGTTGAATGAATCCATATGTGGCTGTTAAAATGCAGGAATTGGCTGTGCCATGGACTTGCTTATACAGAGATGTTAAAGGTAGGAACTAAAGAGAAATTCAGCAAATCCACTAGACCTGTAAAATCTAGTTCTTAGTTTGCACACAAGTATATATGGAAATTAACTGCTGACCAATGTATCATATTTAATGGTGATCACACCAAACAAACATAAAAGTCAATCAACTTGGGGCCAAGCAAAAAACATTAAATTTCTAATCTTTTTTCTTTTGGTTAGAAAATGGAATAAAGATACTGATACTGTAGCTTATGAATTAAAAAATAAAACAACACTTTTTTGGTGTGTCTTAGTAATGACAGCCCTAAAGATCAGAGCAATATTTAAACTTTCTAAAAATCATTTTTTTTCTGAACCAAAAGATAGCTATAGCATACTAAAGATAGCTCTTTTCAAGGTTTTTTGGAAGAAGAATCATCATAATGGAAGTCAACTAATAAAATCAGACTTGTGACACTTTTTATGTAGTCTCAAATTTCCCTATTGGCACAATATGTACCTTTCTGCTTTAACTTTGTTTATTCTGTTTCATTTTGAAAAGTTGCCATGCTGTATGGTAATCAAGTTGCTGACTGAGTTGGCCATTTGCTTCCTTTACAAATTCCTTTTCCATGGAGTAGTTATTTATAGATGGCTAAACATCTGGATGCATAATGATGTTTAGAACTTCCAGGTTTCAAAGTAGCAAGGACCATCTATCACACTCTCTGGTCTGGCTAAAGGACTCGGATTCTCTTACTGACTTAACTCTGTAGACAAAGGCTTTATTTGATCCCTTCAATGACAGATTTGCTCATAGGCCATCTTCAAAGCGTAGATTCCTATTTTAGCATGCCTCCGTGTCCTGATTTAATGTAGAACAGGTCTAACCAAAGTTTTCAAGCTTTAAAAATTTTCTTTATTTATTTTGAAGTCAAATTTTATTTATTTTTATTTTTTGACTTTTTAAAGATTTAATTCAATTTTTAATTTAATGAAAGATACTTTAAATTCTATAGTGCTTTACAATTTTCAAACGTTTCACATACATGATTTCATATAATCCTATAATAACCCTTCCCCCCCCATAGTGCCCCTCCCCATTCCCTCTCCCCACTGGTGCCCACCAGTTTGTTCTCTGTATGTGTGAATCTGCTTTATTTTTGTTTTATTAATTAGTCTGTTGTATTTTTTAGATTTCACATATAAGTGATGTCATACAGTATTTGTCCTTTTTAAAATTTAAATGATTAGGAATCCCCTGGCCGTCCAGTGGTTAGGACTCTGCACTTCCACTGCAGGGGGCCTGGGTTTGATCCCTGGTTGGGAACTAAGATCCTGCAAGCCATACAGTGAGGCCAAAAAATAAATTAAAAAAAAAAACTTTAGATGATTTTAGGGCCATGTAAATTTTGGAACTCACTAACAGTTTAGGTCCAGCCAAGGATTGATTCAAATTGCTTTGCTATTTTTCTCAGGCTTTCCCATCATCAGAGTTACACCAATGGGAAACTAACTTTTGCTGTTCAGTCAGTACATGACATTCCATTTTAGCCCTAGGGTATCAGTTTATACGAAATCAGTATCAAAAGATAGAGTCTTTCCCTTTAGGGGGATGGAGGAATGTGGATAGAGGTGATGTCTTTCATTCCCATGGCTTTAAATTTCCTGTATTTATATCTCCAGCCCAGACTTTTCTCTGTCGTTCAAGCTTCTATATTCAAATTCCTACATGAACAACTCTTTCCATATTTCAAATTTAACTTTTCTGAAATTAAATTTTTCTTCCTGCCTCTCCACCCCAACCTACTTCTGCTTCTACCTCAGCCTCCAACTCCCAATCTGTTCCTCTCTCAAACCCCCCTCTCTCAGTGTCCTCACTAGCCATACTACTAAAGCCAGAAGCCATCTGGTCATCCTTGACTCAATCTCTTCTCTCACCTGCCACATGCAATCCATCAGCAAGCTTTCTGCTATCTTTAAAACGTATCTTCAATCCTTCACTTCTCTCCCTGTACCTCGACCATTACCTAATCCATTAGTATAATATTTCACCTAAACTACTACAACTACAGCAAGTTTCCTAATTGGCCATGCTTTCCTCCTCCTAATCCTTTCTTTTCAAAGTGGCCAGTGAAACTTCTAAAAATGCATCTCATATCACATACTTCTCCTGCTTTAAATACTTGATTGATTTTCCACTGGACCAATAATACCATGCAAATTCCTTATCATGGTGACCAGTGCCCTATAGGATATGGCAGCAAAAGACAACTCAGACCTCATAGCCTACCTCTCCCTTTGAAGCTCAATAAGCTCCAGTTACACTGGTCTTCTTTCTAGTCCTCAAACATGCCAAGAGGTCTTGCCTTTGTGCTGTGCCTGTAGTTCCCCTCCCTGGCTTTTTGACTGGTTGACTTCTTTGCATCCATCATGTCTCACAATAAGTGTTACCTACCCAGATATATCTTCCCTGAGTCACCAAGTCCCTCTAACTCTGCCACTGTTTTCTATTATAGCACCATTTTTTTCCCTCCTGGCACTTACCTCAAGGGCTAATTATTTATTTCTTTGCTTATTATGTTTTCCTTAAAAAATTTAAGTTCCATTAGATGATGGCCATATATATACATCAGTCTTGTTGACTACTTTAACTCTAGGGCCTATCAGAGAAGTTGGTGCTCAGTAAATATTTGTTGAATGAAAGTATAATTATATGGATGGATGAATGAAGGCTTGTTTATTCTTTGAATCTTTATTTTATGATTACGGATTATATGTTGTTTGCACTGGAACATTTTGCTGATGAATATGTAGTGTTGCATGACGATTTGTGATGGATATTAAAATGCAAGATTTTCCAGATGTTTTTAAATGTCATACGCAAACTGACCATGAGGTTGGAAGAAATTTTACTTCCATAATAAAATCATGTTGATTGTATTTCAAAATTTGGATTATCCTTCATTAAAATACAATATATATTTTACTATATATTACAATTCTGATATAATAATTTCTGACTTCCTCTCCCTATAAATGGCATGCAGAACCCTGGGCCAGGGCTTAGTGATTGGTGTTCAGATATAGGGGTGAAGAGTCACTTTTTTGGAGAGAGATGCTCTGTAGAGAATTAATTCTGAAGAAAGTGACTTGGGGGAAATGCCAATTAAATTCCAGGCAGCCTGTTCAATGAATAATTTAGCTGAAGGAAAGGCTCAGTATGACCCTCTAGGTGGAGCTGGGAAGAACTTCTAGAGAAGTTAAAAGTAAAGGAGAGAAATGAATCCAGAGTGAGTTGCTGAAGCAGATTTTAGATATTTCAAGTGCTTAGGCTTTTATGTAGATAAGATATGGTAAAAGATGTTGACCCAGCCCGCCAACTAATAATGAGTACAAGTACAAGACAGAGCACACTGGAGACCAGAGAATCCACAGGGCTCTGAGAAACTTGGCTCTCAAAGTCCTAGAACTCTCTTTTCCTTTAGTCCGATGTGAATACTCTTTCAATAGTTAAAATTTACCTCTTCCTTCAAAAAAGAATGTGTCTTACATGATCTCTTTCAATGCTGTAGTGTTTTTTCTTTTGCTTATATACAAAATCTAGTTAATATGACTAGGGGTTGATGACATATATGTTTGTATTCTGTGAATCCTGTATGTCTCAAGGGTTCTAATTTCCATACACTGGTGTGTCAAGTATAATCATAAATAGAATGAACACGTGTATGTGGTCAGTCCCTATGATTTCCTTAAGTGGGGCCCAACTTCATCCAAACACCACCCAGCAAAAGGCAACAGGAATGGCCAAGAATTATGCCTGCCTGCTTCTTCCTTCCTTCCCTTCCTCATTTTTCCTTCCTTTAGTAATTAACTAACTCAGTATATATTTATTAAGTACTTACTGTGTGCATTGTTCATTGTGCTGGAAATGAACATTTCATTACTTGGAAAACAAGAAAATGCAACCTCTCAGGAGTCTTCTAAGCAAGATTCTATTTGAATAAGGAAACATACTTATATGAAAATATATAGTACGAGGAGCAGTGCAGTTCTTGTGATCTAAAACCATGTTTTCCAAACTATAGTTGCCAGTCATCCTTTGCTGGATCATGAAATAAATTTATTGAGTTAAGACAATACTTTACCAAATAAAATAAATAAATAGGAGAAAATGGCAAATAGTGTGCATTGCATGTAATAAGAAAATACTTATTGCATAAAATTTTTGGAGGACAGATGTATGTATGCAGTCTATGCCAAAGTAAAATATGTCTTACTATGAGACAAGGTTAAAAAAAAAATGTTTGAAAGACTCTATCCAGAGGAGTTTAGAGAGGCAGATTACTTTAACTTGAGTAAGTCAAGAAAGGAAGTCTTTCTGGTTCTGAAGGTACTTGAATGAGGCTTAGAGGAGGTGGGGTGACTTTTCAAATGAAAGAGCTACCAAAACGAATTCTAAAATTGCAAATTCAGCTATAACCGTAAGAGAAAGTAAACTCTATAGAACCAGCTTAATCTTGAATGAATGACCACCCTGTGACCAACTATACTTCCAGAATCCCCTAGGAAACCTATGACCAATATACCAGAAAATCTAGATCTCTTGACTTGGAATCATCCTCCGTCTCTGATATCACCAGGGAAACTTTTAAGAGAGTTGTTCCTGTCAGGTACACATTTAGAAGGGTGATGGGAAATACTATTCTGTCCAGTTGCTTGTTCCAAATATTTATTTAAGATATTGAAAAAAATTTTTAATGTGAAAAGCCTAAAGATAAATACCCAATTCAATAAACTGAAAGTGATCCTTCCCTTATATGTGATCCACTTGTGACTTCTATTGGCCGGTGGATTCTCTGAGCTCTACCAGTCTAATATTTATTGGGCAAAAATAATTCAAGGACTCAGGACAACTGATTTATTTTAGCATTTTCTTTTTGATACAAAAGAAGGGAATAAAAAGAATAAAAGCAGTCAAGGTAGCCTCTAGAGGAGGAGCTGTCCATGCAGCAATCTTGCAAGTTAATGAGAATTCACCCGGGACTCTAGAACCCCCCAGAGAGGGGAGAGAGGAGGAGATGGGGAGGGGGGTGGATAAAAACTCTTCCTTTGCAGCTGGCCCTCTCCCTCATTTGTTGCTCCAATAAGCAGTAATTAGGTCCTGAGCTAATGGTGTCAGCTGATCTGCTGTTTTTAGGCTAGACCCAGAGGAATCTCCATGGAAACCCTGCTGGAGTCGTCCCCCCACCTGGATGCTGAGTGCTCCTTTCCGCCACCTGGCTGCCGCCGGGCCCGCTGCTACCTCCTCCTGCCTCCAACCTGCAGCCTGCAGCATGCGCACTGCCCCCGGGATCCCTAAATGGGACAATTCTGTCCGTGACGTCAGCGCCCAGCCGTCTCCACAGAAACTTTTGTCCCATTGGCCAATCAGAGAGCTTGGAAGGGGCCGGGGAAGGGGGGGCGGGAGGAGAGGGGAGTGGGAGGGGTGGGGGTGAGGGGAGAGGCGAGAGGTTTAGTGTGTGGAGCTGCTCGCGCTCCGCCTGGGCTGTCAGTCCCGGCTCCAGCCGCCGCGAGACCTTCCCGGAGACGCGCTCACACACGGCGCACCCCCTGCACACCGCACGCCCTCGCTCCCTGGCTCACACACACGCACACACTAAGCCTGGCCGAGCAGGAGCCACTGACCATTTTGCAAGTGCCTGGACCAGCTGCGGCGCACTGGGTACAAACACTCCGCGTTCCCAGTCGGGGCTTTCGTCTTGGAGACCACGACGAGGGGCGAAGGTGGGCTAGGACGCGGACCCGGCGCTGAGCGCTGGTCGGGCCGCCTTGCTGGCAGAGCCGCCTCCCGGGACGGGCGCGGGCCTCCGCAGAGAGTAGAATAAAGAGGAGCGGCCGCAATCGCAGCGCGAGGAGGATGGGAACTCTCCTATTCCAAGCTCTGTAACAAACGGATGGGAATCCTGAATGGAGGAACCGCTGATTTCATTTGCTTGAGAAATCGTCCGGAGGAACTCATATTTGGCCACTCTGAGCTGTGGAGGGGGTGTCCATGACGTGGCAGGGGGAAAATAGACATCCGAAACCTCCCGTGTGAACTGCAAACTGTAACCAAGCAATGGGAAAATGATACCTCGCTATATTCTAATTTCATGCAAAGGGTTTTAAGCATCTGTATCATAAACTTACTTCTATGCCTTGTACCCAGTTCGCCAGAGACCAGAGTCCTGTCTGGGGACCCCATCATTATCCGGGAGACCCGCCGCCAGCGGCCTGCCTTCTTTTACCCACATCCCCCTGGAACGGATATCTGTTTGGGGTACCACAGGCTATCCTATAGAACTATGGCCAAATCTTCGTGAATGCTTTGCTAATTCTGGGACTTAACTCCTGGAACCTACCTCCGGGACTGGAATTTAGCCTTAATGCATCTGAAGAAATGACATTGTATGCCGCTTTAAAAATACCTTAAAAAATTTCCTGTGTAGCAGGATTTGATAGGTTTAACAACATGACAGGTAAGAACTTTCTTTCTAGTCCCTGAACGCTCCACGCAGGGAAAGGCCGAAGCGGAACAGGACCCTGGAGCGCGCTCTCAGGCGCTCGGCCGGGCAGCTGCTTTTGAGAGAGGTGCAGCCCTCGCTCCTGGACCGTGGGGCCGGAGGCTGGGGAAGCTTCTGGGGCTCGCGCGGGGAGGCGGCGCTGCGCTCCACCTGCCTGCCCCGGACACAGCCCCGGGCGAGGCGTCGAGGGACCACCCCAAGTCAATAGTGGGTTTTTGATAAACCAAGGAATGGGATTTCAATTATTCAAAACCCAGCTCCTCCGGGCCAGATGCTGTTAGGATGGTCCTACTCCTACAGTATTAAAGAGACCCATCACTAAGAAGACGAGAAAAGCATCCAAGACATCCGTCGCAATTCCGAACGAACCAGAGACTTGGTAGCACAGGGCATTGATCGCTGGTGCCCAACCGACCCTCCTTCCCTCTCCCCATTCCCCCCCCCACCCTCCACCCGAGGCAGGCTCTGGCGGCGGCCGGGACCTCGCGTCCCTACATCGTGGCGGGAGCTGCATTTTTCATGAGCCCGGGGTGAACAGGTGCGAAGTGCACTGGGAACATCCGGCCGGCGGCCGGGAGCGGGGAACATGGAGAGTGAGCGCGACATGTACCGCCAGTTCCAGGACTGGTGCCTCAGGACTTACGGGGACTCAGGCAAGACCAAGACGGTGACCCGTAAAAAATACGAGCGGATCGTCCAGCTCCTCAACGGCTGCGAGTCGAGCTCCACGGACAACGCCAAATTTAAATTCTGGGTCAAATCGAAGGGTTTCCAGCTGGGCCAGCCGGATGAGGTCCGCGGGGGCGGCGGCGCAAAACAAGTGCTCTACGTGCCGGTCAAGACCACGGTGAGTGACTCGCCTTCCTCTGTTATTCGTCTGCCCGAGCAGCCCGGCGCTGGCGGGGGGGGGGGGGGGGGGGGGGGGGGGCGGCGGGGTGGGGGGAGAAAGGGGGAGCCGTGAGCCACCGTTGGCTTGTTTGCCCCTACCCTTCTCAGCCCCCTCCCCAAGTCGTCCCCAGTCGCGTGAGCCAGGCGCGTTTCCCCCAACGTGGAGTCTTTGTGGTCCTTTATTTTAAAGCGGCAGCGCACCTTCAGAGCGCGCAGCCCTCCTGGCCTCCGGGCTCCCGGACCCGCTACTGGAGCTTCCATCCCCTGGTCGGGCGGCGTCCCGCGTCCTCGGGCTGGGCCATTGTCCCACGTCCTTCGCTGGGCGCCTGGCGCGTGTCCCGCCTTCGCCACCGCTCATAAAGGCCACGCTGGAACCCCAGACGCACGCTCTGATAATAGACGATTCTGATCGATAGTCTACAGTGTTTCCTTATTGGCACAAAGCCCAAACGTGGCGCTGGTCGTGGATGTGGGGTTTTCCCCCGGACACTATCAGGTTTTATTGTTAGACAGCCGCTATTGGGAGACACCGGGCTGTCCGATCGCCTTTATCACTCCCGGAGATCTTACCACGACTATTTAGATTGTAGATAAGGTCCTGGAGATTCACTCCTCCTATTTCCCCCATTCCCTTCCTCACTTCCCCCTTTCACAAATAAAGCCGCAGCTACATGATGAACAACAAAGCGAGATGGGTTTGGGCGCAGTCAAGTGGTGTACGTATTTGTTCCTTATTCTGGGATGGCTCTAGTCTCATGGCCACAAAGCTCTAAGCCCAGGCGCTGGCATTGAGAGCTCAGTATACCTCAGCCTACTAGGCAGAAGCCTGTGAGGCTGGGGAGCGGCGGCAGCGTTAATTTCCTTTTTAAGGAGATGGGAATTGTGGGCTACAAGTAGGATTGCAGATCAGATCCGTAAGACCTCTTTCTTCATCATGCTAGGTGGGTACTCGTCTGGAGTAGGGGTGGGGGAGGGTATCTGGCATCCTGTACATTTTTGCCTCGCTTTCGGGTTTCTTGAGCATTTGCTCCTTTTCCTCCCTTCCTTACTGGCCACTGTTTCTCGTGCAGTATTCCTGGAGGATGCTAGAAACGAGATGCCTTGAAAGCTATTCTTCTCTATCAAACGGAGGTATATTCAATTGGAAATATGTGCATGAAAGGTTTTTCAAAGGATTATTTGGAGGACTCTTATGTTTGGAAAGCAGTTTATGGTTTCTTGAGATTAATTAGGGGTAGTTGTTTGAAGGGAGTATATTTCTCTCGAAATTTATATGGAAAATGGGACATGGAAATAAAGGTGAAATGGAAACACACATAAAAGTTCTGATGTTTTTTAAAAAAATGTACCATTGTTGGAAGGTTTCTAGAAGGTCGATCTATAAATACAGCCTTCTCTTTTAACATGTGGCATTGCTAAAGACAATGGTGAGATTGCTTTACTAAGTAATGAGCACAGATGAACTGAGATTTATTTACATCTGGATGAGCCAGAAGTCTGTCACAGAGAATGAAGTGCTTTGATTCATTTGCATTGGGAGTAACATGAAGAACCTGATTTTAAAAAATAACTTACTGTTAGACAAAGTAAATTAGAATGCACAGCATGTGAATGTATTTTCCTTTGGGCAATACGGGGCTAATTGATGAATATAATAATCATTTAAGATATATTTACCTGAATATTATTTAATAATTCTATGTCTTTTTAAATTGCTAGCTTGGGAGTTTGCTTTTCATTTTTTATGTTACGCTTAGGCACCTCTGTTTACGTGTCAGATAGCTTCACTTGTGTATTGCACCAGTGAGTTTATACTTGCATGGATTTGGTTACATCCACTGTATGTATAAACAGGTGTGCCTTTTTAAAACATTAATTCAAAATTCTAACATAAATTCTGTAATGGTTGTAGAGGCGCTAAGATAAACATGGATGCCAGTAATTCAAACCAGCATTCACATGCTCAGATACCATATTTTCATTGAAAAATTAATGCAGAGTTGTTAAAGAATTGCTGCTAAGACATCTAATATAGAGTAACAACTCCAGGGTTAATAATAAAGTAACACGTGTGTCTCTTTTCAGTAAGGATTCCATATAGTTAGGGGAGAAAATGTAACCCTTCAGGTGATGTTCTTGGATAATGGTTTCCCGTGTAGTATTTAAGAGCTCTGATCTTCATTCAGACCCGTTTGGAAATGTTGCAGATGTTTTTAATTCATGAACTCTCCTATTGCTGTTTATGAAATTTTTATGCTGCTCCTGACATAGAATTATAGGCTCCTCCTTCTCTGAGAGGCAGCCAATCATCATTTCAATGAGTTAAAAAATAAAGATCCCCTTTTATCATGTGTTTCCCCACATCTCAAAATATTTTTCCTTAAAAATATGTTTTTTCTTTATGATAACAGGAGTGCAGTCACCAGAAAGACAAAGAATATCTTTTTCTTTCCATTCAAAGGCATATATCGGTTGAAAGAAAGTACTGTATTTGAATGGTATTTTCAAGTAGACTTAAGAATCATGCTAGCTTTTTGAGGCTTGAAGGTTCATGGCTGGCTTTGCTGTCATTGAGAGAGATTTGCGCCTGGTGTTTCAGTAACCCACTGTTGCCGGTAATTAGACATCATTACTACTGCAAAAAGGGAAAGAGAGAAGGGGAGAGGACAGGCTGGGGCTAATTAACTTCTTGTGTTTGATGAAAGAAAGGGAGACTGATAGCAACTGGGAGGTCGGACTAGAAGAGAGCAGACACCACACAGACTTAACTGAAACAGGACTATCTTTCAGTCTGAAAGAAGCTTGGTTCTACCTCTTGTTTTTCCAAAATAACATATGTAGGTTTGCAAATACTTTCCCCCCCGAAGCCTAGATATAACTGATGATAAAATCAAGCAAGTGACAACTGACTTAAAAATGTGGAATATTGGAGAAGATAAACATGCCCTTTAATGTTTGTCCTGGACATGCCTAAAACTGAGGAGACATATCTGTCACTGTTTAGATTACTGTGTGGCTGAGGAGATACTGTTTGGTCGCCAAGCAACAATATCCTGCAACTCAGCCATTTTAGGTCTGGAGTGGGAATGTGTGCACGCATACACACACACATATGTAAGGTTTGCAGAGCATTGCATCTAAGTTCTTTTCCACGCTACCACTATTATTTTTATGTTCCTTCATTAAAGGTGTGAGAAATTTAGAAGTATAAAATTATGAATAACTTAAAAACAGTTCTGAAAAAGATATAGCAAATGCCTGACATTGATTAGGAAAAAAATGTTTAATCAGTGACCGTTTAAAATTAGCATTACTATGGTTACTCTATTTTATGTCTTTGATAGTTCTAGTTTAGTTTGTTTTTAGAAGCTTTGCATCCTCATTGACATTTTGTTTCTGGCAACATTAGTTGAAACATCACATTTAAAATGTAAAGCACCAGAGCACATTCTACCACTTGATATTAGGAAAGGTGAACTTAGAAAAGAACCAGAAATTTCATTACAACTTTTCGTTAGTAATATTGTTAATGTGTTAACGTGTTTTTTTGTTTGTTTGTTTGTTTGTTTTTTGCGGTACTCGGGCCTCGCACTGCTGTGGCCTCTCCCGTTGCGGAGCACAGGCTTCGGAGCGCAGGCTCAGCGGCCATGGCTCACGGGCCCAGCCGCTCCGCGGCATGTGGGATCTTCCTGGACCAGGGCATGAACCCGCGTCCCCTGCATCAGCAGGCGGACTCCCAACCACTGCGCCACCAGGGAAGCCCCTAACGTGTATTTTTTTAAAAGTCGACTGCATTGTATAAAACATTAGGAAATTCAGTAAACTCACATTTCTTTTTTTTTTTTTTCAGTCTTAAGAAAACAAGGTAATGAATATCCAAACTGTAAAATCAAATAATGTGAGCAATGCTTTTCTTGATCTGCATTTGTAGGAACAGACACTTTGGCTTAATTTTTTTTTTACCATTCATGTGTATTTTTCCCCTTTATTTATTCCACTAGGAAACATAAATGAATCTTTCATCCAGAAAAGAAAATGCATTATCTCTAGTTATGTCATTTAAACATGATGATTTATTCAGTTCTGCAATCTGTAGCCTCAAATTTCATATTTTCTTGCTGTGTATACTACTAATTGATTATTGTACAGTAATTAGAATGAATATTCATAGACTGGTTCATAACCAGTTACTGGTTTTTTAGTTCTCTATGGTTTTTTGTTAATTTTTATACCACGTCAGAGTGAAGGAAATAGTACATAAGGAGTCTGTATACATTTCCACTTGGCCTAACCCCATGCCTGAGGCACACAACATATGTATTGGGCCTTGATCTGAAATTTGCTATAGAAATTATAGAAAACAAAGCTGAGGGACATGCCAGCTATACATGATGATACTTTGTAACTCTGATACAGAGACAAATCATAATAGTAGTCACTGAGATATGAGCAATTTTTTGCTTATCTCTTAATACTTCCATACTAGTGGGAATTGCTATTGATGACCAATGCATTTTTTTTTCTTCATTTAAGTATTTTGGGACACTCTCTACCATAGGTCTCTGGTGGGGGGAGGGTTAAAGAGATCCCAAGTATGATTCTCAGCATTGTGGTTTATAAGCTGACTTAAGTGGTTCCTTGTGGTTTGTTGGGAGGGATAAGTCATCCATGGCAAGTCCCTAGCACAGCGCCTCCTTAAGGCTCTCAGGGAATGTGGGTACCTTTACTAGAGGCCAGTTGGCCGTGAGGATTAAGGGGCAAAGGGCTTGTAGAGATAACCCCCCTGAATTTTTTTTTTTTTTTTTTGCGGTACGCGGGCCTCTCACTGTTGTGGCCTCTCCCGTTGCGGAGCACAGGCTCCGGACGCGCAGGCTCAGCGGCCACGGCCCACGGGCCCAGCCTCTCTGCGGCACGCAGAATCCTTCCGGACTGGGGCACGAACCCGTGGGCCCTGCATCGGCAGGCGGACTCTCAACCACTGCGCCACCAGGGAAGCCCTCCCCTGAATTTTAGGAGGAAATCAGACCCTCTTAGTATATGAGGACTATCCCACACTTACTTCCGAAGATACCAGCCCTTGACTTTTCCATTGGTTCTTCCTTGTCTTGCTAGTAACTATAGTGGAGGTGAGGGGCAAGACTCGGCACTCATATATATTCCTTCTAGAAACCTCCTGAGCCAGCGGAGATTCTGCTTGTCAAGATTTTAACTCTAGACTTTTTGCGTAGGATAAAGGAAAGATGAGGAAGGAAATTCAGGGATGTGGAAACTTCTAAAGTTTCCATCTCCATGTCAAGATCATAAAGACCTTTCACTAATAGCTGTTGTACTTGCCAAGACTTTTTATATCTAACTGGGAAAATTAAAGTGAATCTAATGTGTTTTAGGTTACGTTTATTTTCATAGTCCTGGGATAACAAGATAACATGGATGGCATGGATGGCAGGAAACATGTTATAGTGGGCAGGGTATAGATTTTAGAGCAAGATTTAAATCCTGGATTTGACATTTATTGAACCTGTTAATTAGGGGAAGTTTCTTAACTAAAGACACAGTTTCTTCTTTGTAAATTTACATAATATTACTTGCCTAATTAGTTTGGGATAAGAATTAATAATCATAATTAATCATCCTAAACATAGAGCATATATAGCATATGCCTGGCACGTAGTAAATACTATAAAAACAGAAGATGTTCTAAGTATTAACAAAGCAAGAACACCATGATGTAATTATAATTTGTGTTCTGAAGTAAAAATCACACTGTAGCAGAGTTAAAATACAAGATACATATATGTATGTGTGTATTAATGTGTTTTTCACATATTTATTCTGCCTACTCCATTTTTAGAAAATAAAAATGACTTTGTCTTCTTAAAAGTGATACATTCTCATTATTTCAAAAATCTAAGGGAAAAGGAAAAAAATGCTAAAAATTCATGCTAATCTCCTGCCCAGATATAACCACCATTAGCTAATTTTGAACATGATTATAGCTGTCCCTCTAAACATATATGCCAAAAGAAGATGAGACATATTGATTGATAGTGATACTGTATATGGATCAGGAAAAGTAATTTTCTGAAACTAGTATGATAATTATATGCTAATTTAAGTAAGAAGAATAAAATATAATATTACCAAAATACAACAAAAGAAAAAGAAATACACAAAATTCAAAAAATTGCTAATAAAGGCTTCTTCACAGAGGTATTTATTCCTAAAATTAATAGAAAAGATTAAGAAAAACATTGAGAGTGAATTACATTTATTTTTTAACTACAGACTTCAGTTTTATACCATATAATTGACTTTCTCCAATGGTAGGTAAGAGACAAATATATTTTCACTTCTCACCTCCTTATTACTACCTCCCTGTGTATAATTGATTACATTGATTATATTATAATTGTTATATATCTGATTGTATTATATCAGTTATATTGTCTAATTGCTTTTACTCTCAAGGTTTTTTATATTTATGTTATAGTACGTAATTTGCTTCTTACAATTATTGATATTTTCCTTTGCTGTACTTAAATGCTTATCATCCATTCTTTTACCTGGTTTTCTTTACTTCTAAATTCTTTGATTCTTCAGTTGATTAACTGTGATCCCTGATCATCTTTTTTTTTTTTTTCCTATAGAAGAGTTCCTCTGTTCTATTCTTTAAGGTTTATATGCAATTGAAAATATTTGTCCTTTGTCTTTGTACCTAAAGAGCAACCTTAGCTAGGTGTCATTTCTTCATTTCACTCTTTCCACCAGACATTATAGATAGTGTGTTAGCTCTGTTAAAATCTAAGGCAAACCTGTTTTCCAGATTTTATGGATTGTTTACTCAGGCATCCTTGAAATTAAATAATTTCACTAAGGTATGTCTTGAATTCCTTTTCTCACTCTTTCTTTCTCCTGAGTAATGATACTCATGTCCATGGCTTCAGTTGTGTCTCTGTTCTGGGGACTTACTGCACGTCTTCTGGGGTTCAGATCTGTGTTTTGGGTTTTCTACTACATGATTCCATCAATATATTCCAAAGCACCTAAAATTAAACAAATTCAAAAATGAATTTCTCTTCTCTCCATTCCCCCATCCTAGGTCCTCCAAGCTGACCTCTTTCAAAAAAAAAATTCTTAAAAAATTTTTTTTCCATGGATGGCAACACAATTTGCTTACCTATCCAAGCGAAAAATCTGTGTGATATGCTTGATTTCTCCCTTTTCGTCCCTCCTTATAGTCAGTACTTGACAGTGTATTGTTGATTCTACCAACTTAATATCTCTTGAATTGACCGACCATATTCTTACCACACCATACCATACCAATAGTATGTCTATTGCTTGATAATTTGGTAATTTTTCCAAAGCATCTTTTGAAGGAAGGGAGTGCGCAGTGTGTAATACCTCACTGGTGCTCAGTATTAATGGAATAAATGAAAATCACCTCCCAGCCCAATACCACAGATGGGAACTTCTTATTTACCACCACACAACTAGTTTTATAGCCATACTGGGAACTCTTTTTAAAAAAATTATAATTATTTTTTTTAATTGTGGTAAAAAACACATAATATATATTTTCCATTTTTACATGTATACGTGTATGGTGCAATAGTATATGTACATTGTTGTGCAACAGATCTCCAGAACGTTTTCATCTTGTAAAACTGAAACTCTAGACCCAATAAACAGCAATTTCCCTTTTGCCCTTCCCTCCAGCCCCTGGTAACCACCACTGTACTTTCTGTTTCCGTGAATCTGACTACTTTTGATACCTCATATAAGTGGAACTACTCAATGTTTGTCTTTTTGTGATTGATTATCTCACTTAGCATAATGTCCTCAATATTCATCCATGTTAAAGTGTGTGACAGGGTTTCCTTCCTTTTAAAGGCTGAATAACATGCTATTGTATGTATTTACCACATTTTGTTTATTCATCTGTCAATGGACATTGGGTTGCTTCCACCTTTGGCTGTTGAAAATAGTGCTGCTATGAAAATGGGTGTGTGAAGGATGTCCCTTCAAGACCCTGCTTTCAATTCTTTCGGATGTATACCCACAAGTGGGATTGCTGGATCACATAGTAGTTCTATTTTTAATTTTTTCAGGAACTTCCATACTGTTTTCCTTAACAGTTATACCATCTTATAGTCCTACCAACAGGGCACAAGGATGGGCTCTTTTAAAGGCTGAGAAACTAGTGACTTGTCATCTAGAGTTCTTTAACAAGCATGTTTTTTCTTTAGGCAATAGCAAGTATTGAATGTAATGATTAATAATAATGTTATAATAATGTTTTACATTTATCAAGTTCTTAATATATATTGGTTAAAGATTGGGCTAATACCTTTAAAAAAAGTCCCTTTTAATATTCACAATAGCCCTACAGTATGAACACTTTTCATTACATACTTGAGAAAATTGTGGTTTCAGTTAAGATAACTTTCTAAAGTCACACAGCTTCTAAGTGTTAGAACTGGGATAAGAAACTATTTCAGTGGGATTCCAAAGTCCTTGCTTTGGTCTCCAAACTTTTAAAATAATGCATTCCAATAATTAAAAAAATTAAATATTCCCCCAGTATGTGTATTTTTATAAATTACATATAGTTCTGTATCAATACTTAACAGATAACACATGTTCAAAAATATATATAAGGCTGATATTAAATAGATATAAACATATATTTTTTCTTCATCTCAGTAGGTCATCTCTTGCGTTCCCTGGGGTGTGCACATGCCAATTTGGAGACAATTACTCTAATTCCTAGTACAGTGTTCCTTCACAGTAAATCACTTTGGTTAAGACCTTACACTTCAGCTAAAATATCACCTCCTCTCTTACAGGGTGGGGTGCCTCTGTACTTAATCAACACAATATTAAAATAATTTCTTAGCCATTCAAATCCATGACACCCATAAAACAGTTATACACTTTTGCTGTTGGTTTGGTTGAGGTGAGAGTTTATTTCGTCAAAGGCAAGTTGTGGAGATGGTACACAATCAAGAATAGCTGATGTGAGGGTACAGTGAAAGTTGAAGTTTCACTGTAAACTGTAAAAGTAAAAGTAGGCTGGGACAAAATCATGGAAAACCTCTACTGCCATGTTAAAAAGTTTGACCTTCATTCTATAGGGAATGGCAGCTACCAAGTGTTTGAGCAGGGATGTTATGATTTAGGTCTTATAGGTAGGGACTTGAGGTCTCTCCTTGGTTTATGCTACAGAATATAAATCAGATGAATAAAGAATAAAAGTTAAATAGTTTCTTTGGTTCAATATATTGTTTGAAATATTATAGTTATAAATAAATGTTATACAGTTATTGAAATCCAATTGTCAAGCCGTAACTCAATATAATACAATAGCTTGATATTGTTGTGTAATTGAATCATGCTGTACAAAATTTCAAATTTGTTAATTCCAATAAAATGTTAAAAATAGGATTTGTGAAATATAAGAAAAAATAGATTTAAAGGCATTTAAAAGGCATATGGATCAAATCATCTTATAATAAACTGTTTTGTTTTTGGAGTTGAGGAGAAGTAATTTTTGACCTCTTAGTTGTTACTACATCCACAACTACAAAGATTTCCCAGAGAAATCCTTCTGAAAACCCAGGGGAGATCGATACAGAATACTTATTTAAGCACAGACCTTTTCAAAGTAAAGTTACTGTTTCAAATATTACTTGGAATATGGAGTTTTATACTTTAAGGCAGTATTCTAAATCTTACTCCAAGTTGTTTCTTGCTCAGACTTCTGTGATTTTAAATCCACATGCCAGTCTCTGCCACTAAGTGCCTTCCCTATGATTCTTCAATTTTTGTATACTGTGGTAGGCAGGATTCTAAGATAATTCCCAAATAACCCTCACACTTAATTCCCTTCCCTTTGAGTGTGGGTGGAACCTGTGGATATGATGAGCTATCACTCCCATGATTATGTTATGTTATATGGCACAGTTAGCTTGAAGAAAGGGGGCTCTTTCAGGTGGGTCTGACTTAATCACATTAACCTTTTAAAAGCAGAGTTTTTTTTCCTGGCTTATAGCAGAAGAAGTAGAGCGTTTCAAAGTCTGAGATGGATTCAATGTAAGGGAGGTTCTCTGTTGCTGAGATAGAGGGGGCCATGTGGTTAAGAGCTGAGAGCAACCTCTAGGAGCTGAGAGCATGCTTTGCCAACAGCTAGCAAAACAATGGGGACCTAAGTCCTACAACCACAAGGAACGGATTCTGGCAACAATCAAAGGAAGCTTGGAAGTGGGTCTTTCCCTAGTTGGGCTTTCAAGTAAGAATGCAGCTGTCTGACACTTGATTTCAGCTTTAAGAGAACCTGAGCAGAAGACCCAGTTAAAATGTGCTGGATTTTGGACACACAGAAACTGTGAGGTAGTAAGTTTGTGAAGTTTTAAACCACCAATTTGCAGTTATATAACAAAAGAAAGCTAATACATAATTTTTTGGTCTAAATTTTCCAAAAAGCATTTGCTCAGTTAAAACAACTTTCTAAAAAGCATATTTGACTAATATTATTTGTGGTTTAAGATACAACTGGGAATAATTTAAATGATATTCTTGCCTAATGCCTAATGTGTTGCCATTTTAATAGTTTTTGATGAGATGGTCCATAATTTAGTGAAATATATAATTTCTAACAGATCATTTGAAATATTTAATGATCACATTAGGAATATATATATTCCTAATAACATATATGCATAGGTATATATATACACATGTATATTATTTTGATTTTTCTCAACGTGTTTACTTAAAAACTTTTTATTTCATTGTCTTCCATCATATATTCCATTATATTCCATTCTGTCTCCTAAATAGAATATGAGGTGGCTTACAGTTTTAGGTTTTTCATGGGAGGATAGAGATAGAGGAGTGCGCATATCAAAAGACATTATTATTCACATAATTATATTAATTTATGTTTAAGTATTCCTGAATATATAGAGAAAAATAACAAAATATAGCATCCATTATCATTTATTAGAAATAAATATTCTATAATTTTATTTTTAAATTATTATTTTGTTATAATATTATACCTTATAAGGAAGATCTGCCTAGTATTTGGGGAATATAATATAGAAAATAATATTAATAGGTATATCTTCTTCTGTTAAGATATTAGCTGGAACTGGAAATTATTTTCCCCTCTCTATGTTGAGAAGAGAAAATCTTTATTTTGATTTTTTTTTTCTCTATCTGAGGTTCATTCAATAGTCTCTTATGTTCCACTCTTCCTAATTTTAATCAAGTATTCATCTGTGCTAGTTATTCTCACAGTTACAGAGCTGTTAGAAAGCTGCAAGGTTGAGAAGGAGATTCAGAATATAAGTTCAGGAAGTTGGAAACTTCATTTTGCTAATAAGAAAGAATAACTTGTCTTACAGGCAGAGAGTGGGTGTTTTTGTTATTAGTAGTTATTTTCCTTCCTTTTTAAAAGTTAAAATATGTTTTCAGAAAATATTATTTGAATATTTGGGTCTCATATTATATATAAAGATAGTAGTCATTGAGATAAGGTTGGCCAATATTTCTGAAATTATTCTTTTTCTTTTGGTTGGATGCCAGTGTGAGGGGGTACAGAGAGGATACTTATAGGTGAACATGACTGCAGTTGCCAGATGGCTAGAGGGCTTTAGGGGTTTAATCTAGGAACATGGGGCAAAGCTAAGTGACATATATGAGGATCTAATGTCTAGCTTCGTCATAATAACACCATGCTCTAACTAGTTGACCTAGCTAGATGCGATTTTCAAATCAAGGCTAGATGGCATTTTGCTTGAAAATATAATAAAAGATCTCTTAATAGAACTTTACTAACTAGTGAATTAACCAAAACTCTCTCTTCCCAGGGTGTGGACAGATTCATTCACAGTAGTCTACCCTGTAGTTACTTATACCTTGTGCACATAAAATTGAGTTGTGTGCATATTACTGGTTATGTTTTTCCCACATCATATTTAGTGAATTTCAATTATTATCATAATTGTGATTTAAATATTTCATAAACTGATGAATTGAGTGCATGAACTTAAATTCAGTGCTTTAGAAAAGGCTCAAAATAAATGTTAATTGCTAAAAAACAATTAGGAAAAATAGAGAAAAAAAGAAGAAAACTTAGGTTTCTGACAGCCTCAATTACTTTACAAGTAATAACTAACTTCTCATTCTACTTTAAAGTAACTGAAACTAGAAGTCATAGACATAGACAATGCATTATTGGGGAGCTTATACACTTGGAATGTCAATCAGTAGACCCATACGTAAAGAAGAGATCTTTGTCTTATAAGTTTAACAAATAATTATATATTAGCATGTATTAAATGAAAATTTGATATTGAAGTGTGTATATATCATCTTCTCTGCCTTCCAACTTTAACTTTGTATTTTTAGTTATCTATTTTATTTTTTAATTTTGCTTCACAATACTGTGTTAGTTTCTGTTGTACAACAAAGTGAATCAGCCGTATGCATACATATATCCCCATATCTTCTCCCTCTTGCGTCTCCCTCCCACCCTCTCTCTCCCACCCCTCTAGGTCATCGCAAAGCACCGAGGTGATCTCCCTGTGCTATGCTGCTGCTTCCCACTAGCTATCTATTTTATGTTTGGTAGTGTATATATGTCAATGCTACTATCACTTTGCCCCAGCTTCCCCCTCCCCACCCCAAGTCCTTAAGTCCATTCTCTATGTCTGCGTCTTTATTCCTGTCCTTCACTTAACTTTTTCTATGTTAAGTGGATAACTTCACAAAGGATAACAAGACCATTATGCACCAATATAGAAAGTTATAATAAGTGGTGTTTTGTCAGCCATGGACATATGAGTTAAAGATACACATTCTGGCAGTGCTGATAAAATAATATACTGTCATGATGACGAAGAACTTAGTGCTTCCTGAAGGTATATCCCTATTATGGAAGAAAATGTTTCCATCCAGATGAGCCAAATGACCTAACATAGTCATGTGAGATTACTATGCCCTCTTTAAACCCATATTTAACAAGCTACCTTTTGATTATTTGGGTTCCCACAAGACTAAAGAGAGAATGCACTGGTCAAACTGTTGCCAATATTGGGAATATTTAAGTTGTATTTCTCAGTATAAGTGAAGTAATTTTAGTTTTTATACTATTATCTCTTGTCAGTTTTGGTGGAGTTCAGAGCCTCTGTATCTAATCAACTTATATACACTGAGGAGATCTCCAAAAGAACGTTGGAGAGCTGTTGAGATGGGAAGGGGAAAATGGGTACTAGGGAGGCAACAAAATGGAGTCTGTCATCCGACTCATTTAGAAATCTTCCTTCTAGGCAATCATTCTGTCTTATTTCCAGTTCCCTTGATGTTCTGGTTGCTCTCTTCCGATTAAATTGCTTTCTAAAATATGGTACTTAGCATACTTTATAGGGTTATAATAATAGTTTAATATAACTTTGAATTGTGCTTTTTTCATTTAATTATTATTAAAATTTTCCCAATAGTCTTGATAATTATTTTTATGGCTTTACAAATACCTAATCAAGTATCTATACCATAACTATCTTTTGAAAAATTTATTTAATTAATTTGCCCATTTTTATTTTATTTGATTAAAAGGAAGAGCAACAGAAATTATAAATAGGCTATTTTTCATCTTCTGTAGTCTTTAAAATATATAGGACTCTTGAAAGCAAGAATTATAGCATTGTCTTGTGGGGTTTTAAAATCTATGTAGATGTGATACATATAAATATATATAATATACAAAGGATATTCTCTAACCCAAAGATTTAAATTACAAATCAGTAAGAGAAAATTATCTGGTAATTCCCCAAGTATTTAAAGATTAGACAACATATTTTTAAGTAATTTATAGGCAAAAGAGGAAATCCCAAAGGAAATTAGACAATATTTTGAACAGAATGAAAATGGTAGTGTAGCATATCAAAATTTACAGGATGAACCTAAAGCAAGGCTTTGAGGAAAATTTATGGTTGTAAATGCTTATATTACAAAAGATGAAATGTCTCAAAATAATACTGTAAGCTTCCACCTAAGGAACTAGATAAAGAAGAGCAAATGAAAGCAGAAACTTAATTTTAGTTAATTCCTAAAAATCTCAGTAAGTCTAAAATACCCCTTTGCCTGGGGTTCTGAGGAATGAGGATGGTTCATGTAGTTTCACACCCTTAGAGTGAGAGGTAGCTGGGCCTTGTTTATCTGATGATGGTAACGGTGTCTGCTGAGATGTACATTTCCCCATTCAATTTACTCCTGTCATGTAGATTGGTAATGTGGTTCACTTTGCTTCTGAATATAGGGAATATGCAAATACAGGACTTTCTTAGGTATTTTGTTATCTTATTTTTTGAATTTTATTTAATTTATTTTTTTATACAGCAGGTTATTAGTTATCTATTTTATACATGTTAGTGTATATATGTCAATCCCAATCTCCCAATTCATCCCACCCGCACCCCCCACCCTGCTTTCCCCCCTTGTGTCCATATGTTTGTTCTCTACATCTGTGCCTCTATATCTGCCTTGCAAACTGGTTCATCTGTACCATTTTTCTAGATTCCACATATATGCGTTAGTATACGATATTTGTTTTTCTCTTTCTGACTTGCTTCACTCTGTATGACAGTCTCTAGGTCCATGCGTGTCTCTACCAATGACCCAATTTCGTCCCTTTTTATGGCTGAGTAATATTCCATTGTATATATGTACCACATCTTCTTTTTCCATTTGTCTATCAATGGGCATTTAGGTTGCTTCCATGACCTGGCTATTGTAAATAGAGCTGCAATGAACATTGTGGTACATGATGCTTTTTGAATTATGGTTTCTCAGGTTATATGCCCAGTAATGGGATTGCTGGGTCATATGGTAGTTCTATTTTTAGTTTTTTAAGGAACCTCCATACTGTTCTCCATAGTGGCTGTATTAGTTTACATTCCCACCAACAGTGCAAGAGGGTTCCCTTTTCTCCACACCCTCTCTAGCATTTGTTGTTTGTAGATTTTCTGATGATGCCCATTCTAGATGGTGTGAAGTGATACCTCATTGTAGTTTTGATGTGCATTTCTCTAATAATTAGTGATGTTGAGAAGCTTTTCATGTGCCTCTTGGCATCTGTATGTCTTCTTTGGAGAAACGTCTATTTACATCTTCTGCCCATTTTTTGATTGGGTTGTTTGTTTTTTTAATATTGAGCTGCATGAGTGTCTTTCTTGATATCATGGGATGAGTTCACCTGCTCTCGGGAACTTGTGAGACTGTCTCCACTAATATGCATCCCATTTGGCTGTCTCTGTTCTGTTGCTCACAAACTATGTCAGATGCAGAAAAAGATTTAAAAACAAGCCACCCACCTATTATATTTGGCATTTCAGGAATTCCCAAAGCTATCTGGGTTTAGCTTCTCAAAACTCTTAGGCTTAGACTTTAGGGAGGCATAGACAGCAGGGAATTTCTCAGGAACTCATGAATATGCAGCTTACATTTTCCTCTGTGTCTGTCTTCACCCACTGAGAGAATTGTTATCTCATAGGAAGTGTGAAATTGTTTATTACTTTTTCAGCATTTATTCAGGTCTGTTTCTTATGGCATACAAATTATGTGATGGGTCTCCAGGCTTTAGGTTTCTAAAGCTCCAAAGCTCAGGCTCTTGCAAGTCCAAGTAAACTTTTGAAACTGAAAATCCGAGACTTGAATGTTTTTAAACAATGTGTGTCATCATCACAACCTTTCCCCTGGGGAGTCACTATGGATAGCCCTAACAACCCAATTTGGGGAAAGGAACAAGATACACATAGAAAGTCAAATGGAAGAGATCAGTTAACACTTCAAAAGTTCTAACATATGTTAAGTAAGGAGAGTAAATGATAGCTATTTCACATGGTTATTGTGATGATTAAATGAGTCAATATATATGATTCATGTGTCAGTTTCAGACAACCAAGAATTTAAATATTAATTTTTCCCCTTTTTGTCATCGTCATCTCCTCCTTTTCCCAATAAATACAGTGCTGAAGTATCACCTATGCCTAGGGAGAATATGAAGGTGTCTTAGAGTTTATTAATTATGTGAAAAAATTCAGGAAAATAAGATGCTTGAGGAGAAGCTCATGGCTCTAGAGTAGAACACAAGTGGCCAAGGGAAGGGTAGGGACTGATTTTTTCCTTCATCCATTCTTTGTCTTACCTATTATCCAGGAGAGAGTTTGACCACAATACATTTTAAAAGTCTCCTCATATAAACCAAATGATTACTTTGAAATATAGTACATATATTCAAAATTATAAAAATCGAAGCATTAGGGAACCACAGAAAACTGAAATGCAAAGTAATTATATAAGACAAGTATTATAAAGAATTTTATTATAAAGATTGCTGTATGGACCAGTGGATTACAAATGCTTATTGCGGACCAGAAGAACTAATCACTGGCTGAGATTATTTTCGATAAAGTCTAGAACTCACTCTCAAGAGGTATAGATTCTCCTCTTGTTGCAGAGAACCTGAGAACGAGATCATGTATGGGATTGTGGAGCAATAGGGTGTTATATTTGTGTATTATGTATACACAGATGTAGGTTTTCTTGAGAGCCATTTTATTTCTCAACAAATAGCATTTTTATTGAGTCAGAACTGTACAGAGTGGAGTCAGATGAGGCAGGATGTAACGAGGAGAGGTATATATTGTTTATGCTGCCTTATTAGCACTTGTCACACTGTGTTCATTCTTCAAACAAGCAGAAGATTTTTTTCTCTCATTCAAAAAAAGGTCTAAAGGTAGATAGTCAAGGGATGACGTGGCAAAATCCTGATGTCATAAAAATCAAGGCTCCTATTTTCCTATTTGCCATTTGTAATATACCTTTCATCCTCATTTGTTGGAGCAGCTCTAGTTCTGGTAGACATGCTGCTTTCCAGGCAGAAAGCTGTGTGTGTGTGTGTGTCTGTGGGTGTGAGTGTGAGAAAGAAAGAGACACAGAGACAGAGAAAGGATACTGAGACTCCTCCAGCTCCCTAATCCCTCTTTTTAATTTGTCCTGTATTTTTTTTTAATTTTTGAATTTTTTAAATTTATTTTTTCATGCAGCAGGTTCTTAGTCATCAATTTTATACACATCAGTGTATACATGTCAATCCCAATCACCCAATTCATCACACCGCCATCCCCACTCCCCCACAGCTTTCCCCCCTTGGTGTTCATACGTTTGTTCTCTACATCTGTGTCTCAATTTCTGCCCTGCAAACCGGATCATCTGTACCATTATTCTAGGTTCCACATACATGTGTTAATATACGATATCTGTTTTTCTCTTTCTGACTTACTTCACTCTGTATGACAGTCTCCAGATCCATCGACGTCTCAACAAATGACCCAATTTCGTTCCTTTTTATGGCTGAGTAATAGTCCATTGTATATATGTACCACATCTTCTTTATCCATTCGTCTGTCGATGGGCATTTAGGTTGCTACCATGACCTGGCTACTGTAAATAGTGCTGCAATGAATATTGGGGTGCATGTACCTTTTTGAATTATGGTTTTCTCTGGGTATATGCCCAGTAGTGGGATTGCTGGGTTGTATGGTAGCTCTGTTTTTAGGTGTGGTTTTTTTTTTTTTGCAATATGCAGGCCTCTCACTGTTGTGGCCTCTCCCGTCGTGGAGCACAGGCTCCAGACACACAGGCTCAGCGGCCACGGCTCACGGGCCCAGCCGCTCCATGGCATGTGGGATCTTCCCGGACCGGGTCACGAACCTGTGTCCCCTGCATTGGCAGGCGGACTCTCAACCACTGTGCCACCAGGGAAGCCCTTTTTTTAAGGAACTGTTTTTACTTTTTTTAAGGAACCATCATACTGTTCTCCATAGTGGCTGTATCAATTTACATCCCCACCAACAGGCAACACCCTGTTTTCTCAACACCCTCTCTAGCATTTGTTGTTTGTAGATTTTCTGAGGATGCCCATTCTAACTGGTGTGAGGTGATACCACATTGTAGTTTTGATTTGCATTTCTCTAATAATTAGTGATGCTGAGCAGCTTTTCATGTGCTTCTCCCCCATCTGTATGTCTTCTTTGGAGAAATGTCTATTTACGTCTTCTGCTCATTTTCGGATACGGTTGTTCATTTTTCAATATTGAGCTGCAGGAGCTGTTTATATATTTTGGAGATTAATCCTTTGTGTGTTGATTCATTTGCAAATAATTTCTCCCATTCTGAGGGTTGTCTTTTCGTCTTGTTTATGGTTTGCTTTGCTGTGCAAAAGCTTTGAGATTTCATTAGGTCCCATTTGTTTATTTTTAGTTTTATTTCCGTTACTCTAGGAGGTGGATCATAAAAGAACTTGCTGTGATTTATGTCAAAGAGTGTTCTTCCTATGTTTTCCTATAAGAGTTTTATAGTATCCTGTCTTAAATTTAGGTCTCGAATCCATTTTGAGTTTATTTTTGTGCATGGTGTTAGGGAATGTTCTAAGTTCATTCTTTTACATGTAGCTGTCCAATTTTCCCAGCACCACTTACTGAAGAGACTGTCTTTTCTCCATTGTTTATCTTTGCCTCCTTTGTCATAGATTAGTTGACCACAGGTGCGTGGGTTTATCTCTGGGCTTTCTATCTTGTTCCCTTGATCTATGTTTCGGTTTTTGTGCCAGTACCATATTGTCTTGATTACTGTAGCTTTGTGATATAGTCTGAAGTCAGGGAGTCTGATTTCTCCAGCTCCCTTTTTTCCCCTCAAGAGTGCTTTGGCTATTCGGGGTCTTCTGTGTCTCCATACAAATATTAAGATTTTTTGTTCTAGTTCCGTACAAAATCCCATTGGTAATTTAATAGGGATTGCATTGAATCTGTAGATTGCTTTGGGTAGTATATTTTCACAATATTGATTCTTCCAATCCAAGAACATGGTATATCTCTCCATCTGTTGGTATCATCTTTAATTTCTTTCATCAGTGTCTTATAGTTTTCTGCATATAGGTCTTTTGTCTCCCTAGGTAGGTTTTTTCCTATGTATTTTATTCTTTTTGTTGCAATGGTAAAAGGGAGTGTTTCCTTAATTTCTCTTTCAGATTTTTCATCATTAGTGTATAGGAATGCAAGAGATTTCTGTGCATTAATTTTGTATCCTGCAACTTTACCAAATTCATTGATTGGCTCTAGTAGTTTTCTGGTGGCATTTTTGGATTCTCTATGTATAGTATCATGTCATCTGCAAACAGTGACAGTTTTACTCCTTCTTTTCCAATTTGTATTCCTTTTATTTTTTCTTCTCTGATTGCCATGGCTGGAACTTCCAAAACTATGTTGAATAATAGTGGTGAGAGCCGACATCCTTGTCTTGCTCCTGATCTTAGAGGAAATGCTTTCAGTTTTTCACCATTGAGAATGTTGTTTGCTATGGGTTTGTCATATATGGCCTGTATTATGTTGAAGTAGGCTCCCTCTGTGCCCAGTTTCTGGAGAGTTTTTATCATAAATGGGTGTTGAATTTTGTCAAAAGCTTTTTGTGCATCTATTGAGATGATCATATGGTGTTTCTTCTTCAATTTGTTAATGTGGTGTATCACGTTGATTGATTTGCCTATATTGAAGAATCCTTGCATCCCTGGGATATATCCCACTTGATCATGGTGTATGATCCTTTTAATGTGTTGTTGGCTTCTGTTTGCTAGTATTTTGTTGACGATTTTTGCATCTGTATTCATCGGTGATATTGGTCTGTAATTTTCTTTTTTTGTAGTATCTTTGTCTGGTTTTGGTATCAGGGTGATGGTGGCATCATAGAATGAGTTTGGTAGTGTTCCTTTCTCCGCAGTTTTTTGGAAGAGTTTGAGAAGGATGGGTGTTAGCTCTTCTCTAAATGTTTGATAGAATTCAACTGTGAAGCCCTCTGGTCCTGGACTTTTGTTTGTTGGAAGATTTTTAATCACAGTTTCAATTTCATTACTTGTGATCTGTTCATATTTTCTATTTCTTCCAGGTTCAGTCTTGGAAGGTTATAACTTTCTAAGAATTTGTCCATTTCTTCCAGGTTGTCCATTTTATTGGCATAGAGCTGCTTGTAGTAAGTAGTCTCTTAGCATGCTTTGTATTTCTGTGGTGTCAGTTGTAACTTCTTTTTCGTTTCTAATTTTATTGATTTGAGTCCTCTCCCTCTTTTTCTTGATAGGTCTAGCTAATGGTTTATCAGTTTTGTTTATCTTCTCAAAGAACCAGCTTTTTGTTTTAGTGATCTTTGCTATTGTTTTCTTTGTTTCTATTTCATTTATTTCTTCTCTGATCTTTATGACTTCTTTCCTTCTGCTCACTTTGGGTTTTGTTTGTTCTTCTTTCTCTAGTTCCTTTAGGTGTAATGTTAGATTGTTTATTTGAGATTTTTCTTGTTTCTTGAGGTAGGCTTGTATTGCTATAAACTTCCCTCTTAGAACTGCTTTTGCTCCATCCCATAGGTTTTGGGTCATTGTGTTTTCATTGTCATTTGTCTCTAGGTATCTTGTGATTTCCTCTTTGATTTGTTCAGTGATCTCTTGGTTATTTAGTAACGTATTGTTTCCCCTCTATGTGTTTGTATTTTTTACGTTTTCTTCCCTGGAATTCATTTCTAATCTCATAGCTTTTTGGTCAGATAAGATGCTTGATATGTTTTCAATTTTCTTAAATTTACTGAGGCTTGATTTGTGACCCAAGATGTGATCTATCCTGAAAGAATGTTCCTTGTGCACTTGAGAAGAAAGTGTAATCTGCTGTCTTTGGATGGAATGTCCTATAAATATCGATTAAGTCTATATGGTCTGTTGTGTCATTTAAACCTTGTGTTTCCTTATTAATTTTCATTTTGGATGATCTGTACATTGGTGTAAGTGAGGTGTTAAAGTCCCCCACTATTATTGTGTTACTGTCGATTTTCTCTTTTATAGCTGTTAGCAGTTGCCTTATGTGTTGAGGTGCTCCTATGTTGGGTGCATATATATTTATAACTATTGTATCTTTTTCCTGGATCGATCCCTTGATCATTATTTAGTGTCCTTCCTTGTCTCTTGTAAAATTCTTTATTTTAAAGTCTATTTTATTTGCTATGAGAATTGCTACTCCAGCTTTCTTTTGATTTCCATCTGCATGGATTTTCTTTTTCCATCCCCTCACTTTCAGTCTGTATGTGTCCCTAGGTCTGAACTGGGTCTCTTGTAGACAGCATATATATGGGTCTTGTTTTTGTATCCATTCAGCGAACCTGTGTTTTTTGGTTGGAGCATTTAATCCATTTACGTTTAAGGTAGTTATCGATATGTATGTTCCTATGGCCATTTTCTTAATTGTTTTGGGTTTGTTTTTGTAGGTCCTTTTCTTTTGTTTCCCACTTAGAGAAGTTCCTTTAGCATTTGTTGTAGAGCTGGTTTGGTGGTGCTGAATTCTCTTAGCTTTTGGTTGTCTGTAAAGCTTTTGATTTCTCCATCGAATTTGAATGAGATCCTTGCTGGGTAAAGTAATCTTGGTTGTAGGTTCTTCCCTTTCATCACTTTAAATATATATGCCACTCCCTTCTTGCTTGTAGACTTTCTGCTGAGAAATCACCTGTTAACCTTATGGGAGTTCCCTTGTATGTTATTTGTCGTTTTCCCTTGCTGATTTCAATAATTTTTCTTTGTCTTTCATTTTTGCCAATTTGATTACTATGTGTCTCGGCGTGTTTCTCCTTGGGTTTATCCTATATAGGACTTGCTGCACTTTCTGGACTTGGGTGGCTATCTCCTTTCCCATGTTAGGGAAGTTTTTGACTATAATCTCTTGAAATATTTTCTCGGGTCCTTTCTGCCTCTCTTCTCCTTCTGGGACCCTTATAATTCAAATGTTGTGTTTAATGTTGTCCCAGAGGTCTCTTAGGCTGTCTTCATTTCTTTTCATTCTTTTTTCTTTATTCTGTTCCGCAGCAGTGAATTCCACCAATCTGTCTTCCAGGTCACTTATCCGTTCTTCTGCCTCAGTTATTCTGCTCTTGATTACTTCTAGTGTAGTATTCATTTCAATTATTGTATTGTTCATTTCTGTTTGTTTGTTCTTTAGTTCTTCTAGGTCTTTGTTAAACATTTCTTGCATCTTCTCGATCTTTTCCTCCATTGTTTTTCCGAGGTCCTGGATCATCTTCAGTATCATTATCCTGAATTGTTTTTCTGGAAAGTTGCCTATCTCCGTTTCATTTAGTTGTTTTTCTGGGATTTTATCTTGTTCCTTCAGCTGGTACATAGCCCTCTGCCTTTTCATCTTGTCTGTCTTTCTGTGAATGTGGTTTTTGTTCCACAGGCTGCAGGGTTTTAGTTCTCCTTGCTTCTACTGTCTTCCCCCTAACCCCCAGGTTGGGAATCCTGATGTGGGGCTCAGAACCTTCACTCCAGTGGGTGGACTTCTGTGGTATAAGTGTTCTCCAGTCTGTGAGTCACCCACCCAGCAGTTATGGGATTTGATTTTACTGTGATTGCACCCCTCCTACTGTTTTTTTGTGGTTTCTCCTTTGTCTTTGGATGTGGGGTATCTTTTTTGGTGAATTCCAGTGTCTATCTGTCATTGATTGTCCAGCCTCTAGTGGTGATTCTCGTGTTCTCACAAGAGGGAGTGAGAGCACGTCCTTCTACTCCACCATCTTGGTTCCTCCGTTTAAAGTCCCCTCTTTTTTTAATTGAAATTTTCATTGAGATCACTGTAGATTCATCTGTACTCACTTCTCACTAATGGTTAACATTTTACAAAACTATAGTGTAATATCAAGCCAGTATAATTATATTGATATAATCCACCGGTCTTATTTAGATTTCCCCACTTTTACTTGTACTCACGTGTGTGTGTGTGTGTGTTAAATTCCACATAGTTTAATTACATGTCTGGGTTTTTGTATCCACTACCATGCACAAGATACTGAATAGTTCCAACAACACAAGGATACCTCAATTTACCCTTTTATAATCATACTCATCTCTCTCCTGTCCCCTTTATCCCCCCATGACCTCTAACTGTAACTTTCCAATCAACAGTCTATACTAAATTTCTAAAATTTACAGTTTCGAAATGAAACCATACATACAGCATACTTTTGGAGATTGACTTTTTTTTTTTTTTCACTCAGTATAATTCCCTGGAGACTTATACAAATTCTTGTGTGTATCAATAGTTTGTATCTTTTTGTATCCACTACCATGCTCAAGATACTGAATAGTTCCAACAACACAAGGATACCTCAGTCTACCCTTTTATAATCATACGCATCTCTCTCCTGTCCCCTTTACCCCCCCACGACCCCTAACTGTAACTTTCCAATCAACAATCTATACTAAATTTCTAAAATTTACAATTTCAAAATGAAACCATACATACAGCATACCTTTGGAGATTGGCTATTTTTTTTTTCCACTCAGTATAATTCCCTGGAGACTTATACAAATTCTTGTGTGTATCAATAGTTTGTATCTCTTTGTTGCTGCGTAGTACTTACTCTACCTTATGGATTTTTAATCATTAATCTGTTGAAGGATATCTGCTCTGATTTCAGTTTGGAGATGTTACATGTAAAGCTGCTATGAATATTAGTGTATAGGTTTTGTGTGAACGTAAGTTTTAATTTCTCTGGGATAAATGCCCAAGAGTGCAACCGATGTGTTGCAGAGTAAGTGCATCTTTGGTTTGCAAAACTGCCAAACTTGGTTCCCAGAACATCTGTACCATTTTACTTTCCTGCTGGCTGTGTGTGCATGATATAGTTTCTTGTCCTATCCATTTTTTAGTGTAATAGCAAAAATAACTTATACCAATAACATCATAAAGGAAGTCCTACTTTGTCTTTGAGCTGTTATCCAGTTTGTAGTTTTTGTTTGAAGGTAACCATCACAAAGGGAAATAAGACCATAGAGAGGTATGATTGTAATATTTTCTCAATTTTTATTTTGTGAAAGTCATGGATATTTACTGAGTTTATTCATCTCCAGTGTTAATATCTATTGCCTAGAAGGTTGGACTTCACTGCCTTTGAAAAGTTTCCTAGTAGTGCTTGTCTGTATAGTCAAAATTATAAAAATCAATGTTAACACCCAGCCAGTAACTATCTTCATAAAATGAAAGCTACAGAAAGAAATATGTTAATATTTATAGGCAATGAAAGGAAGGATTCGATTTTAATTCTAGGACAAAGATACTGAAGTGAATAATCTAGTTTACAGTTAATTTTTGTAGACCTATAATTTGTTAACTAATGATTTCAGTCTGATGGACTAAATGGACATGCCAAAATTTATCTCTGAGCAGCAGCAATACTTACATTAATCTCAGTATCCCTAGAACTCTGTGTGGTATCTAACTCACAGTAAGTGCTTGATAAATATTTAATAAAAGAATGTGATTGTAGCAAAAGTGGGATTTTGACCTTTTTTTTTTTTTTTTTTTTTTGCGGTATGCGGGCCTCTCACTGCCGTGGCCTCTCCCGTTGCAGAGCACAGGCTCCAGACGCGCAGGCTCAGTAGCCATGGCTCATTGGCCCAGCCGCTCCACGGCACACGGGATCCTCCCAGACCAGGGCACGAACCTGCGTCCCCTGTATCGGCAGGCGGACTCTCAACCACTGGGCCACCAGGGAAGCCCTTGACCTTTTTTTAGGTCAATATAAGTTGAAATCAACTTTGTCAGTCATAAGTCTGATTGGTTGCTAGAGTCAGGGCAAATAGAATTCAATAACATGTTTACTTTAACTTTTTTAATGCTCTAAAAAAATAAAATAAACAAATACATTTATTGATAAGAAAAATATATATTTACAAATCTAGGTAATGAGCAAATTTTCCATATGGATTAAACGTGGATCTAGATAAGAGGAGAGGTAGTTTATTTCTTGACTAGAACATCAGTGTAGAATGTTGGTATTTTCATGGCACCAAATATAAAATTTGCATTTATGATACAGA
Source organism: Phocoena sinus (assembly GCF_008692025.1). NCBI lineage: Eukaryota > Metazoa > Chordata > Mammalia > Artiodactyla > Phocoenidae > Phocoena > Phocoena sinus. The sequence goes on from NC_045776.1 coordinate 40,939,237, forward strand.
TATATATATATATATATATGCCTGATTATAATATCTCTATTATATATATATAATAGATTTAAATAGAAAATTTACAAGTATTTTTTAAAATGTAATTCAGACATTAAAAGAATTTTGAAAAATTCCAAGAGACTATTATTGAACTGAGAACCCCAGACAAAACTTTTTGAACTAGGAAATTCATTGGATGTGGCCCAATATTCACTTGGGTGGGCTAACAGAGCTGTGAAAGAAACTGTAAGAGACATAATATTTTATGTCTAATGGAGAAAGGTTGCTGAGGAAAAGTATCAAACAATTGGGATTTATTTGTTATACTTTATATTACTAACTCTGTACAATCCTTAGATGTGGTTGTTTTGGTTTCCCGGTTTTTGTCATATACAGTGCCTACTATTAATTCATGGTGGCAGCAGTGGTAGTGGTTAAGAACATGAGCTCTAAAGACAGACAACTACTTGGGTTTGATTTTCACTTCTATCACATATTGGCTGTGTGACTTTTGGCAAATTACCTAATATCTCTGTGCCTCACTTTGTTCATATATAAACTGAAGATAGTACTTACCTCATGGGTCTTTTTTTAATGAATATTAAATGAGTTAATATTTTTAAAACACTAGAGAAATGCCTGATGCATAGTACATGTCATAGAAGTAAAATTGCTAAGTAAAAATTGTGTATTTGGAATGAAAATTCAGAAAGACAATAGAATATCATTTTCTTCTCTCTCTCTCTCTCTATTTGTGTGTGTGTGTGTTATGTGTTTGTCTGTCTATGTGTCTGTCTGTATTTTTCTTCTGTGTCTCTATTTCTCTTAATCTTTATCTTATAACAGAAAAGCAGCAACCATATAAATAGGTTGAAAGTTAAAAGAAAAATGTTATGAAAGTTAATTTTTTCAAGACAAAAATGAGTATTTGTTTTTGATCAGAAGCTGATCTTCAGTTTTGAAATGTTTTCTAATCATAAGGCACTGTTCTGTTGGCTAGGACCATAAGACCATTCTGGAAAAAAACAAAAACAAAAAAGAAAAAAACAACCAACTGCTTTCCTTAGGGAATTCCTCTTGCCATATAGAACTATTACATTGCATATTTTCATTGAATTAGCCAATTTACTTATTCCGAAAACACTTTCTATTCCTTTCAACTGATCAGCTCTCCCCTATTAGCAGCTGACTTTAAGTACCACCGTGGCATGGCTTCAGTGTCTGACCTGAATGGATTAGGGTCCTTTGTGTGCAATATATCAATATATTGCTTTTGTAGAGAGGTTCCTGGAGACTTTTTCATTTCCTGGATTAGTAAATTAAAAATTTTTTAAACATGAGACCAAAACAAATTTGCGAAATTTTTGTTTTGCCATATAAGGATATAAGAACATTAAGACAAGACAAAACAAAAACTGTGTCACCTATTATAACAACATTTTGTGAAATAAAAACCCTTTAACCTAACAACAACAAACCACAACAACAGAAACTAGGAAGGACAATTTGAGAATGAAGAACAGCTCTTTAAATGGAATAAGTTTAACCTAAGGAAAAACTCACTTAATTTTTACTTTATTATTTACCATGATGTGGTAAGAACCATATCATGGATTGATGCTAGAAATGGGACAACCACACCCCTTTATGGGCACATATTTCGTGGGTTTGTTTCTAAAATCTATTGGTCATGAAAGGAAAGCCAGTGATGTGCTGTTAAATCAACGTGACTGGTGGTCCAGTTTATAAAATGGTGAAAGCCATGACTCAGAAGGAAATTTCTAAAGAGCTCTTTAGAAAGAAACACAGTAACTTTTCAACCCTTATCTTTTCAACTCTTTTCAACCCCGTCAACTCTTATTTATTTGCTTACTGCTGCGATGATAGTCAGTCGATGGTGCCAGGGGCTGGAAAACACCTTAACAGTTACTAGGATGACAAGTGAAGAAAAAAAGTAGAAATTGTAAAAGGAATGGTAAATGTAAACCCTTTTTTCTCTCAGTTTCAGAGGCTGCTGCTGTTATTGTTGGTATCCAGTTACGTGAGTAGGCCGGAAAGTGTCAGTGGACACCGGCCACCATTTTTACTGTATATTTACAGGAATCCACCCCCTCCCTCTCCAAACTGCACCTGATTCATGTGAAACAATATTTTAATATGCACAATTAAATAAAAGTTTGGTAGTTTTTGATTGTAGGAAGACTTTTTCTCGTCTACTAGAATTAACTGATATTACTGATTTTTTTCTCTACCATATGCTATAATAAAGAAACTTCCAGAATATTCAAACCCATATGTCCATGACTCTCTCTCGCCCTGTCACAGCTCACCCTTCCCCCTCCCCATATCCTCAAGTCCGTTCTCCAGTAGGTCTGTGTCTTTATTCCTGTCTTACCCCTAGGTTCTTCATGACATTTTTTTTTCTTAAATTCCATATATATGTGTTAGCATATGGTATTTGTCTTTCTCTTTCTGACTTACTCCACTCTGTATGACAGACTCTAGGTCTATCCACCTCATTACAAATAGCTCAATTTCGTTTCTTTTTATGGCTAAGTAATATTCCATTGTATGTATGTGCCACATCTTATTTATCCATTCATCCGATGATGGGCACTTAGGTTGTTTCCATCTCCGGGCTATTGTAAATAGAGCTGCAATGAACATTTTGGTACATGACTCTTTTTGAATTATGGTTTTCTCAGGGTATATGCCCAGGAGTGGGATTGCTGGGTCATATGGTAGTTCTATTTGTAGTTTTTTAAGGAACCTCCATACTGTTCTCCATAGTGGCTGAACCAATTCACATTCCCACCAGCAGTGCAGGAGTGTTCCCTTTTCTCCTCACCCTCTCCAGCATTTATTGTTTCTAGATTTTTTGATGATGGCTATTCTGACTGGTGTGAGATGATATCTCATTGTAGTTTTGATTTGCATTTCCCTAATGATTAATGATGTTGAGCATTCTTTCATGTTTGTTGGCAGTCTGTATAGGTTCTTTGCAGAAATTTCTATTTAGGTCTTCTGCCCATTTTTGGATTGGGTTGTTTGTTATTTTGTTATTGAGTTGCATGAGCTGCTTGTAAATCTTGGAGATTAATCCTTTGTCAGTTGCTTCATTTGCAAATATTTTCTCCCATTCTGAGGGTTGTCTTTTGGTCTTGTTTATGGTTTCCTTTGCTGTGCAAAAGCTTTGAAGTTTCATTAGGTCCCATTTGTTATTTTTGTTTTTATTTCCATTTCTCTAGGAGGTGGTTCAAAAAGGACCTTGCTATGATTTATGTCATAGAGTGTTCTGCCTATGTTTTCCTCTAAGAGTTTGATAGTTTCTGGCCTTACATTTAGGTCTTTAATCCATTTTGAGCTTACTTTTGTGTATGATGTTAGGGAGTGATCTAATCTCATACTTTTACATGTACCTGTCCAGTTTTCCTAGCACCACTTATTGAAGAGGCTGTCCTTTCTCCACTGTACATTCCTGCCTCCTTTATCAAAGATAAGGTGACCATATGTGCGTGGGTTTATCTCTGGGCTTTCTATCCTGTTCCGTTGATCTGTCTTTCTGTTTTTGTGCCAGTACCATACTGTCTTGATTACTGTAGCTTTGTAGTATAGTCTGAAGTCAGGGAGTCTGATTCCTCCAGTTCCGTTTTTTGTTCTCTAGATTGCTTTGGCTATTCAAGGTCTTTTGTGTTTCCATACAAATTGTGAAATTTTTTGTTCTAGTTCTGTGAAAAATACCAGTGGTAGTTTGATAGGGATTGCATTGAATCTATAGATTGCTTTGTGTAGTAGAGTCATTTTCACCATGTTGATTCTTCCAATCCAAGAACATGGTATATCTCTCCATCTATTTGTATCATCTTTAATTTCTTTCATCAGTGTCTTATAATTTTCTGCATACAGGTCTTTTGTCTCCTTAGGTAGGTTTACTCCTAGATATTTTATACTTTTTGTTGCAATGGTAAATGGGAGTGTTTTCTTGATTTCACTTTCAGATTTTTCATCATTAGTGTATAGGAAAGTAAGAGATTTCTGTGCATTAATTTTGTTTCCTGCTACTTTACCAAATTCATTGATTAGCTCTAGTAGTTTTCTGGTAGCATCTTTAGGATTCTCTATGTAGAGTGTCATGTCACCTGCAAACAGTGACAGCTTTACTTCTTCTTTTCCGATTTGGATTCCTTTTATTTCCATTTCTTCTCTAATTGCTGTGGCTAAAATTTCCAAAACTATGTGGAATGAGAGTGGTGAGAGAATGGGCAACCTTGTCTTGTTCCTGATCTTAGTGGAAATGCTTTCAGTTTTTCACCATTTAGGATGATGTTGGCTGTGGGTTTGTCATATATGGCCTTTATTATGTTGAGGAAAGTTCCCTCTATGCCTACTTTCTGCAGGGTTTTTATCATAAATGGGTGTTGAATTTTGTCAAAAGCTTTCTCTGCATCTGTTGAGATGATCATATGGTTTTTCTCCTTCAATTTGTTAATATGGTTTATCACATTGATTGATTTGTGTATATTGAAGAATCCTGGCATTCCTGGCATAAACCCCACTTGATCATGGTGTATGATCCTTTTAATGTGCTGTTGGATTTTGTTTGCTAGTATTTTGTTGAGGATTTTTGCATCTATGTTCATCAGTGATATTGGCCTGTGGTTTTCTTTCTTTGTGACATCCTTGTCTGGTTTTGGTATCAAGGTGATGGTGGCCTCATAGAATGAATTTGGGAGTGTTCCTCTGTCTGCTCTATTTTGGAAGAGTTTGAGAAGGATAGGTGTTAGCTCTTCTCTAAATGTTTGATAGAAATCGCCTGTGAGGCCATCTGGTCCTGGGCTTTTGTTTGCTGGAAGATTTTTTAATCACAGTTTCAATTTCAGTGTTTGTGATTGGTCTGTTTATATTTTCTATTTCTTCTTGATTCAGTCTTGGCAGGTTGTGCATTTCTATATAGACACAATTTAATATTGAATTTGTGAACCGAAAGATGAGCTTGGATAATTTCTTTAGATTTAATAGATGGACATGGTGATAACAAATAAGGAAGAGGGATTAGGACACATGGAGGATAAAATGAGAAGGTCAAAAATTTAATTAGTGTTACACAGGTAGTAGGTAGAAGATAAAGGAGATGAGCTTTTTGAGTATATATTTTCTTAGAATTAGGATCTTTGAAAGAGATGAATCCACAAATTCAGGAAATATAGCAAATATTGAGCAGGACAAAAGAAAGGAAATTTGTAACTAGACACATAGTAGTGAAATATCAGAAAGCCATGGAAAAGGAGAAAAACCTTAAAAGCAGAAAGAAAGAAAAAAAATACTATTTAAGAACAATTAAGTAAACAGATAGTTTATGTCTGAAGATCAGTAATGGAAACCAAATGACTTCACAATGCTGAGAAGAAATAAGAAGGTGTAATGAGACATTTTCCTATGAGAGACTACCAATAGACCCTCACCAAAGAGATTTTAGAAGATATGTTTTGGGAAGAACGAATACAGAGATCTCAAAAGGAATCATCAGGATGTCAGAATAAACTGTGAACATAAAAATTAGAACACATGAGGGCATACTAAATATTATTGTAAAGTAATTATGTTAATATGTAATACTGGGAAATAAAAAACTGGTAGCAAAGTTCTGAACAAAAATAACATTTAAATGGAAGATGACTTATGGAATTTAAAGCAATTTAAGCTTTTATTGAATAAAAGGAGGCTGAAATATTGTTTAGGTTTAGACTTTATTAAATATGCATTTAAAACTTATAAATTTAATTTTCTAAGAATAGAAAAATATAATGTTCAACTTGTTAGAGAACAAAAGTGAAATAAAAAATAACTTCAGTATATTCTAAAAATTGTATAAATGGAGGAAAAAAGAAATGTATGTAAAGGAGAAAGATGAGCACAAAATGAACTCATACAATTCAATCTAAATATATCATTAAATACATTAAAATAAATAAACTTTTTGATTAAAAAGGAAAAATGAGCACATTAGATAAAAATATAAATCCAGCTAATCTGGTCTTTAGAAGTGATGTATCAAATTATAAAGTTACAAATTAAAATTAAAAGATTTCAGTGAATATTAACACAGCAGGTGAATGTATATTTATGGCAAACTAAATACAATTTTATTATTAGCAACAATATTATAGATAAGGAGAGTCATTACATAAACATAAAAAGAAAACATAATTATTAACTTGTATGCTACTAATAGTGTAACCTTTATTATATATAAAGAAAAATTTGACAGAATTACATGGCACAATAGACAAAGCCACTATGATAGTTAGAAGTATATCACATATCTCCCTTTTAATTTTTGTCTGATTTGATTATCCTTTACTAAAGAAATACAAGATTTGATCCAGCTGTAAACAAGCTTGGTCTAATAAGCATATATATTTAGCTTGTACCTAGCAGTTACAGCCTTCACATTGTTATCAAGAATATAAAAATCATTTGTAAAAATTGGATATGCATTATACTATAAGAACAGGTGTTGATGAATTTCTAAACCTGATTCATACATTCCATTTTGACTCAGATTAAAAGTTAAAAGTGAATTATTAAAAAATAGAATTGGCAATTTTAAAAGCACACTTTTAAATAACTCATGCATTGCCGAAAAAAATCAAAATGGAAATTAGAAAATATTTTAAAATAGGTGATAAAAATTATATCAGAAAGTTAGTGATGCAGTCACGTTGGTATTTGTCACTTTTAGTGCTTCTATTTATACAGAATGAGGAGGACTGAAAATCAATGAGATATCCTGTTAAATTTGAGAAGTTAAAAAAAATAAGTAATCCAGAGAAAGTAAATAATGCAAGAGTAGAAACTAATAAATCCCTTCAGAACTTTCAGATATTTTTCCACTGACTTCTGACTTGCATGCTTTCTAATGAGAAATCCAAAGTAGTCTAAGTTGTTATTATTCTGTATGGAATAATGTTTCCTTACTTAGTTGCTTTGAAGATGATCTTTTTATCTTTGGTTTACAGCAGTTTTACTATGATATGATTACCTGGGGTTTTCTTTGTATTTTCTTTGGAGTCTAATGAGCTTATTGAGTCTTGTAAGTTTATGTCTTCATCAAATTTGAGAAGTTTTTGCCCACTGTTTCTTCGATGTTTCCTTTGCCCCATTCTCTGTCTCCCTGTCTTCTGGGACTTCAGTTGCTCATAGGATAGAACACTTGATATTTTCCCATAAAGCTTTGAAGCTGTGTTCAGTTCTTGAACCCATTTCCTCTCTCTCTTCAGCTTAGGTGATTTCTGTAGATCTATATGTATTCACATTCTTAAACTGATGATGCTCTCACCCCACAAAGGCCTTTGCATATGTTGCTTCCTGTACCAGGAAATCGAGCCACTCTCCCATAATCTCTCTCTGCTAGTTCACTCTTACACATTCTTCAGGTATCATCTCAGGCAATGCCTTTTTCAAACCTAAGATAGGTTTCTGTCTCATTAACGTTACTGCTTAGCACTTATCTCACTTTATGATAATACATATGCTAGTATTGATTTTGGACGCACACAGCAGTAAGCGGCAACTTGCAGTAAGTGGCAGCTTGTAGCAAGCAGCAGCGAGCAGTACCTAGCAGCAAGACTTTAGTTCCCAGACCAGGAGTCCTAACTGCTAGACCACAGAGGCCAGCTGCTAGGACCTAAGCCCCCAGTTCTTGCCTGCCTTGTCAAGAAAGAATTCAGGCATGGAGGCAGGAGGTAAAGAGAAAAGTAAATAGTATATTGGAAAAGCGGAGTACATGCCGTAAGATGCATGGGCAAACTCAGAGAGAGAGTCGCACCTTTGGGAAGTTTAAATCCTTTATAAGGGGGCAGTTTTCCAGGTCTTTGTCTCCCTTCTGGCCAATCATCTTGCTTTGTAACCCCTGGCTAATTTGTCTCAGGACCCTCCCCTTAGGTGCGCATGCACCTCTCAGCCAAAATGGACCCCGATACGAAGGCATCTGAGAGAAGCAAGAGTCACCATGGCCAGGAGTTTTCCCTGACTTTTGACTCCCAAGGAGCCTTTCTGCGCAGGTGTCATGTCTCCGTTGCCCCAAGGAGAGGGGAAGTGGAAATACCTTGATCCTTTACTCAGGCAAGGTTTTGCCTCTCTTTGTTCCTGCCATGACTGTTATCTTAAATCATCCACCAGAGACAAAGCTTGGCTATTTACCCTGTCTCTGTCATTGCTTCCATTTCGGAGAGCAAACAGGAGGCTGATTTTAAATGTCTAACCTGAAGCCCGCCTATCTCCTGTCTCAGGAAATGCAAACAGGATGCTAGTTGCAAGTGTCCAGCTCAAAGCCCACTTTTTCCTGCCCTGTGAAATGTAAGCGTAAGGCCAGTTGTAAATGTCTAATCTGGAGCCCATCCATCTCCGGACTCAGTGTGATTAATTAATTAAAGCTTGTCATTTCCATGAGATAAGTTTCATGGAACAGGCAGAATCTACCTTTCTCCCCACTATTGTGTAGCCCCTGGCACAAAGCAAGCATACAGTAAATGTTGAATAAAAACATATGGCTTTGTTCTTTTAGAGTATTATCAGCCCTCACGCATGTGTTTAATGTAGACAAGTCAAATATTAATTTGTCTCTTTTTTTAACCTCACCTTGCTGAACTATGAAATGAAGGTATTGGATTAGATTTTACCTGTGGATCTGTTCAACTCTGAAATGCCATTTGTCATCTACCCTTGGTTTAAACGGACGAACTTAGGAGAAAAGGATAAAGATGATACTATTCAGGTTTCTTTACATTTTCTTAATCGTAAAGACTAAATTAAATGAAATAATATATTGACTATTACTGAAACTTGCTTAATTCTTATATATGAGTTAGTGCTGTTTTATATTGTTTTCTCTATCTGAGTAGTGGATCTGTACAAATTCATCATTCCATCCTCCTCCCCACCTCCCGCCAAACCCCCGCAACCGAGGAAGTTGTATATCTACTTAGCTACATCTACTTAGTTATATTCTTAGCTATATCTCCACTTTAAGTACATTTGAGAGACTGTGAGGGTAGCAGAAATCCATCTCCAAAAGCTCTAAAATATCTGCCTAGCAGTTTAACAAAACCTTCTCAAAAGTGCTACTGAAAATATGTAAAAAGTTATAAAATTGTGATTTTTTTACTATGTATAATTAAACAACAATTATTCAATTTAGAGGAAATACCCGTTGTTGAATATTATTTAGTTTCTTGAACTTTTCAGTGTGACCTTTGTGCATGGAAAAAGGCAAAAGTTCATGGAAAATAAGTTAAAACTGTTGGAAGGAGTAAGTCCCTTCCTGATGGATTCTGTAAATGCCAAATAATCTTTCCATTGTATGGAAATTTGCAGCAGATTTGTCTGTTTTGCAGTTAACAGAGTGTGAAGAAATCTCCTGAGAAAGGTTTGCTTGAGTCTCCATCGCTCCCATTACCACCTGAATCACCCCCCCTCCACCCCTTCCCTGTGGAAAAATTGTCTTCCATGAAACCGGTCCCTGGTGCCCAAAAGTTTGGGGACCGCTGCTGTATACAGTTTAAAATGCTGTGAATGTGTGTGGTTTCCAGTCTCAAATGGTTCTGATCAGCAATTTCCATAAGGTGTGAGATTTTCGTACTTTGATTAAAACGAAGAGATAGAGTCTTTGTAATATAGTTGACTAAGGATTTCTATGAGGGAAAATGTGTGCACACATTTAAGCAGCCATTTCCATGTAGCTTTAATATTTCATGAACCGGATACAATAGTACAAATAAATTGCTCAGTTTCCTCAAGGAATATTGAGGGAAACAGTGTCTTCCGCATAGACATTCCAGAAGGGAATCTGTTATTTAAAAATTAATGCATTTTTCAAACATAAGAAAAAAGAGAAGATTCATTCACATATTGACCCTTTTCATTTTGTCAGAAAATAAGATTTTACTACCTTTTTTGGGGTATTTATGAATATATCTATTCCCTGCAGTTATCTAACTATTTTTAAGTGAGAAAATTGCGTAGAGATTAGCTTGCAGAGTAGAAAAATAATTCTTTACATGCTGGAAGGGACTTTTTAAAAATAGGTTACTGATCCATTTTTGTACCTTGCGCCAGTATTATGCTACTTCACCTTACTGAGGCAATGCTGGTAAAGAATTCCAGACAAGGTGACACTTATTAAGGTCTCAGATATCTTTCTTAAAGCTTTTTTTTTTTTTTGCGGTACGCGGGCCTCTCATTGTTGTGGCCTCTCCCATTGCGGAGCACAGGCTCCAGACGTGCAGGCTCAGCGGCCACGGCTCACAGGCCCAGCCACTCTGCGGCATGTGGCATCTTCCCAGACCGGGGCATGAACCTGTGTCCCCTGCATCGGCAGGAGGACTCTCAACCACTGCGCCACCAGGGAAGCCCAAGGTCTCAGATATCTTGACCATTGCTAATGGAAAATAAAATGCATACAACCACTTGTAAAACAGGCATAATTGGCCTCAATGCAATGGCAACATAAAAGCTATTTTGGCAAAGACAGGTACATATGAAGTTAAATAGCATTCTTTTTGGAAAGAAAACCCCAAAAAACTAACATTTCTTTTACAAACACTGAGACTTCAAATAAAGGAAAACATGGCTTTTATGATTTTAAAAGGTCACCATGTGTCAATACACACATAAAATTTATACAAATGAAGCTTGGCCTTTTCATTATTTTGCATTAATAGAAACACCAAGATTAGCAACTTCTGATTTTACTTAACTGTTTGGGTTTCTGTGTTGAGAGATATTAATTTTGCTATTTGTGACCCACCCTTGGGTTTTTCTTTATTAATTTCAACTTTGAGTGAGTGTAATTAGAAAGAGCATATACAGGATACCAACTGTCAGTAACAAATCATAAAATGTAGATTTGAGAAAAATGGTACAGTCATGCTTCAGTGTTTCATGAAAACCATCTCAGTAATTTCTGATGTGTCATTTTCAATTTTATTTATAAATGATTTAACACAAGTCTGTAATTATAAGATTCTGGTAAGTCATTTGAAAATCCTTTTCACTGTACACTTTCCATTAATTTGAATCAATTGCATTGGAGTCAGTTAAATATCTGTATGTTAAATATTAGCTCTTTAAAAGATACTTACATTTAGGTGAGTTGTTTCTGTATTAATTACATGCAAAAATGAACTATAACACTATCATCCCAAATCTGCTGAAGATGAGAGAGCTGACATAGTAGCTCTTGAAAAATGAATAAGGGGAAACAAAATGTGTAACATCTTTTAATATTTGGATTTTGAATAAAGGCATTTAGCAATGCTGGGAATGGGTACATTTTCCCCCAACTAACTTATAAGAGAAATACATGAGTCCAGCACACATTTTTATTGCTTTTCTCTTCTCTTCTTCCTTTTTATTTTATTTTATTTATTTTTTTAAGAGCTACAAACCTGTGACAGCTCTTTTGTTTTTACAGATGCCAAGAAAGGCCTCCGTAATCGTTGTAGGTAAAAATCTAGCCAAGATTTAAGGGCTTTTTTTTTTTTACATCTTTACTGGAGTATAGTTGCTTTACAATGGTGTGTTAGTTTCTGCTTTATAACAAAGTGAATCAGTTATACATATACATATGTTCCCTTATCTTTTCCCTCTTGCATCTCGCTCCCTCACACCCTCCCTATCCCACCCCTCTAGGTGGTCACAAAGCACCGAGCTGATCTCCCTGTGCTATGCAGCTGCTTCCCACTTTGTCACAGCTTACCCTTCCCCCTCCCCATATTCTCAAGTCCATTTTCTAGTAGGTCTGTGTCTTTATTCCTGTCTTACCTCTAGGTTCTTCATGACATTTTTTTTCTTAAGTTCCATATACATATGTTAGCATACGGTATTTGTCTTTCTCTTTCTGACTTACTGCACTCTGTATGACAGACTCTAGGTCCATCCACCTCATTACAAATAGCTCAGTTTCGTTTCTTTTTATGGCTGAGTAATATTCCATTGTATCTATGTGCCACATCTTCTTTATCCATTCATCCAATGACGGACACTTAGGTTGTTTCCATCTCCTGGCTATTGTAAATAGAGCTGCAATGAACATTTTGGTACATGACTCTTTTTGAATTATGGTTTTCTCAGGGTATATGCCCAGCAGTCGGATTGCTGGGTCATATGGTAGTTCTATTTGTAGTTTTTTAAGGAACCTCCATACTCTTCTCCATAGGGGCTGTACCAATTCACACTCCCACCAGCAGTGCAAGTGTTTTCCCTTTTCTCCACACCATCTCCAGCATTTATTGTTTCTAGATTTTTTTATTTTTTGGGGGAGTACGCGGGCCTCTCACTCTTGTGGCCTCTCCCGTTGGGGAGCACAAACTCCGGATGAGCAGGCTCAGTGGCCATGGCTCACGGGCCCAGCCACTCTGCGGCATGTGGGATCTTCCCAGACAGGGGCACGAACCCGTGTCCCCTGCATCGGCAGGTGAACTCTCAACCACTGTGCCACCAGGGAAGCCCTGTTTCTGGATTTGTTGATGATGGCCCTTCTGACTGGTGTGAGATGATATCTCATTGTAGTTGTGATTTGCATTTCTCTAATGATTAATGATGTTGAGCATTCTTTCATGTGTTTGTTGGCAGTCTGTATATCTTTGGAGAAATGTCTATTTAGGTCTTCTGCCCATTTTTGGATTGGGTTGTTTGTTTTTTTGTTATTGAGCTGCTTAGCTGCTTGTAAATTTTGGAGATTAATCCTTTGTCAGTTGCTTCATTTGCAAATATTTTCTCCCATTCTGAGGATTGTCTTTTGGTCTTGTTTATGGTTTCCTTTGCTGTGCAATTTCATTAGGTCCCATTTGTTATTTTGTTTTTATTTCCATTTCTCTAGGAGGTGGGTCAAAAAGAATCGTGCTGTGATTCATGTGATAGAGGGTTCTGCCTATGTTTTCCTCTAAGAATTTTATAGTTTCTGGCCTTCTATTTAGGTCTTTAATCCATTTTGAGCTTATTTTTGTGTATGGTGTTAGGGAGTGATCTAGTCTCATACTTTTACAGGTACCTGTCCAGTTTTCCCAGCACCACTTATTGAAGAGGCTGTTCTTTCTCCACTGTACATTTCTGCCTCCTTTATCAAAGATAAGGTGACCATATGTGCATGGGTTTATCTCTGGGCTGTCCTGTTCCATTGATCTGTCTTTCTGTTTTTGTGCCAGTACCATACTGTCTTGATTACTGTACTATAGTCTGAAGTAAGGGAGCCTGATTCCTCCAGCTCCGTTTTTCTCAAGATTGCTTTGGCTATACAGGGTGTTTTGTGTTTCCATACAAATTGTGAAATTTTTTGTTCTAGTTCTGTGAAAAATACCAGTGGTAGTTTGATAGGGATTGCATTGAATCTGTAGATTGCTATGGGTAGTAGAGTCATTTTCACCATGTTGATTCTTCCAATCCAAGAACATGGTATATCTCTCCATCTATTTGTATCATCTTTAATTTCTTTCATCAGTGTCTTATAATTTTCTGCATACAGGTCTTTTGTCTCCTTAGGTAGGTTTACTCCTAGATATTTTATACTTTTTTTTGCAATGGTAAATGGTAGTGTTTTCTTGATTTCACTTTCAGATTTTTCATCATTAGTGTATAAGAATGCCAGAGATTTCTGTGCATTAATTCTGTATCCTGATACTTTACCGATTTCATTGATTAGCTCTAGTAGTTTTCTGGTAGCATCTTTAGGATTCTCTGTGTATAGTATCATGTCATCTGCAAACAGTGACAGCTTTACTTCTTCTTTTCCGATTTGGATTCCTTTTATTTCCTTTTCTTCTCTGATTGCTGTGGCTAAAACTTCCAAAACTATGTTGAATAAGAGTGGTGAGAGAATGGGCAATCTTGTCTTTTTCCTGATCTTAGTGGAAATGCTTTCAGTTTTTCACCATTGAGGATGATGTTGGCTGTGGGTGTGTCATATATGGCCTTTTTTATGTTGAGGAAACGTCCCTGTATGCCTACTTTCTGGAGGGTTTTTATCATATATGGGTGTTGAATTTTGTCACAAGCTTTCTCTGCATCTATTGAAATGACCATATTTTTTTTCCTTCAATTTGTTAATATGGTGTATCACTTTGATTGATTTGCGTATATTGAAGAATCCTTGCATTCCTGGAAAAAACTCCACTTGATCATCGTGTATGATCCTCTTAATGTGCTCTTGGATTCTGTTTGCTAGTATTTTGTGATTTTTGCATCTATGTTCATCAGAGATATTGGCCTGTAGTTTTCTTTCTTTGTGACATCTTTGTCTGGTTTTGGTATGAGGGTGATGGTGGCCTCGTAAGAATGAGTTTGGGAGTGTTCCTGCATGTGCTATATTTTGGAAGAGTTTGAGAAGGATAGGTATTAGCTCTTCTCTAAATGTTTGATAGAAATCGCCTGTGAGGCCGTCTGGTCCTGGGCTTTTGTTTGTTGGAACATTTTAAATCACAGCTTAAATTTCAGTGCTTGTGATTGGTCTGATCATATTTTCTATTTCTTCCTGATTCACTGTTGGCAGGTTGTGCGCTTCTAAGAATTTGTCAGTTTCTTCCAGGTTGTCCATTTTATTGGCATAGAGTTGCTTGTAGTAATGTCTCATGATCTTTTTTATTTCTGCAGTGTCAGTTGTTACTTCTTTTTCATTTCTAATTCTATTGATTTGAGTCTTCTCCCTTTTCTTCTTGATGAGTCTGGCTAATGGTTTATCACTTTTGTTTACCTTCTCAAAGAACCAGCTTTTAGTTTTGTTAATCTTTGCTATCATTTCCTTCATTTCTTTTGTATTTATTTCTGATCTGATCTTTATGATTTCTTTCATTCCGCTAATTTTGGGGTTCTTTTGTTCTTCTTTCTCTAATTGCTTTAGGTGCAAGGTTAGGATGTTTATTCGAGATGTTTCCTGTTTCTTAAGGTAGGCTTGTATAGCTATAAACTTCCCTCTGAGAACTGCTTTTGCGGCATCCCGTAGGTTTTGGGTCGTTGTGTCTTCATTGTCATTTGTTTCTAGGCATTTTTTGATTTCCTCTTTGATTTCTTCAGTTATCACTCCGTTATTAAGTAGTGTATTATTTAGCCTCCATGTGTTTGTATTTTTTACAGATCTTTTCCTGTAATTGATATCTAGTCTCAAAGCATTGTGGTCGGAAAAGATACTTGATACAATTTCAATTTTCTTAAATTTACCAAGGCTTGATTTGTGACCCAGGATATGATCTATCCTGATGAATGTTCCATGAGCACTTGAGAAGAATGTGTATTCTGTTGTTTTTGAATGGAATGTCCTATAAATATCAATTAAGTCCATTTTGTTTAATGTATCATTTAAAGCTTGTGTTTCTTCATTTATTTTCATTTTGTATCATCTGTCCATTGGTGAAAGTGGGATGTTAAAGTCCCCTACTATGAGTGTGCTACTGTTGATTTCTCCTTTTATGGGTTTTAGCATTTGCCTTATGTATTGAGGTGCTCCTATGGTTGGTGCATAAATATTTACAATTGTTATATCTTCTTCTTGGATCGATCCCTTGATCATTATGTAGTGTCCTACTTTGTCTCTTGTAATAGTGTTTGTTTTAAAGTCTATTTTTTCTGATACGAGAATAGCTACTCCAGCTTTCTTTTGGTTTCCATTTGCATGGAATATCTTTTTCCATCCCCTTACTTTCAGTCTGTATGTGTCTCTAGGTGTGAAGTGGGTCTCTTGTAGACAGTATATATATATATATGGGTCTTGTTTTTCTATCCATTCAGCCAGTCTGTGTCTTTTGGTGGGAGCATTTAATCCATTTACATTTAAGGTAATTATCGATATGTATGTTCCTATTACCATTTTCTTTTTTTTTTTTAAACATCTTTATTCGGGTATAATTGCTTTACAATGGTGTGTTAGTTTCTGCTTTATAACAAAGTGAATAAGCTATACATATACATATGTTCCCATATGTCTTCCCTCTTGCATCTCCCTCCCTCCCACTCTCCCCATCCCACCCCTCCAGGCTGTCACAAAGCACCGAGCTAATATCCCTGTGCCTTGTGGCTGCTTCCCCCCAGCTATCTACCTTACTACGTTTGTTAGTGTGTATATGTCCATGACTCTCTCTCGCCCTGTCAAAACTCACCCTTCCCCCTCCCCATATCCTCAAGTCCATTCTCCAGTAGGTCTGCGTCTTTATTCCTGTCTTACCCCTAGGTTCTTCATGACATTTTTTACCATTTTCTTAATTGTTTTCTGTTTGTTATTGTAGGTCTTTTCCTTCCCTTGTGTTTCTTGCCTAGAGAAATTCCTTTAGCATTTGTTGTAAAGCTCGTTTGGTGGTACTGAACTCTTTCAGCTTTTTCTTGTCTGTAAAGGTTTCAATTTCTCCATCAAATCTGAATGAGATCCTTGCTGGGTAGAGTAATCTTAGTTGTAGGTTTTTCTCCTCATCACTTTAAATATGTCCTGCCAGTTCCTTCTGGCTTGCAGAATTTCTGCTGAAAGATCAGCTGTTAACCTTATGGAGATTCCCTTGTGTGTTATTTGTTGTTTTTCCCTTGCTGCTTTTAATATGTTTTCTTTGTATTCAGTTTTTGACAGTTTGATTAATATGTGTCTTGGCGTGTTTCTCCTTGGATTTATCCTGTGTGGGGCTCTCTGTGCTTCCTGGACTTGGTTAACTATTTCCTTTCCCATATTAGGGAAGTTTTCAGCTATAATCTCTTCTAATATTTTCGCAGTCCCTTTCTTTTTCTCTTCTTCTGGAACCGCTATAATTCGAATGTTGGTGTGTTTAATGTTGTCCCAGAGGTCTCTGAGACTGTCCTCAGTTCTTTTCATTCTTTTTTCTTTATTCTGCTCTGCAGTAGTTATTTCCACTATTTTATCTTCCAGGTTACTTGTCCGTTCTTCTGCCTCAGTTATTCTGCCATTGATCCCTTCTAGAGATTTTTTAAAATTTCATTTATTGTGTTGTTCATCATTGCTTGTTTCATCTTTAGTTCTTCTAGGTCCTTGATAAGTGTTTCTTGCATTTTGTGTATTCTATTTCCAAGATTTTGTATCATCTTTACTATCATTATTCTGAGTTCTTTTTCAGGTAGACTGCCTATTTCCTCTTTATTTGTTAGGTCTGGTGGGTTTTTATCTTGCTCCTTCATCTGCTGTGTGTTTTTCTGTCTTCTCATTTTGCTTATCTTACTGTTTTAGGGTCTCCTTTTTGCAGGCTACAGGTTCGTAGTTCCCGTTGTTTTTGGTGTCTGTCACCAGTGACTAAAGTTGGTTCAGTGGGTTGTGTAGGCTTCCTGGTGGAGGGGACTAGTGCCTGTGTTCTGGTGGATGAGGCTGGATCTTGTCTTTCTGCTGGGCAGGTCCATGTGTTGTGGTGTGTTTTAGGGTGTCTGTGGACTTATTATGATTTTAGGCAGCCTCTCTGCTAATGGGTGGGGTTGTGTTCCTGTCTTGCTAGTTGTTTGGCATAGGGTGTCCTGCACTGTAGCTTGCTGGTCGTTGAGTGAAGCTGGTTGTTGGTTTTGACATGGAGATCTCTGGGAGATTTTCACCGTTCTATTTTACGTGGAGCTGGGAGGTCTCTTGTGGACCAGTGTCCTGAAGTTGGCTCTCCCACCTCAGAGGCACAGCACTGCCTCCTGGCTGCAGCACAAAGAGCCTTTTATCCACATGGCTCAGAATAAAAGGGAGAAAAAGTAGAGAGAAAGAAAGAATGAAAGAAAGTGGATAAAGGAAAATAAAATAAAGTAAGATAAAATAAAATACAGTTATTAAAATAAAAAATAATTATTAAGAAAAAAATTTTTTTAGAAAGTAAAAAAAACCCGATAGATTGAACTCTTGGACAAATGGTAAACGCAAAGCTATACAGACAAAATCTCACACAGAAGCATACATGTACACACTCAAAAAAAGAGGCAAAGGGGAAAAAATTATAAGTCTTGCTCTCAAAGTCCACCTCCTCAATTTGGGATGATTCGTTGTCTATTCAGGTATTCCGCAAATGCAGGGTACATTAAGTTGATTGTGGTGATTTAATCCGCTGCTCCTGAGGCTGCTGGGAGAGATTTCCCTTTCTCTTCTTTGTTCTCACAGCTCCCAGGGGCTCAGCTTTGGATTTGGCCTTGCCTCTGCGTGTAGGTCGCCGGAGGGTGTCTGTTCTTCGCTCAGACTGGACGGGGTTAAAGAAGCCGCTGATTCGGGGCCTCTGGCTCACTCAGGCCGGGGAGAGGGAGGGGTACGGAGTTTGGGCGAGCCTGCGGTGGTAGAGGCTGGCATGATGTTGCCCCAGCCTGAGGCGCGCCGTGCGTTCTCCCGGGGATGTTGTCCCGGGATCCCGGGACCCTGGCAGTGGCAGGCTGCACAGGCTCCCCGGAAGGAAGGTGTGGAGAGTGACCTGTGCTCGCATACAGGCTTCTTGGTGGCGGCAGCAGCAGCCTTAGCATCTCACGCCCGTCTCTGGGGTCTGCACTGTTAGCCGCAGCTCGCACCCGTCTCTGGAGCTCCTTTAAGCAGCGCTCTTAATCCCCTCTCCTCGTGCACCAGGAAACAAAGAGGGAAGAAAAAGTTTCTTGCCTCTTCGACAGGTCCAGTCTTTCTCCCGGACTCCCTCCTGGCTGGCCGTGGTGCACTAACCCCCAGCAGGCTGTATTCACGCCGCCAACCCCAGTCCTCTCCCTGCACTCCAACCGAAGCCCGAGCCTCAGCTCCCAGCTCCCTTCCGCCCCGGTGGGTGAGCAGACAAGCCTCTCAGGCTGGTGAGTGCTGGTCGGCACCAATCCTCTGTGGGGAAATCTCTCCTCTTTGCCCTCCGCACCCCTGTTGCTGTGCTCTCCTCCGCGGCTCTGAAGCTTTCCCCCTCTGCCACCCACCGTCTCCGCCCATGAAGGGGCTTCCTAGTGTGTGGAAACATTTCCTCCTTCACAGCTCCCTCCCACTGGTGCAGGTCCCGTCCCTATTCTTTTGTTTGTTTTTTCTGTTTTCTTTTGCCCTACCCAGGTACGTGGGGAGTTTCTTGCCTTTTGCGAGGTCTGAGGTCTTCCGCCAGCGTTCAGTAGGTGTTCTGTAGGAGTTGTTCCACGTGTAGATGTATTTCTGATGTATCTGTGGGGAGGAAGTTGATCTCCTCGTCTTACTCTTCAGCCGTCTTCCGCCTCTCCCGTAAGAGTTTTAATTACAATCTGGGTATAGTAGAGAGGTGATAATAAACAACATCTCTCTTACACAGCTAATAATTGCAGGGAAAAAGTGCACACATGGGTGCACGTATGTGTGTATGTGTGTCTCTGGTGCGGGGAAGAGGGAGAGAGAAAAAAGGGGGATAGGTAGGTATGTAGATGAATTTTGAACAACGTTGGATAAATTAGACAAATCTAGTTATGTGGTAGACTTGCAGATAATTCTCCCAACCCCTGTCCCTCTCCTGGTCCTTCTCTGTTGGCAGAGCTGGCTTACCCTTGTAGGCTTATATACTTGCTTTCCAGCTTCCCTTGCAGCTAGGACATTGGAATATAAACTTGACTGTGCCAATGGAAATGGAAAGGAAAAGTCTTTTGTTAGGTGTCAGGAAAGGTAATTCTCTGCAAATGAAAAGAGATGAAAAGCATAAAACACTCTTCTTTGGTGATTGTGGCGGTGAGTGCACATGAAGTCTGGGATTTCTGAAGCCTTGCAGTCATGAGAGAGATAGAGCTGATATGGGGAGGATAACAGAGGAGACCAATAGAAAGAATTTACTTGGGTCATGATAATACCTTCTTGACTTAGAACCAAATCTGAAACAACACTGCCTCTGGAAATTTTTGTGTACAAGGTATTAGATGTATAAGTAATTTTAAGGTGGTTAATCTGTTAATTACAGCACAATCAACTGACACAAGTGATCAATTCTTATCATATATATATATATATATATACGTATAAATGTGCATAGGTATAAAAATGTGCATAGATGTGTGTATATATATATACATACATACACACATTTATGTCAGTATGTATATGTATATATATATATATATATATATGTGTGGGTATACATATGTGTGTGTGTGTGCTTTTTCCTTCAGTATTATGTAACTCACTCTTCCAAACATTTAGACCAATCAGAATGAAGAGAGTGCAACTTAATCACTGTTTTTCAATTGACAGTATGTTCTAAAATGATTAAGTAATTACAGTTGAGTGGAGATACACTCAAGTATTTATGGAATTTTTCTACTTTATCACATATGTCCAGGACCTTCTGAAACTGGGTGCCATCATTACATAGCCATTTTTAGCAAAACACAGCTAAAGCTGAGTTCTTGTTTCTGTGCTGTGATTTCAAGCTAAAGTATATTAGCTTATTTGAGGATTTTAAAAAACATGGGACATTTATGACTCTTGGGCCCCAATGGACTTCTTTGGCTCTGTTCGCATATTTGTGTGATTGTGTGTGAAACAGTTCTGCATTGTGTACCAGACCTATGTATAATATACCATTTACACTTGTTTTAAAATACAAAGTAGTTCCTATAATGTCCTGATCTAAATATATCATAGTACTTCTTTAGAGTAGAAAATAAACATGTAACTGTAATAAAATGCAAAATAACTTTAAAATCATTGTCAGAACATAGTTATATGTGTATTCAAATGAAAATATTATTTAAATTTTAAACTATCAAGACCTAAAATTCCATTACATATTTTTGTATATTAATACGATCTATGAACTCTTTCCTTGACCCATTCCAGCCAGTTTATGAGTATATACCATAAAGAGGATTAAAAGACTGTGACTCACTAGAGACTGATAAATCCTACCAACAATTCAAAGCACACATTTAACTCATGGTGACTGGATAATTTTAACTTCATATATAAAGGACAGCACATTCATTCATATAAATATTAAGTATATACACGTAATAGAATTTTACTAAATTTATAATTATTTGACAATTATTTACAGAAGAGCATTGGCTGTATATCATATATATCACTTTCCAGTTGCATTGTATTTTAAGAGATTAATTTACATTCCAAACTTTTATTTGCATGTGATCTGTTACAGATGGCCTCCAGCCATCCTTATCAAGAGATAAGCATTCTCAGCTCTTGTAAACTATGGTGAATGAATATCAATCTGTTTTCCCTCTTTATATAGACTATAATTCCAGACGGAAGCCTGCTGTTTATAAATCTGAATTTCTGCCAAAACAGAGATGTTGAAATTCATTTGGATACTATCTGTATGCAGTGGTATATATATATATAAAATTTCTTTTAACTTAAAAAAAAATTCCAGTATATAGTTTGGATGGGAAACCTGATGAAGTCATAGCAAAAAGCAAAAAGATGGTTAAAAATGCGTCTTCAAGTCCAAATGTCAAAATGAACCTTCTAGATTCAACTGTCTCACAGCCATAAGGAAATTAAAATATACATATTTATTTTGCAAATGAAGAATAGAAATAAAGTAAATATTTTGAACTTGGTTTAAAGGGTTTTAACCTTATTCTTTTCAGATTTATTTATTTCTAAACTAAAATAACATTGATTTAAAATATACTGAATGGCATATGATCTTGAAATATTTTATTGATATAGGGGGAAAAGCTGAAATGTATATCTTTACATTTGCTTTGTCATTAACTTTACTGTAATCAACTTTATCATTAATAGAAACTGTTTGGTTTTGCTCACAGTGTGTTAACTTGTTCTAGAATAGTGCCCAGTATATAGTAAATAATAGATATTTGCTGTATGAATTAACTTTGAATGTTAGATTGCCATTACTGAAGGTTTAGGGAGGTCCTGGAGAGGAGTTAACATATTGGAAGTATAGCTCATTTTCCCTTTAATCTCTCTCAGGCTATGCAAACAAACAAAGTACCAAGAGTAGTACATTAAGGTCATGTACCTTGGACCTACAAATCTATTTCATTACAAGAAAGAATATCATCTGTGAACAAATAATATACACATAAATATTTGCAAATATAGAAAATTACTACCATTCTAGCAGTGACTGACTCTGGCCTTATAACTTAGACACCTGGGAGACTGCGTTCATCCTTCTAATTAACTGAGACAATCCTTTTTAATTTTCTTTTATTCTTCACTAAAATCCTAGCATTTATTCATTAATTATTTTAAGGCATTATGTTACATTCAGTAGATGACAGAAAGGTAAATAAATTTGGCTACCCTTAAGAAGTCCATAATTAAAATGGAGATATGTGTACAAAAATAGTAATAATACTCAACACCATCTGTTATTAAGGAATTGCAAATGAGAACAATAATGAGATACTACTACACACTCCTAGAATATGGAATAAATCCAAAACACTGACAGCACCAAATACCGACAAGTATATGGAGCAACAGAAACTCTCTTCATTGTTGGTGGGAATGCAAAACAGTACAGCCACATTGGAAGACAGTTTGCCAGTTTCTTACAAAACTAAACATTCTCTTACCCTTCAACCCATCAATTGTAAACTTTGGTATTTACCCAAATTAGTTGAAAATTTATGTCCACACAAAACTCTGCACGTGGATGTTTATAGCAGTTTATACATAATTCCCAGACTTGGAAGCCATCAAGCTATACTTCAGCAGGTGAATGGTAAATAAACTGTTGTACGCCCTGACAATGGAATATTATTCATCTCTATAGAGAAATGAGATGTCAAGCTATGAAATGACCTGGAGGAACCTTAAATGCACAATCCTAAGTGAAAGAAGCCAGACTGAAAAAGCTACATAATGTATGATTCCAGCAACATTCTGGAAAATGCAAAATTATGGAGACAGTAAATGATGAGTGGGTTCTACAGGTTATAGAGGAGGGAGGGATGAATAGGTGGAGTACGGAAGATTCTTAGGGCATTGAGACTATTTTGTATTACACTATAATGATAAGTATATGTCACTATACATTTGTCTAAACCCATAGAGTGTACAACATCAAGAGTGAACCCTGATGTAAACTGTGAACTCTGGGTGACAAAGTAGTTTCATCGATTGTAGCAAATGTCCCACTCTGGTGGGCGATGTTGATAGTGGGTGAAGCTGTGCACGTGCGGGGTCAGGGAGTATATGGGAAATCTCTGTATCTTCCACGCGATTTTGCTGTGAACCTAAAACTGTTTTAAACTATAAATTACTTTTTAAAAATCTATATTAAAAAAGTAAGCAGTTTAGGGCTTCCCTGGTGGCGCAGTGGTTGGGAGTCCGCCTGCCGATGCAGGGGACGCAGGTTCGTTCCCCCGTCTGGGAAGATCCCACATGCTGCGGGGTGGCTGGGCCCGTGAGCCATGGCCGCTGAGCCTGCACGTCCAGAGCCTGTGCTCCGCAACGGGAGAGGCCACGGCTGTGGGAGGCCCGCGTACCCCAAAAAAAAAAAAAAAAAAAAAAAAAAAAGCAGTTTAGAAGCAAAATCCATGTGCTTTGGGGATTTTATAGAAGATAATTTTTTCCTGGTTAAGGAAATTTTTTCTGAAAAATGTTACCATGATGTATAGATAATATTTTATTAAGGGTAAGAGTTCAGTATTGCTCACAGAGGGGAATGGCAAGGGCAAAAACTCTGGCAGTTGTAGTACGAGTAAATGGCACATATAGTTGACCCTTAACAATGCGGGGATTTGGGGCACTTGACTCCATGCAGTTGAAAATCTTTGACTCCCCCAGAACTTAATTACTAGTAGCCTACTGTTGACTGGAGGTCTTACTGATAAAATAAGCAGTTGGTGAAGGCATATTTTGTGTGTTATATGTATTGTATAATATATTCTTACAATAAAGTGAGCTAGAGAAAAGAAAATGTTGAGAAAATCATAAGAGAAAATACACCTACAGTACTGTATTATTTTTATCCGTAACCTAGGTTTAATTTCCTCTGTTTATAAGATGAATCACCTATCAGTACCTACATCAGTATTATCCACAAGATACAAAACACTAGATGTCATACATATTACTAACAGTAGACATCAAAAATGAAAAGATAATGTGAAAAAGAAATTGATATTTATTTACAGGTATAACGATTCATGCATTGGTAATGAAGGGGCAGAACTATGATTGTTTTATGGTAACCTAGTGTAATACATATGAGTGCTTCACAGTAGCCTATCCTGTACACTAATGAATGAATCACTATCAATTTTTATAGCATGCAATGTTTCAGTCATATTCATAATACAGTATTGGAAACATCATTACATTAAAAAAAACTCCCTTACCTGTGATGATAGGCTGATATGAAGTTTCTCCAATTACAAGAGAGAAGCATACCATACAGTAATGTAATTATTTGAAAGCAAAGTTATGAAACAGAAAACTAACACATTATTAACTTTACATTAAATGTCACTCACCGTATGTTTTTGTAAGGATAGGCTATCTGCTTCAATAAAAGTTTTGCACACTATGTTGTACATGTACATTTTTGCATATTTATTGAAAAATTCCACCTGTAAGTGGACCCACACAGTTCAAACCCATGTTCAGGGGTCAACTGTAGTTTCATTGGACTGAAAAGTAGAGAACACTTAGTGGAATAATGAAAGCTAAGATTTGAAAGATAGACTTTTATAATTTTAAGGTTAGCTAGAATGTTTGATATACTCATTTTTCATTCTATAGGGAAAGAAGGAGACTTAGAATAGAATGTGTAATCATACACTTTACTAATTGTGTTATCCTAGAGTAACAATTAGTAATGGATAAGTTTGTTCACTTAATTCCTAATCCACATTTTTGTTATTTTATGCCTTGGCAACTATAGAAGATCCTTGAATGTTAAAATCAGGAGTTTAGACTTTATTCAACTGGCTGTGTTTTTTGTTGCTGTTTTTGTTTTATTATGTTAGAGAGTGGCAAAATAGAACATGATCTTAAGATCTATATGGTGGAAGTGAGCAGAATGGATTATGGACGAAGTGGAAAGACTCAAACATGAAAAATGGTCATTTTGATAGAGCAGACCTGAGTTACGGTAGTTGCAGTAGAACTGGAAAGAGGCTTGGCATGAATTTGGGTATCAATTAAGTAACAATAGTCATTGTGCCACAACAATCTTGAAACCCTGATTGTGTAGAAGGGGCAGGACATGGATGTTGGGGTTGAACTATCAACTCTTTTATTATGCAGCTTTGGATTGTATTAGCTCTTCAAATAAGTCCATATTACAGTTGTAATTTAAACATAACTATAAATAAAATAAACAAGTTTTAAAAGGATAATAAGGCTTTAATATTGACAGTAGATATGGGAGAAAGAGGAAATAAAAAGCTGAGAAGGTGAGCCTCGATTACTAATGGAATAATGTGACAAGTGGCAGGGGGAAATGTGAGGCGCTTTTTATGTTATGTAGTACATAGTGATGAGTTTGTTTTGGAAATATTAAACTTGATAATTTTTACCACGTAAGTGGAAATTTTCCAGCAGTGAAGTAGCAATAAGGGTTAGAAATTCAGAGAGGCCAAACTGGATTGAAAAGTCATGCTTACAAAAGTTGTCTCCTTGGAGTCAAAAGGATGTTAAGGCAAGGGAAGGGAAAGGACAAAATTTGAAATATACACATTAAGGACTGTGACATTTTATTAGGCATATATTAGTTCTCTGCTGGTCTAGGTGTGTGGTAGTCAAAGGGATGGGTGAAAATCTTTGCCTTCAGGTAGCTAACCGATGAGTGTTTCTCAAAGCAAAATCTTTGACCTACTTTACGATCTGTCTGAGTATCAAATGGTCCAGAGGGGAAAAAGGATGAAACATTGCTTGAAATAGCTTTAATAAATATGAAATGCAAGATTAATTATGATATCATCATCAGATTACTTTCTCAATACACTCTCAATTACATTCTCCGTAATGGTTCATGACTATTATATCCTTGGTTGCTCAGGTACTGTGAGGAAAATATTGCTCACTTGGTCTTCACTAACATTCGGTTAGCACGGAGAAGGTCAGGTGCTTTCATGCTATTGTTTATATTTGTGAAATTTGCATATTATTTTATTGAGTTATATCCCAAATTCACAAAAGTGGACCAGGGAAATAAGATGATTTGTCAAAGTATGAGACTAATGTAACTCACAGTAAAGTAAACAGAAGAGAAAATAAGTGGATTTACAAGTGTATTATTTCCACCAAGCAGCCCAAAAAGAAGAGTTACATAGAAAATATGATGATGAACATCTGAAAATTGGATTTTGACTGTGCATCTACTTACCCTCTTTCCCTGGCACCCTGGCAATAATGAAACTATCAAACAGTGCTTGACATCATGAAAGTTTTCGCTTAAATTTCCAAAAAAGAAAGCATAGCGATCTCTTTGTAAAGCAGTCAAAACTGTCTTTCAGGGAAAGAGTAAAATAACACTTTTTGTAATAAAATGGATCAGTTTTTGTCATGAAAGGCTAAAAAGATTCTAAAAGTAAAGTGACATTTTTCAGAGCTGAAGATATCTTTGCCAAAACAAACATGCTTATTTCTGATCATGTTGTAAAGCTAGTTATAAGCCTATTTAACACAAAGGGGAAAATCATTTCTTTGATCAAATGACTGCTGGTTGTCACATCATATTAGGCATACAGTGTAAAGTAAAAATTGCTATCATGTATATGTTTTAGATAGATAGATGATATTATAGGTCTTTTGAGGTAGAGTAAGAGGAGCTCATGACAATTACCTTTATCTCCTTAGTGAAGAAGGAGATTGGGCCACGATTTGAGTGGCTTGATGATCTTAGGAAGGTAAATTGTATTTAAGGGTTATTCAAGAATTGATAGGTGCAGACTATAAACCTACACTAAAAAGTTAAAGAAAATGTAAAACTGCTTGGGGGTATTGTAGGGAACTTCACGGGAAACAAGAAATTATCGTGGAGCACAGTCAAAGATAATAGAGCTGGGCCTCATTGGAGCAAGAAAGCTTATTTCTCTTCCCCTTTGTGGGATTGCCTGGTGGCTTGGAAATGCTTCCCACTGCATGACTGTTCCATTCTGCTCTCTAAAGGTTACCTTTTTTAGAAAGTAAGACTTTGCTAGTTATCTTCTGTGTCTTCAGTTTGCACATGGTACCGTGTTGGCTGCCTCAGTCTTTTGTTTCAAGTTCAATTTCTTGGGAAGAGAGACTTTGGTCTAGTTAGGGACAGTTATGTGGTAAGGGTTTAGAGGACATCCTTTGCAGATTATCATTGGTTCTCTGCGAATCGGAGGTGAGCAATCAGACATCTGTAATATAGACAAAAGATGAAAATGGTAAAGGTGAGTGTCTGTGAGGACCACCTGAAATTCTTTTTCATAAAGGATGCTGTAGGGTGTGATTTAATCAATTTCTAGAGTAAATATAAAACCCCCAAACCAAGAGAGAAAATTTGGGGACTGTTGGAAGGCAGCTAGCATTTCTGCGTGTCTTGTGAGTAGAGGCACTGACTGCCTTTGTTTGGAACTGTCTTCAAAGGATATTTGTAGAGTGAACAGGCTTGGACAAAAAAGATAATGTCTCCCCTTGGGGAAAAGGGTGGGTTTGCTGACTGTTCAGTATGATAAAGATGGTATCTTCCTCCAGGGCGAGGTCTAGGCTGACTTACTACCCATTATAAAAGATTCAGGTTCCCTGAGCTCGGGATTTCTTTCCTGTATGTATCCCACTATGTGTGCAGGTGACAACTGGCCTTTTTCTTGTTGCTCTGTGAGTCTTGTAACTTGGGGAACTGATGCAAGTGTTGATACTCTGGCTACTACTATTCCTATAATGGCCAGTGGCCCTTTGTCACTAATGCAGGCGTCTTGTGTCTTCTGCCACCATCCATGAAACTGTGGCAGGCTGAATTAGCTTGCAAGTAGGGGAAAATCTCAGATCCTTCACAGTTCTTGACAGAATTATCCAGATTTTAAGATAGACATTGTGTTTTAATGGTTGCCTATGGGGGCCTAGGGTAAGGAGGCAAGTGAAACTGAAAAGTGGACTGATAATCGGGAGGATAGGAGAGTGTGAGGTAACCGAAAGTCTTAACTAGGGACAAAATAGAGAGTGAGTGTAGTGGGAGAGTGGGTGACAGGAGAGTAAGAAAATTTTGAACCCCTAATCTGGGGTACTCTGTAGGCTTCACAGAAGTTTCTACTTACTACCTTTGAAAACTAACTTCCGGTTTCTCCAATTTCAATTTCACCAATTTATTGCTTCTATGTCTTCTTCACTTCTTGATTTATACAAACACTTGATTTCTAGTGGTTTATTTTTGTAAGTTATTTGACAGTAAACAGTTTGATTGCTCCCAGATATCCCATATGTAACCCATATGCCAACTAGAGATTCCCTTCTCCTAAGAGATTGGTTTGAGCCTCCCTCCATTATGAAATTTGAAAAGTCAAATGCTCTCCCACAAATTTTTGTGAATTAATGAGGAGATTTTTATTTCCATGTCTCCTTTGGATCCGAATCCCTGTCTCCTCAGATTTCTTGCTATTTATTCTGTCCCTAGTGGCTCTTCGTTTATCATCAGACTGATATCACTCAAACGTGAAACTCAGTCCCTTCCTTGAGTGGCAGCTGCCCCACTCCGTGTTCTCTGTCTTTGTTGTAGAGCTTACCATTATTTGGGGGAAGTGTCATAGTAATTCAAGCAACTCTTAAGTGTCAGTTATCCTCTTATAAGTGCTCTTCGATTCCTCTCTTGGTTACTTGCCCATCTTCTATCTTTTTTATTGATACATCTTTCTTAGAAACATAATTATAATGTGCTATTATATATAATATTTATGTATATACTATATATACTTAATATATAATTTGTATATTATAACATTCTCATAGTAACAATAATAGTAACAATGTAAATTATTTTCTCATTCATAACAATTCAGCACTTACTCAAATTAGCTCTGAATTTCTCTTTGCAGTTAGAAGAGCTCAGTCGAAGCTTTAAATTCCTTGGAAGGGCTAATATGTTCAAGGTTTAGACAAAAGTTACTTTTCTCTCCAGGCCTAGTATGTATATATAAGCTTATGTGCTTGTATGTGAATTGAGATAGAGTTCCTTTGCGTGATTACAATTATTTAATACTTTTCATCTTTTACCAATTGCTTATTCTGTTTTTCTTCTAAGATATTATTTATTCATTTTTACTTGTATATTTTACTCACATAGAGTAACACTGTCTTTGTGACATGCAGTTCTTTGGGTTTTGACAAAGGCAGAGTTATGTAGCCGCCACCACGACCATAAAATAGAATGTTTCCATTACACCCGAAACGCCCTCATTCTTTCCCTTTTTAAACAACTCCTGTCCCCACCCCCTACACCTGGCAACAACTGGTCCATTCCCTGTCCCTGTAGTTTTGCCTTTTACATGATATCATATGAGTGGCCTCACACGACATATAGACTTTTGGCTCTGGTTCTTTCATTTAGCAAAATGAAGTTGAGACTTATCCATGGTGTGTGAATCAATACTTTGTTCCTAGAAATCTCTGAGTACTATTTCTTTGAGTGAATATACCATAATTTATCCATTTACTTTATTGAAGGAAATCTGAGTGGTTTCCACTTTGGGTGGTTATGAATAGAGTTGCTGTAAACATTTGCATACAGGTTTTGGTGTGAATACATTTTTATCTCTTGGATAAGTGTCTAGGAATGCGAATGCAATGTTATATGATAGATGTGTGCTTACTTTTATAAGACATTGACAAACTGTTTTCCAAAGTGACAGTACCATTTGCATTCCTGCTAGCAAAGTATAGAGTGCCAGTTGCTCCACACCTAACTAATACTTGCTGTTGTCAGGACTTCTGTTGTTGTTGTTATTCTAATAGCTATGTAGTAGTATCTCATTGTACTTTTACTTTCCTTTGTCCTAATGAGTAGTGGTATTGAGCATCTTTTCCTATGTTTCCTTGAATCCACATATATTCTTTGATGAAGTATTTGTTTAGATCATTACTCATTTTTTTTTTATTTTTTAACATCTTTATTGGAGTATAATTGCTTTACACTGGTGTGTTAGTTGCTGCTTTATAACAAAGTAAATCAGCTGTACATATACATATATCCCCATATCCCCTCCCTCTTGTGTCTCCCTCCCACCCTCCCTATCCCACCCCTCTAGGTGGTCAAAAGCAGAGCTGATCTCCCTGTGCTATGTGGCTGCTTCCCACTAGCTATCTATTTTACATTTGGTAGTGTATATATGTCCATGCCACTCTCTCACTTCGTCCCAGCCTACCCTTCCCCCTCCCTGTGTCCTCAAGTCCATTCTCTACATCTGCGTCTTTATTCCTGTCCTGCCCCTAGGTTCTTCAGACCTTTTTTTTTTGGTTTCCATATATATGCATTAGCATATGGTATTTGTTTTTCTCTTTCTGACTTATTTCACTCTGTATGACAGTCTCTAGGTCCATCCACCTCGCTACAAATAACTCAATTTCATTTCCTTTTTATGGCTGAATAATGTTTCATTGTATACATGTGCCACATCTTCTTTATCCATTCATCTGTCGATGGACACTTAGGTTGCTCATTACTCATTTATTAATTTGGGATATTTGTTTGCTTATTATTGAGTTTTTGAGAGTTGACTGTATATCCTAGATCCAAGTATTTTGTCAAAAATGTGATTTGCAGGGGCTTCCCTGGTGGCGCAGGTTGGGAGTCCGCCTGCTGATGCAGGGGACGTGGGTTCGTGCCCCGGTCCGGGAAGATCCCGCATGCCGCGGAGTGGCTGGGCCCGTGAGCCATGGCCGCTGAGCCTGCGCATCCGGAGCCTGTGCTCTGTGACGGGGGAGGCCGCAGCAGTGAGAGGCCCGCGTACCGCAAAAAAAAAAAAAAAAATGTGATTTGCAAATATTTTTTCCCAGTCTGTGTCTTGTCTTTACACATTTTAAACCGTATCTTTTACAGAACAGGTATTTCTATTTTGGTATATCTAGTTTATCAGTTTTCCTTCCATGGATCATATTTTGGTATCATGCTGAAGGACTCTGCTTAAACTAAGGTTGAACAGATATGCTCTTTTTTAAGACTTACTCTCTACCTCCATACATTCATAGCCTCCCACATTATCAGTATCACTCCCCAGTTTGGTTCTTAAAAAATGTTTACCAGGGATGAACCTACATTGACACCTCATAACCGCCCAAGGTCCATGATTTAACTTAGGAGTTGTACATTCTGTGGGTCTGGACAAATGTATAATGACAAATATCCATCATTATAATATCATGCAGAGTATTTCCACTGCTCTATTCATCTCTCTCCCCCAACCCCTGACATCCACTGATCTTTTTATTGTGTACATAGTTTTGCCTTTCCAGAAAGTCATATGGTTGGCATCATACAGTATGGAGCCTTTTCAGATTGGCTCCTTCACTTAGTAATATGCATTTAAACTCCCTAACCCCTGCTCACGTCTTTTCATGGCTTGATAGCTCATTCCTTTTTAGTGCTGAATGTATTTCATTGTCTGGTGTACCACAGTTTATTTATTCATTCACCTACTGAAGGACAGCTTGCTTGGTTCCAAGTTTTGGCAATTATGGACAAATCCACCATTAACATCCACACACAGTGTTTTTGTGGGGGCATAATTTTTCACTCCTGTGGGTACACATCAAGGAGTACTACTGCTGGATCATAGGTAAGAGTACGTTTAGTTTTGTAAGAAAAAGCCAAACTGTCTTCCAAGATGGCTGTACCATTTTGCATTCCTATAAACGATGAGTGAGGCTTTCTGTTGTTCCATATCCTTGCCAGCATTTGATGTTGTCATTGTTCTGATCTTGGCCATTCTAATAGGTGTAGAGTTGTATCTCATTGTTTCAGTTTGCATTTCCCTGATGATATACGATGCAGAGCATCTTTTCATACACTTGTTTGCCATCAGTATATCTTCTTAGGTGAGGTGTCTGTTAAGGTATTGGCTCATGATTTAATCGAGTTGTTGGTTTTCTTATTGTTGAGTTTTAAGAGTTCTTTGTATATTTTGGATAATAGTCCTGTATCAGATGTGTCTGTTGCAAATCTTTTCTCTCAATCTGTGGCTTATCTTATAATTCTCTTGATATTTTCTTTTGCAGAGAAGAAATTTAAAATCTTAATGTAGCCCAGTTTATAAATTATTTCCTTCATGGATTGTGCCAATGGTGGTGTATCTAAAAAAGCATCATCATACCAGAAGCCATCTAGGTTTTCTCCTATGTTTTTCTTCTAGGAATTTCATAGCTTTGCATTTTACATTTAGGTCTGTGATCAATTTTGAATTAGTTTTTGTGAAGAGTGTATGACCTGTGTCTAGATTCGTCATGTGAAAGTCCAGTTGTTCCAGCACCACTTGTTAAAAAGACTGTCTGTTCTCCATTTTAGTACTTTTGCCCTTTAGTCAAAGATCAGTTAGGTATATTTATGGGGATGTATTTCTGGGCTCTATATTATGTTCCATCGTTCTGTTTGTCTATTCTTTTACCAATAGCACAATGTTTTGATTATTTCAGCTTTATAGTAAGTCTTGAAATCAGGTAGTGTCATTCCTCCAACTTTGTTTTTCTCCTTCAATGTTGTGTTGGCTCTTCTTGGTCATTTGCCTCTTCCCACAAACTTTAAAACAGTTTGTCGCTATCCATAAAATAATTTGCTGGGATTTTGACTAGATGTGCCTTCAATCCATAGATCAAGTTGGGAAGAACTGACATCTTGACAATACTGACTGTTCCTATCCAGGAAGATAGAATATCTCTCCATTTATATACCTCTTCTTTGATTTTATTCACCAGGGTTTCGTAGTTTTCCTTGGATAGATCATGTACATATTTTGTTAGGTTTATATCTAAGTATTTTATTTTTTGGTGCTAATGTAAATGATATTGTTTTTATTTCAAATCTACTTGTTCATTGCTAGTATATGGAAAATCAGTTGACTTTTGCATATTTAGCCTTTTATCCTGCACCCTTGTTATAACTGCTTATAAATCCCAGGAGTTTTTACTGTTGTTGTTGTTGATTCTTTTAGATTTTCTACACAGATGATCATGTCATCTGTGAACAAAGACAGTTTTATGTCTTCCTTCCCAATCTGTATATCTTTCATTGCCTTTTATAGCATTAACAAGGACTTCCAGTACAATGTTTAAAGGAGTGGTGAGGGGGGAAAATCCTTACCTTGTACTTGTTCTCAGTGGGAAAGCTTTGAGTTTCTCACCATTAAATATGACATTAGCTGTAGTTTTTTTGTAAATAGTCTTTGTCAAGTTGAGAAAGCTCCTCTCTATTCCTAGTTTACTGAAAGTTTTTACCATGAATGTGTACTGGTTTTTGTCAAAAGCTTTTTCTGCATCTATTGATATGATCATGTGATTTTTTTGGTCTTTTTAAAAAGTTTGTTGACATGATGGATTACCTTAGTTGATTAACCAACCTTGCATACCTGGATCAAATTCTACCTAGTCATGGGATTCTCCTATGTTTTCTAGTAAGACATTTTATAGTTTTACATGTTACATTTATTATATGATCCATTTTGAGTTAATAAAGTATGAGGGGTGGGTTAAATTTTATGTGCTTTTCAGCTAATGGATGTCTATTGTTTTCTATCAAATTCATTTTATTAGGATTATAAGGTTAATCGAATTATTTAAAAATATGAGAAAGAGGAAGTTAAATTTAAAAAATAACCCTTAATCCCACCACCCCAAAATTGTCACTGTTAAACATTTTGGTGCGTTGCTTTCCACACTTTATTCTTTCTGCGCTCAGTTTACAATAAATTGGGGAAGATATGAAACCATTCACAAATGTATTTTTGTATTGCTATTTTACTGATATAATTTATGTACCATAAAATTCACCCTTTTAACATGAACAATTTAGTGGTTTTAAGTATATTCACCAGGCTGTGCAACCATCATCACTACATAATTGCAGAATATAGTCATCATCCTGAAAATAATTGCTCACATCCATTAGCATTCACTCTTCATTTGTCCCTCCTCCTAGGCCCTGAAAACTAATCAACTTAACTATCTCAATGGATTTGCCTATCCTGGAAATTTTATATAAATGGAATGATACAATATGTGGCCTTTATGTCAGCCTTCTTCCACTTAGTGTAATGTTTTCAAAGTTCAACCGTGACATAGCGTGAATTAGCACATCATTTCTTTTTATGTATGAGTAATATTCCATTGTATGGATATGCCAAATTTTGTTTATACATTCTTTAGTTGATTGATACTTTGAGTAGTTTCTACTTTTGGCTATCATGAATAATTCTGCTATGAACGTTTGTGTACAAAATTTTGTGTGGACATAGTATTCAATTCTCTTTGTTTTATACCCAGGAGGGGAATTCCTGGGTCATATGGTAACTAACTAGTTTAGGAACTGCCAAGCTGTTTTCAAAATAGCTTTACCATTTAAATTCACACAGCAACGTTTGAGGTTTCCAAATTCTCCACATGTTAACTAACACTTGCTATTTCCCATTTTTAAAAATTATAGTCATCCTAGTGGATATGGAATAGTATCAGCTTGTGGTTTGCATTTATCTAAATGACTAATCACGTTGAGCATCATTTCATGTGCTTATTGACCATTTGTACAATGTATCTTCTCTAGGGAAATGTCTATTCAAGTTCTTTGCCCATTTTAAAATTGTGTTGCCTGTTTATTGTAGAACTGTTACGACTTCTTTATATATTCTGGAACTATATCCTTATCCAATATATTATGAGCAAATATTTTCTTCCACTCTGTGATTTGGATTTTCACTTCTTTGATAGTATTCTTTAACATGTAAAATTTTTAGTTTTGATACAGTCCAAATTATCTCTCTTTTCTTTGGTTGATTATGCTGTAGGTGTCATATTAATAAATTGTCACCTAAAGCGGGGTGATAAAGATTTGCACCTATGTTTTCTTCTAAGAATATTATAACTTTAGCTCTAACATTTAGGTTATTGATTCATTTTGAGTTACATTTTGGATATGGTATGAGAGAGGCATCCAGTTCAGTCTTTTGCACATGCATATCCAGTTGTCCTAGCACCGTTTGTCAAAAACTATTCTTTGCTTTACTGAATTGTCTTGGCACCCTTGTCAAAAACCATGTGACTATGGATGTATGATTTACTTATGAGTGCTCAATTCTACTCCGTTGATCTATATGTCTATCTTTATGGTCGTAGCATGCTGTCTTGATTATTGCACTTTTGTAGTATGTCTTGACATCAAGAAGAGTGACTTCTCTAACTTTCTTTTTTGTAGATGGGTTTAGTTTTTCTGAGTCTTGCATCTTCAATGAATTTTAGGATCAACTTGCCAATTTCTTTTTTTTAACCTTTTATTTTTTTGTTGAAGTATAGTTGATGTACAATATTATATAAGTTACAGGTGTACAATATAGTGATTAACACTTTTTCAAGGTTATAATCCATTTATAGTTATTATAAAATATTAGCTATATTCCCAATGTTGTACAATATATCCTTGTAGCTTATTTTATACATAATAGTTTGTACCTCTTAAAAAAAGGAGTTGGAATTTTGATATAATTGTGTTGAATCTGTAGATTAATTTGGGGATATTGGTATCATACCAATATTAAGTCTTCTAATCTTGGAACTTGGGATGTCTATTTATTTGTATTTTTTAAAATCAGCTTTATGAGGTAAATTGACATATAAAATTGTAAGATACTTAGAGTGTACACTGTGGTGATTGGATATACATGGTGAGAAGATTCCTCCCATCTAGATAATTAACACATACATCAGCTTTCTCTGTTTTTTTGGTGAAAAAATTTAAGTTCTATTCTCTTAGCAAATTTCAATGATATGGTACAGTGTCATCAACTGTAGTCACCATGTTTTGCATTAGATCTTCAGATCTTATTCATATTATAGCTGAAAGTTTGTACCCTTTATGCAGCCTCCCTGCCAACCACTTTTCTACTCTCTGTTTCTATGATTTTTGACTATCTTTTTAGATTCCACATATGATACCATGAGGTTTCTGTCTTTTTCTGTAGGGCTTATTTCACTTAGCATAATGCCCTCAAGGTCCATCAGTGTTGTTGCAACTTGTACTATTTCCTCCTTTCTCAGGGCTGAATAGTATTCCATTATATATATATATATATATATATATATATATATACACACACATATATATATATATATATACATATATATGTATGTGTATATATATAACACATTTTCATTATGTGTTCATCCATTGATGGACAAAGGTTGTTTGCATATCTTGGCTATTGTGAATAATACGGTGAACATGGGTGTTGTATAAGAGGAGAAAAGGTTAGCAGTCCCCTCGACAAGGATGGAAGAGGGCTTGCACAGCAACAGGGATGCAGAGGGCAAAGTGGAGACATTCCTGGACAGAGGGTTGGTGCCGACCAGCACTCACCAGCCTGAGAGGCTTGTCTGCTCACCCGCCGGGATGGGTGGGGGCTGGGAGCTGAGGCTCCGGCTTCAGAGGCTGGATCCCAGGAAGAGGACTGGGGTTGGCTGCATGAACACAGCCTGAAGGGGGCTAATGCACCACAGCTAGCCAGGAGGGAGTCCAGGAAAAAGTCTGGAACTGCCAAAGAGGCAAGAGACCATTGTTACAGGGTGCGTGAGGAGAGGGGATTCAGAGTACCACCTAGATGAGTGCCAGAGAGTGGTGCGAGCCGCAGCTATCAGCGTGGATGCCAGAGACAGGCACAAAATGCTAACACTGCTGCTACAGTCACCAAGTAGCCTGTGTGTGCAAGCACAGGTCACTATCCACACCCCCCCTCCTGGGAGCCTGTGCAGCCTGCCACTGCCAGGGTCACATGATCCAGGGACAACTTCCCCTGGAGAGCACACGGTGCACCTCAGGCTGTTGCAATGTCATGCTGGCCTCTGCTGCCTCAGGCTTGGCCCACATTCCATACCCCTCCCTACCCCCAGTCTGAGTGAGCCAGAGCCCCCTAATCAGCTGTTGCTTTAACCCCATCCTGAGCGAAGAACAGATGCCCTCAAGCGAGCTACATGCAGAAGCAGGGCCAAATCCAAAGCTGAACACCAGGAGCTGTGCAAACAAAGAGAAAGGGAAGTTTCTCCCAGCAGACTTAGGATCATCAGATTAAATCTCCACAATCAACTAGATGTACCCTATATCAGTGGAATACCTGAATAGACATTGAATCATCCCAAAATTGAGGCAGTGGACATTGGGAGCAACTGTAGACTTGGGGTTTGCTTTCTGCATCTAATTTGTTGCTGGTTTTATGTTTATCTTAGTTTAGTATTTAGAGTTTATTATCACTGGTAGATTTGTTTATTGATTTGGTGGCTCTCTTCCTTTTTTTTAATATATAGATATATTTGTTTTTTTCCTTTTTCCCTTTTTGTGAGTGTGTATGTGTATGCTTCTTTGTGTGATTTTGTCTTTATAGGTTTGCTTTTACCATTTGTCCTATGGTTCTGTTTGTCTGTGGTTTTTTTTACTTTTGTTTCGTTTTGGATAGTTTTAGCACTTGTTATCATTGGTGGATTTGTTTTTTGCTTTGGTTGCTTTCTTTCTTTTCTTTTTATTACTTTTAAATTATTTTATTTTATTTTATTTTATTTTGCAGTACACGGGCCTCTCACTGTTGTGGCCTCTCCCATTGTGGAGCACAGGCTCCGGACACGCATGCTCAGTGGCCATGGTTCACGGCTCATGGGCCCAGCCGCTTCGTGGCATGTGGGATCTTCCCAGACCGGGGCACAAACCTGCGTCCCCTGCATCAGCAGGCGGACTCTAAACCACTGCACCACCAGGGAAGCCCTAAATTTTTTATTTTTAATAATTTTTTTATTTTAATAACTTTATTTTATTATTTTTCTTTCTTTCTTTTTATCTACCTTTGCTTCTGAGCCGTGTGGCTCACAAGGTCTTCGTGCTCCGACCAGCGTCAGGCCAGAGCCTCTGAGGTGGGAGAGCTGAATTCAGAACATTGGTCCACCGGAGACCTCCTGGTTCTATGTAATATCAAACAGCGAAAGCTCTCCCAGTGATCTCCATCTCAGAGTAAAACCCAGCTCCACCCAACGACCATCAAGCTACTGTGCTAGACACCCTATACCAAACAACTAGGAAGGCAGGAACACAACCTCACCCACTAGCAGAGAGGCTGCCTAAAATCATGATGAGGTCACAGACACCCCAAAACACACCACCGGACGTGGTCCTGCCCACCATAAAGACAAGATTCAGCCTCATCCACCAGAACACAGGCACCAGTCCCCTCCACCAGGAAGAGTACACAACCCACTGAACCAACCTTACCCACTGGGGGCAGACACCAAAACAGTGGGAACTATGAACCTACAGCCTGTGAAAAGGAGACCCCAAACACAGTAATTAAGCAAAATGAGAAGACAGAGAAGCACACAGCAGATGAAGGAGCAAGGTAAAAACCCACCAGACCAAATAAATGAAGAGGAAATAGGCAGTCTACCGGAAAAAGAATTCAGACAAATGATAGTAAACATGATGCAAAATCTTGGATATAGAATGGAGAAAATACAAAAAAGAACTAAAGAGCAAACAAACAATCATGAACAACACAATGAATGAAATTAAAAATTCTCTAGAAGGAATCAATAGGAGAATAACTGAGGCAGAGGAACAGATAAGTGACCTGGAAGATAAAAGAGTGGAAATAACTACTGCAGAGCAGAATGCAGAAAAAAGAATGAAATGAATTGATAAAGAAAAAAGAATGAAATGATTTGAGGACAGTCTCAGAGACCTCTGGGACAACATTAAATGCACCAACATTTGAATTATAGGGGTCCCAGAAGAAGACAAAAAGAAAGGGACTGCGAAAATATTTGAAGAGATTATACTTGAAAACTTCCCTAATATGGGAGAGGGAATAATCAAGTCCAGGAAGTGCAGAGAGTCCCATACAGGATAAATCCAAGGAGAAACACGCCAGGACACATATTAATCAAACTATCAAAAATTAAATACAAAGAAAAAATATTAAAAGCAACAAGGAAAAACCAACAAATAACATACAAGGGAATCCCCATAAGGTTAACAGCTGATCTTTCAGTAGAAACTCTGCAAGCCAAAAGGGAGTGGCACAATATATTTAAAGTGATGAAAGGTGAAAATCTACAACCAAGATTACTCTACCCAGCAAGGATCTCATTCAGATTAGATGGAGAAATTAAAACCTTTAGAGACAAGCAAAAGCTGAGAGAGTTCAGCACCACCAAACCAGCTTTACAACAAATGCTAAAGGAACTTCTCTAGGCAGGAAATACAACAGAAGGAAAGACCTACAATAACAAACCCAAAACAATTAAGAAATGGTAATAGGAACATACGTATCAAAAATTGCCTTAAATGTAAATGGATTAAATGCTCCAACCAAAAGACATAGACTGGCTGAATGCATACAGAAACAAGACCCATATATGTGCTGTCCACAAGAGACCCACTTCAGACCTAGGGACACACACAATGGAAAACTGAGGGGATGGCAAAAGATATTCCATGCAAATGGAAATCAAAAAAAGCTGGAGTAGCAATTCTCTTATCAGACAAAATAGACTTTAAAATAAACACTATTACAAGAGACAAAGAAGGACACTACATAAGATCAAGGGCTCAATCCAAGAAGAAAATATAAGAAGTGTAAATATTTATGCACCCAACATAGGAGCACCTCAATACATAAGGCAAATGCTAAAAGCCATAAAAGGGGAAATCGACAGTAACACAGTCATAATAAGGAACTTTAACATCCCACTTTTACCAATGCACAGATCATCCAAAATGAAACTAAGTAAGAAACACAAGCTTTAAATGATACATTAAACAAGATGGACTTAATTGATATTTGTAGGACATTCCATCCCAGAACAACAGAATACACTTTCTTCTTAAGTGCTCATGGAACATTCATCAGGATAGATCATATGTTGGGTCACAAATCAAGCCTTGGTAAAGTTAAGAAAATTGAAATCGTTTCAAGTATTTTTTCTGAGAATAATGCTATGAGACCAGACATCAATTACAGGAAAAAAATCTGTAAAAAATACAAACACATGGAGGCTAAACAATACATTACTAAATAACCAAGAGAGCACTGAAAAATCAAAGGGGAAATAAAAAAAATACCTAGAAACAAATGACAATGAAAATACGACGACCCAAAACCTATGGGATGCAGCAAAAGCAGTTCTAAGAGGGAAATTTATAGCAATACAGTCCTACCTCAAGAAATAAGAAACATCTCAAGTAAACAACCTAATCTTACAGCTAAAGCAATTAGAGGAGGAAGAACAAAATAACCCCAAAATTAGAAGAAGGAAAGAAATCATAAAGATCAGATCAGAAATAAATGAAAAAGAAATGAAGGAAACAATAGCAAAGATCACTAAAACTAAAAGCTGGTTCTTTGAGAAGATAAACAAAATTGATAAATCATTAGCCAGACTCATCAAGAAAAAAAGGGAGACTACTTAAATCAATAGAATTTGAAATGAAAAGGAGAAGAAATACTCCTATTGCAGAAATACATAGTATTATGAGAGATTACTACAAGCAACTCTAGACCGATAAAATTGACAACCTGGAAGAAATGGAAATTAAGAAAGTAAGAAATTTAAGAAATTCTTAAAAAGCACAACCTTCTGAGACTGAACCAGAAAGAAATAGAAAATATAAACAGACCTATCATAAGCACTGAAATTTAAACTGTGATTAAATAGCTTCCAACAAACATAAGCCGAGGACCAGATGGCTTTACTGGCGAATTTTGTCAAACATTTAGAGAACAGCTAACACCTGTACTTCACAAACTTTTCCAAAATATAGCAGAGGAAGGAACACTCCCTATCTCATTCTACAAGGCCACTATCACCCTGATACCAAAACCAAAGATGCCACAAAGGAAGAAAACTACAGGCTAATATCACTGATGAACATAGATGCAAAAATCCTCAACAAAACACTAGCAAACAGAATCCAACAGCACATTAAAAGGATCATACACCATGATCAAGTGGGGTTTATCCCAGTAATGCAAGGATTCTTCAATGTATGCAAATCAATCAATGTGATACGCCATATTAACCAACTGAAGGAGAAAAATCATATGATCATCTCAATAGATGAGAAAAAGTTTTCAACAAAGTTCAATACCCATTTATGATAAACACCCTCCTGAAAGTAGGCATAGAGGGAACTTACCTCAACATAATAAAGGCCATATATGACAAAGCCATTGGCAACATCATTCTAACTGGTGAAAAACTGAAACCATTTCCTCTAAGATTAAGAACAAGACAAGGTTGGCCACTCTCACCAGTATTATTCAACAAAGTATTGGAAGTTTTAGCCACAGCAATCAGATTTGAAAAGCAGTTAAAAGGAATCCAAATTGGAAAAGAAGTAAAGCTGTCACTGTTTGCAGATCACATGATACTATACATCAAGAATCGTAAAGATGCTACCAGAAAACTACTAGAGCTCATCAATGAATTTGGTATAGTAGCAGGATAAAAAATTAATGCACAGAAATCTCTTGCATTCCTATACACTAATGATGAAAAATCTAAAACTAGAAATTAAGGAAACACTCCCATTTACCACTGAAACAAAAAGAATAAAATACCTGGGAATAAACCTACCTAAGGAGACAAAAGACCTGCATGCAGAAAACAATAAGACACTGATGAAAGAAATTAAAGGTGATACAAACTGATTGAGAGATACACCATGTTCTTGGATAGGAAGAATCAACATTGTGAAAATGACTATAGTACCCAATGCAATCAACAGATTCAATGCAATCCCTATCAAACTACCAATGGCATTTTTCACAGAACTAGAATTAAAAATTTCACAATATTTATGGAAACACAAAAGATCCCGAATAGCCAAAGCAATCTTGAGAAAGAAAAACAGAGCTGGAGGAATTAGGCTCCTGGACTTCAGACTATACTACAAAGCTACAGTAATCAAGACAGTGTGGTACTGGCACTATAACAGAAATATAGATCAATGGCACATGGTAGAAAGCCCAGAGATAAACCAACACACATATGGTCACCTTATCTTTGATAAAGGAGGCAAGAATATACAATGGAGAAAAGACAGCCTCTTCAATAAGTGGTGCTGGGAAAACTGGACAGCTACATGTAAAACAATTAAATTAGAACACTCCCTAACACCATACACAAAAATCAACTCAAAATGGATTAAAGACCTAAATGTACGGCCAGACACGATAAAACTCTTAGAGGAAAACATAGGCAGAACACTCTATGACATAAATCACAGCGAGATCCTTTTTGACCCACCTCCTAGAGTAATGGAAATTAAAACAAAATAAACAAATGGGACCTAATGAAACTTAAAAGCTTTTGCACAGCAAAGGACACCATAAACAAGACGAAAAGACAACCCTCAGAATGTGAGAAAATATTTGCAAATGAAGCACTGACAGAGGATTAATCTCCAAAATATATAAGCAGCACATGCAGCTCAATATTGAGAAAACAAACAATGCAATCCAAAAATGGGCAGAAGACCTAAATAGACATTTCTCCAAAGAAGATATACAGATCACCAACAAACACATTTAAGGATGTTCAACATCACTAATTATTAGAGAAATGCAAATCAAAACTACAATGAGGTGTCACCTCACACCTATCAGAATGTCCATCATCAAAAAAATCTACAGACAATAAATGCTGGAGAGGGTGTGGAGAAAAGGGAACCCTCATGCACTATTGGTGGGAATATACATTGATATAGCCACTATGGAGAACAGTATGGAGGTTCCTTAAAAAACTACAAATAGAACTACCATATGACCCAGCAATCCCCCTACTGTGCATATACCCTGAGAAAACCATAATTCAAAAAAGTCATGTACTACAATGTTCATTGCAGCTCTATTTAAAATAGCCAGGACATGGAAGCAGCCTAAGTGTCCATCAACAGATAAATGGATAAAGAAGACGTAGCACATATATATAATGGAATATTACTCAGCCATAAAAAGAAATGAAATTGAGCTATCTGTAGTGAGGTGGATGGACCTAGAGTCTGTCATAGTGTGAAGTAAGTCAGAGAGAGAAAAACAAATACCATATGCTAACACATATACATGGAGTGTAAAAGAAATGGTTCTGGAAAAACCTAGGGGCAGGACAGGAATAAAGATGCAGACATAGAGAATGGACTTGAGGACACGGGGGGGGGTAAGGGTAAGGTGGGACGAAGTGAGAGAGTGGTATGGACATATATATACTACCAAATGTAAAATAGATAGCTAGTGGGAAGCAGCTGCATAGCACAGTGGGATCAGCTCGGTCCTTTGTACCACCTAGAGGGGTGGTATAGGGATATGGGGACATATGTATATGTCTAGCTGATTCACTTTGTTATAAAGCAGAAACTAACATGCCATTGTAAAGCAATTATACACCAATAAAGATGTTTAAAAGAAAAATACAGTGAACATGAGAGTACAGATATCTCTTCAATATTTTGTTTTTATTTCCTTTGGATATATACTAGGAAAAGTATTGCTGGATCATACGGTAGTTCGATTTTTATTTTTTTTGAGAAATAACATACTGTTTTCCATAGTGCCCACAACCATTTACAGTTCCTTTTCTTTGTGTCCTTGTAAACCCTTGTTATGGCTTTTCTTTTTGATGATTGCCATTCTAACAGGTGTGAGGCAATTATCTCATTGTGGTTTTGACTTTCATTTCCCTGATTATTAGTGATGTTGAGCACCTTTGCATGTACTTGTTGGCCATTTGGATGTTTTCTTTGGAAAACTGTCTATTCAGATCCTCTGATTTGTTTTGTTTTTTGGTTTTTTTTTTTGCGTTATGCGGGCCTTTCACTGTTGTGGCCTCTCCCATTGTGGAGCACAGGCTCCGGACGCGCAGGCTCAGCAGCCATGGCTCACAGGCCCAGCCGATCCGCGGCATGTGGGATCTTCCCGGACCTGGGCACGAACCCACGTCCCCTGCATTGGCAGGCGGACTCTCAACCATTGTGCCACCAGGGAAGCCCTCTGCTCTTTTTTTAATTGGACTTTTTTCCTGTTAAGTTTATAAGTTCTTTTTCTGTTTTGGCTATTAACCCCTTATCAGATATATGGTTTGCAGATATTTTCAACTAGTCCAGTAGGTTGCCCTTTCATTTTCTTGGTGGTTTTCTTTACCGTGCAGAAGGTTTTTAATTTGATATAGTCCTACTTGTTTACTTTGTCTTTTGTTGCCTTTGTTTTTGGTGTCGAATCCAAAAAATCATTACGCAGACCACTGTCAAGGAGCTTACTGCCTATGTTTCTTTTAGGATTTTTATGGTTTCAGGTCTTACATTCAAGTGTTTAATCCGTTTAGAGTTGATTTTTGGATATTGTGTAAAATAGGGGTGTAAGTCTCCTTTATTTCAACAGTATTTTGAAATTTTCAGTGTTCAAGTAATTTCTTCTCGAAAATTTGTTCGTAAGTATTTTCTATGGTGTTGCAAAGCGAATTGTTTTAGTAATTTCATTTTCAGATTTTTCATTGCTAGTGTATAAAACACAACTTTTATATATTGTTCTTGTATCCTGCAACCTTGCTAAACTCATTTACTAATCCTGTCAGTTTTTCAGTTGGTTTGTAAGAATATTCTCTATACATTAATTTTTATAGATTGAATCAGCTTTATATTCCTGTGACTAACCCATGTGGTCATTGTGTATATAATTTTTTATATGCTGCTGAAATTAGCTTGCTATTATTTTGTTGGAGATTTTTGTATCTGTATT
The DNA here is from genome assembly GCF_008692025.1 of Phocoena sinus. NCBI lineage: Eukaryota > Metazoa > Chordata > Mammalia > Artiodactyla > Phocoenidae > Phocoena > Phocoena sinus. Next base: position 40,984,069 of record NC_045776.1, read on the forward strand.
CATAAGGGATACTGATCTGTAATTTTGTCTTACTGTGATGTCATTGTATGGTTTTGGTATCAGGGTGATACTGACCTTAGAGAATCAGTTGGGAAGTATTTCCTCTTTTTTTTTTTTTTTTGGAGGAATATATACAAAGTGATGGTATTAATTCTTCTTTAAACATTTGGTAGAAGTCATTAGTGAGGCTGTATGGTCCTGGGCCCATATTTGTTGTAACTTAAAAAAAAATTGATATGCAATCTCTTTTTCTGTTCTGTGTCTATTCAGATTTTCTACTTTTTCTTGAGTCGGTTTTGGTTGTTTGTGTTTTTCTAGTAATTTGTCCACTTTCATCTATATGATCTATTTTTTTGTAAGCAGCTTATCCCCTTGTAATCCTTTTTATGTAGGTTGGTAGCAGTGTTCCCTTTTTAATTCCTTATTTTAGTAATTTGAGTCTTCTCTCTTTTTGTAATTGGTTAGTCTAGCTAAAGATTTATCAGTGTTTTTGATATTTTCCATGAATGAATTTTTGTTTTCATTGATTTTCTCTCATTTTTCTATACTCTATTTCTGCATGTCTTACATTTAGCTTGCTTTTGTTTTTCTAATTTTTTTTTTTGTGGTACGTGGGCCTCTCACTGGTGTGGCCTCTCCCATTGTGGAGCACAGGCTCTGGACGCACAGGCTCAGCGGCCATGGCTCATGGGCCCAGCCGCTCCACAGCATGTGGGATCTTCCCGGACCGGGGCACGAACCCGCGTCCCCTGCATCGGCAGGTGGACTCTCAACCACTGTGCCACCAGGGAAGCCCTGTTTTTCTAATTTCTTATGACAGAAAATTAGGTTGAGATCTTTCTTTTTTAAACTGTAGTAAATGCCTTTACCACTATAAATGGTATAAATTTAAATGGTATAAATTTACTCCCTCAAAGCACTTCTTTTTCTGTATCCCCTAAATTTTGATATGGTTTTGTTTTCCTTCATCTCAAAGTATTTACTCATTGGTTATTGAAGAGTGTGTTGTTTTATTTCTAACATATTTGTGAGCTTTCCAAATTTCTTTGTTATTGATTTCTAATTTCTTTATGTCATGGTTGTAGAAACATATCTTGTATGATTTCAATCCTTTTGAATTCATTGAGACTTATTTTTGGGGCTAGTATATGGCCTATAATGGAGAATGTTGCATGTGCACTTGAGAAGAATATGTATTTCTGCTGTTGTTGGGCAGAGGGCTCTAAAGATGCCTGTTCAATTTAGTTCAGTAGTCCCCAAACTTTTTGGCACCAGGGACCAGTTTTGTGGAAGACAATTTTTCCACAGACCGGCTAAGGGGGGATGATTTGGGGATGGTTCAAGGGCATTATACTTATTGTGTACTTTATTTCCATTATTATTACACTATAATATATAATGAAATAATTATACAGCTCACCAAAATGCAGAATCAGTGGGAGCCCTGAGCTTGTTTTCCTGCAACTAGATGGTCCTATCTGGGGGTGATGGGACACAGTGACACCCAAAGTGTGTTGCTTATGTCCAGTCTACTCCATAAGACGCAGCTTGTCACTTGGCACTCACTGATAAAGTTTTGATATGAGCTTGCAAGCAATTGATTTACTATGGTCTCTGTGCAGAGACCATACATTAGTTCTATGCTAATAATAATCTGTATTTGCAGCCACTCCCCAGCCTAGCATCACCACCTCAGCTCCATCTCAGATCATCAGGCATTAGATTCTCATAAGGAGTATGCAACCTAGATCCCTTGCATGTGCCTTTCATAGTAGGGTTTGTGCTCCTATGAGAATCTAAGGCCACCGCTGATCTTACAGGAGGTGGAGCTCAGGTGGTAATGAGAACAGTGGGGAGCAGCTGTAAATACAGATGAAGCTTCACTTGCTCACCCGCTGCTCACCTTCTGCTGTGTGGCCTGGTTCCGGTACCGGTCTGTGGCCCCGGGGTTGGGGATTCCTGGTTTAGTTGGTTTATAATGTTGTTCAAGTTGTCTGTTTCTTTGCTGATCTTCTGTCTAGTTTGATGCATTATTGAAAGTTGAGTATTGAAGTCTCCAACTATTATTTTTGAACTGTTACACCCTTTAATTCTGTCAGTTTTTTCTTCTTGTATTTTGTGGCTCTGTTCAGCATGTATATGTTAATGATTGTTATGTATTCTTGAAGGATTGTCAATTTTATCATTATAAAGTGTCATTCTTTGCCTCTAGTAATAATTTTTATCTTAAAGTCTGTTTGGTCTAACATTGATATAGCCTCTTCACCTCTCTTTTGGTTTCTGTTTGCATGGTATATCTTTTTCCATCCTTTCACCTTCAACATGTTTGTGCCTGAATATGAAGTATGTCTATTGCAGATGTCTTTTTGAATGATTCTGTTAATCCATTTTGCCAGTATCTGTCTTTTAATTGTTGTATTTAATCCATTTACATTTAATGTAATTACTGATAAGGAGGTAACGAATGACTTATTTCTTCTACTTTGCTACTTGTTTTCTATATGTCATTTTTTTGTTTCTTAATTCCTTATTATTTTCATTTGCATTCAATACTTATTTACTTTGTACCATTTTAATTTTCTTTTTGTTTTCTTTACTATACATTTTTGAGTTATTTTCTTAGTGGTTGCTGTGAGGATTACCATCAATTTCTTTCTTTTTAAAAAATTTCTTAATATATAGCAGTCTAGTTAGGATTTTTATCAGCATAATTTCAATAGTATACAAAATTTTGCTCCTAAATTCCTGGAACCAGTAATCCTCCCAGTATTTGCTAAGAGGCTCTCTGTGTGTGTTAGGGCAAACCTTTGACACTTAGCTGGGTAGCCGACAGCTCTTTCTTAACCTTTACTTCATGTGTGTACAGAGCCTCAAGGTCAGCTAGAGGTGAGAACCTAGGTCCTTCTTAGACCTTCTCTGAGCATGCACACATTTCTATACATGTGTGTGTTCTTCTGGATTCCTAGGGAATAAGTTGGAGTCTTTCAAAACTGTATGGACATCTCATTTCATAGTTTTTATTTTATTTATTTATTTTTTATTTTTTTAATTTCTTTTTGCAGTATGCGGGCCTCTCACTGTTGTGGCCTCTTCCGTTGCGGAGCACAGGCTCTGGATACACAGGCTCAGTGGCCATGGCTCACGGGCCCAGCCCAGCCGCTCTGTGGCATGTGGGATCTTCCTGGACTGGGGCACAAACCCGTGTCCCCTGCATCGGCAGGCGGACTCTCAATCACTGTGCCACCAGGGAAGCCCCATAGTTTTTAAGCTTTTGTTTAGTCTATTGCTTGACTCAGATGTTATTCACTGTCTTAGGCAGCTATGAAAGTAAAACATTTTCCTGTAATTGTTTTCCATAAATGCTCCTGAGGGAAGGGCTTTTCACATTAGGTAAGTTCCAAGTCATTCAACTTCAGACAGACTGTTAAGTGGGGTCTCCCAGGGAACTATTAGACAGATAAAATAATGTGAACATTCTTTGGGACTAAGGCTTCAAAAAAGTTGCAGTTCCATTCTCTTTCTTCTGGTGGCTACAAGGTTGCACTAATAATGTGGGCTGTTACTTATCAAAGCTACTGCAGAGCAACATATTAGGAGATGGAACTAGAGGAAATTAAAACACATGTTCAAGGGTCAGATATAAAATGCATTTCTTGTAAATAGCATATAGTTGGGTCTTGCTTTTTTAATACAATGCCTGCCTTTCAATTGGATGTTCATCAGAACATTTATATTTAATGTGGTTTGGGTTAAGTCTGTCATCTTGCTGTTTGCTTTCTATATGTCCAGTCTGTTCTTTGTTCTTTTCCCCCTCTTCTTTGCATTTTCTGAATTAAATATTAGTGGTTGCTGTACAGTTTACAGTGTACATCTTTAAATAATGAAAGTCTGCCTTCAAGAATTATACAACTTGTATAGTTCAGGAAGCCTATAATGGTACACTTTCAGTACACTCCTGACATTTATGCTATTAATATATATTAACAGTGTTTTTCCTATAAGTATGTGATAAATCCCATAATACATTATTTTGTTCTGATATCAATGATCTTTAAAGATATTTACATAATAAGAATAATATTCAAATATATTTACCCATGTGGTTACCATTCTAGTGCTCTTCATTCCTTTTATACACCCATATATCCATCTGGTATCATTTCTTTCTGCCTGAAAGACATTTCTCCATGAAGGATATTAACATTTCTTATAGTATAGGTCTGTTAGCCAAATTATTTTGGCTTTGTATGTCTGACAATATATCTTTTCCTCTTTTTTAAAACATACTGTGATTATTTATACATTTCTGTATATTTTAAATCTCATTCTTTGTTTTCTATTTACCTTGCTTTTCTTAATGTCCCTTTTCCATTACACTGACAATTTAAATTATCTTTTAATTCACATTTCCCATTTATAATTTGGAATTTATACACTAGATTTGTCTTAGTGCTTGCCATTTACATTCGAGATCATGCATAATTATTAAATTCTACATCTTGACCTTCCTGCTAGTCATTTTACTCTTACCGTATTTTCATGGATTACAATTGTTTTGTTTAGTCTTTTGAACTCCAGAATGTAGATAATATTATTGTTCTTTTATATAATTATTTCTTCTAAATATATATTATATATAACATATAAAGGTTATTTATCTTTATTTCATAAATCCAGTTATTTTTAGGCTTATATCCAAATTCACTAGTTTCTTTCCATATTTTTCTAGTCAGTTGGTATTTTCCTCTGCAGGTGTTTTTTCCCCCTAAAATTAGTGCTTTAGAAGTTCCTTTAGTTAGTCAGTGGTTGGTTATTTCTTAATTTTCTAGCTGAAAATATTTTTATTTAGACCTATTATTTTAACTCTTAAACTCTTTTTAAAAAGGTTATTTTATTTTCTATATTCCATTATACCTCCTGTTGAGAAATGTGCTGTCAGTCCTCTCTGTAGATGATCTGTCTCTTTTTCTTGAAGGTCTTCACATTTTTTTCTTTATCATTCTGTGGTGTTCTACAGATTCACTACAATGTGTCTAGGAGGAGACTTCAAAATAGTTATGCTTTTTGATATATATATATTTTTTTTTTTTTTTTTTTTTTTTTTTTATGCGTTACGGACGCGCAGGCTCAGCGGCCACGGCTCACGGGCCCAGCCGCTCCGCGGCATGTGGGATCTTCCCGGACCGGGGCACGAACCCGTGTCCCCTGCATCGGCAGGCGGACTCTCAACCACTGCGCCACCAGGGAAGCCCTATATATATTTTTAAACTTCTGAATTCATGACTTTTATCAGTGTGGAGAATTATTATCTTCTTAAACTTAAAGAGGGTAAGAAGTTATGTAAAAACGAGTAGGAAGATTTAGAAAATAATAAAAGAGGAAAAAAAACAAATTTAGAAAGTAGGAACTCTAAGGTTTCAATAGAAATTTAGATAACATTGAAAAGAGAATTGATGAAGTGAAATCTGGATGTGCAGATATTTCCCCAAATGCAGTCATTGTTCATTCATTCCTTTCCCTCTAATTCCTTGCACTTAGAAATCTGCTTCATTTTCCTTACTTCGCCAGAATCCAAGGTTTAGTCTCTTCTTCCCGCCACTCTCTCCAGTCCCAGAAGCTGTAGGTTCCTGGTATAGGCAATTGCTCCCAGAGAAAATTAAGCTTTAGTTTTCTGTTACAGCTTACTCCTCTGGTTTCATTTTGCCATTTCTTTTAAATTGTAATTTTTGGGTCCTTGAGGATTACCTGTACTTATGAGTGAGCTCAATAATACATTTAAGATGCTTGTGTTCTCTCTCTCTTTCCCCATCTATCTATATATAATACTTAAATAAGCAGTCTCAGATTTTCATTTTAGAAAGATACTTTTGGCTACTCTGAGAAGAATGAATTGTAAGAATCAGAAATAAAACAAGTAGAACAAAGTAGTAAATTGAATAAGTAATCCAAGCAAGAGATACAGGCAGATATCAGCAGATTAGAGAACAGTTTAATATGGATTATGTGGGAGGTGCAAAAGGTCAAAGATGACTATTTTAAAGCTTAACAGAACTTTGTATATCAATTATTACATACCTTTTGGGGTAACAGCTTGATCATTATAAATTTATAAACTATAGCTAATATTGTTCTGTTTCTTTAGTGGACATTATTGCATTGATAGATGTTTATTATTAGCTCAAGTTCAAATGATATACCTCTGATAATGGGACTTTGGGGAAATGGATATAGACAAATTTTTGTGTAATCTATTTTCTGTAAAAGACAAACATCTTTCTATTCCTCCCTGCTTACCTATGACAGAATCTGTTTATTTACTTCAAATTCAGGTGGCACACCCTGTTGAAGTGAGAATTACAAGGTGGCTATTTTTATGTTGTGTCCTTTTATTGTTTTATTAATGCCTTTCTAGCAAACATTTTATTTCCAAATTATAAACTAGTTGGTATCTACTGACCCAAATAAACTGTGATGTGATTATATTCTGATAGAGCTGTGGATAAAAACAGTCAGCTTTCCATTATATGATACTTCGGGGGTTTGACAGTCTTGTACTAAGGTTAATGGACGTTTAAAATATAACAATTTCTTGTAATATAACATTGTTTAGTGAGTAAGCTGGACATATGCATACAAGTTTCTCTCCTTCTGTATTTGATTTTAAGAACCTGGGAAATGTTCCCAACTCTTACAAAGATATATTTTATAAATTTTCATTCACTTGACTTTTTTTCTAGTACATAGTACAACCTAAAGATTTTAAACATTGAAAAAATACAACACTGTTAGTCACAACTAATAAATTAAAATAAACATATGTGCTTTTAAAAGTGTAGACATTTATTAATAATAAATATATATTATGTTTATTATTATTAAATTACTATCTGCTTATTATAGATTTCTTGAAAAATAAAGAAAAACGAAAGAAAAATACTACTGTTCTACTATCTAGAGACATCTGTTAGCACAGATTACATATTGAATATATGATATATGTTTCTTTAAAATCATTTCTTAATATACTTTGCTTTTCCTAGCTTCCTCAGTTCTAGTATACACTAATATTAAATGATCAGATAATTACTCGTTTTGAAAGCTTTAGTTAGCAGCTGTTTCAAGTTTTATATTTTAATGCCCCAGTATATACTGTACCCCGAGGAAGTGGAACAGTACTTGAATATGCAAACATTGACACCTAACTGAAGGCATGCCAGACCTGCTGAGAGCTTCTAGTACCATGTGAAATAATAGTGGTGAGAGGTGAGGCTAACCTTTCCAAATGGCAAAAGAAGCAGTCCAGAAAGCTAAAACCTTTTCTTCTCACTTCCCATTCACTTAAACTTCACATTGTAACGTGGGGTGCTCTGATCATGAGCCTCCTTCTGTGGGATCCTGATAACATAAACCGAGGTATTAAACATCAGTCAGTATACATTCTATGACTTATAGACAGATGTGTCTCCCAATTGAAACATACATTTGCTTTTAATCAATGTGGGCAAAAAAAATTTTTTTTAAGGGAACAAATCTGGCATTAAGGGCATGGATAATATCCTTAGGGAGATAGTAGAAACATTTCTACCAGTAATATTTGAAATAGTTTGGCAGTTTGGAAGGTGATTAAAGGAAGATTGTCTTTATTAATTATTGAATCATCTTTTGAAATAACTGCCTTGTAAAGTTGAATATTTCAGTGCAAAGACAACAGGAGTTAACAATCAGATAACACTTCAATTTGCATTTTAAAGCTTATATCTAATCTCAGAACTTTAACTCAAAGATCCTTTATGTTTTGGTAGCCAAATTTATTTAGTATTCAAATATATATATATATATATTTATAACAAATTATGTATATATATACAACAAATCACTTTCAAATTTCTTAAGCAAACTGTTAAACTTAATTCTATTTGATACATACTTTTCATTTTCTTACATATTTTCTCCAGTTAAATATAATCTTTTCTGTAAGTGCTAGGTAACAAACAGTTGTTTAACAACAAGCTGATTCATCAAGCATCTCCATAAATATTCAGAAAAATCAATGATACAATGTATTTTCAGCAGCATAGGTATTGCTTATGATTTTATTAATTTTCAAATTTTGTGCATCGTATTAAAAAGATAATAAAAGCTTTATGAAAACTCCTGGTTATAGCAATAAAATATTAATTACTGCTCAAGAAGAGGACAGGTCTATATTGTAAACTATAGAAAAATTGTCAAAATTTCAACTAGAGAATGCAATGTAGTTTCTTTGGCTTTTTCTTTGTCTACATCCAAACAATAATTTCTTTCAAAATCATGGTGCTTTCTGATGCATTTGAAAGAAAAGCAACCATGTCCGTTGACTTAGCTGCCAGAAGAGACACCCTTCTCCACCTGTGCTTGTTTTGCTCCAGTAAATAAACACACAACTTATTTCTTTTAGGCTCTGAGCAAAATCAGTTTCTGTATGCAATACTGAATCATCCCTCAGGAGTGCCTCTCCTGGACACGATTTACCTGGCTGGGGGTGGTAGGACACTGCCTACTGAAAATCCCCCTCCCACGTCCCTCTCCCATGGGAGGTCTAGGCAGAGCGGAGCCACTGACCTTAGGGAAGCCTGGCGTCCTGCTGCCTTCTGCAGGGCTCCGAGGGCCTCTACCCTTCGCTCCCCAAAGGCCAGGAAAGAGGAGAGAATAGGGAGAGGACTCGGTGTCCTAGTCCTTGGAGATAACCTTAAGTGGATGGAAGGGGCCGACAGAGGGTATGGCTGAGCTTGCTGGGACTGGAGGGAATCCCGCTAAGAGAGCCGATGGCCAGCAGGGACTCCTCTATTTCCCTGGGAAGGCGGCCTCCTTCCTGCTTCCATGTGGGAACGTGGCGATGGACTGGGTTGAGGCGAGCTTTTTTCTGGTCCTTGGACCTTTGGAAGGTGACATCACACCCCCAGCATGACTGCGCCTCTGTCCCCAAGGAGTGAGGGGAGAGATGCCTTTCCAGGGCCAGGAGGTTGAGCTGCTACCCTGGCGGCTGCTGAGTCGGGGCCGGGGTCTCCAGCCTGCGTCGCCTTGTCCTCTGAGTGCTGAGTGCCCTGCGTGGCCCAGCCCTGCTAGGGAAGGACTCAGATCTCCTGTGAGCCCTCACACTCTGGGCATGGGGGCGGAGAACGCAGAGGAGAAAGGGCCTTGGCCTTCCTCCCCCCAATCGTTGCCAAGGCAACCGTGCAGTTGGCGGTGGACGCTAGGGAGGCTGGATCTCGGATCCCCTTTGCGGAGCGTGCGCGTGGTTGGAGGACTAGCCGAGAGCCAGCTCGAGGTCGCGGACAGGGGGCGGGGTTGGCGAGGCAGAGGTTTGCCGGATGGAGGGCGCCTTTCTCACCTCCACCCCTCCAGTGTTGCCATGGAGACCGTCAGGGCACCCTCACCTGTACACGCTGCTACAGCTGCTGCTGCCTAAGTAAAAGAAACAGATACCCGAGCCCTCTTTTGCCCCAGCGGTCTCTACCAGGAACTCTAACCCAGCAGCTGCCACTGCTCGCCTCCCACAAACAGGAAACGAGGGCAGACGTCCAAAATTCGCCTCGGGTTCCTCCACCATGTCTTCCTTTATTCAGCTTTCCACCCAGAATTTTATATCTCAGTGTCTTGCACAATAGCCGGTCTGGAAGGATGAAAAAGCGGCTCCCTTGATACTTAACTGCGTCTGCCCTACACCTCTTCTTAACAGCTTATTTAGTTCCACAGAACACTGTCCTGGGCCAAATCTAATTATCAACAGAAAGGGATTTTAAATTGTTTTTATTTTTAATTACCGCAGATATGTGAAATTTCTAGTTTTCATTTATAGTATATGGATAATATTTACAGGAATGTCTTTTTACTGAAATTAACCACTTTTGGACAAATGAGTGGAATAATTATGTGTCGGAATATCTATCATAATAGAGAGAGAATGGACTGTTCAGAAGCCCCTTCCCTGTTTTTTTCCAGTTCTTTATGCCAGTCCGGTGCTAAAATCTCTCTTTTCTGGGCTCTATTCCATCCACATTTGAGATCAATTTTTGGCTTTGCAAGGGGGGTTATTTTAGCATGTGTCTGTCTTTGAAGTAGGGAGAGGGGGGTAAATTAAATTCTCTAGAATACTTATACTCTGCTCAGGTTCAAAATTTAGTGCATGGTTGCATCTCTACTGACTACCAGCATGAATGCACTTAGCAAGAAGGACTCTCCCTGATTAGAGCAAGTTGACACATCTGTGATCTTGAATTGCCAGCCATACCCTGGCAGACTCTATGAACTGCTGTTGGTCACAACCTCTTACCTCTCAAATTTCTTTCCTGTCTAATGTGTATATCATACAGCTTTCATTCTCTGAAAGCACCCTGGTAGCTTTTGCCACTGTTAATCATGAGTTTCCTTACATAGTTCTGCAGTTTTGAATAGACCAGCCTTTTCAACTGACTTTAATGGTACCTCTTTAGAAAATCCCAACAATGCAGGGTAACTATTTTTTTCCTAAAGCTGATAGGCGAGGTACTTAATAATTTCATTTTGTCACACTTCCTGTGTCCCAGGGTTTTCAAAGCCACTGAAAAAGATTTTTATAGAGTCCAAGCCCTAGCTAAAGCTATGAATTGGAAACACTTTTCTCTTTAGTGTCCAAATCTGTTTGGTTGCAACCTCTTCCAAAGGGCACTAGGGTTTCCTAAACAATAAATCCGATTCCCCCCTCTCGTTTGTCATCCTACTTGACTTCTCCCAAGAATTTGACCCTCTTGATTGAACCTCTCATTTTCCTTGAAAATCTGTCCTGTCTTCTGGCACTTCTCTGACCTCTTTGAAGGCTCTTTCACAGTCTTTTCCTTTTTCCTTTTCTTTTTTCAATATTACTTGTTGGTCTTCTGCTTTATCCATCCTGCATATTTCCCCGGGCCTTGCTGTTGACATCCATAGCTGCATCTGCCCTATTATTCTCATCTTCTAAATCTGTGTTATCTTGTGCAGACTTTTCTCTGAACCCTAGACCCCTATTTCTAGCTACTTCATGGGCGTTTCTACTTGTCTTCCCTATGGGCATCTCAAATTCAACCTGTCTCTCACTGAACTACGTTCCTCTCCAAAACTTGCTTTTCCAACTGTATTTTATATCTCCATGAGTGACCCTCCTATCCCCCCAGTTAACCAAGATAAGAACCATGAGAGGCATTTATTGATTCTTACATTTATCTGATCACATTTCTTATTGGTATCTAGCATGTGCCAGGCCAACACTGTCATGAAGCTTAATTCTAGTGGGACAGACAGAGGGCTACACTTACAACTGAGTAATCAAATGACAGCTTTTGACAAAGTCTACTACATAAGTAAGTTGGGGTGCTGTATGACAAAGAATAAGGTGGGAGGAGCATGGGATGATCAAAGCAAAGTTCTGTGTGTTAAGTTGCAATGAAGGATGAGAAGAAGGTGAACATTTAAGTTGCTGGAGAAAGAACAGTCTAGGCAGAGAGCAGAGCATCACAACGATCCGAGGTGGAGAAGCACTTCTTGTGTTCAAGGAATTGGCATAAAAGCCAATGTTCATGTTGGGAAGGAAAAAGTGGGGCACAGTGAGAGTGAAGAGGGAGGCTGGGGACAGATTTTACAGGACTTTGTGCGCCCTGCTGAGGAGTTTGGATTTCATCTTATGTGCAGTGGGAAGCTGCTGAATGTTTTTAAGAAGAGTGGCATGAACTGTTTTATCATTTTAAAAGATGATTCTGGCTGTGGGGTGGAGAATGAATTGGAGGAGGTGACAGTTTGGAGGTGGAGAGGAAATTAATGACTATGGAAGTGATCTAGATTAGTGACAGTGCGGGTGTGGGCATGGAAAGGGAGATAAGGGAACAAATACGAGGTATTTTCAGTGGTCTTTTTTATCACTCAGTTGGGTCTCAATCTCATTTCTGTCCTTAGAGTGTACTGTACCATTTGGGGCTTCCCACACCCAGGTCCTGACTACTACCTCCTAAAAGAATAAGGCCTTATTCTTTGAAAACCTTAACTGTCAGTGATCGTCACATGATAGCTGACAGGGAGAATTTAGGTAGATAAGAAAGAAAGATAATAGATAGGCAAGCAGGTTCCAGAGTTAAGCTGCCTTGGCTCCTATCCAAGCTCCATGACTTACTAGCTGTGTCACTTTGGACAAATTGCTTAACCTTTCTGTTTCATCTTTTCCAGCTATACGACAGGAATCATAGTAATAATACTTATTTACAGGACTTCAGAGGGCTTAACTAATACACAGCACATAGTACATGCTCAGTAAGTGTTAGATGATGATGCTGGTGCTAATGATAATGACAGATGACTTGAGAGCTCACTCTGATGAGCATTTGAATGTAACTGTTAGAGGGAAGTTCTACAGCCTTTACTTTTAACTTACTAGTAAGTCTAAGAATCGGAAGAGGAAGGACATTATGGCTAAACTTTAGGGTGAAAGGAAATGGGAAATGTTTTGACAGACAGGCATCCTAGGGTTGCTGCCCCTCAAATATCTCTTCTTGGAAAAATTGACCATGAGGAAAGAGTTTTCTCCTCCATTCTGATTTTTTAAGCCTGTGTTGTGCAATATTATTTTTTCTTATTTGAGTGATCTGCAAGAAAAAGGAATATGGAATTTTAATTGTGGCGAGGATGACAGAATGTCTTTAAGTTGGGAAAAACTGGGGCTTGCTGCTACTTGGTGATCTTTTTTTTTTTTTGTCTTGCTGATTCCATATTAAAGTCTCCTCAGTAATTCCAAACTTTCATTTTCCTAAGTTCTCATCTGCCAATATTGATTGCCTTGTTTTATGAAGTAATCACTGTCCTTCATGAATGACCTATATTCCATAATTTTCCAAATCAGTTATCAAGGCTTCTCGGTATTGAATAAATAAATGGATGAATTAATCAATTATAGAGTATCATTTTCATCATTTTCCTTGTTTTTCTATTATTGTTGCCCTCTGTCTAAATTAGACCCTCATTCGCTTTCTCCAGGAATATATGTGTTATCTTTTTAAAATCTCTCTGCTTGACTTTTACATATTCATGGCAGATTAATTTTCTCAAAGTATGCAGCTATTCATGTCACTCTTTCATTCAAAAAATTCAAAAGCTGTTCACTGAGATGAAAGTTACAAACTGGCAAAGGATTCATATTCAGACTATATACAGAACTATAAATTAAAAAGACAGACCACCCAATAAAAAATTGAGCAAGAGACTACGAGAGATACCCAACAAAAGTGGCTCTCCAATTGACTAATTAATGAAAGCAAGGATCTTCAGTCTCATAAGTCATGAGAGAATGAAAAAATCACAAGAAAGTCATCAGAGAAATGAAAATCATACCCACCAGAATGACTGCAATGAAAAAGAAAGGCATTGCCAAGTGTTGGTGAGATTGTAGCACAAGAAGCATGCTCAGATACTCTGGTGGGGCAGTAAATTAATACTGATGCTTGGCGTAATCTACAGAAGTTGAATACATGAATCTCTATGGAGAAATTCTACTCCTTGGGTATATACTAAAAAGAAATGAGTGATAGGTGAACCAAAAATAAATAAATAAAGGAAACTGTTATAGCAGTATTATTTTTAATAGCTGAAAACTGGAAACAACATAAATGTTTATCTTGAGGGAAATGGTTAAGTAAATTATGGCGTATTCTATAATGGAATAAATGCTATATAGCAGTAATAGATAAAAGATACTGCTCTACACTACAACGTGTATGAATCCCACAAACATAATGGCATAACAAGATAGGCAACCTTAATCTGTGTTAAGTTAAGGTAGTGGTTATCTTTGGGGAGGTGAGCAAAGTTAGTGATTGGGAAGAGGCATGAGGAAGCTTGTGGTTATGCTGCTACTCTTTTTTTACGCGGGCCTCTCACTGTTGTGGCCTCTCCCGTTGCGGAGCACAGGCTCCGGACGCGCAGGCTCAGCGGCCACGGCTCACGGGCCCAGCCTCTCTGCGGCATGTGGGATCTTCCCGGACCGGGGCGCGAACCGTGTCCCCTGCATCGGCAGGCGGACTCTCAACCACTGCGCCACCAGGGAAGCCCTATGCTGCCACTCTTATATTTCTTAATCTGAGTGATCTTTACGTGGGTGTGTTTAATTTGTGTAAATTCATCAGGATGTATACGTTTTGTGCATTTTTAACTCTGTGTTATATTTCAATTAAAATATTTATTTTTTAAAAAAGGCTTCTCATTAACTGTTGTATTAGCTTACTCCAGATTGGCGTTCAAGCCTCCCCTAATTGGATTGTAATTTAGTTTTCCAGGCCATCCCTCTTCTATCTTTGCACAAGTCCCGTGTTTCCATCAGAATTGATTAGTAAATCAGGCAGAAGCTTCCATTTGTTCTTCATATATATCATTTTCTTCATTTTAGAAGCAGAACCCTCTGAATTTCAGTTGGACACCTGACTGCTTTTGACCAATCTACTGACTACATTTTGTAGCTTTCCTTGCCTCTAGGTGTGGCCCTGAGATTAATTTTGGACTGGTGTTATGTAACCAGCCGTGCTGAATGCAACTTATTCACTATACTTTCTCTTTTTTACTTTTATGTCTGGGTGGGAACTAGTGATGTCTGGAGAATCCTCAGATGTCACATGCTTCTAATGGCAAAGCTACCAGGCTGGCTTTGACCCACTAGACTTTAGATGAGAGAGGAATATGTTTCTATCTCACTTAAGCTACAACATTTTGAGGTCTGTTTATTACAAGATAGTCTCTGCATTTAGCACACTTAGTATTTTTAAACACTGTGATTCATTATGTGCTTCTGTCCGTTAAGTGAGGCAAATCACTGTTTCCAGAGGTTTCCTAGGTTCCTACTGAAATGACCTCCAGGCTGTGCCGTATTCATTTTTTGTCTCCTGCGGTGCTTTCCATTTCCTGTATATGTGACCATGAGCCTCAGCTTCCTTATCTGTAAAATGGGAATAACATGATTATTATCAAGATTAGAAGATATAATACATGTAAATGTTAAGCACAGCCTGGGGTACATATTAAGCTGTCAACAGATATAGTCTTATTTTCACATAATAGTTTGCATTTACATTCATGACATTATAGAATTAAGCAAAGGCACAGCACAGAAGATCAGTGTATGTTAGAGGGAGATATCCAAGTTAAGGGGATTTAAAAGACTAGCTCATCTTGTTTTATGACTCCAGGCCTTCTAGAAATTTGTGATTATTTCATAAATATTGGAAATAGTGCAATGTGTACATAAATATACTCATGACTAAGCAACTCTACCTTAGTTATATATCCAAAAGAAGTAAGTGCATGAGTATTCCAAAACTATGCACAAAATATTCACAGCAGAATTCTTTTTAATAGACAAATGGAAGCGACTCAGTTGTTTCCTATCTATAGGAGCAAAACTAGCTCTTAATGTTGGCATATTTCTTTTAACTGTCCTATGGTTCTCTTTCCCCTTAAATATAGGGGATAATAACTCCTGACTGTTGACTCCTGAAGAATGTGACTTATATATTACACAATGCTATGGGGAAAATTGCTAAAAACATGCTACAAATAAATTATACTTCTAATCTGAGTATTTTCTAGAATCCTCTAGCAATTTTCTTGTATCTAAAGTACTTTAAATTCTCTGAATAGGGGTGGTTAATGCTTTTGGTTTTTGTTTGTCTGAAAATTCTCATTCTGGAATGATCATTTACCCGACTATACGGTTCTAAATTAATATGTATTTGCACATAGAATCCTGAAGCTACTATTCTACTGTCTTCTGACTTTGTGACTATTGAGAAGTTTGTAGTCAGATACAGAGTTGGTCCTTAAGAGTGATTTGTCGTATCTTTTTGGCTGTTCGTTGTTATAGTTATCTGCAATTTTACTATGACATATTCAAGAGTGTATTTTTTAAAACAAAATTATCCTGTTTGGGATTCCTTGTATTTCTTAAATCTGAGGGCTAATAGCTCTATCAATTTTCCCTCAATGTTTCCCCCAACAAAGAGACAAATGAAAGCAAGTCACCATGTCGCCTCTATTTACAAATGGGCGGATTTTTTTCTGCCCCATCCTTTCACTATATGTGTTAACCTTTTTTTCAGAGTCCTGTTTTTAGGTGGTGGTTTCTGTTTTAAGTCATTGTTTGCATGACCCTAGAAATTTGCCTTACTTGGTGGAAAATTTCTTTAAAAAAAAAAATAATGGAAGTGGATGTTTTAGATCCTTGGCAGATTTTTATTTTTCAATATGAATTGTTCTAAATATATGAAGACATATTTTTAGAAATATATATAGTTAAAAATAGGTATAATAGATTTTTGTTATATTTTAATTTTCTGTGAATTTTCAATTGATTTTTAAAAATTGACCAAGGTTACTTTACAAAAAATGTCTTGAATTGATTTTTGGTCCCCTTGAATAACTTCCCACTGTGTCACACAGTAAAACAAGGCTTTCACTCTCCAAAGGAGTCCATGGCCTTTTACATTTTTTCTTTTAAAATATATATTTTAAACTACTTATAATTTTTTTCTAAATTTAAATTTTATATGTTTAATAAAATTTAAAATAATTTAAAATTATTAAAAATAATTATATTTTAAATTGTTTTAGATCAATTTTAGGTTCATGGCAATATTGAGTAAAAACTACGATTTCCCATATAACCCCTGCCCTTACACATATACAGCCTCCCTCATTATCAACATTCCACACCAGAGTAGTGCATTTGTTATAATTGAGGAACCTACACTGCACATCATTATTATCCAAAATTGATAGTTTACATTAGGATTCGCTCTTGGTATACTTTCTGTTAGTGTTGGTATACTTACCCTTAGTGTTGTACCAAAAAATCATTGCCATGCCTAGGGTCATCTAGTTTTTTTCCTATATTATCTTCTAGGAGTTTTTATAGGTTTGAATTTTACACTTAGGTCTGTGGTTCATTTTGAGTTAATTTTTGTGAAGAATGTAAGGTCTGGTGTCTAGATTCCTTTTCTTTTCTTTTCTTTTCTTTTTTCGCATATATATATCCGGTTATTCCAACACCATTAGTTGAAAAGAATATCTTTCTATGGGTTTTGACAAATATATCCATTATTACAATACTGTAAAGAATAGTTTCTCTGCCCTAAAAATTCTCTTTGCTTTGCCTATTTGTCCCTTCCTCCCTCTTAACCCCTGGTGACCACTGATACTCTTACTGTCTCCATAGTTTTGCCTTTTCATATAGTTTGAATAGTGTACTGTGTGGCCTTATTAGATTGGCTTATTTCATTAGTAGTATGCATTTAAGATTCCTTCATGTCTTTTCACGGTTTGCTAGCTCATTCATTTTAGCATGGTATACCACAATTTATTAATCCATTCACCTGCTGAAAGATATCTTGGTTGTTTCCAAGTTTTGGCAATTATGAATAAAACTGCTATAAACATCCGTGTGCAGGATTTTATATGGACATAAATTTTCAGCTCCTTTGAGTGAATACCAAGGAGCATAATTACTGGGTCACATGGTAAGAGTATGTTAAGTTTTGTAAGAAATTGCCAAAGTGTTTTCCAAATCGGCTGTCCCATTTTGAATTCCCATCAGCAATAAGTGAGAGTTCCTGTTGCTCCACAACCTGACCAGCACTAGGTGTTGTCAGTGTTCTGGATTTTGGCCATTCTAATAAGTGTGTAGGGGTATCTTATTGTTTTAGTTTGCATTTTCCTGATGGCATATAGTGCTTGCTTTCCATCTATATATCTTCTTCAGTGAACTATCTGTCCAGGATGTTGGTTTTCTTATTGTTGGATTTTAAGAGTTCTTTGTCTATTTTGGATAACAATCTTTTCTCATATATTTTTGCAAATATTTTCTTCTAACCTATGACTTATCTTCTCGATCTCTTGATACTGTCTTTCACAGAGCGGAAGTTTTTAATTTTAGTGGAGTCCAGCTTATCAATTATTTCTTACCCTTAGTGTTGTACCAAAAAATCATTGCCATGCCTAGGGTCATCTAGTTTTTTTCCTATATTATCTTCTAGGAGTTTTTATAGGTTTGAGTTTTACACTTAGGTCTGTGGTTCATTTTGAGTTAATATTTGTGAAGAATGTAAGGTCTGGTGTCTAGATTCCTTTTCTTTTTTCGCATATATATGTCCAGTTATTCCAACACCATTAGTTGAAAAGAATATCTTTTCTCCATTGTGTTTCCTTTGCCTCTTTGTCCAAGATCAGTTAACTATATTCATGTAGATTTATTTCTGCACTTTATATTGTGTTCCATTGTTCTATTTGTTCTTTTACCAATATGACACTGTCTTGATCATGTTGATCACTTCATAGTAAGTCTTTTTTTTTGAGGTATGCAGGCCTCTCACTGTTTTGACCTCCCCAGTTGTGGAGCACAGGCTCCAGACGCGCAGGCTCAGTGGCCACGGCTCACGGGCCTAGCCACTCCACGGCACGTGGGCTCTTCCCGGACCAGGGCACAAACCCGTGTCCCCTGCATTGGCAGGCGGACTCTCAACCACTGCGCCACCAGGGAAGCCCCATAGTAAGTCTTGAAGTCAGGTAGTGTCAGTCTTCTTACTTTGTTCTTCTCCTTTAATACTGTGTTGGCCCTTCTGGGCACCTTTTACTTTTTCTAACATTTTTTAGAGAACTATACCCCAAGCTGTTTATTTATTAAAAGGCCTAGTCAGATATTTGAAGGATACATATTATCTATAATAAAGTAACAACTAACCTTTGTTGAGTCCTTATTAAATTATATGTAAAGTTAAAGTAATACTCAAATTTAGCCAAACAGGTCAGTGCTATAATTATCTTCATGTTTCAGATAAGGAAACCAAAGCCTAGAGAAATGTAAGGGAATTTCCCAAGGAAACTTAGGAAGTAAATGGTGGAATATGGTAATTTGCCTGAAAGAAGTAAAATGTGGTATCACTTCCCAATACCTACAGCATGAGCCAGCTGTTTGACAAAGATTCTACAAATTATCCAAGTTATAGAAATACAATTTATACTCTAATTGCACCTTTACTGATCAAGTACTATATGCCATGGACTACTTTAAGTATTAAAATTTCAAAATAATTGTCACCAAACATCTTCTCTGGATGAACTCATTGTACAGATTAAGGACCTTATAGTGAAGGGACCATTTAAAACACAACATAGCTGCTTTTTTTCATAATAGTGCCAAACTGGAACCAAGCTAAATGCCCATCAACTAGAAAGTGGACAAATTGTGGCTTAGTCATGCAATGGAATATTATTCAGAAATAAAAATAAGTAACTATTCATGCACACAAAACATGAATAGATCTGTAAATCATCGTGCTAAATGAAAGAAATGAGACACAAGTACACAAATACATACTGTATAATCCCACTTACATAAACACTTGGAATAGGCAAATATTAGCCTCTGGGAATTTAAGTCATTAGCCATTGCTTTGAAGGAATTGACTAAGAAGGATTATGAAAGAACTCTTTAGGATGGAAATGTTTGTTGTTTGATGCCTTTTTCTTAACTGGAGGAACAGTATACTTAAGATCTGAGCATTTCACTGTATATAAATTATAAGAAAATTAAAAAAAACCAAATAGCATATTAAATGCTAAAAACAGGAATGAACAAACGGAGGTAGAAACACAGGGGAGATACGTGAGTAACTTAACTTTAAAGAATCAGGGAAAGCTTCATGGAACGCTGGATGTGTGAGATGGATTTTGAAGCGTGAACAGGAATTTACCAGTTGAAGAGAGACATTCTAGGAAGAAAGCAGATAATATTCTTTATTAATTCTTTAATTTATTCATGTATCTGCTCAGAAATTACGGTCCATTTATTCTCTGCTTGGTACAATTCTAGGTCCTTGTGATATAGCAGTAAAAATACAAACTCAGGGGCTTCCCTGGTGGTGCAGTGGTTGAGAGTCCGCCTGCCGATGCAGGGCACGCCGGTTCGTGCCCCGGTCTGGGAGGATCCCGTGTGCCATGGCCGCTAAGCCTGCGCGTCCGGAGCCTGTGCTCCGCAACGGGAGAGGCCACAACAGTGAGAGGCCCGTGTACCGCAAAGAAGACAAACTCAGTCTTGGCCTGCAGAAAGCTTAGATTCTAGTGGGGAAGTCAAGAGTCACAAGTTTATGGAATTTTCAGCGAATGTTGAGAAGTTCATTGTGATTAGCGTGTGTTGGATAGTGAGAGACAAGTTGGGTCATGGTAAGTAAATTGGAATCAAATTAAGATTTATGTGTAATAGATTAAGGAGCTTGAATTTTATCTTATAGGCAGGAAAGCCTAATAGAAATTTATAAATCATAAGTTGATATGGTTATCATTTTTAAGGAAGACTATTTTAGTCATTTGAGGACAGAGTGGAAAAGAGAGAAATTAATGGAAAAGGGATAAAGAAAATGCCAGGGTTGGCAGAAACTCAGTACATGTGCCACCTCATATTTTTGAGTCCATAGTAGACAGTGCTAACTCAGAAAAATACTCTTCCTCATCAGCCCAGATCAAGACTTTACATACTTTATAGCCACCATCAAAAATAGATTTGGCGATGCAATTAGACCTATCTGCAATTCCTGGTCTAGACTCCAAAAATCATTTTCTAGACTAGTAAATCAAGAGCCCAGTAGAAAAGGGGGTAGGAGTGGATTGGAGAGCCAGTCCAGAGGTAGAATTATTTGATTACTGGGTAAGAGAAAGATTCAGAATTCTAGATTGCCAGTCTAGGTGTCAGTACTATTAATCAAAATATGATGATAATAATAATAGTAATAATATTAATAACACAGGGCATAGAATGTGTTGGGGAAGTGTGATAAAGGTTTTTTTTTAATTTATTTTTTTGAAGTAAAGTTGAGTTAACAAATGTTCTATTAAATACTGCTGTACAGCAAAGTGACTCTTATACATATGTGTGTGTGTATATATATATATACACACACACATATACATTCTTTTTCATATTCTTTTCCATTATGGTTTATCACAGGATATTGAATATAGTTCCCTGCACTCTACAGTAGGACCTTGTTGTTTATCCATAGCTTTATTCTTTTTTTTTTGAAAGGAACCATTTACTAACTAACTTACATGTAATTCTACTAACTTTCTATGTCTCATAGTCATGACCATTGTCAGGAAGCTGTTAAGGACACTATGTCCCCTTTATGAGATCCATCAGGAGACACTCCTGACTGGTCTTTTTTTTTTTAAAACATCTTTATTAGAGTATAATGGTTTTACAATGTTGTGTTAGTTTCTGCTGTATAACAAAGTGAATCAGCTTATATGTATACATATATCCCCATATCCCCTCCCTCTTGTGTCTCTCTCCCACCCGCCCTATCCCACCCCTCTAGGTGGTCACAAAGCACCGAACTGATCTCCCTGTGCTATGCAGCTGCTTCCGATTAGCTATCTATTTTATATTTGGTAGTGTATATATGTCCATGCCACTCTCACTTCATCCCAGCTTACTCTTCTCCCTCCCCGTGTCCTCAAGTCCATTCTCTACGCCTGTGTCTTTATTCCTGTCTCAGAACCATTTTTTTTAGATTCCATATTTATGTGTTAGCATACGGTATTTGTTTTTCTCTCTCTGACTTACTTAACTCTGTATGACAGACTCTAGGTCCATCCACCTCACTACAGATAGCTCAATTTCATTTCTTTTTATGGCTGAGTAATATTCCATTGTGTATATGTGCCACATCTTCTTTATCCATTCATCTGTCAATGGACAGTTAGGTTGGTTCCATGTCCACTATTGTAAATAGTGCTGCAGTGAACATTGTGGTACATGTCTCTTTTTGAATTATGGTTTTCTCAGGGTATATGCCCAGTAGTGGGACTGCTGGGTCATATGGTAGTTCTATTTTTAGTTTTTTAAGGAACCTCCATGCTGTACTCCGTAGTGGCTGTATCAGTTTACATTCCCACCAACAGTGCAAGAGGGTTCCCTTTTTTCCACACCGTCTCCAGCGTTTATTGTTTCTAGATTTTTTTGATGGTGGCTATTCTGACAGGTGTGAGGTGATACCTCATTATATTTTTGATAAAGTTTAGACAGAGATCTTACTTATACACCTCACTAGCTGAATCTTCACGTTTACTTCCCAGTGAAACTCTGTTGCAGCTCTTCTGATCAATTTGAAGCGAAGAAATTTTCTTTCTAGGCTTTAATTCCTTGCCTTGTAATTAGTTTAAAAATTCTTGCTTTGTGACCATATGTAACCAATTCACTTACTGCCCTCAGAGTTTTCCTAAAATAAAGTCTTTCTCCACCCCCCACCCCGGGATTGTGACTCAAAAGATAGCCTTCTTATCTCCAAAGGCTTTAAATGATTTGTTTCTTGTTATCATTTTCTTCTGAATATACTCATGCATTATAGGTTATTGGCCATGAACACTATACATCTTTTGACCTATTAATTTTTTATCATTAAGTTTGCTATGAGTACCAGTATCTCTAAAATTCATTTTTTATTTGCCTTGCTCTAGGTTCCTGGTACCAAAGTATAGAAGGGACTTTACCACTCTTTTAGGTAATGATTGTGACTGTTAATTAATGGAAAATGCAAGAAGCTGCATTTGAACTTCTCAAATCAGAGCAAAATATTGAATGATCCACAGTGATGACTAAAAGAGATAGCTCAAATGATTAAATCTCCAGATGAATGCTCAGTTTATATTAAACATATCAGTTAAGGAGAGATATTTAGTTTTTACCTTTTTGTTGGTTACTACATAGACTGTTTAATAGATGCTAATGCAGTGAAATAATGAAAAAAGCAGGAAACATGCAGCCTAAATGGTAATTGGCTAATCAGAACCTCAAAATTAAAAGTTATTTGTACTTCAAAGGCAGCGGCAATGTCTGTGAGGGATATGGTGAAAAGTCCCTCCTGTAAGACAGTATCTGACAAGGAGAGCTCCTTTGCCAGTATCTGAACATATGGCAAAGCAATGTTTTTCCAGACTTCTTTGTGCTGGCGGGGATTGGCCTCCTAGTAACTTGGACTTTTGTTTGTGCTGCAGAGAAGATGAATATTCCACATAAATAATTATAATTTATCTTCTCATTGAAGAAACATAAGCTTGGAATTCAGTGCTGTTTTCTTGGGTAAATCATCAATTTTAGAAAGAAGTAGAATTAAGTTTTCTCTATCTTTTGCAAATAAATTGCTGGTACAAAATTAATAAATTTTGTAGAGGTTTGCCTTTCACATGAACATGTATTTTTTAGGTTGAAACACTTCATTTTTCTCTTTATGCTGTCTTTACTTTGTACTGTTTTTCCCCTGAAATATTGTTTGTTTAAAATTCTACATGTTATTTTCCTTTTTAAAACACAGTCAGGGGCTTCCCTGGTGGCGCAGTGGTTGAGAGTCCGCCTGCCGATGCAGGGGACACTGGTTCGTGTCCCGGTCCGGGAAGATCCCACATGCCGCGGAGCTGCTGGGCCCATGCGCCATGGCCACTGAGCCTGCGCGTCCGGAGCCTGTGCTCCGCAATGGGAGAGGCCACAACAGTGAGAGGCCCGCATACCGCAAAAAAAAAAAATAAATAAATAAAACACAGTCAGTAACTCAAACCCTTTAGAAGGTGTTAGCTAAAATATGCCACTGATTTGAAGTTTTTAATTTCATTTTTTAAAAAAATTTTTATTTATTTATTATTTTTTTAAATTTCATTTTTAAACATACTATATTTCACACATAAGTAGGGTGAATTTCTTCAACAATCAATACATAAAATCAAAATTTTTTATTAGCTGAAGGCTTCTTGTAAATTATTTATCAGATTTTTTTTTTTTTTTTTTTAATATACGAGTGAACTGAAGCCCTGAGGGCCAAGTGGCAGGATCTTCCCTAAGGTTAAAAAGAAAGAGTTTAGGGCTGCAGATGGCCTCTTTGAAAATGAGCACATTCTGCTTGAATGAGAGTGGAGGTGGGTATTGTCCTGTCACTTTTCGCCTTCATAGGGGTAACTGCTTGTGCTCCAGAGTCCTGCCTTGTATCCTAGCACAGTCTAGTGATTTGAGAAAGTTACTCTGTGCCCCGTGTCCTGTATGTAAACTGGGAATAGCAGCATTGTCAGACCCCAAGAGTAGCTACAAGAGTAGCTACAGACCCCAATAGCAGCATTGTGAGACCCCAAGAGTAGCTACAAGGGTAAAAGTACCATGTGGGCACCACACTAGCAGGGACCAGGGCAAAGCAGCTCTTGCGCTTCTTGTTTCCTCGAACCTCAGCCCCTTGGCTTCTACTTCATCTACCAATTTCTCCCTTTCATTCTACTCTTTACTCCACCCCATCTACCACCCCCCCACCCCCGCTTTTTTGGTCTCATTCACTTCTCTGCCTCATTTTAAATCCATTCATTCTTCAACTCACCTTTACATGTAAGCCATCACCAGCAATGGGTGAATTTTACCTTCTCAAATTTTCTCTTAACTTTGCCTTTCTTTCCTCTCTTGTCACTACCTCCCTTGTTTAATCTGGTTATACTTTACATTTTACTGTTACAGGAGTTGTTTTAGGGCACTGATCTATTTTGGAATTCTCATTGTAAAAAATCCTTGAATGGTTTCCCGCTGCATGTAAAGTAATAAATGGCTACCAGGTCTGACGTCCGTGAGCCCAGCATTCTCTTCCATCCTCATCTCTAATTCACCCCTCCCCTGATTTCTCAACTTTGGCTGTATGTCAGAATCGCTGAGGGAGGTATTTAAAAAACCCATGCCGAGGTGCACCCCTGACCTATTCAATCACATTCTCTGTGGGAGGAATCTTAGGTATCAGGCTGTTCTTTAAAGTTCACCAGGAGATCCCAGTGTGTAGCCAAGTTTGGGAACCTGTCTTGGAGCACATTGGCTTTATCATACTCTACTAATTATAGTCTCAGCATACTTTATCAAAACTTCTAGTGGTAGACCACAAGCTCTTTCAGGAAGGGAAATACATCTTACAAATACAAGTTGGTTTAAAAAAAATCAGCTAAAAAATCAGCTAAAGATCTATCGTAGTATCTTGCACATAGTAGAGGTAAATTCCTAAGGCTTGCCAATAGCTGTATTTCATACTGCCCCACTGCTGGGCTTCCTGATTGCTTCTCTCCTGCAGAGCTATATTCCACAGCATCTGGGTGTCCTTACGTAGTTGCGGTAAGCTGTTTTGCATACCTTTCAGTCTTCGCAGACTGAACCCTCTTCTTTCATCTTTCATCGTTGTATCTCAGCCTAGAACAACTAATCTGACAATGGAGAGTGAGCAGAAGGTGTCAACAGAACAGGATAGGAGCAAGGCTAACTCTCAGTTTAGGTGGAGCCTCAAAGGTATTGGTAAAAATTAGGTTAGATTATTTATAGATGTTCTCTGCAAATTCTTGAGTTTAGGACTCTTGAAAATTGAATTTTGGGGATTTAGATTTATTTCACTGTCTCTTCTTTTTTCTTTATTATGTTGTTTTATTTGTTGCTTATGAATTGGAAACCCTTCATACGGCTTTTATTTCTAGATATTTCACTGAAGTTGTTATCTATCACATCAGTTAATTTATGATAATGATTTTTCCAGTTAGGATATCTGTTTGATAAGAGTTGGACTGAGGGAGAGAAGGTGATAATCATTTTCATTCATTGATTTCTAGGCAGTATATGTGCTTCATTGACCTCAGTTTGAATTCTCTATTATAATTTAAAAGAAAATTATTTCAGTAGATGTTATATTTGATGTATCAAAAATTGGACTTTTAATTACAATTTTTAAAAGTAAATTTATTTTATTTTTGGCTGCATTGGGTCTTCGTTGATGCTCATGGGCTTTCTCTAGTTGCGGCGAGTGGGGGCTACTCTTCGTTGCGGTGCATGGGCTTCTCTTGTTGCACAGCGCAGGGCGGGTGGGCTTCAGTAGTTGTGGCATGCAGGCTCAGTAGTTGTGACTTGTGGGCTCTAGAGCGCAGGCTTGGTAGTTGCGACACATGGGCTTAGTTGCTCTGTGGCATGTGGGATCTTCCAGCCCAGGGATTGAACTCGTGTCCCCTGCATTGGCAGGCGGATTCTTAACCACTGCACCAGCAGGGGAGTCCCAAATTACAATTTTTAATTGAGTGGAAAACTCTCATAAATGTTCCTGTTTTGATCTGAATAGTATGCTTGAGTGACATACTAGTGTCAGTGTGTATCCATGTCTTGCCATATTACCTCCCAAGCAGATACAGTCTCCTGTGGAGGATGGTAGTCAGGAAGGATTGCAGGAGAGAGATCTATCCCATAATGGTTCAGGAATAGTATCTTCACAACAGATCCTGTAGGGCCAAGAAGATACATGTAGAACTACATGGTAGTCTTTTAACATGAATGACATTTTGATTTCATCATAATACTGTTAGCTTCTCCATGCTTGGTGTCTCTCATTTATCAATTTCATATGATTGCCTTAAATTTTTATGTGTATGTGTATCGTCTTAACAATTGGCGATCAGTAAGCTAGCAGAAAGTAAGTGAGGGTGACTCATTTTTGAGCTTAACCATTGTTTTCCTTCAGTATAATTTTAATATGTTAATATAATACAATAAGAGCGTTAAAAAAATCTTTTTTTTAAGCACAGATTTGTCATCACAGACTCAATTTACAAACTTGATTAGTTTTGCTATTATATTAGCTTTAATATAAAGTTTATGCAAAAGAAGCTGTATTTCTTTTATGGCACCCTGAATTGTCACATTACATCAGTTAATTTTTTTTTTTTTTTTTTTGTTATCAGAGGCTTTTTTGCTCAGTGGTTAACCACAGGAACTATACTATAAATGACTCATTTAATTCTTTAAATATGTCATTCACTCATCTTGAATGACATAAAAACAGTGGAATCCTGGAGCTAGGTTGTATTAGCTCATGGGAGCTAATTGTCTATATGGAATTTACAATAAAAATATTGTATATTTTATTATTATTTATAAGTTACATGCTACACATCTTTTATATCATTAAAATTTACAGTAACCTTATGTATTTATTTTTTATGAGACAGCTGTTAAACACTTACCAGTATACAACTATAAGCCTTGGTGATTAAACCACTTCTATTTGCACTGGATGCTCATGTGTTTGCAGACTGTTTAAATTTGTATTGTATGAGCTCCTCTTCCTGTTTTTTTGCATCTTTAAACTCAAAATCCAAAACTGTTGGAGGTCACATAGTTAACAGCTTTATTGAGATATAACTCACACACCACACAATCCATTCATTTAAAGTGTACAATTCAATGTTTTTAGCATATTCACAGAGTATAAAAATATCACCACCACGTAATTTTAGAACATTTTTGTCCCTTCTAAGAGACACTTGTACCCATTAGCAGTCGATCCTCATTCTCTCCTCTTCCCAAGTCCTAAGCAACCAAGAAAGGACTTGAGGACACGGGGAGGGGGAAGGGTAAGCTGGGATGAAGTGAGAGAGTGGCATGGACATATACACACTACCAAATGTAAAATATATCTATGTAAATTTGCCTCTTCTGGAGTCATATAATATGTGTTTTTTTGTGTGTCTGGCTCTTTTACTTATCTTGATATCTTCCAGGTTCTTCCATGGCATAGCATGAATCAATATTTCATCTCTTTTTATTTCTTTGTATAGTTTTTTTTTTGTATAAACACACTTTGTTTCTATATATTCATCAGTTCAGGGACATTTGAATTGTTTCCACTTTTTTGGCTATTATGAGTATGCTGCTTTGTTATGTACAATATATTTTATGTGAATGTATATTTTCAGTTCTCTTGAATATATACAAATGTGTGGGCTTGTTGAGTCATTTGGTAAGTCTATGTTTGATTTTCCAGGTTTCTGCCAAACTTTCCAAAGCAATGGCATTATTTTGCATTCCCATCAGCAATGCATGAGGGTTCTAATTTTTCTATATCCTCACCAATATTTATTATTTTTGATTATAACAATCTCAGTGAATGTGAGGTAGTATCTTATTGAGGTTTTGATTTATATTTCCCTAATTACCTATGATGTCGAGCATGTTTTGGTGTGCTTTTTTGCCATTTGAACATCTCTAGAGAAATGTCTGTAAGACATTTACCAATTTTTAATTGGGTCATTTTTCTTTCTATTATTGAGTTGCAAGTGTTTTCATGTATTACAGATGAAAGTCTCTTATTAGACATATGATTTTCAAATATTTTCTCTCATTTTTATGGGCTCTCATTTCACTTTTTTGATTGTATCATTTGCAGCATGAATTAAAAAAACATTTTGGTGTAGTCCAATTTATTAGTTTCTCTATTGTTGCTTTTGCTTTTTGTATCATAACTGAGAAGACCTTGCCTTACTAAAGATTAAAAATATTTACTCCTGTTTTCTTGTAAGTTTTAGCTCTTATGTTTAGATAGATGATCCATTGTGATTTAATTTTTGTGGTGTGACATAGGGATTCTACTTCATTCTGTTGCATTGGGTATCCAGTTGTCTCAGCACCACTTGTTGAAAAGACTATTCTTTCCCAGTTGCATTATCTTGACACTCCTGTTGGAAATGAATTGAAAATATGTGTAAGGATTTATCTCTGGAAGCTCAGTTCTAACCCATTGATCTATATATCTGTTCTCATGCCAGTACCATGCTATGTTTATTACTTTAGATTTATAGTAGCTTTTGAAATTAAGAAGTGTAAGACCTCCAAATTTCTTCTTTTAAAAGACTATTTTGTTTTTTCTTAATATTTTGCAGTTACATATGACTTGTAACTTGTCAATTTCTGCAAAAAAGCTAGTTAGCTTTTTAATAGCAATTGCATTGAATCTGTAAATTATTTTTTGGAGTATTGCCATCTTAACAATATTCAGCCTTCTGATCCATGAACATAGGATGTCTTTACATTTATTTAGATGATTTTAAATTTCTTATAATGTTTTGCAGCTGTCAATGTTCAAGTTTTGCACTTTTTTGTTAACTATAACGTAGTTAAATCTAAATTAATACCTAGTATTCTGTTCTTTTATGTGCCATTATAAATATAATTATGTTTCCTAATTTATTTTTGGGTTGTTCATTGCTAATGAACAGAAATACAACTGATTTTTGTATATTGATTTTGAATGTTAACTTTGCAGAATTCATTTATGAATTCTAAGGTTTTTTAGTGGATTCCTTAGGCTTTTTTATGTATAAGATTATGTCATCTGCAAAAAGAGATAGTTTTATTCCTCTTTTCCAATCTAGGGGCCTTTTCTTGCCTAATTGCCCTGACTAGAAGCTCAAAATACGTGTTAAGTAGAGTGGCTTGAGAAGACATTCTTGTCTTGCCCCTGTTCTTAGAGGGAAAACATTCAGTCTTTCACCATTAAATAAGATATTTGTTGTGGGGTTTTTAAAGATGTCCTTTATCAGATTGAGGATTCCTTTCTCTTCCTAGTTTACTAAGTTTTTGCCAGAAAAGTATGTTCCTTTTGTCAAATATTTTTCTGCATCTGTTGAGGTGATCATATGCTTTTTTCCCTTTACTGTATTAAAATGGTTTATTACATTAATTCATTTTCTTGAGTTAAACCAACTTGGGATTATCCTACTTGGTTGTGGTATATAATAATAATTACTATATATATGATTGGAATTTGTTAGTGTTTTGTTGAAGATTTGTATATCTATATTCATAAAATATATTTTTTTTCCTTGTGATGTATTTAGTTTTGATATAAAGGTAATCCTGGCCTCATAGAGTGATTTCAGAAGTGTTTTCTCATCTGTTTTTCTGATGAATTGGCCATTATTCCTTGAATGTTTAGTCCAGTAAAACCCTCTGAACCTGGGCTTTTCTTTGTGAAAGTGTTTTTTCGTTACTAATTTTGTATCTTTACTTGTCACAAACCTATTCAGATTTTCTATTTTTTTAGTCAATTTCAGTAATTTACATCTTTCTAGGAATTGTTCATTTTATGTGGTTATTTGATTTGTCAGCATACAGTTGTTTATAATATTTTTAAACCCCTTTTTATTTTTGTCAGGTCAGTGGGGATATTTCTTTTATTCCTGATTTTAGTAATTTGAGTCTTCTCCCTCTTTATTTGGAGCAGTAAAGCTAAAGTTTTGTCATTTAAAAAACTCTTTCAAAGACTACTCTTTGAATTTACTGATCTTGTTCATTGTTTTCTATTCTCTTTTATTTGTTTCTCCTCTTTTTAAATATTTCCCCCTTTTGCTTCATTTTACTTCACTCTTTTTCTGCTTACTTAAGGTGGAAAGGTAGGAATCTGATTTGAGACTTTTCTTATTTTTTTGGCCATCCAGTTTTATTGAGATATAATTGAAATGCAACACTATAAGTTTAAGGTGTACAGCAGAATAATTTGACTTACATACATCATGAGATGATTACCACAATAAGTTTAGTAGACATCAATCATCTCATATAAATACAAAGTAAAAGGAGAAAAATAATTTTTTCCTTGTGATGAAAACTCTTAACAACTTTCATATATAACATACAGTAGTGTTAATTATATTAATCATGTTGTATATTATATCCCTAGGACTTATAAATGGAAGTTTGTACCTTTTGACCACTTTAATCCAATTTCCCCTACTCTTACCTTTCTCTTCAAGTAACCACAAATCTGATTTCTTTTTCTATGACTGTTTGCTTTTTGAAGTATGACTGATCTATAACATTCTGTTAGCTCCCAGTGCATATCTAGTGATTCAGTGTTTCTATACATTACAAAATGATCACCACAATAAGACTAGTTAATATACAAAGATATTACATTGTTATTGACTATATTTCCCATGCCATACATTTCATCCCTGTGACTCATTTATTTTGTAACTGGAAGTTTATACCTGTTAATTTCTCCCACCTATTTCACTCATCCCCTATGCCCTGTCCCTCTGGCAACCATCTCTTTGTTCTCTGTGTCTGTGACTCTGTTTCTGTTTTGTTATGTTTGTTCACTTGTTTTGTTTTTTAGATTCTACATGTAAGTGAAATCATACAGTATTTGTCTTTCTCTGAACGATTTCACTTAGCATAATACTCTCTAGGTCATCCATGTTGTCGCAAATGGCAACATCTAATTCTTTTTTATGTCTGGGTAATATTCCATTATATATATATTTCTGTTTTTCTGCCAGCACCATGCTGTTTTAATCTCTGTAGATTTGTAGTATAGTGTGAAGTCAGGGAGCCTGATACCTCCGACTCCATTTTTCTTTCCCAATATTGCTTTGGCTATTTGGGGTCTTTTGTGTTTCCATACAAATTTTAAAATTAATTGTTCTAGTTCTGTGAAAAATGCCATTGGTAGTTTAATAGAGATTGCATTGAATCTGTAGATTGCCTTGGTAGTATGGTCATTTTAACAATATTAATTCTTCTAGTACAAGAACACGGTATCTCTTTCCATCTGTTTGTGTTACCTTTAATTCTTTCATTGACGTCTTATAGTTTTTGGAGTACAGGTCTTTTGTCTCCTTAAGCAAGTTTATTCCTCAGTATTTTATTCTTTTTGATGCAATAGTAAATGAGATTGTATATGGTGTTAAAGAATGTTTTTGTTTCATTCTTTTACATGTAGCTGTCCAGTTTTCCCAGCACCACTTATTAAAGAGACTGTCTTTTCTCCACTGTGTATTCTTGCCTCCTTTGAGGTAGATTAATTGACCATAAGTGCGTGGGTTTATTTCTGGGCTGTCTGTCCTATTCCACTGATCTATGCTTCTGTTTTTATGCCAGTGCCATACTGTTTTGACTACTGTAGATTTGTAGTGTAGTCTGAAATCAGGGAGTGTTTACTGTTGGCCAATAATTGGAAGCCATTTCCAATATATGCTCCCATAGCACAACTTGTACCTTCTGTACTCTGATACATATTACCTGTAGTCAGTTGAATAATGCCTGCCCAAACACTTCAAATCCCAATTCTGGGAATTTGTAAAAGTTACTTGGGGAAGAGAGTCTTTGAAGATGCAATTAAGTTAAGGATCTTGATAGGAGGAGATTATCCTGGATTATCTGGTCAGGCCCTACATTCCCTCATATAAGATGGGTCCTTGTAAATGAGAGACACAGAGGAGAAACACATCAAAGAGAAGTCAATGTGATATGGCCTCAAGCCATGAATGCCGGCAACCTCCAGAGCCTGGAAAAGACAAAGAATGGATTCTTCCCTAGAACTTTTAAAGGAGACCAGCTCTGTCAACATCTTGATTTTGAACTTCTAGCTTCCAGGACTATGGGAGAATAAATTTGCTTTTTTTTTTTTTTTTAACATCTTTATTGGGGTATAATTGCTTTACAATGGTGTGTTAGTTTCTGCTTTATAACAAGGGAATCAGTTATACATATACATATGTTCCCATATCTCTTCCCTCTTGCGTCTCCCTCCCTCCCACCCTCCCTATCCCACCCCTCCAGGCGGTCACAAAGCACCAAGCCGATATCCCTGTGCCATGCGGCTGCTTCCCACTAGCTATCTACCTTACGTTTGTTAGTGTGTATATGTCCATGCCTCTCTCTCGCTTTGTCACAGCTCACCCTTCCCCCTCCCCATATCCTCAAGTCTGTTCTCCAGTAGGTCTGTGTCTTTATTCCTGTCTTACCCCTAGGTTCTTCATGACATTTTTTTCCTTAAATTTCATATATATGTGTTAGCATACAGTATTTGTCTTTTTCTTTCTGACTTACTTCACTCTGTATGACAGACTCTAGGTCTATCCACTGGCATTTTTCACAGAACTAGAACAAAAAATTTTGCAATTTGTATGGAAACACAAAAGACTCCGAATAGCCAAAGCAATCTTGAGAACGAAAAAAGGAGCTGGAGGAATCAGGCTCCCTGATTTCAGACTATACTACAAAGCTACAGTAATTTGCTTTTTTGTAAGCCATCCATTTTGAGGTAATTTGTTACAGAAGCTACAGGAAATTAATATATAGCCATAGCAATGATTTGTTTAATATTTTCTCTACTAGACTGAAAACCACAAAAACCTGGGTTATCTGTCTCATACACTTTGATAACTTCAGCACCTAGCAGAAGAGGGCTTGGCAGTAGTTGGTACTTTCAGGATACGTGCTGAAGGAATGAATTCATAGGCTATGATCCCTACATCACTCATAGTTTACTAACTGTATGAAATTACTGTATTTTTGGTTATCTGGCAAAGGAACTGAGAGGAAACTCTAAGTTTTATTTCTGAGAGAAAAGATGAAGTTTTGAGGGTAGTTTTGCTAGTCTGTGGACTTAGAATTTGGATTTCGAGCCTAGGAAGAGTGGATGTTCTCTGAGGAGGAGGGGGTGGGCCAGGAGAGCTGGTGGGTGGACATCTGAAATGGTGCTTCCCTGACACTATCCTCTAAGTTTCAACTAATTTCCTGGCTGGTCACTGCTGTGATTCATGCAGCTTCCCTGTCCTCTCACTGCAGATTGGTCTTGCATCATAAGGCAATGAAAGATTATCCATGGAGCCCAGAGTAGAAAAAGAAATGGCTCAAGATGTTAAAGGAGAGAAGTCAGAAAGGTCTGAAACCTAGTGAGGAACCACATGCATCACAGATAATTTGTGAGGGAGCACTTCAAATTTAACAAAGGTGGAATGCCTGGCTGTTTGGCCATATATAACTCTTAATGTATATAGTTATTTGAATATCCTGCTTTAGGCACTGCTGCTACTGAGACCTATTGTAAACCAGAAGAAATAAATAAATAAAATAAAAACCAAACTAACAAAAAGCATCAGGTGATTTGCTTTCAGTTTTGCAGTAAGCTCAGTCTGCTGGCACTACTGTTCAAAGAGGCTTTTGCCATTTGATTCATTGACTGCGTAATGAGTTTGCTCAGGTTAATCATCTTCTTGTGTTGTATGCCAGCATTTATGGGGCTGTCATGTTACTTCAGGTTATGCCTCAAGGTCTGACTAAGAACGTTGTGTGAGAGTGTGTGTGTGAGTGTGTGTGTGTGTGTGTGTGTGTGTGTTTGCAAGTAGGAAACCCTTTCATTTCAGAAATGAAAATGCATCTACTGTGTTGTCAGCATTAGACTAAGGGACAGATGGGCTAAAGGTTAAAAACGGGAGCCCTAGAGGGTATGTAGGTGTTGACTTTGGATCCTCCACTCAGAAGTAGTGAATTCATTCATGTGGCAGCCATGTAAGGTTAAATTTATCTCTTATCTCATTCCAAACTTATTATTTATTCTTCTCAGTCATGTACGGAAAATTTTGGCTCTTTGCTGTCTTTCCCACTGCCATGACTTATCCCCTGCTTCAGCTCCCACCCATGTCAAATTCTGTTTCTTGCATGAAGTTGCTTCAGTAAAAGGTGACATCTTTATTCTCTGAACTCCCCTACTACTTGACTTATATTTTTATCATGATCATCAAAATGGCAAAGGCCACCACTTATTGACTGTTCACTATATGCGAAATATTGGGTTATATCCTTTACATACATTATTTCATTTAATGATTACAGGTCTGCGAAGGAGGCTCTATTATCCCTATTTTACAGGTGAGAAAACAGATTTCGAGAGGTATAAAAGATTTGCACAAAATACACAACTTCTGAGTGGACGATCCAAAGTTCACACCTAGATCATCTCCAGAGCTCACATTTTTAACCTTTAACCCATACTCTCCCTTAGTCTAATATGGATAGCAGAGTAGATGAATTTTCTTTCCTAGATTGTATGATACTAAGGGTAGAGGTTTCATATTACTTCTTTCATTTCTCTAATCAGAATGCCCAGTACCCAGGGACACAATAGATATTGATTAGATAAGAAATCAATATCTAGAAGAAATTATTACAGTAAAAAAATTACTGGACCTTAATAATGTATTTCAGAGTAACTTAAGAAAGTTACACTGATGGTTACAACTAAGTCATTTTAAAATTTAAAAGGTGGCATTAATGGGTAAGCGTGATTGACTATGCCAAATATCTTTTTTCTTAAAGTTTCTTAAAGTTTTGTATGTAAATAATATATAAAATGAGATATTCAATCATAATTTTTTGAACTTTACGATCTAGATGATTTGGATCAGTTTATTAAAATGTTTTTGTCTAATGAACTTTCTGTGTCAACCTTATATATTAAATACATATTTCCATATTTCTTTATTAATCTTGTGCCTTTTTTTTTTTTTTGGCTTTGTTTCCAGGATGGCGTAGGGGTAGATGAGAAGCTATCTTTGCGGCGGGTAGCTGTGGTTGAAGATTTCTTTGACATTATCTATTCAATGCATGTGGAAACAGGGCCAAATGGAGAACAAATTCGGAAACATGCTGGACAAAAGAGAACTTACAAAGCAGTAAGTTAAAAAAACAAAAAAGGAAAAGAAAAAGGCATGCATTTTGAAATTTGATATTATATGCTTATTAAAGATGGGTTAAATAGCTATGAGTGTTCTATCTTCAACATAAATTAGACTATATCATGGTCACACCCAACATTTAAACTATTATTATTGAATTCTATTTTGGTTGTATGTTCACTAAGTCTGTTGCATATATTGCTAGAAACCTGTTTCTAGCATTATCATTTTCTTTTCTTTAAATGTGCATAAAATGTGGTAGTCCCAGTCAAATGCCCACAAATGGGAAGATTAGTTGTGTTATATATTCAATATATAATATGTGTTCAAATCATAATATATAAATTATCTACTGGAACATATGAACTTTTGTACTACCACTATTGTCTTAACAGTCCTTCCCCTTCAAAACATATTAATGTGTTCAGGTATTTCTTATTTAATACTTATAGTCACATGAATAAGAAAATTTTATGTGCTTTTCTTATGTTACCTTATATTAAATACATTTGCCCTGAAGGGTATGCCTTTCTTAATTTTCCAGTATAAGTTATCTAAAAAT
This sequence comes from Phocoena sinus, assembly GCF_008692025.1. NCBI lineage: Eukaryota > Metazoa > Chordata > Mammalia > Artiodactyla > Phocoenidae > Phocoena > Phocoena sinus. Next base: position 41,019,986 of record NC_045776.1, read on the forward strand.
ATGTGTTATTTTCATAGGCCTAGTGCCCTTGAACATTTAAAAATGAAAATATATAATGCTTTTATTGTAAATTATCTAGAAAACAGATGTAACTAACTGTTAGATATTGAATATATATTGTCAAAATGGAGTTATATATTATTTCTAAAGTTCTTAATTATACTTACTGTTCGATCTAGACACTTTAATCTAGTTTTTTATTTAATTAAACATTTTATGAAATCATCTTACTATAGATAATTCATCCTTTCTAGGAAAATTGAAGAGTAAATTATTCTTTTCCAATATGAGCAAAGTGTACATCAGAAATACTTTATCAGCAATCAGAATAATATCCTTTTTTAAAATTCTTATTGAACTTTGCTTTTGGCTACCTTTATATTAACTGTTTTCAGCTATATTTATACACAATATCAGTCTGGATCCATTTTTTTTTCAGATACAGAAAAATGTGTGAAATGCTCAAAGTTTCAAATACAGGTACATATGTTTGAAAATTAGCTACTGAGCATAAGAAATAGCTTCTTTTCCATAACTATTTTTTGCTATATCTCCAGGGTCATATTGAATCTTTATAGTTGCATAATAACCCCTAATACATGTTGTATTTATCTCTCCTTCTCTATGGTTTTGTTTCTTGGCTGTTTCCAAATTGCATGGTTTGTGGGCAGGCACTATTGTAAGTTTCCTTACATAACTCTGCCACATAAACTTTCTTTTGACTTACATATCTGAGGAGACATCTTTATCATGACTAATGATAATGACCCAGCTTCTTAAGATACTTTGGCGTAGACTAATGTTACTGAACATACTCATTTTGCCTGCCTCCTAAGCCAGGGTTGTATCTCTGGATACTAATAGGGAAAAAAACTGTATATTGATCTACTAATATCACTAACTGTGTACTCTTATGATAATTCATTTTCACAAAATAGCTACCTAAACTTGATAGGACTTTGTAAGGTAGGAATACATAAGTTCAGTTGTATTCAATGAAAACAAACCAACAAAAAACAAGTGGCTTCACCGTCAGGAGTAGTGTGGCAGCCAAATCTGTTTAGGTGCCAAAAGCAATTTAAAGTGATTTAATCTTTGAAATCCACTTATTAGAGACCTTTAATTAAAAGAGAAATATGACATAATCCCAAGTCTCTCACCCGGTGTTTTCCTAAATGCAATGTAGAGAATCTGATCCACTGCCATAATGCATGCTAAACACTTCCAATAAATTGGTAAACACATTTCCAACATATATCATTTTGCATCAACGTTTTGAAGATGTTTTCTGCATTTTGGGGTAGGGCTGGATACCAACTTTGAATGTATAAATAGTATCTGAAACATCATCCATTCCCTCTTGAGGATGTCCTATCTGAAGGTTCTTTTCTTTCCCAAGTTTATTTTTTGTTTCCACATCTAAAGTAGTCTCACCTTTTCCTAATATCGTGAAGGTTTCTTCTGGCCTCACTTTCTGCCTTCTGGTATTTCTCAACTGAATCCTAACTAGAAAACATTTCCATTTTATGGAGTAATAATAGATTGTAGGAAAAAAAAGGAAAAACCACTGCTGCATTGCCAGCAAAACTGTGCACGTGACGCCACAATGAATTTAATTCTAATGTTAATATAAATGTTCAACTAATGGGGCATAAAACTAAATGCAATTTGAAATGAAATGGTGTAGTGCTATTAGGGCCCTAGACTGTTGGGTCAGAATTTAGTTCTCAATACTAATGCTGGAACTGGCTAGTCACTGGTAGAATTAGCTAGATACCTATCGCAGTTATAATGGTTCCCATTAAGATTAATATTTTTTTCCTACTTCTAACACATTAGCTCATAGAGCATGCACGATTATTGACTTTCTTTTTCTCCCTTATCCTACATGGCCAAGAAACCATACTTATACAACTAATCATTAAAACGTGTCATTTTGTCTTAATAATATTACCAATAGATTTAGCGGTCATTTTATTTACTTTGCCTTTTTTGCAAATCTTTCTATGTTTTCACTCTGCAGGAAATGGTGGTCCTTTAATATTGGATTAACTTTTGAATGCTATTTGTTTTTACCTATCTGCAGTATATCATTCCTTGAAATATCTAGTCGTTATACAACTTAAATTTTATTGCAATCTGATCTGACTAGAGAAAAAAATTAGAGGGTGTATATTCTGTTACTCATGAGCTCTTTTTAAAAATCCACATAAAATGACACATTTTAGGAATATGTAAAGGCTATCATAAGTAATTTTTTTTAGTCATTGTTGAATTCTACTGTCTTTTAGGTCTTTTCTTCCCCCCTTCATTTGTCCCTGTGTATATATTAACCTTTACTGGTGCACTGAATGTGTTTCCTTCAATATTTTTGGTTGATTATCTACATTAACAGTGGAGAAGAAGTGGGAATCATTCAGGTATCACTTATATTTGAACTTAAGTATATCTTTCTACTGAAAATTGAATGCGAGTGTGCTTAGCAATTTGGAAAGTGACTTCAAAATTAATGTGGTAACATTGTTAAAAAAAAAAATCATGAATGCAGGAAGTTGTCTTCCAGTCCTTAACTTTTCTCAGCTATTGTCTGAATTCTACCTTCAGGGAATATATGACTCTTCTCTAGTTGTCTTTTATGTCTTGCATTTCATCACAGGCTAAAGCACAGCTGCCTTTCCAGAAAGGTTTCTTCAGTTATGGTCCGATTAAAGATAAAGTTTCAAAACTCTTTCTTGCTACATGTAAAATAAAAGTAACTGGTGGAAATCCAGGAACTAGCAGGGAAAGTCAGTGTTTTCAGTGGAGAGAACAGTCTGCATATATATGTGTATATGTACACACACACACACACACAACTTGTGGTGTGATACAGTAAGTTTACATGTATTACTCACATACATAGCTGCCAATAATTACGTTCATTTAATTCCGAGTGGAGAGCATATGCTATAGCTAAAAGAAAATAGGCTAGAAGCCAGACAAACTCAGTTTCAAATTTCAAATCTAGTACTTCCTATCTGTGTCACTTTTGGCCAATTATTTACTTTTTTTCTCCTCCTGTTTAGAGGGAGATAATGATATGCATGGTGTGGCAAAATAAATGAGTTAATATGCATGAAGTGCTTTCCTTATGGTCAACTTTTGAATAATGTTTTTTCTCCTTTATGCAATCACTAGTCATGTTCCAGGTAGAAGGACAAACGGGACAATCAACATAGTTCCATCGTTGCCCTAATTATAATTATGGATGTAATTTCCTCTGCTTGCCCCAATGCCTCCGTGTTGGGAGAGAGATGAATAGTAATAACTTAGGCATTCTCTTATGTACATCTTATAAATGTCACTATCGCTGGCAGTCCACAGTGTAACTGTTTTCCAAGCTTTGACCGGGCTGAAGGGAAGCATGGAAAAAGCCAGGTTACCTGTGTTTAGGAGCTCTCCTGCTAGATGAAGTTTATGAGAATTTCAGTTGTTTCATTTGCTTTTACCCAAGTTTCAGTCTTACGTTAATTTTAAATTGCTTTTCTGAAAAATTTTAAAACTGGATCTCTTTAAAAAATTGCTTTCAATATGAATAGAATATTCCTTTCCAGGGACCTGCTGTAGAAAAATAATATATTAGGCAGAATGTCTGTATCCCTACTCTGAATGTTAAAAAGGAGAAGTCTTTATTCTAGCAGGCCTACAACTCTTAACCTTAAAACTTCAGTTAGTGTCATTTTATCCTGTTCTGTTTTATTAATATCTATTGGTTCGGTGTCTCTACTGCTAAATGGGGTTTTTTAACTTGCACCCTTTGGGCTAATTTGCTATATCAAATTTCCCAGAATTCTTGTCAACTTAGAATGAGGCAAATGACCAAAATTTGCAGCCATTGTGGTGTGAAAAAAATAACACTAAATTAAAACTCAAAAGTTCCTAGCAATTAATTTACCCTCTTTTTGACTTAGGCTACAGTTTTTGCACATATAAAATGAGGGGACTATATTTCTGTTTTTTTTCCAGCTCTGAAGGAATTACAGCAGTTTTCATGGTGTGTGTGGAGCCATTACTGTGGAAGGGGCACAAGGAAAATAGTAACCAAAGTGAGCAAATAGGTTGGCACAAGAAATGTTCAAACATAGGGAAATGCCTCCTGCTCTTGGAAAAGTAGATTGGCTGATGAGCAAAGCAGAGAGATAGAAGATTTTGGCTTCATAATCATCTAGAGAGCTCTCCTATAAATAATAATAATGATGATGGTAATAATCACGAAAAGGATGGGTAGTCATTAGACTTCCTATATCTAGGATTTTAAAATAGTGATATAAGAAAGGCCATAAAAATGACTCTCAAGTGTCAGCAGATTTTCACTGCTCTCCATTTTTGTTAAAAATTTTGCAGTAATCTGAACCATGTTGTCAACGGATGGCTACTTAAGTTATAATGTGATTTTAAGCGACAGTGCAACAGATGTGACCACACCTAAAATTTCGTTGTAAACATAAATGATGCTGTGAACATCAGTGTTGCTTGTCTTATAGTCCTATAGTCTGAGACACTGTTGAAATAGGGGGTTATATCTATTTCTGTGATTAGTACCAAGAACGCCGTGCTCTCTAAGTACATTTCCCTTCCCTATCACAATTACTCAAGGTTTACAATTAGAATTTAATTTCTTTAGATTAAAGTGCTGACCTATATATCTTTATATGGACTTCAAATATCCTTGGGCAACAGAAGCTAGAGAATAAATTAGGCTGATAGCAGTCATTGATATTTTGTATGATCATTTTGTAAATGTGTTTGTCTCTCATATCTAGCGGGGTTTAACTCAAGAATAGATAGGAAAGAAATGTGTGACATGCCATACATAGACCTACTGATGTTCCAAGTAGCATAGCATTGTCCTGATTTTTGTGTGAACCCCAGTGTGGCGTCATGTGTAATAGCCTTTGGCATGTATCTTATAGAAGTTGAGAACTCATGTTATCAACATGAATTGATATTGGCTCATCAATATCTTGAGCTTTGGCTCAAGATGAGCCAAAATATTGGCTATATTCCCCATACTGTACATCCTTGAGCCTGTCTTACACCCAGTAGTATGTACCTGCCACTCCTCCACTCCTATATTGCTCCTCCCCCCACAACTGGTAACCACTAGTTTGTTCTCTATATCTGTGAGTCTGCTTCTTTTTGTTATATTCACTAGTTAGTTGTAGTTTTTAGATTCCACACATAAGTGATATCATACAATATTTGTCTTTCTCTGACTTATTTCCCTTAGCATAATGCCCTCCAAGTCCATCCATGTTGCTGCAAATGGAAAAATTTCGTTATTTTTTTTCTTTATTTATAGCTAGGGTCAAAGTTAAAAAAAGTCTTGTAGTCCCTAATGGTGGGGAACCATGTCTGTTTCTCATATTACTGTATAATCACAGCTTAGTAAAAGAACCGTCTCATGGTAGAGTATTCCATAGATACTCGTTGAAGGAAAAAAATTAACTCGTCTCTGTGAAGTCCTCGCCTTTTTGATACCAACTAAGTAGATGTTACTATAAATAGAGATAATGAAATAAGATCAGAGCTGTAGCCGGTGGCTGTAAAGACCCTGCACTACACAACTCATGTTTACCTTGAACAGCACCCTGGATTTCTGCAATTTTGCAGGCTATGAATAAGGTAACAAAATTATTTAACACAAGTGCTCCCCCCTTGCTTTTCAGGGAAAACTTTGATGCTGCATTAAATTATGCTATCATCTTAGAGGCAGGATATAAACACATCACTTACATTTCCATACATTGGTTTATTTCTTATCAGATGCACACCCATATCCACATATCCCCCCGCACACATAATAGGTTTTATAAAGGTGATTATTACTAAATATTGAACAGCTATTAAACATGGTACACATAATATTAAACCTACATTTATGGAGGAAGAGTCTCATTGTTTTAGATAACTAAAAATATTATTCAGACTAAGAAGTCAGATGTGTAAAATCATCTCAGAAGGAAAAAATAAATCAGTGGCATGAGAATTAGAGTTATTAAATAACAATCTTAAAACAGAAGAATGGTGTTCTGCCATTCATCAAAATTGATTTATTTATTATGTAGGTGTAGTGAGAATTATCACAGGTGAGCAGAGTAACAGTGCAAATCCTGTATACTCAGAACCTTTCTTTTAGGTAGTAGAGACCGTCAAAAGACATAACTCACCCAAACCAGTTGATCACCAACTAATGTCACAAACCCCGTCATTAATAATTTTCGTATTATTGTGAATAGGTATATTCCTTGAAAGGGAATTAACCTTCTGGAGAAACAGCATTATGTCCAGCCTGATAAATTGCTACTTCAGTGCACCCTTGTGGTGAAAATGTGCCAGTGCAGCTTTTAAAACTACTCGGAAGATTAGTACCTACTAGTGGGTGATTCTTCTTCAGATCCAGAGGTTCCTGGGTACTGTGATGATGTAATCAATAAAATCTCCTGAATTTCTTACAGTATATGCACCTGTATAAATACCTATATATGTATTTAATTGGGATAAAATATAATAGGAAAGAGGGCTAGGACATGGGCTCTTGGTGTGACGTAATAAAAAATGGTGCCAGCTTTGATGTCAGCTAGACGTGGGTTCAAATCCTGGTTAGGTAAGTTCTATATGTGTGACTTGGGTATGTGTTATTTTTAGGGTTGCTTTGAGGCTCATAAATAATGTATGTAAAGGTTTTAACTTAATAATTGCTTCAAACATATTATGATAGTGAGGTAATGTGATTTAAAAAATATGGCATTGTGGGGTAACAGATTCTATAAACAGATTTTTTTCTATTAACTAGATATTGAGAGGTCTATTTCTTTCTTTGTATCATCTGTGATCCCCAGTGGCCCAAGGATAACATGCACCCATGTCTTCATTCATGACTTTTCCAGAATTGAAAGTGTTATTCACTAACTTCATCTGCTGCAATTATAGTCAGTTCATCATAAGTAACGAGTGACAAGCCTTTACCTGTTTTTTATGTTTATCTGCTCTACTCCTCATCCTCTCCTCTACCTTCATTTTTCTGGGAATGTCCTCTCCCACATCACAGCCGTATTTGAGCATTGCTCTGTTCCTTAACCCTAGCAATCGGAAAGGAGGTGAATCATGAAAGAAACAGATTTTGAGAATTTGGAATTTGGACCAAGAAATTTCTGTCTTGGTGTGTTTTAATTCTTCAGTGGAGAACATATGAACGTGCTATCTTTTGTTATATGTATCCATTAGTTTGCATAGTTATTTGTTTAGTCTAAAGCAATATTTCTCAATAGGGCACTATAGACTTTGGAGTCAGACAGTTGGCATTGCCCCAAGTACTCAGAGCTTTATCCTTAACCCCTGGGGTCGAAGTTTCAGCAACACAAGTCGCAGTTATTCCGTTTTCAAAAGTCACCTTGTTACTGAACACAAGTTCACGTGCCCAACACGTGGTGAGGCCAAATAAACCAAAACGTTGGAGTTGGGAGCACAGAAAGGTTTATTGGAAGCCCATGCAAGGAGACAGGTGGCTCGTGCCCCAAAACCCCCAAACCCCTGGAAGGGTTTCAGTAGAGCACTTTTAAAGGCAAGGTGAGGGAGGGGTGTGGTTAGTTGTTGCAAACTTCTTGGTGTCAGAGTCCTTTGTTCTTGCAGCGGTCCACTTAGGTCAAGTTACAATGTTTCTGCAAACCTCCAACAAGACAAATGCTATGCTCTGCTCTGCAACTTTTTATCTCTATATGAATGGACTGTTAAAGGTCAGAGGCTTGAGGATAGGCTATCCTGTATATTTCAGGCTATAGGCAACATTCTTTTAGTAAAGGCGCAAGCCAGCATGACCAAGCACCAGCAACAGAGCACAAAGGTTAACGTAAAAGGAGCAGATCTAATATGAAGCCAGATTTGTTCTTCCCTATTGTAAGCTCTAGAGTACAGTAAACACACAAGTTGAGAGCTGTTTTCTAAAGGAAACCATGTTGCTAGTTCTTTACTGGGCATCTCAGAAAAATGTTTTCATTATTTGCCAGTTGTGGAGCAGTTGAACAATCCAGACAATGAATTCTGCATCCGTTATCTCATTATTAGCATCTCACAGACTCTGCAGTTTTCACACACATATGAGGGTTGTGCGACTCATTGCACTCCCTAGAGAAGTGAAGACTAACCTCCTCCAGTTTTCTTTTTTTTGTACATCTTTACTGGAGTATAATTGCTTTACAATGGAATTGTTAGTTTCTGCTTTATAACAAAGTGAATCAGTTATACATATACATATGTTCCCATATCTCTTCCCTCTTGCGTCTCCCTCCCTCCCTCCCTCCCTCCCACCCTCCCTATCCGACCCCTCTAGGTGGTCACAAAGCACCGAGCTGATCTCCCTGTGCTATGCGGCTGCTTCCCACTAGCTATCTATTTTACGCTTGGTAGTGTATATATGTCCATGCCACTCTCTCATTTTGTCACAGCTTACCCTTCGCCCTCCCCATATCCTCAAGTCCATTCTCTAGTAGGTCTGTGTCTTTATTCCTGTCTTATCCCTAGGTTCCTCATGACATTTTTTTTTCTTAAATTCCATATATATGTGTTAGCATAAGGTATTTGTCTTTCTCTTTCTGACTTACTTCACTCTGTACGACAGACTGTATGTCCATCCACCTCATTACAAATAGTTCAATTTCGTTTCTTTTTATGGCTGAGTAATATTCCATTGTATATATGTGCCACATCTTCTTTATCCATTCATCCGATGATGGACACTTAGGTTGTTTCCATCTCCTGGCTATTGTAAATAGAGCTGCAATGAATATTTTGGTACATGACTCTTTTTGAATTATGGTTTTCTCAGGGTATATGCCCAGTAGTGGAATTGCTGGGTCATATGGTAGTTCTATTTGTAGTTTTTTAAGGAACCTCCATACTGTTCTCCATAGTGGCTGTACCAATTCACATTCCCACCAGCAGTGCAAGAGTGTTCCCTTTTCTCCACACCCTCTCCAGCATTTATTGTTTCTAGATTTTTTGATGATGGCCATTCTGACTGGTGTGAGATGATATCTCATTGTAGTTTTGATTTGCATTTCTCTAATGATTAATGATGTTGAGCATTCTTTCATGTGTTTGTTGGCAGTCTGTATATCTTCTTTGGAGAAATGTCTATTTAGGTCTTCTGCCCATTTTTGGATGGGGTTGTTTGTTTTTTTGTTATTGAGCTGCATGAGCTGCTTATAAATTTTGGAGATTAATCATTTGTCAGTTGCTTCATTTGCAAATATTTTCTCCCATTCTGAGGGTTGTCTTTTGCTCTTGTTTATGGTTTCCTTTGCTGTGCAAAAGCTTTGAAATGTCATTAGGTCCCATTTGTTTATTATTGTTTTTATTTTCATTTCTCTAGGAGGTGGGTCAAAAAGGATCTTGCTGTGATTTATGTCATAGAGTGTTCTGCCTATGTTTTCCTCTTAGAGTTTGATAGTTTCTGGCCTTACATTTAGGTCTTTAATCCATTTTGAGCTCATTTTTGTGTATGATGTTAGGGAGTGATCTAATCTCATACTTTTACATGTACCTGTCCAGTTTTCCCAGCACCACTTATTGAAGAGGCTGTCCTTTCTCCTGTACATTCCTGCCTCCTTTATCAAAGATAAGGTGACCATATGTGTGTGGGTTTATCTCTGGGCTTTCTATCCTGTTCCATTGATCTATCTTTCTGTTTTTGTGCCAGTACCATGCTGTCTTGATTACTGTAGCTTTGTAGTATAGTCTGAAGTCAGGGAGCCTGATTCCTCCAGCTCCGTTTTTTGTTCTCAAGGTTGCTTTGGCTATTCGGGGTCTTCTGCGTTTCCATACAAATTGTGAAATGTTTTGTTCTAGTTCTGTGAAAAATGCCAGTGGTAGTATGATAGGGATTACATTGAATCTATAGATTGCTTTGGGTAGTAGAGTCATTTTCACCCTGTTGATTCTTCCAATCCAAGAACATGCTATATCTCTCCATCTCTTTGTATCATCTTTGATTTCTTTCATCAGTGTCATATAATTTTCTGCATACAGGTCTTTTGTCTCCTTAGGTAGGTTTACTCCTAGATATCTTATACTTTTTGTTGCAGTGGTAAATGGTAGTGTTTTCTTGATTTCACTTTCAGATTTTTCATCATTAGTGTATAGGAATGCAAGAGATTTCTGTGCATTAATTTTGTATCCTGATACTTTACCAAATTCATTGATTAGCTCTAGTAGTTTTCTGGTAGCATCTTTAGGATTCTCTATGTATAGTATCATGTCATCTGCAAGCAGTGACAGTTTTACTTCTTCTTTTCCGATTTGGATTCCTTTTATTTCCTTTTCTTCTCTGATTGCTGTGGCTAAAACTTCCAAAACTATGTTGAATGAGAGTGGCGAGAGTGGGCAACCTTGTCTTGTTCCTGATCTTAGTGGAAATGCTTTCAGTTTTTAACCACTGAGGATGATGTTGGCTGTGAGTTTGTCATATATGGCCTTTATTATGTTGAGGTAAGTTCCCTCTATGCCTACTTTCTGGAGGGTTTTTATCATAAATGGGTGTTGGATTTTGTCGAAAGCCTTCTCTGCATCTATTGAGGTGATCATAAGGTTTTTCTCCTTCACTTTGTTTATATGGTGTATCACGTTGATTGATGTGCATATATTGAAGAATCCTTGCATTCCTGGAATAAACCCCACTTGATCATGGTGTATGATCCTTTTAATGTGCTGTTGAATTCTGTTTGCTAGTATTTTGTTGAGGATATTTGCATATATGTTCATCAGTGATATTGGCCTGTAGTTTTCTTTCTTCGTGACATCCTTGTCTGGTTTTGCTATCAGGGTGATGGTGGCCTCGTAGAATGAGCTTGGGAGTGTTCCTCCCTCTGCTATATTTTGGAAGAGTTTGAGGAGGATAGGTGTTAGCTCTTCTCTAAACGTTTGATAGAATTCGCCTGTGAAGCCATCTCGTCTGGGGCTTTTGTTTGTTGGAATATTTTTAACCACAGCTTTAATTTCAGTGCTTGTGATTGGTCTTTTCATATTTTCTATTTCTTCCTGATTCACTGTTGGCAGGTTGTGCAATTCTAAGAATTTGTCAATTTCTTCCAGGTTGTCCATTTTATTGGCATAGAGTTGATTGTAGTAATCTCTCATGATCTTTTGTATTTCTGCAGTGTCAGTTGTTACTTCTCATTTTTCATTTCTAATTCTATTGATTTGGGTCTTCTCCCTTTTTTTCTTGATGAGTCTGGCTAATGGTTTATCAATTTTGTTTATCTTCTCAAAGAACTAGCTTTTAGTTTTGTTAATCTTTGCTATCGTTTCCTTCATTTTTTTTCATTTATTTCTGATCTGATCTTTATGATTTCTTTCCTTCTGCTTACTTTGGGGTCCTTTTGTTCTTCTTTCTCTAATTGCTTTAGGTGCAAGTTTAGGTTCTTTATTCGAGATGTTTCCTGTTTCTTAAGGTAGGATTGTATTGCTATAAACTTCACTCTTAGAACTGCTTTTGCTGCATCCCATAGGTTTTGGGTCTTCGTGTCACCATTGTCATTTGTTTCTAGGTATTTTTTGATTTCCTCTTTGATTTCTTCAGTGATCACTTCGTTATTAAGTAGTGTATTGTTTAGCCTCCATGTGTTTGTGTTTTTTACAGATCTTTTCCTGTAATTGATATCTAGTCTCATAGCATTGTCGTCGGAAAAGATACTTGACACAATTTCAATTTTCTTAAATTTACCAAGGCTTGATTTGTGACCCAAGATATGATCTATCCTAGAGAATGTTCCATGAGCATTTGAGAAGAAAGTGTATTCTGTTGTTTTTGGATGGAGTGTCCTATAAATATCAATTAAGTCCATTTTGTTTAATGTATCATTTTTTTTTTTTTTAAATTTATTTTTATTTTTTTTGCGGTACGTGGGCCTCTCACCATTGTGGCCTCTCCCGTTGTGGAGCACATGCTCCGGACGCGCAGGCTCAGCGGCCATGGCCCACGGGCCCAGCCGCTCCACGGCACGTGGGATCTTCCCAGACCGGGGCACGAGCCTGTGTCCCCTGCATCGGCAGGCGGACTCCCAACCACTGCGCCACCAGGGAAGCCCTGTTAAATGTATCATTTAAAGCTTGTGTTTCCTTATCTATTTTCATTTTGGGTGATCTGTCCATTGGTGAAAGTGGGGTGTTAAAGTCCCCTACTATGACCGTGTTACTGTTGATTTTCCCTTTTATGGCTGTTAGTATTTGCCTTATGTATTGAGGTGCTCCTATGTTGGGTGCATAAATATTTACAATTGTTATATCTTCTTCTTGGATCGATCCCTTGATCATTATGTAGTGTCCTTCTTTGTCTCTTCTAATAGTCTTTATTTTAAACTCTATTTTGTCTGATATGAGAATTGCTACTCCAGCTTTCTTTTGGTTTCCATTTGCATGGAATAACTTTTTCCATCCGCTTACTTTCAGTCTGTATGTGTCTCTAGGTCTGAACTGGGTGTCTTGTAGACAGCATATATATGGGTTTTGTTTTTGTATCCATTCAGCCAATCTGTGTCTTTTGGTGGGAGCATTTAGTCGATTTTCATTTAAGGTAATTATCGATATGTATGTTCCTATTCCCATTTTCTAAATTGTTTTGGGTTCGTTATTGTAGGTCTTTTCCTTCTCTTGTGTTTCTTGCCTAGAGAAGTTCCTTTAGCATTTGTTGTAAAGCTTTTTTGGTGGTGCTGAACTCTCTCAGCTTTTGCTTGTCTGTAAAGTTTTTAATTTCTCCATCAAATCTGAATGAGATCCTTGCTGGGTAGAGTAATCTTGGTTACAGGTTTTTCTCTTTCATCACTTTAAATATGTCCTGCCAGTCCCTTCTGGCTTGCAGAGTTTCTGCTGAAAGATCAGCTGTTAACCTTATGGGGATTCCCTTGTGTGTTATGTGTTGTTTTTCTCTTGCTGCTTTTAATATGTTTTCTTTGTATTTAATTTTTGACAGTTTGATTAATATGTGTCTTGGTATATTTCTCCTTGGATTTATCTGTATGGGACTCTGTGCTTCCTGGACTTGATTAACTATTTCCTGTCTCATATTAGGGAAGTTTTCAACTATAATCTCTTCAAATATTTTCTCAGTCCCTTTCTTTTTCTCTTCTTCTTCTGGAACCCCTATAATTCGAATGTTGGTGTGCTTAATGTTGTCCCAGAGGTCTCTGAGACTGTCCTCAGTTCTTTTCATTCTTTTTTCTTTATTCTGCTCTGTAGTAGTTATTTCCACTATTTTATCTTCGCAGTCAGTTATCTGTTCTTCTGCCTCAGTTATTCTGCTATTGATCCCACCTAGAGTATTTTTAATTTCATTTATTGTGTTGTTCATCACTGCTTGTTTCATCTTTAGTTCTTCTAGGTCCTTGTTAAATGTTTCTTGCATTTTGTCTATTCTATTCCCAAGATTTTGGATCATCTTTACTATCATTATTCTGAATTCTTTTTCAGGTAGACTGCCTATTTCCTCTTCATTTGTTAGGTCTGGTGGGTTTTTATCTTGCTCCTTCATCTGCTGTGTGTTTTTCTGTCCTCTCATTTTGCTTATCTTACTGTGTTTGGGGTCTCCTTTTCGCAGGCTGCAGGTTCGTAGTTCCCGTTGTTTTTGGTGTCTGTCCCCAGTGGCTAATGTTTGTTCAGTGGGTTGTGTAGGCTTCCTGGTGGAGGGGACTAGTGCCTGTGTTCTGGTGGATGAGGCTGGATCTTGTCTTTCTGCTGGGCAGGTCCTCATCTGGTGGTGTGTTTTGGGGTGTCTGTGGGCTTATGATTTTAGGCAGCCTCTCTGCTAATGGGTGGGGTTGTGTTCCTGTCTTGCTAGTTGTTTAGCATAGGGTGTCCAGCACTGTAGCTTGCTGGTCGTTGAGTGAAGCTGAGTGCTGGTGTTGAGATGGAGATCTCTGGGAGATTTTCTCCATTTGATATTATGTAGAGCTGGGAGGTCTCTTGTGGACCAGTGTCCTGAAGTTGGCCCTCCCACCTCAGAGGCACAGCACTGCCTCCTGGCTGCAGCACCAAGAGCCTTTCATCCACACGGCTCGGAATAAAATGGAGAAAAAGTAGAATGAAAGAAAGAAAGAAAGAAAGAAAGAAAGAAAAGAAAGGAGGGTGGGAGGAAGGAAGGAGGGAAGGAAGGAAAGAAGATAAAATAAAATAAAGTGAGTTAAAATAAAATAAAGTTATTAAAATAAAAAATAATTATTAAGAAAAAAGAATTTTTTTAAAGAAAAAAAATGGATGGATAGAACCCTAGGACAAATGGTGAAAGCAAAGCTATACAAAGTCTCACACAGAAGCATACACATACACACTCACAAAAAGTGGAAAAGGGGAAAAAATAAAAAATATTGCTCTCAAAGTCCATCTCCTCAATTTGGGATTATTCATTGTCTCTTCAGGTATTCCACAGATGCAGGGTACATCAAATTGATTGTGGAACTTTAATCCACTGCTTCTGAGGCTGCTGGGAGAGATTTCCCTTTCTCTTCTTTGTTCTCACAGCTCCCGGGGCTCAGCTTTGGATTTGGCCCCGCCTCTGTGTGTAGGTCCCTGGAGGGCGTCTGTTCTTCGCTCAGACAGGACAGGGTTAAAGGAGCAGCTGCTTCGGGGACTCTGGCTCACTCAGGCCGGCGTGAGGGAGGGGCACGGAGTGTGGGGCAAGCCTGCGGCGGCAGAGGCCGTCATGACGTTAGAGCAGCCTGAGGCGCGCCCTGCGTTCTCCCGGAGTAAGTTGTCCCTGGATCCCGGGACCCTGGCAGTGGTGGGCTGCACAGGCTGCCCGAAAGGGGGGGGGTGTGGAGAGTGACCTGTGCTGGCACATAGGCTTCTTGGAGGCGGCAGCAGCAGCCTTAGCGTCTCATGCCTGTCTCTGTGGTGCGCGCTGTTAGCCGCATCTCACGCCCGTCTCTGGAGCTCCTTTAAGCAGCGCTCTTAATCCTCTCTCCTCGCGCACCAGGAAACAAAGAGGGAAGAAAAAGTCTCTTGCCTCTTCGGCAGGTCCAGACTTTTCCCCGGACTCCCTCCCGGCTATCCGTGGTGCACTAACTCCCTGCAGGCTGTGTTCACGCCACTAACCCGAGTCCTCTCCCTGTGCTCCGACCAAAGCCCGAGCCTCAGTTCCCAGCCCTACCCGTCCCGGCGGGTGAGCAGACAAGTCTCTCAGGCTGGTGAGTGCCGGTCGCCACCGATCCCCTGTGCAGGAATCTCTCCGCTTTGTCCTTCGCATCCTATTGCTGTGCTCTCCTCCGCGGCTTCAAAGCTTCCCCCTCCGCCACCTGCAGTCTCTGCCCGCGAAGGGGCTTCCTAGTGTATGGAAACCTTCCCTGCTTCACAGCTCCCTTCCATTAGTGCAGGTCCCGTCCCTATTCTTTTGTCTGTGTTTATTCTTTTTTCTTTTGCTCTACCCAGGTACGTGGGGACTTTCTTGCCTTTTGGGAGGTCTGAGGTCTTCTGCCAGCATTCAGTAGGTGTTCTGTAGGAGTTGTTCCACGTGTAGATGTATTACTGGTGTATCTGTGGGGAGGAACGTGATCTCCACGTCTTACTCTTCCGCCATCTTCAGGAAAAATTTTCACCTCCATTTTTCTTCCGTTTTCTCTAAGATGGCTAAATCTTGCCTGCTTTAAATGACTGTGGCAGCAGTATTCTTGGCCACCTGTTGTAAAAGAAGTGCTGTCTTCCCACTGCCTAGCAGGTCTTATTGAGGGTAACGTTTAACCAAGGAAGCTGCAACAGGAGCCAAGGAAAACTTGAACATGCCATTGAATTCTAGACCAGAAAGGTTGGATTCAACTTGTTTGCCCCTAAGCCCCAGAAAAAACACTAATATATCACAGAATATACATTCTTCAGGAAACATCAGGAGAAGGAGTCATTTCCCCACTCTTCCATGTGTGTAATTGTATATTTTAATGTAGCTCTTCATGCTGCAAGTAATTGTATAAATATTTGCTTTGCAGAGCCATTTTATTTACATGCAACATTTAAAAATTCTCTTTATTTTACTATTAGGAAACACATATGAAGAAAAACTTTTTCAGTGCCCATCTGCTCATTTTTTCATCTAATGTAAGAATTCCCTGTTATGACAGTCTGTTCCTTAACAGCCAGATATTCTAACGTAAAAAGAGACACAAAAACATTACCCATAACTTTGGAGACATACCTCCAGATTATTGGGCTCTCTCTCTTTTCGATATTGTCACATTTGCTCAGTTGATGACTATTTTAATAATTGTAAAATACAACTCCAAGTTAAAGATGTTCATCATTATAATGAAGATAAAACAATAGAAAATAAAGTTATTTTCTGCAAAGCAATATAGCTAAATTTGAAGTGTTATCAGTGGAGCAAAAACTATTTCTGATAAAAAGGAATTAGCTATAATTAACTTAAATCACGTTCTATTTCTTGTTTGCCGACACCTCGATGTACTAATGCATGGTGATGTGGTGCCCAATTCATACGGTTGCCCTGGAATGCTGTTAACTGCTCTCTGTTTTCCTCCTCTAGTTCCTTTTCATCATATAGCAGATTTCTGTGTCTTGGCCCGGGTTCACTGTCTTTGCCTCTTGCCTCGCACTTGTACCATTACTCTATCCCTGGAGGATACAGACTGCACCTCGTTCACTTTTCATTCCTCTTGCTCTTCATTTGATGCATTTGCCTCAGATTTCCAACTTGCTTTTAGCTGTCTAAAACTTGACCCGAACTGTCTAAAAATAGTCCTGCCTGCTTTAGACCTCCTTTGAATTTGCAGCCTTCATTTTAAACTTGACCACATAACTACCGTCTTCTGTCAACACCACAGCAAATATCTTTGGACTGACAGGCTGCATCCCTCTGCTTTAGACCAGGTTTTTCACATTATGTATCACAACCCATTAGTGAGTTTTCAAGCCACTTTAGTGGGTTGTGATAACTTTAAAAAATGAAATAGAAGAAAATAGAAATGGTCTGTTTTATTGTTGAAATGTGTATATGTGCTGGCTTATGATATAAAATATATTTCTACTGGTGCTGTTGGTCTAAAAAGTTGGAAAATATTGCTTTCAATGGGCACTGTGATTTCAGATTACCTGCAGATGCCCAATAATTACTTCCACCTACCCTGCTTCTCACTTCTGCTCTTGGTATATTCTTAGATCTTCCTGACATAACAATTTGTTCCAAATTTAAGATTATCTTTGGACTCTAACCCATATTTTCATTCATCTTAGATAAATGTACCATATAAGGTTGTCAGATTTAACAAATACAGGAAGCCCAGTTATATTTGAATTTCAGATAAATGATAATTTTTAATATAAGTTATTCCCAATATCACATGTTTATCTGGAATTCACATCTAATTGTGTGTGCTGTATTTTATCTAGGAACCTTAATACTCTTCAAAAAGCAACCCAAGATATTTCAGACTGGGCTAGGCCACCCCCTTCCCCCTTAACTAAATGAAAAAGACAAGAGGAGCTGATGAATGGGTGTGATGATTGAATATATAGAAAGTACTCAGAGAAGAATGAAGGGAAATAGTAGACAGTGATATGAAAATAGCATGTTGGAGTAGGTGATAACAGTATCAGAGTGCAACAACAAGCAATACTTCGGGATTGTTAGGAGCCCAACTAAAACTTGAGAATCTGCCACCAGGAGGGCAGTGACACGTTTGGAGCTGAAGAGCAAATCTGGCAGCATCCTAGTTTCAGTATCGGAGATATTGTTAAGGTACAGGAATTCATTTGGTTATTTATCAGGTGTTTAGAGGTCAAACAGATACAATTAAACAGGAAGTGTTTCTGAAATAGTAGTTAGGGTTTGGAAGCAAAAATTGTTGAGGGTCAGAGTAAATACAAATTTGATTAGGCAGGCCAAATGTCTGGCTTTTTGTTTAATTGATTGTTGCTATGAATACACTTTTTAACCTAAGAGTATTTATGCTGAGTCCTGATCAAAGCATTTTTCGGAATCTCTTCAAAATTAACCAAACAATTACCAACAGGTGATTCCAATAATTTGATATAGCCGGGCACATTAGTGGTGTAGAACCATATCTCACAGTATTCAGGGATAATTATAATGCCTATGCACTTAATAGATATTTGTTCAGTAAATAAATGTTTAGATGAAAAATGTCTTCATCTGTGTAAGACTGTTTCCATGTGCAACTCCCCAGATTAATAAATTCCTCTGTAGAAGTTTAATGATGTTCGCTGCTTACCTTTTCTCACGCATGCAATGGGTAAAAGAGAATCCATATAAATATAAGAGAAAACCATTGGCTGGACTTTTCAGTTTTGTAACACATCTATAAAAATATCTGGGCCAAATGTTATAGTGTTTGTAAAGCTTTATATGTATATGATATGGGTGTGTGTATATATATATATATATATATATATATATATATATATGTGGTTTTTTCCCTAATTCCCTCTCTTCAGATCTATTCAAAAATACACAATGTATAAACACGTAAAGACATAGTGGCCCTTGTTGAACTGGAGATAGTGCCCATAAACAAGACTTCCCCTCCTTAGATAGGGGTCTCTCTGGACTATGGTGTCTTTGTGAATCAGTACATATGAGGTCTTTAATAGCGTTTGGATTTATAGGTTCTGTTCAATTACATTTTAATTTTATTTTTTGTTTGGTTTTTTTTGTTTGTTTGCTTGTTGCGGTACTTGGGGCTCTCACTGTTGTGGCCTCTCCCGTTGCGGAGCAAGGCTCCCGACATGCAGGCTCAGCGGCCATGGCTCACGGGGCCAGCACGTGGGATCTTCCCGGACCGGGGCACGAACCCGTGTCCCCTGCATCGGCAGGTGGACTCTCAACCACTGCACCACCAGGGAAGCCCCTATTTTAATTTTATTAGTTTTTAGAAATAAATTTTCTACAGCTTCGTTATCCAGTTATGTGCGTTGCAGGTGTTTTGTGATAGTATATCACAGTATTAAATATTAAATATCACAATAGCGATATGATAAACAAATTTCATTGGGAGACTATTTCTTTATTCATAATTTCAAGAGTTTCACAAGAGAAAATGTTAAAAATTCGGCCCCGAAGGCAAATTCTTCCATGAGTGTACTGCATGATATTTGGCAAAAAAAAAAAAAAAGTTTTAATGTTATTATTCCAGTGAAATAAAGGTGTTATTTCTATTTTCTAAATTCATTTTATAGAGCAAAGGTGGAGAAGGTAATTTTAAAAATAGTGTGATTAGACCAACTTTATTTTGCTCTAAAGCTCGGCGTCTGCAGTGGAGCACACTATAGACAAAGGTATCAAGCTGTGGAGGAATGTTACTTATAATGAAATTCAGCACTGGCCTGCTGCTTTTCCAAATTACTAATATTTAGTAACATTAATTATGATTTTTCCTTTTGCTAAGACTTTAGGGAACTTAGGACAAAATGGTGTGATTTTGGTTGATAAATCTTTTGATTTTAGCTTTTTCTGCTTTGCTAATGCTCATGATTTACCCATGTCATGTGATATCTCTATTTCAGCTCATGTGTTAGGTTCAAATCTTAAAGCAACAATAACTTCTCTACTGGTGAATTTCTTTGAACAATTAGAAGTCTTTTTCCTTTAGAAATAGTTTACTTACACTCCTTCTTGTATATTCTATTAAAAATGGAAGTCCTCTGCATTTAGTTCCAGGTTGTTATTACGAAGCCATTACTTTATTCATTTTTTAAAATTAATTTTTATTGGAGTATAGTTGCTTTACAATGTTGTGTTAGTTTCTACTGTACAGCAAAATGAATCAGCCATACAAATACATACATCCCCTTTTGGATTTTCTTCCCATTCATGTCACTGCAGTGCATTAAGTAACGTTCCTTGTGCTATACAGTAGGTGGTTCTCATTAGTTATCTATTTTATACATAGTAGTGTATGTATGTCAATCCCAATCTCCTAATTCATCCCACTCCCCCCTTCCCCCTTGGTATCCATACATTTGTTCTCTACGTCTGTGTCTCTATTTCTGCTTTGCAAATGGGATCATCTATACCATTTTTCTAGATTCCACACATATGTGTTAATATACGATATTGGTTTTGCTCTTTCTGACTTACTTTACTCTGTATGACAGTCTCTAGGTCCATCCACGTCTCTACAAATGACTCAATTTCGTTCCTTTTTATGGCTGAGTAATAGTCCATTGTATATGTGTACCACATCTTCTTTATCCATTCCTGTGTCGATGGACACTTAGGTTGTTTCCATGTCCTGGCTATTGTTAATAGAGCTACTGTGAACATTGGGGTGCATGTATCTTTTTGAATTATGGTTTTCTCTGGGTATATCCCCAGTAGTGGGATTGCTGGGTCATATGGTAGTTCTATTTTTAGTTTTTTAGGAACCCCCTACTGTTTTCCATAGTGGCTGTATCAATTTACACTCCCACCAACGGTGCACGAGGGTTCCCTTTTCTCCACACCTTCTTCAGCATTAGACAGCCCTCAGATTGGGAGAAAATATTTGCAAATGAAGCAACTGACAGAGGATTAATTTCCAAAATATACAAGGAGCTCATGCAGCTCAATATCAAGAAAACGAACAACCCAGTCAAAAAATGGGCGGAAGACCTAAATAGACATTTCTCCAAAGAAGACATACAGGTGACCAACAAACACATGAAAAGATGTTCAACATCACTAATCGTTAGAGAAATGCAAATCAAAACTACAATGAGGTATCACTTCACACCAGTCAGAATGGCCATCATCAAAGCCATTACTTTAGCAGTCCTGCTGGAACAAGACAGATGGTCAGTTAATTTCCTCCAGGTGGAGCTCTGTAGTGTAACTGCACAGTCTGATATGCTTCCTGTGGAACTCTGTAACCTGAGACAAGGTACAGGGCCCTTGACTGGCCTTGTATTCAAAAGGGTCACATCAAACCAGTCACAGCATTTTATACTTACAAAGAATCTCACACCAGGGAACATTATAAACATTTTAGTATAATTAACCTATGCTGTAAGGTTAATATTCCCACTTTTTATGGATGAGACAGTCTCTTTCAGTTTTAATACTGATGACCAGGAGAGGCTATAAAATATGGTGATGAAAAGTGAATAAAAGATAGGCTCTGAAACCAGATTATCACATGAGTCCTGTCTCTTCTCCTTGTTTGACAAATTACACAACCTCTCTGAAGCTTAGTTTCCTCATCTGTTAAACAGAGATTATGATGGTGATGATAGTAATCTATTCTGGGACTGATGTGAGGATTAAATGATAAACTCCATATAAAATTCTTACTTGGCATAATTATTATTAAGCACTCAATCAATGGGAAACAAACACACGTATACTCTTTTAGGAAGCATTTCCTTTTGTGTAAAACGGCCAAAGCAAGTAATAGTTGTCATACAGTTAATGAGAATCCTAATTTAGAGAATTGTCAATTTTCTACCATTTCAGGAGCCAGAGAATTGCAGATTTATGGACAAGCTGAGTCAATTTTGAGGGCCTTCCTATTGAAAATGTTCAGAAATTAAACACTGTTAAAATTAGAGGGGAAGAATGCTTGGGACTGAGGAAGTGGGACAGGACAAACAGTCCTGTTTCAAAAATTTTGTCTGTTATCAATTTTGCTCATAATTTATAAAACCTAATGGCTCAAGTTAGTAAGATACACTTGCATCATGTAATTGTGACGTACAGTCTGGCAATGTACAGCAAAGGAACAATTTGTTATTAAATTATTTTGGTTAATTAATTTTTAAACTTTTTCCTAATTTTATATTGCTTCATATGTTCAGATCCAAGTAAGAAAGGAGACATCTCTGGAGATAAAACTGTGCTGTTCAAAGGTAAATGTAAGAAAACTTTAGGAATTATATATATTATCAAATTTATAAGGTGAGATTTGCAAACTAACTTGACTGCGATTGATTTTTAAAATATCAGTTCTTTTGAATAAGTTACAGTTTTACCTTAACCAAGCTGTTGAGGGGAAGGTGAGTGGCACTTGAGAACTGCCAGAATTTGGTTTTTTAGATGTAGTGTTTAAAAAGGTACTGTGTCTTCTTCCTTCAGAAGACAGGGACATGGCAAGGTAAAAATGCTCATCCTCCTTTCAACTATAATATTTGTCAGTAAACTTTTCAGAAATATATTCCCATTAGTTTTTAATTTTTTTAATTTTAACCTACAAGTGCAAGATCAATAGCAGTGCTCCTTATGGGATTTAATCATGGTACCCTCTTCAGGTGCATAGGTTTATCATTAGATCACTAACATCATACTATCTTTGCTCTAGATGCTGATTTGGCTTAGTCCATCAAAAGATGCTGCAGGTCAACTATTTTTATGTAGAAGTGTTACCATATTATTTAATTGGAGAGGTGATTTCTACTTCTAATTTAGGATGATAATGCAATTTATCATTTCTGCATTACTGATGAATTCCAGTCTTAACAGACTTAGAATGTAATATTTTCACTGAAAACAGTATCAATGTTGTCTAATACACAGTTGAATTAAGGCCTTTAGAAACGATAAGCAATGAAAAAATTGTGTTGTGCTACAGCATTTCCACCCCTCAACCATAGCTAATTCAAAGTTAAAAAACAGCAACAACAACAAATCTTCAGCCACAACTCAAGTTTAAGGAATATTTAAAATAGATAACCAACAAGGACCTACTGTATAACACAGGGAACTCTGCTCAATATTCTGAAATAACCTAAATGGGAAAAGAATTTGGAAAAGAATAGAAAAAATAAATTAATTTTAAAACTTAATATGTGTATCTTATAGAGCTTTGTAGCTATAATACTTATTATAATAAAAAATAACAGTGATAGCAGAAAAAGAAGAAGTTCCCAAGTCCTGACTTTGGTAACACTTTGATACTTTGGGTTTTTTTTTTTTTGAAATACCAAAGTTTTAAAAAATCTATTTTGATGTTCCTGCTTTCCTTGGATCCTACGCATTTGTCTAATCTGTCTGTTGCATGAACCCACCATGGTCCCTTCAATGTATAGAAACAGACCAGGATTTGAGAGTTCCAGGTTCAATTTCCAGCTCTTTGCTTTGCCCTCTATTGTGTAACAATGGCAATTCATTTAACCTCTCTATACCAGTGGATCCCATTGTCAAAAAATTACTGTAAAATCTATTTTAGCCACTGTCTAAAATAATGGATGCAAGCCCCAATGAAAACTATTATATAAATCTAAGAAAACAAGTCTGGATTCCTAGAAAATAACATTTCTAGGAAAGGGATGCCTCACAATTATTTACATGATAAATAATGTGAGATCGTTGGCTTATAAGATTCAGTATGACTATGTTCTAGTCCTTCCTTTGGATGTTTATTTCTGTTACAGGCAATATATGTGGCTTGTCCCATGGCAGTTGTTTTTTGTTTGTTTGTTTTAGTGTGTGATTCAGAAGGAGCGAGACTAATACCCATTCATGTGATATTTTGTTTCGTATTACTCACAAGATGCAGCATTTCTGTGTTGATAAACCAATTCTAAGGAAATACTCTCTATCTCTCCCAAATATAAAGATGTTTCTAAGAATGCATTTTTCAAGTGAATATTATCCTCACTAGTGTTCTAGAAATGTTCTGTACTGTGTATTCAAAGGCCGATTTCTGTCTTAGAAACAAAGAAGTGTTTAGATTTGAAAAGTGGGTCAAGGAAATAGACATTTATGAATGACTATAGCATTTTATATCATTAATTATAGTGTTAGTGGAACGGTGTTTCAAGTACCTGAATCAAAATGTTTTGCAATTTCTGTCCCTTCTATATTTTATTTGCACCTGCTTTTACATGTTGTATGAAGAATGTTAGGACTTTGATGAATAGACAGCCTAGAAGAACCCGTCCCTGATTTTATCACCGTTTATGAACATCTATTTAAAGTTGATTTAGCATTTCAAACACTCACAGAAACAGACCCTTTCATTAGAGCAAGAGCCATGGGGGCATTTAGCTCAGACCTCAAGTTCAAGAGTCTTCATGTAGGCTTTCTGTATAATCTCTGAATGGGGTCATGGAAGGATATTGACAGGACCACCACAGTATTTCATTATGGGCTTTAATTGTGAAATGCAATTATTCAAACGCACCATAATTTTAGAACTTTTAAAGGACATCTCATTGTTTGAAAATGTTCTGAGAAGTTCAGCAGTGAAGGTTGCCCAGGACCCTTAATTTCAAAGAGGCTGGAGAGGAAAGAGCCTAGATAAAGAAAAAGGAATCATTTTCCCTCTTCACCTCCATGGCAGGAGAAATATTGTTTCAGAAATGAGTGTGAGACTTTCTGAGGGTCTCTTCTCCCTGTGCCTAAGAATACTCTGAGATCCTTGGGCCCCAATGAACATGAGGTGGGGTAGAAAAGATCTGATGAGGGTGGGGTGTCTCAGCAGGTCTCCCTATAAGTGGGTTCTGAGCACCAAGAAAGTACCCCCAAATAAGGGATTTTATCCACTTATATAACATATAGTGCCCAGAATAACACCACAGAGAACAATGTGATATAATACTCACTAAAAAATCTTTTCTAAGATACAAGGTGGGACTTTATATATTTCATTCACACGTGTACATATAGCATATTTATCCACTTACATAACATATTTGTGGTCAATACAAGTACCTGTTTTTCAGAGTAAAAGTGTAAAGGAAATATAGTATGATTAATGATTCCAAGAAAAAATTGATTTGGAGCTAAGTAGTGCTAGGACAAATAATACAATTGAGTCAGGTCAGTGATGAAGCTCTCTAGAAGGGATTTCTACATAAGTGCTTTATTAGCACTGAGAAAAGGGCAGATTGTGGAGAGCGTCAGGACCAGCGAAGCAAATGCAGCATCTCTTTAACTCCACCAGTTGGCTTTTTTTTTTTCAGTTGAAGGTTTTTCTTTTATATAAGGAGAGATAAGCCTTAATAGGAACCCTCTATGAAAATCAATGGAACATTCTTCTCAAATCCTGTTTGTTAATGAATTTACTGGTCAGCTCTGTTAGTTCCCATGGATTATAATTCCATGTGAGTTAAAATATGGAGTATCAGACTGGGCATGAATCAGAGACTTAACTTCTGAATAATTGTAAAAAAGGTTTTCAGAGAGTCAGAAAAAATGATCTCTAATCAGATAAATAAATCAGATTAAAGTGTTAGTTCCCTCTGTAAAAATAGATGAATAGGAATCAAATTTGTGTGTGTGTGTGTGCGTGTGTGAAGAGACAGAGTGAGCGAGAATGAATGAACATTTATATTGCATTTATGTATTTCTTTATTCAATAGCTTATATAAAATATTTTGATGAAATGCTTTCAAATTGCTCTGCTTCTTTTCTCCCACAATTCCTTGTATAGTACAAGGAAGTTTGGTTTTTTTTTTAAACCGGACAACACCTTAATTTACAAATGATAGTTATATTAAAAATCAGTTTCATATTCCAATCCCAGTAGAGTAGACTGTGGATTACCTGTGTATGAATCATCCATGGCAGATTTTTAATTGTAGACTTGTTCCTTCTCTTTGACATTCCTACGGCTTCTTTTCCCTGAGAGTCAAAGAGATAGGTTAAGTGATGTGACCTGATTTTCACATGAAAGGGAAAAATATGCTTTACAATTTTGGATTTTAATATGTGAGGTTTCCTCGATGCTGTGCTCCAGCAAAAGTTAACCCCATCACCATTATTGGAATTGGCGCAGATTTGCGCTCAATTATATGCAAGGTGCATATTTTCCTTCCTTCTACAAGCTTAAAATAACATCAACGTTCATAACAGCTCTGCATGCACCTGAGGAATCGTCTATGGCAATTATGTCTAATTTACAACTCATTTATTCCTTTTGCTTACCTCATATTTCATGGACCAGTGTCAGTGACAGTATGGTGGAAAACTAATGCCCTGCATCAGACTTCTTAGCGGCACTGTCAGCATTTGTTTAGAGATGTTTAACAATCTGTCAGTTTCACTTTAGAAATCTTTGCTTTCTTGAGAGAAATACCTTGGTTTTTGAAAAGGTAATATTTAAAGTATCACTGACAAGAGTATTGATTTCTAACTTGATTCTGGATCATGGTTCTGAAAAGAGAAGCTCTGTATAGGGCACTGGAAAAGCTGGCTCTGACAATCAATGTGAACTATTGTGAACATAAATTATGAAAAACTGACATAAAATAGCAACTGAAATAGGTGGCCAGAATGCATTCCAAGTGTGTCATTTTCTGTGGAAGGGATGATTCACTGCAGTAAATAGATACATGAGTTCTGTTCAGATTATTTTTTATCTTTCCTTAAAGTACTTTGAAAAGCAATAATGAAGAAATGCTTATTACTGCAAAATCCAAAGTTTACTGTTTCACTTTGGGGCTAAATTTTTTAAAATATGTGTAAAATTGGGTAAAATTTTAATGGTGCTAGCAATAAGTTTAATTGCCAAAACAATCGTGGGCAAATTTTAATAAGGAAAATTCACTAGAGTATCTTTACACTGGGATTATTTTTCCTAAAAGAAATGCAGAAATATAAACAGATCTCCATCCAGATGTGGTTGATTTTTTTTCCTCCACATTGCATTATTAGCGATTATTAAGAGACATGCAATCAAGTTGGATAGATATTTCTTGAAATGATGCATGGTATGCGGTGCATGCTTTCATTGTGCTTCCTGCCATTATGGAATAATGCGTCTTATTTGGAAATACAATGATCATTTCTGTTGAATCATGCCCAGTCAGCTTATATAATAACACCTCTATTTTGTGAATCATTTCAGATTTCAGAGAGCTATGCCTTCCTACCAAGAGAAGCGGTGACACGGTTTCTAATGAGCTGCTCAGAGTGCCAGAAAAGAATGCATTTAAACCCAGATGGAACAGATCATAAAGGTAGCCGCAGTGTCAAATAGTGAGATTTCAAGTAATTTTATTCATAATGGTAATTTATATCCCACATTTTTATAAGAATGTGGTAGACAGAAACAGTTTAACAAGTCAGATCGTCTCATGTATTCAAGCAGGAGACAGTGAATGTTGAAGATTCACTACAAAGCAACTCAGTGTCCTTTCTCAGAAGAAAAGCAGTTTTGACTGTAGCAAATAACTTTTTTCCTATAATAATGTTTAATTTTCATTTATTGTGTGTATTTCATGGTATTTTAGATATTTTTAGCAAGGAAATTGATGTTCCATCTGTGTTCTTTTAAATCTACCAATTTCTTATTTCTAAAAGTAATGAATAGTATGGAGTTTCTTCACTGAAAACTTTTACAGAAAAGTTATAATTTGGCTTTGGCTTTCATTAAAAATTATTTGGATTATTTTCCTAATGTATGAGTTTCTCTCAGAGATTAATCTCAAAGATACATTTAGGCTAGCCTATTCCCTTGTGTTGGAGAATGGGTGGAACAGCAAAAAATAAAAAGTAAATTTCCTCTTGTGGTCAAGTAGTCCGTGTAGAAAGCAAGTCTGGGGACTTCCCTGACAGTCCAGTGCTTACGACTCACTGCAGGGGGCACGGGTTTGATCCCTGGTCAGGGAACTAAGATCCCTCATGCCACACGGCACGACCAAAGAAAAAAAAAGTAAGTGTGCAGCAAAGGAGAAGCATACAAAAATACCAATAATTTTGTTTAATCACTCTATTAGTGTCACTCATTGTTATCCAGGATATAAAAAATCTCCCCTTGTAGTTAGAAATACCAGATTTATCCATAGCGCTAATTTGTCCCCAAACACCTTGGTTGACTCTTACCAGTTATTTATTTTTTCTACGATCCATCTCTAATGCTACCAATCTCCTAAACACTTGGTATCTAGAATCTTATTTCAATTTGAACAAATTGGATCATTCTGAAATTACAGGTAGAATGCAGTATCACTTTCATTACCCATTAAAAATGTTTTATTACAGATAACGGAAAACCTCCCACTTTGGTGACCAGCATGATTGACTACAACATGCCAATTACCATGGCCTACATGAAGCACATGAAACTGCAGCTGCTAAACTCACAGCAAGACGAGGTAAAATGGAAACATCTACACTTATATCACGAGTCAGAATGAGGTTTGATAACCATGACTGTTGTGTTAAACATGACGGCATTTTGAAGGTGGTAATTTATTTATTTTTAACGAAAAGAGTGTCACTAGGACTGCACAGAAATATGCAGAAATTTCTAGTGCTCAACAGAGATACCATATCTTACCACTTCTGCCTTAGTGCTGTGTGGGAATTTGCTCATTCCCCAGAAAGAGTCATTTTCCTTAGTAGCCCACCATCGAGCTAAACCTAGGTAAAGTGCTAGAAAGTTCAGGGGAAAGTATTCCAAATAAGTCTGTATCTAGGGAAGTTATAGTACTAAGGCTATTTTACCTGGAAATCAGAAAGTTCAATTTCATAGGTATTTCAAATATAACCATTTCCCCACCATCCAAATCTTGTGTATATTTTAAAGTTGTTTTTCAGTTAATCATTATCCTAAGTATTTGTTTGTCTACTTCTCTGCATTTTCTACGATTTGTGGTGATTCTTCTTAACTAGAGATTTTTTTGATGTTTCAAATTATTTAATTTGTATAGTAAGAGTCTGGCAATGTGCTTGTTGGCGTATACTAGATACTAAATGCATATTTGTTAAATATTCTTCTCTAAAATATTAATTAACTCACCAGTTTGGTTGAAGTATCTCAAAGGCAGGGACTAAGTTATATATATATACCCTGTGTATATTCCCCAAAACACTTATAACAATATGGGCTTAGTAAATCCTTGTTAACTAGTTAGTAGCCATTAATTAATATACACGTTCAGAGTAACTATATTAGGGATAGTTTCTCAGGCTAATACATTCTCTCCTTTCTGAAATTTCTATAGAACAGGAAATGCGGTTAAGTATTTATTTTTAAATACAGCATTATTTGGTGAGATATATTTAAATTCTTTTTTTTTACATCTTTATTGGAGTATAATTGCTTTACAATGGTGTGTTAGTTTCTGCTTTATAACACAGTGAATCAGTTATACATATACATATGTTCCCATATCTCTTCCCTCTGGCGTCTCCCTCCCTCCCACCCTCCCTGTCTCTCACCGCTCCAGGCGATCACAAAGCACCGAGCTGCTCTCCCTGTGCTATGCGGCTGCTTCCCACTAGCTATCTACCTTATGTTTGGTAGTGTATATATGTCCATGCCTCTCTCTCACTTTGTCACAGCTTATCCTTCCCCCTCCCCATATCCTCAAGTCCATTCTCTAGTAGGTCTGTCTTTATTCCTGTCTTACCCCTAGGTTCTTCATGACATTTTTTTCCCTTAAATTCCATATATATGTTAGCTTATGGTATTTGTCTTTCTCTTTCTGACTTACTTCACTCTGTATGACAGACTCTAGGTCTATCCACCTCATTACAAATAGCTCAATTTCGTTTCTTTTTATGGCTGAGTAATAATGCGTTGTATATATGTGCCACATCTTCTTTATCCATTCATCCAATGATGGACACTTACGTTGTTTCCATCTCCGGGCTATTGTAAATAGAGCTGCAATGAACATTTTGGTACATGACTCTTTTTGAATTATGGTCTTCTCAGGGTATGTGCCCAGTAGTGGGATTGCTGGGTCATATCGTAGTTCTATTTTTAGTTTTTTAAGGAACCTCCATCCTGTTCTCCATAGTGGCTGTATCAATTTACATTCCCACCAACAGTGCAAGAGGGTTCCCTTTTCTCCACACCCTCTCCAGCATTTATTGTTTCTAGATTTTTTGATGATGGCCATTCTGACTGGTGTGAGATGATATCTCATTGTAGTTTTGATTTGCATTTCTCTAATGATTAATGATGTTGAGCATTCTTTCATGTGTTTGTTGGCAGTCTGTATATCTTCTTTGGAGAAATGTCTATTTAGGTCTTCTGCCCATTTTTGGATTGGGTGGTTTGTTTTTTTGTTATTGAGCTGCATGAGCTGCTTATAAATTTTGGAGATTAATCCTTTGTCAGTTGCTTCATTTGCAAATATTTTCTCCCATTCTGAGGGTTGTCTTTTGGTCTTGTTTATGGTTTCCTTTGCTGTGCAAAAGCTTTGAAGTTTCATTAGGTGCCATTTGTTTATTTTTGTTTTTATTTCCATTTCTCTAGGAGGTGGGTCAAAAAGGATCTTGCTGTGATTTGTGTCATAGAGTGTTCTGCCTATGTTTTCCTCTAAGAGTTTGATAGTTTCTGGCCTTACATTTAGGTCTTTAATCCATTTTGAGCTTATTTTTGTGTATGGTGTTAGGGAGTGATCTAATCTCCTACTTCTACACGTACCTGTCCAGTTTTCCCAGCACCACTTATTGAAGAGGCTGTCCTTTCTCCACTGTACATTCCTGCCTCCTTTATCAAAGATTAAATTCTTTTACAATTACTTTGTTAACTTTGTTCATAAAACACAAATCAATTTTTTTTTTTTTTTTTTTTTTGTGGTATGCGGGCATCTCACCGCTGAGTCCTCTCCCGCTGCAGAGCACAGGCTCTGGACGCGCAGGCTCAGCGGCCATGGCTCACGGGCCCAGCTGCTCTGTGGCATATGGGATCTTCCTGGACCAGGGCGCGAACCCGTGTCCCCTGCGTTGGCAGGCGGACTCTCAACCACTGCGCCACCAGAGAAGCCCGGAAATCAAATTTTTGATTTTCTCTTTATGTGAGCAGGTTTAATCTCAAAACTATGTTTATAAAATTGTTTTATCTCAAGATTTTATGAAAAGTACACTCTGTAAGAATATCTGTATTAGTGCAGTGGCAGTATCAGATCCCATATTATTAGATAGCTGTGTATAAATGATTGAATAACTAGTAATAAAATCATTCAAAGACAGGAAAGACAATTAAGAAAATGTTACTGTTTATCCATCCCTGAGAATAAAAATATTATTCCTATGAGTCATCACAGAATTGAAAATCTTTTTTAAAAACTCGTAAACTAGTTAGAGCTGTGAAATATTTGTAGGAAACTCATTTAGATATTGATCTGTTTATTTCTAGGCCAAAATGTAAGATTAACTTTGTGCCAGCAGTAGGGTCCACATATGCTAAATCCTTCTGGCTTCTAAAAAGTCCTAAGTGTTTCACGTAAGAGAGACAGATCCTTTTAAATTATAACTGGGTTAGGAAAATAACTCTTATCTTTACATTTCAAAAATGCTAACTTGGGTGTACACTGTCTTAAAACTATTCATATAAATGATGAGTTAGATTATTTATGAAATATTTGAAATTGTGATTATTGAAAGAAAGGAAGGTGGTTAAGTAACATAAGTCATGTTAAAATGGAAATCAAGTAAGATATTCCTTTGTGATGAGTTAAATTTTAATAAATGTTTATTCAATTACTTCAATCAATATTTATTGAGTATCTTCTCTGTAACTGTCACTCTTACAGGTAATGGAGATAAACAGTGAATAAATTGACAAAATTCTTGCCTTTATTAAGCTTATCTTCTAGTGGTGGTGGGAGAACAGACAATAAAGGAAGTGAATAATGAAAGTGTTTATATAGGTCAATACTAAATGCTATTCAGAGAGATAAAGAAGGCCAGGAATGGGAATCCCTTTAAAATTACAAAATACTGTATCCAAAGTAAGGTCAATTGGCCTTCTTACAAACTGTTGATGAGAGTTTAAACCGTAACAAACTTTCTGGGGGAGAGTTTGGCAATAATTATTTTAAAACTTTAAAAAGTTATTTATATGCTTTGACTAAAAATTTATACTAAGGAATTTGTTGCACAGAACAATTTAAGTGTTAGGATGTTTATTGCATTGCTAATAGTGATGGTTGGAAATATCCAGCAGTGAGGAATGTTGAATCTGCACTGTCCAGCATGGTAGCCACTAGACATACAGGGATATTGAAATTTAATAAAAATTAATTCAGATTAACTAAAATTAAATTGTCAGTTCTTTAGTCACACTAGCTACATTGATTAGCCGTAGTGTACAGTTTGTTTTAACCATTCTATAGAACAGAGACTGCAGCCTCAATCTTTGTGTCTAGATCTTCTTAAACATACACACACATAGCCTCACACACATAGCTTTTACACATAGACACACACATATATATATACATATATCTCATATATCTCAGATGGTTGTGTGTGTACGTACACACACATACACATACCATGGAAACAGTATTTTACTAGATTACATCTAGTTAGCTCTTTGTAGGGTATATAATAAATGCTTTTATAAAGACTATGTTCATATAGTATCCACAGCTACTTTATAAACACATATTGATCATCTTTACCATTACATTTATTTTTGTATGTGTTCATATAATAAATATGAATCTTATATACTGTAGAATTTGTTACATATTCTATATAACAGTACCAAACAGTTTTGTGCTTATTATGGATCTGACGTTGTTTTAACTACTTTAGATATATTATAGCCCCTCAATCATTATATAGCCCTATGAGATTGATACTATTATTTCTCCCATTTTATAGGTGAGGAAACTGAGGCACAGAAATGTTAGGTAATTTGCTTAAGGAGACGCATCTAATAGGTGGCAGAGTATAAATCTGAATCCAGGCAGTCTGGTTCCAGAGAATGTGCTCTAAAGCACTGTGATATTACAGACACTATATAGAGTGTATATAATGGATATCTATATCATCTAGCTATGTGTGTGTATATATGTACATATATGTATATGGTACACATTGATAACATGGATGTGTACACTGAATTCTGTTATTTTTCTTCTCTTTTGAACATATATATTTAATATTTCAGATGCTTTGGATTTTCTTAGAATTTAGAATTGGAGATAACATAATGTACCGAGAGGGCACATGGCTGGGAGAAGTCTGTGTGGCTGATTGCCCAGAGGACTCCCAGGGTGGCATTTCCTCGCTGAATTAATGAAGAGCTAGTGCTACTCAGTAGACCCAGACACAATCAGACCCAGACACAAATCAGACAGTTTGGGTGGGAAGAACACCCAAATCACCTGGGCCTGACCTAGGGATCAGAATGCCCGTTGTAAGTCTGCTAGAATGCTCCTGTACCTTAACCATAGCAACTTCTTTGCTGATGCCAAGATGTCATTTATGAAGCCAGGGGAACTCTTCCTATTCAAAGAAGCTCTTTTCTTAAGTTTGGGAGACTTAAGAAAAGTCTCTTTGCTGATGCCAAGATGTCATTTATGAAGCCAGGGGAACTCTTCCTATTCAAAGAAGCTCTTTTCTTAAGTTTGGGAGACATCATAATGAATCCCAGTTCTGGTATATAATAGTATAATAAATTACTTAACAGCTCTGTGCCTCAATTTCTCAATCTGTAAAATTGGGTAAATGCTGGCACCTAACTCACAGGCTGTGATGAAGATGAAGTATGTCAGCAAATATAAATTTGCTACTGCTACTGGTAGTCATTACATTAATGTTAGACTTTCAGATCAAATGTTTACAAATTGAAGTTAAACCTGGTGGTTTCAATTAAACATTTATGATATTTTACACAGGTTTCTAAGGCCTTCCTGCCTACATAAGCACAGCATTTGTCCAAAAATCAGTTCTCCAAAGCAAAAAAGGAGTTTGCTTCACGGAAATGACTATAGCAACATAGCATAGATTTGGTTTAAGTTAATATTTGACAGATTTTGATGAATTGACCATTTGGCAAACTTGCCTTTTGGTAATTTAGCCATTTGCTGATCTGGCTTTTGGTAAATGGATCTTGCACACTTTTACCTTGAACTTTTTGTGGTTGCAATGCCATTTATATTCCCTTGTAAAGAAAGAAAGGTTGTGCTAAGATTAACTTGTTTTCCAGCAAATGTGGACTTTGAATCTAGTCATGTAAGTTTGTCTGTTTTTAGATTCCATTTTCTTTACCAACGAAAAATTTTTAGTTAAGATTTTTTATTGCAGTGTCAGATTTTCGCTTATAATATTTTATTGTCATTTATTTAAAAAATTAAAACGTATTTCTTTTTATGCTATGTTTTGTGATTGACTCTTTTAGGAAGTTTTTTACTAATAAAAAAAATCCATTCTTTCACTATTCAGATAATTCCTCAACTACGTCCTTCCTAAATACATTATTTTATGTTTTACATCTTTTACATAGAACATTGAATCTTCACACATTTTCAAATTTCTTATTTGTTATTTCAAGAATCTATTCATGTGTGACATTTTACTGAGTTCTGTAAAAGCTTACTAACTGGCTAAACTTTAATTGACCCTATAGATTAAATGGTCATTATCTGAATATATTATATTTTATGATACTTGATGATATTTTAAAACAATTTTCAGGATGAAAGTTCAATAGAAAGTGACGAATTTGATATGAGTGATTCAACACGGATGTCAGCTGTGAACTCTGACCTTAGCTCCAATCTTGAGGAAAGGATGCAAAGTCCCCAGGCTCTTCACGGCCAGCAGGATGGTAAGGCTTTCAAATTGAGCAAACAAACAAATAAACAAAACAAAACATTAACAAAAACCTGAATCAGAATTTGTTAAAACAACTTCTTCTTATTCTTGTGTTAATTTTTTATCTGTTTCCATGGAGACTTTTCTTCTGTGCACTCAGGTTATATTATCCGCTTCATTATCTTTAGATTCAAGTATCAATACTTGGTTTAAAACTGCAAATACTGTTTATAAAATCCAGGCTTGCCCATGTTTTGCTGTCTGAACTTAAAATGAGTTCTATCAATGTAGTTTGGGTTTCTGTGATGTCTTCTGGCTTTGGTTTCTTGCGCCATTATTCTCCTGACTGAATTAAGAGTTTAAAAATGGTCAAAAGATTAATTTGGATGTTTTAATTTTACTAAAAGGCAAAGTTTTTGCCAAAAACAATTGCTATAAAAGGACAGTTTTACCATAGGGATTTTGCTGGGTAAGAAGATTTTTGCTGCGATTTTGAGCTATTTTATTCAGCTGTAAAGGAAGGACAGATGGTGATCTTTTATTCCTGGGTCCATTGAAGATTCCTGAGTCATCCCACTCTTCTTGATAGAACAGTTAAAGTAGAGAAAACTGGACGTGTAGAGAAAGTAGACTTAGCAGTTTAACGCTTTAGGTCTAATATATCGAGAGATCTTTTAAAACTATCCTTGTAGATTTTTGTCTTTATAAATATAAAATTATGTATGTAAATATAAAATTATGTATGCAAGTAAATGTACCTTACTTGGGTAATTGTGGATGAAAATTCAGGGTTACAAATAGAAGGAAATTGTCCAGTTTTATTCAAAATTAGTTTATTATTCCTGTAATTAGCAAGTTTAAATGAGCTTTCTGGCTGTGTATTTTTGTGCCTACATCTGTTGAGAACAAAAAGAGATCTTTCCTTGCTTTCTCTGACACTTGCTGTTAAAAACTGGTTACAAAAGATTGCTGCATTTCTAGCTGCTGTTTGTGTTCTTATGTTGTCATATTAGAAATCCCTAATTTTAAGCATACAAAAAGTCTTTAAAAAGGCAAGGGGGCTTTTGTTCCCACTTCAGATGCGTCTAAAAGATGTTGGTGTCCTTGTTGGCATGAGTTACGAGGAAGAAGCAGTACATTGATCATCAGCGATTTTAAAATCACATATTATTCACTACATAATAAAATAGCTATTGCAATAGAAATGACATTTGGGAAATTTTAAAGAATGTAGTTCTTCTGGTGTGGGTATAAATTACTTTTTTTCTTCTAAAATATTAGTAGATCTTCAGATTTTAAGTTTTAATGGAAAATGTGTAGCACCAGGATGATGGAATAACTCCCTCCCTCTCTCTCTCTATATGTGTGTGTATATATATATATATATATATATATATATAAAACACTGTAACTATGTAACTATATAAAAATAATAACTATGTAACTGTATATAACTAATAACAATATATATATATCACATTCTATTAATATTTATCCATGTATTTTGCCTGTTTATACCATCATCTTTTTTATTCCTTAATTTTGAGGACCATAAATAATAAGAGGATATCTCTTATGACAGAAATTCTTTGTTTTCTTGATTGATTTGTCTATGGTGGATCTTTGGCTAGGGGACAGCTGATGTGATATAAATCTATATCAATGAAATGCAGTGGAATAATGTCAAATATTGCTTCCTCTTAGGAGAAAGCACTTTCTCATCATACATTGATGTATGCCTCAAGGTTAAGGACTTACCTAGTTGTTCCTTCTCCAGCCTAAGCCTAAGCCTTCCCTTACATGTTCAATGACTTCTCTTCACACTTCTCCTTGAGAAGGAAAGTCTAGGAAACACTGCTCAATCAACTTTCTGAGATTGTGGAAATATTCTGTATTTGCACTGTCCAGTACCGATAGTCACTATGGCTATTGAGTACTTCACATCTGACTAGTACATGGAGAGACTAATTTTGATTTTATTTGACTTAATTTTAATTAATGTTGATTTCTATTTCAATAGCCACGTGTGGCGGGTGGCTACTTTATTGGACAGTGTAGTCTAGAACATTATTTTATTTTGACTTGGCAGTTAAATTCCTTTCTCTGCAGCCTTGGATTAGATGTGTCTGAAGTCTTTGGAGAAATTGTAAGAGAAATTCATATTTTAACAGCTGAAACTCCAGTTTAATATTTGTAAAATATGAACAATATAAACTTTTGAAGGTTGAATTTAAATGTTCTATTTTCATTAACACTAAGTGATTACTGTTAAGATATTATTGTAAAGAAATTGAAATAGCATATTGTGATCTTTTAGGACTCCTTCCCACTATTTATAACACAAGTAAGTATAACAATGTGTTATTGGACGCGTATTTCTATAAAAAAGAAAAAAACTTTTTCAGTGTTCATCTCACTATGGTTATAAAAGATCTGAAATCTATTCAATACCAAGGGAAAGAAAGAATATAAAATATAGATCATTTCAGAAATATAATTATCT
This sequence comes from Phocoena sinus, assembly GCF_008692025.1. Taxonomy (NCBI): domain Eukaryota; kingdom Metazoa; phylum Chordata; class Mammalia; order Artiodactyla; family Phocoenidae; genus Phocoena; species Phocoena sinus. The sequence goes on from NC_045776.1 coordinate 41,056,963, forward strand.
TATGCATATTGGGGAAAGGGAGGAAAAGAATGGAAATATCTTGCCACCAGGCTAGATAATTAGGTAAAGGTGAAGAAGACACAAACCAGAATGAGGAATTTGGTAAACAGAAAAATGTGTCAATTGATGTATAGTATTCAACTTCTTTTGCTTATTTTAACTTTATAATGCTCCCCTAACTCAATGAAAATATGAAGATAGAAAATGCACAGAAACTTTGAATCTTTGCATAGGAAGCATTTTACCCTCATTTTAAAAAATTGAAATCTAATTTACATATAACATCATATTATTTTCAGATACACAACATAACAATTTGAAATTATCACCACAATAATTCTAGTTAACATCCATCACCACATATAGTTACAATTGTTTTTTCTTGTAATGAGAACTTTTAAGATCTACTCTCTAACTTTCCAATATGCAATACTGTCTTATTAACTCTATGCTGTACAATATAGCCCTAGGACTTATTTATTTTATAACTGGAAGTTTTTACCTTTTGACCACCTCACCCATTTTTTGAGTAAAATATATTTAAAACTTTTTTGCAGTCTTAAAATAATGCCTTTAGTTTAAAATCATTTAAAGATTGTATAATCATTTGAGTTGCTCATGAAAGCGTGAGTTCCTTTAAGCTGCGGTGGAATATAAGGGACTTACTGTGAAGGAGGCTGTGTTCTATAGTGGCCGGGGTCGATGGAATTCCAAAAAGCGCTCCTGGTTCAAAAAGCTTAAAGTTGCTCTGTACTCGAATGTTCATCAGTTTGTAAGTGTTCTTGTTCTGCCATCCATTTCGATGGATTATAAGTAGGAATACTGTCACTTAAGACTTCTGTCTTCCAATCTCAGATCCTAGAAATTTGTGGAAACATGGATTAGCTCAAAATAGTATTCTTTTTTCTTAATCAATTATTTATTCTGAATTTGTACAGTCTAAAAACAGCTGATTTATTTTTTGTTGTTGTCTTAGGTTGTTTATTAAAAGATGTCTGGCAAAAGTGTCAGATTTAGAAACAAAGATACAGTGCAAAATAAATATTTAACTTCTTCTGATAGAGAAATACTTTTCTAAGAACCATTTTAATTGCTTTTCTGAGTTAATAACATACTGTATACTATTGATATTTTTCATAAGGGAATATATGTGCTTTTTAAAATATCTATATATTTTAAATTTATTTTATTTATTTTTGGCTGTGTTGGGTCTTCGTTGCTGTGTGCGGGCTTTCTCTAGTTGCAGCGAGCAAGGGCTACTCTTCGTTGCGGTGCATGGGCTTCTCATTGCGGTGGCTTCTCTTGTTGCGGAACACGGGCTCTAGGTGCATGGGCTTCAGTAGTTGTGGCACATGGGCTCAGTAGTTGTGGCTTGCGGACTCTAAAGTGCAGGCTCAGTAGTTGTGGCCCACAAGTTTAGCTGCTCCGCGGCATGTGGGATCTTCCTGGACCAGGGCTCGAATCCGTGTCCCCTGCATTGGCAGGTGGATTCTTAACCACTGCGCCACCAGGGAAGCCCCTATGTGTGCTTTCTGAAACTCAAAAAATATTATAAGTTATTACCAGCAAACGATTTCTGTATTTTTAAGTCACAACAAATTGTATTTTCCCTTTTGCCAATTTTTTTAAGATTATAGGAATACAAAAGGAAGTCGAAACCTTCAACTCTTTGCACATCAGCTTAATCAGCTTTAAAAGTAAGGGACTGCAATAGAAAAAAAAAGTATACATTTCTCTTTGGCCCTCATTTTGTTTTGTTTTGGTTGTGACATTACAGGATATATATCCCTTAGGAGAATGTGTTGAATTTGCCTTGTCTCTCGACTCAATGAAGTTATGTAGATATATTTTTTAACATAATTTTGTTTTGCAATATTTGGTATTTCACTAATGTATCAAACAATGACTTGTTTATACATTGAAAATTAACAATGTTCCATGTGCCAAGCAAAGCGTTGTAATGTCTAGAAACAACAAAAAGGGAGAAAGACTTGAGAGTTAAGAATTCTCTTAAAGCATTCATCAACATTTACTTGAATTTCTACCCGTGATGGACTTGTAAATAATGTATTTAAGGCAACTTTTTCATTCAAAGATGTATTTGATAATTCTAATATCATTTAGAAATGCATAGCTCATTTGCCAGAATTTGAAAATCTCCCTCTTTCTGTATAATGTTTGTATTCTAGAAATGTTTTGATATGCTTCAATTGGTTAGGCCATTTTTGATAAACAGGAAAAAATGAATTGGAATATATTGGCTAATGTGCATACAAATATTAGAATACTGTGTGTGTATATATAATCATACATATATATATATGTCTTACAATAATGCTTAATTATAATAGACTTAGAAGAACTTTAGGTCTTACTTCACTGCTAAGAGCAGGTAAATTTTTTACATAAATATCAGTTTAGTGAAAATTAAGTAATAATTCATATAAGCTATTAATATATTATAGGTAATTAAATACAGCCATGCCTCATTTTATTGCTCTTCAGTTTATTGTGCTTTGCAGATTTTTTTTTTTTTTTTTACAAATTGAAGGTTTGTGGCAACCATGTGTCGAGCAAGTCTATCAGTGCCAATTTTCCAAGAGCATTTGCTCACTTTGTGTCTCTGTCACATTCGATAATTCTTGTAATACTTCAAACCTTTTTATTATTATTATATTTGTTATAGTGATATGCAGTCAGTGATCTTTGATGCAAAAGCTCAGTGATCAATGATATTACTATTGCAAAAAGATTGACTAACCATAGGCTCAGATGACAGTTGACATTTTTTAGCAATGAAGTATTTTTAAGTTAAGGTATGTACATTGTTTTTTGAGATGTAATGCTGTTGCATACTTAATTGACTGCAGTATCGTGTAAACATAACTTTTATATGCACTGGGAAACCAAAAAGTTTATATGACTTGCTTTATTACAGTATTCATTTTTACTGTGGTGGTCTAGAACCGAACCTACATTATCTCCGAGTAGTAGGTAAATATTTTGAATTCTAATGTCCAAACATGAACATGATGTATTAGGTTGAACCATATGAACTCGCCATGTTGACTGAACCTAATAGTTTAAGGTCTAGAATAACTTGAAACAAAATAGAACATGAAAATTATGAAAGCAAAATGTTTCTGAAATTGGAATATATTTCAAAATATATTGTTTCAGAGCAGTGATGCATACACATGTACAGCAAATAGTGTGTATCTTGACTAGTACACTTTTAAGATGACCATAGTCTTGTTTTGAGTGTAAACATGGAAGGGAGTAAATTTAAAAATAGCAATTTAGTTGGGAGGTAAATAACTGGGTAAAGTGATATTGTAGTGGCCATTGCACTTTTTTTTCTGTCCTTGTTTAGATTATATGCTGAGCTGACAGCATAGACTCCTACCTGGGGAACTTATTTTAAAAATACAGATCTAGGGGACCCACCTCAGATGGGATGACTAAGGTGTGGGGAAAAGGGTGGTGCCGATGTTCCAGACTATACTTTTGAAGATACTCCTCACATTTCTACCTGGCAGTTTTGGAATGTGAAGAGGACAACAGATTTGAGTCAGGTGGGTGTAGTTCAGATGCTCAAATGCTGTTTTTGGTCAGTGGTACCTTCTGAGTCACTTTCTGAGTGAGGATTGTGCAAGTTTCTATGGGTTTCAGTTAACATTGTTTTCTTCATTATGAAAGTTGCTGCATACTGCATTTTTTATTACTTTTGAAAACATCCTTCTACTAGTCTATTATGTTTTATAGTCTGTTTGCAGTCTGATCTATCTGAATATTGTACACCTTGGACTTAAGAAAACACACACACACAATACTTTTTTACTTCTCTGTGTACATGTTAATACCATTTTAGTAAAAATATGTTTGTGACTAAAACTGCATCTAATTTAGCTGAATAGAATAGTTTCTGGTAATTATTAAAGTATACAAACCAGCAATAAAACAACTACTATTCGCCATTTAATTTAGTTGGAAAATCTAATAAAACATGTTTTTAATAAAAATGATGTAAAACAGTATACATAATAGAAAATTAAATTTAGTAATTAATTTTTAATGATGGTGAGTTTTAAGTAGAAAAGCTATTAAAATTTGTTCAGGCTGAACACCAAATTCCCTACTGAGGTTGTGTGGTCTTGTGTAAGTCATTTTCTTTGTTCTACAACTTTATTTTCTTTTAACTGTTTCTAATTGTTTAGGAAATTTTGCGGAAAGCAAAAATGGTCAAAAGAATGTTGATTTATTTTCTTCTTACGTAAGTGTAATAAAGTTTTTGACTTCCAAATTTCAGTTTATTCTTGACCCAGCTACTGTTCTCAATTTTTAAGCTGAATACACTTACGGACTTAAAATACATGAAAATGTTACAGTGCTGCTGTTTTTTCTTAGAACAAGTTGTTCTAATGCCTGATTAAAAAGTAATTCTCATGGTAAATTTATTAAATTAATTATTCTGGGTTGAGGTAGTTAAGCTGATGAAGCTCTTAGAGAGCTTTCTCTTCATTGCAGTTGCTCTACAAGTAATTATATTATAATTTGCAGAAATATAAAGTATTATTATAAGCTAAATAAAGAAAATTGATAATTAATTATAAAGACTGTTACTATGAATTAGAGGAAATCTTGTTTGCTAGATTTTTTTGTAATATTATGTATGCCTGTGTTTGCGTGTGTGTGTGTGTGTGTGTGTGTGTGTGTGTGTCTTGGTGTTTGTATATTTAATCATTTGAAATTGCTTTTAAGTAGTAATTCTCTATTTACAAAAGCAGAAGAAGAAATAGCAACTTGACTTACATATAAAGCATAAGTATGGAAAAAAGATGCTGAATTAGGCATTTATTTAGTATACTTTTGTTGGGAATGTTATTTTCTTCTTGCATTTAGCATCATATTATTTGGAAGTTTACTTTTCTCTTAGGTTAAAGTTCTGCTTTTTGATTCTTGTATTACGTAAGTGATTTTTCATATAAGTGAGTGCTTGATAGAAATTTAGCTTATTGATTTCAGTCTGAAGTTTGCACACCCCAGAGACTAATCCAATCTTAGCTAGGTCCTGGATCTCTGGAAAATCAGGGGAAACTGGCTTGGTTCCAGGCTTGCCTTGGAGAGTCTAATCTGATCATTAAAGGATGTCAAATTAATTTGGAATTTTACTTCTGGGTTTTAGTTCTTTGTTTTCAAGCATTGCTCTTGTGGTTTGTCATTTTCTTCATGGTAGTGATTGTTGGTTCATGAATGTGTTGACCTAAAACAAATAGATTGCCAGACAAATAGATTGCCAGATATTTCTCCAGGAAAGATGGGTTTATTTCTGATTAGCAGAGAATTGCAATTTGGGGTCTGCAATCATGGTGAGACATACAAAGTAGCAATAAGTCCCCTAGTGGCAAGGGAGGGAGAATGTTTTTATAGAGGGAAAACAAAGTTGGGAGGGTTATAATAAACAAAGAGTCCATGGCTTTTCATTGGCTGAGTCCTTCCAAGGAAAGAACTGAGGTATTTCTTCCTCCATTTGGGTTCTGTTGTCATTGCAGGGCATGAGAGTTCCCCCTTCTGTTCTCCCAACTCTATTTAATTGAGGTTTCTATTTATTTTTTTCATATCCCCCTTTTGAACAAGTTCTTTCTCTGAACGCATCACTGATCAAGCATAAAGTTTTCTAGTTTTAGCGGCTTTTTGTCCCTCAGTTCCAAGAAGGACCTTTCCTAGGAGTAATGTTTCATGTCAGAAGGAAAGTGCACAGTTTAGAAAACTATTGAGGTCACATTTGAATAATGAGGAGTGGTAGTAGGGGGAACTCTCAGGCACATTTTATCTAAGGTCCATATGTTATCAAGATCGTAGACATCGGATATCATCTGAAGTGCTATGTCACCATCAAAGGTTTGGTCCAGATATCTTCCAACAGACCTGGTCCTGTTATCTTAGGAAAGTTATTCTATCAAATGTCACCTGCTTCAACTCCAGGAAATCTTTACTTTCATGTCACCAGGTGATGTATAGGTCCATTCAGGGTTCAGTGCTTTCTGTAGGTGTGTCATTTGAATCTAAGAATCTATTTCTGGGAATTTGGCGAGACAGGAGTTAGTTAGAAGTACCTGATAGGGACATCTCTCTCGAATTTGAGGAGGTCTTCAGGAGGTGTTTTTTTTCAAGTAGATGAAATCTCCAGGTTACAAGGTGCAATGCATAAGGTCTTCATCTCCTGATAGCGCACTGTGAAAAGGTTGCTCCAGAGGAGTTTCCTGTAGATCACCACGAGGAGTCAGGAGGTGATTCTTCAGTGCTAAGCAGTTGTGAGGGACTTCATCAGTGACAGAGGGGAGGCAAGTAGGAGGGTTAAGGTTGCTACAATGTAAAAGAGTTATGTGAAGAGCAGTCAATAAAAGGACTTCATGGGAGGTGAGGTGGCTGAATGGGAAATGACGAGTGTGATGAGAATTCAGGAGCGGTACAAAAATAGTACAAAAAATGCATGAAGTACAGAAATGGTGAAAAGAAGTCCCACAACAATTTTCTTAATGGTCTTAACCAAATGAACAGTGGTGGTAATGGCTCTAAGACAAGGGGAGTAGCCCTATGTGGCAGGGCCCAGTTGCTGATTGAAATACCCTATTGGGTGGATGGTGGTCTCTATGTTTTGGGTCAAGTGCTCCAAGGGCATTTCCTTCCTTTTCATGTACAAAACGAACAAAGGTCATCTGATAATAGGTTCATCAAACTCTCCTTTAACGGCTGTGCCATTCAGTTACTCCCATAGAATTGGGTCAGGGTTGTTGTTCTTTAGTAAAACATATGGAGGTTTGGCCATAAGAGAGAAATTTGGAATCCAATTTCAGCAATAACTAACTGGCCAGAGAAAGCCTTGCAGCTGGCACTGAGCTTTGGGTTTAGGGAAGTTTAGGACAGCTTGATGCCTGTCTGCATCTAGGTGTAGCCCTTGTTCTGATATCAGATGCTATATTGAACCTGGGTTTGGAAAAAATGCAATTGTTTTGGCAACTTATGTCCCTTTAAGGCTAAAAGCTTTAGCACATGGATGTAGTCTTCCTATGAGGAGGCTTGAGAATGAGGGCAAAGAAGCGAATCGTACACATTTTGCAACAAAATAGAACCTCTAGAGAACTTTATATCATCCAGATCAGCCTTCAGGATTTGCAAGAAATAAGAAGGACTCTCAGTAAAACCCTGAGGCATTACTGCCCAGGTGAATTGTTTTTCTTCCCAAGTGAAGGCAAAAAGGTATTGACCAGCTTCATCAATACTTGAATACTAAACAATGCACTGTATAACTCAATTACAGTAAAGAATTTACTTCTTGTAGGAATGAATAGGTATTAGTAACCTATGAGGATTAGGAACAACAGAGTGTAGAGGGTTAACAGTATCGTTTATTGCTTAGAGGTCCTAGATACACCTTCACCCTCAGCCCTTAGGTTTTCGCACCAGTAGAATAGTAGCACCAGGGGCTACTACAAGAGATAATGAGGCCTTAAGCCTTGTAATCTTCTATTATGGGTTTTATGCCTTGAAGGGCTGCTTTACTTATAGGGTATGGATTGATTCTGGGAAGAGGTTTTGAGGGATCTATTTGAATTTTGATGGGAGGTGTGCTGTGAATTTTGCCAGTATCATTTGGAGATTTTTCCCATAAGGAGTATGGTAGCTAATTCAATGGGAACAAAGAGTGTTTCCAGAATCAGCTCTAGTACCATCAGAAATGGAACAAATGAAATACGCCGAAGTGTTATTTAATTCACCTGGTTGGTTACTTGATGACTACTGTGAAATTCTAGAATGATTTACCCCTTTTGGGAGAAAAAAAATCCCAGCATGACACTTCCCTAAGAATTCCCAGCCTAATAAATGTATCGGAACTGAGGAACTAAAGGGGAAAAAAAGGATGTATATTTCTCAAAGGGCCTAAACAAAAGGGAGTAGGTTCAGAGACAGCTTCATTAGAGATCCCCACTAGAACTGTTCCAGTATTCTGAGACAGGGGCTGCTTTATAGCAGTGTGTTTGAGTACGAAGAACGTGGCTCCAGTGTCAGTTAGGATTGGAAGAAATTCATCTTGAATCTGGAAAAATCTTTCTCCAAGCCAATTAAGAGGGAGGATTGGGAAGATCCCTATAGTTCTCTGGAGGCTTGTCATCGAGAGACGGCAGGACGTTAGAAAAACTGGTTAGAAAGCACCTAAAGTGCCTAAGTTTATAACAGTCTCTTTTCTAACGTCCTGACTCTTTGAAATGATAGCAGAAACTAAGAGGGTTTTGGTTTCGCTTAGGAGTCTTCATTTGCTGGATGTGAAGATTAAGAATTTTGGTGGTGTTCCTTTTAGGTGACTTATCTAGGGTGTGAGAGAGCTGCTTTGCTAGATTAACTGAATCCGGAGTGGACATAGCTTCCCATCCCATCCTGTCCTTTTTACTAGCAGGGAAAGGTCCTGGTTCAGCCCTTTAATAAGCATAGAGTTAAAAGCTACCCGGAAGGAACCAACATCTGAAAGAAGACCAGAATGTTCTTTAAAAATAATCTGACGTCAATTGTGAAGTCACGAACAGGTTCATCGGATTTTTGTTTGCAGGCCTGAATCTTGTTCCAATCAAGCTTTGGAAAAGCCCTGCGAATTGCCTGATGAAGTTGCCTAACAGTTGTTCAAGCCTGATCCTATATAAGTTAGCAGGCTGGTCTCCCTATTTTAATTCCAGAGACCTTTCAGGATTTTCCCAATTAATGGTTTTCATCCAGGGCTGGGCCTGGCCTTTACCAACAGGCTTATGATCTACTGATACAAATCTGAGAAACCAGGTTGGTAAGTTTAAATGACTATATTAAATTCCTCAGCAAGTCCGTGAAGATCTTTGGTTACTGTAGGAAAATTTTTGGCTATGGCTCGCCGTTAAGCTTTAGTCCAGGGAATATAAGAAATTAAGGGTTTAGCCTCTGGATCCTCAGAGGGTTTAATTCTAAAGGGGCAAATCCTGGTAAGTGTAGAGAAAAAGGGAGAGGAAAGAGCTTCAGAAAGAGGGGGAAGTTAGGAGAGAGAATTGGTATGGGGGAATTGAGGGCATAGAGGAGGCATAGTTGTAGTAGGAGGGAAGGAGGAAATTGGTGCTCGAGGAGGAGTCTGACCATGAGCAACTGAGGGAGAGAGGCAAGATGGCACCAGAGGCCAAACCTGAGACAAACAATTGAAGGAAGGAGAGCCTGAGGCTTTGGGAGCCATTTTTCTTTCTTTAATCATTTGTTTGCCTCAGTTAATCTTGAAACCTTAATTTTCAGAGAGGCAATTTTAGACTCTTCATAATGTTAGAAAGCCTGAAAATACCAATCAAAATAAGTATTCCACTCAGTTCTGGACATTTTTGAGTTATGTAGTCCAATTCCATTTTCAGGATATTAAGTTTGGTAATTTCCAAAGTTCTCCATAATGGCCTTCGATACTCTAAATTGTCTTTGGTCAAGTTAGTCCATTTAATTATAGATGTACATGTGGAAAGACCGTGGTTTTTAAGCATAAATTTGGCCATAGTCTGGTGGAGGCACCCTCAAAATATTTAGATAACTGAGATCCCATTTCTTAGAGGTTTTTTTCTAGAGTAAAAGAACACTTTTCAAACAGCTTAAGTAACCTACAACTTAAACACCTCAATTCAGACAGCTTCCAACTTAAACAGTTTCCAAATTGAATAGCCTTTAAGGCCTAACACCAGCTAGTCTAAGGAAACAGCACTGTCCTGGAGGAACCAAAGGCTTTCCAGCCAGTTGCCGGAGAACAGCCTCTATTCCAAAAGAATGGGCCAGCAGGATGGCTGAACTTTCACAGTTTTAGTGAAGCATCTCCTGTTCCCAAAGGAATGGGCAGATGGCTTCTCAGCCAGCTTTGGTTTAAACAGTCTGATCTCAAAATCAGACCGTAGCACTGAGTGAGTACTCACATACAGAACAAGGCCTTAACCAGATAGACAAAAACCGTAAAATAGATCCCAGATAAAGCCTGGAGAGCTTCAAACACAAAGAGGTTGTGAACTCAGATCTAGGAGAAAGATGTACCTTCAAACTTCAAGGTTGGCAAGAAAGCAGTGAGCAACAATGGGCTCAATTATGGATACCACACTCATTTGCCCACCAGCCCAGGCGCCTTCAGGGGTCTTCTCTGGTCTCTGTACGGCCACCAAGACGTCGACGTGAAACAAAGAGACTGCCAGATATTTCTCCAGCAAAGATGGGTTTATTCAAGTAGAGCAGAGAATTATACAATTATAATTTAGGATCTTTAGCCATGAGGAACCTCATACAAGTCCCCTCTTTTACAGAAGGGAAAAGGGAATTTGGAGGACTATAGTAAACAAAGAGTCATGGGTCTTTGTTGGCTGAGTTCGTGCCAGTAAAGAAGAGGTTTTTTTCTTCTTCCCATTGGGTGCTGCTATCATTGCAGGGTATGAGAGCTCCCCTTTCTGGTCTCCCAACTCTATTTAATTGAGGTTTCTGCTTATTAACTTTTTTACACATGGATCCAGTGGTCAATGTTTCAGTGTCCCTGGGAGAGGCCAAAATTCTACTGGAATCAAGTAGAAGATGCTAGACCCATTAGTCCTTGAATATTGATGTTTGTTTTTGAATATTGATTTTTATCTGTCTGATAATGCATAAATAAGGTCAAGAATTCACATGACAGTGGAAAGATGTTAGAAAGTACATATCCTTTGTTAATTTATTCAAATAAAATTTGAACCTATAAATCCACGAATCTTTACCATATTATAGAATCAGAACCACTTGAATTTTCCCAATTTGAAAGTCTTGAGCAACGAACTTTTTTTTCTAATTTTTTTTGTTTCCTTTTACTATCGCTTGGCTAGCCTTTATAAGCTCTCACTGTAAAGCCAACACCATGCTGTTTCTTTACAAATTTCTTGTTGCTAATGTGGGTCAGCTAGCTATTATTTTTTTATAAAAGTTTTAGCCTTTAGGCAAAAATAATCTCAGTGTTGAGTAAGGCTTTGAAGCTGCTGTTGCAAGAGAGTTGTATAGAGAGATAAAGCAGTTATAAAATGGCTAAACTGACCATAAAAAAATCTTTATTTACTAGGTTTACAAAGATCATAATTAGATGGTGGGTTGATAGAAGGAAATAACAGGTGGAGGGTATTAAAGAAAGCAGTTGAAAGGATATTTCATTTCATTCATTATAAATTTATGGTATAATGGTTTTCTCATCAGTCTCATTTTATTTGATGGGGAGCGCCTTGGGGGCAGGAAACAGAGTGTATCTTGTGCATCCTAGCTTACTGCCTTGGAGGCCAGCACAGTGTTTGACATATAGTAGAATGTAGTTTTTGAATTGAAATGGTGTTTTGAGATTTTTTCTTCGTTTGCTTGCTTCCGTAGTGAAAATGTACCCAACTCTTAGACTCAGTCTTTCTTGCCAAATATTGGACAGGAAGTTAGTTGATTTCCTTGCACGTGAATGAGTAGTCACCTGTCTTTTTTTACTCCTTTCTTTGGAGTTCCTGATGCCTGTGCTGTCTGCCTTGTCTACCTCCTAAATCCTGTCAGGAGCAATGGAACAATAAAGTAACTTTGAGATCTGGAAATGAATTCATTCGCAAGGCAACTCTTAATTTTAAATCTTGACACCTGATTTCTTGGCCCAGCTCTGCCAGCAACTAATTCTGCAGCCTTATTTAAGAACTGTTAACATATTTGGGCAACCATTTCTACGTCTGAGCGTGAGAAGCTTAGATAAACCCTCTGTAAGATTCATTCTGGCCCCAGAACACTCTGAGTGTTCACCCTTTTCGGATTCTCTTTTTCATCTATAACATTTTCTGTTGTCTTCATCCTGACAAAACATTTTCCTTTAAAAACTAAACAGGGCTCCATTGTTTTCTGTGTGTCTCTAAACTGGTTTAAGTGTTTTGTCATGCTAGAGAAAAGGGATTAAAGAATGATGGAGACACCCCCATCCTTCTCCCAGCAGCCTTTCCCATCTTTAAAGAGCCATTTTAATTCCAAGATACACATATGATGAGTACTTAGAAAACCAGGGTGATCGCTGAAGGAGCAGACTTCCCACTCTCCCAGTTTTTTCCTCTTTCCTTGACTGCAGGAGTCACCCGGAATCATTCTCTCTCTTCCTTTTACTGCCAGTCTTCTGTGCCTTTGGTAAGAAACTGTGTTCAACACAAAGACTCATGGGTATTATGCGCTAAAATGTGAAATTAGCATTCCCTTCTTTTCCTCTTCTTTATGAACATCATTCATAAGAACGCTTATTCCTATTCCTTCCCAAATGTACGTGTGTACGTAAGCATGTGCATATATATGTATGTGTGTACATAGAGATGGAGAAAAGGAGGGAGGGAGGGGGAGAGAGAAAGAATGAGAGTTTTAGTGCTTTCAGCGATAATGATTGTTTTCCTTCAAGTGTTTTTCATAAAATTGGTCCTGAGGTCCTGGAGGGTCTTGGGATTTCCTTCAATAGCAACATCATTCAAGCTTTGACAACTTCAAATGTCGATATACATTTCAGAATGTATATTTTGAGCGTTTTGACAATCAAGTATCATCAATCAGCCTATCTTTCAGTATGCAGATTTATTTCACTAATATATCCACTAACATCTTATTATTGCTACGGTATAACAGCGTCTTGGAGAATAGATTCTAGCATCATAAAAATAAAAAATACAGCTCATAACTACTTAGCTCTGTCTTTATTCAAATCTGTGATAAGGCAATCAGGAAAATCAGATTAGCATTATAGGTACGGGGGAGTTTAGTACCCTGAACCCTGAGGTCTGTGTTCTAAATTGATGTCAGTGAGGACATGCTTACTCTCTTAATGCATGTCCACAGCATCAGTGGTTTATCTATCTAAAATGTCATGTGCATAATTCTGTTTTAGAGTTGATGAAAAAGATCTAAATTCTCATCTGGATCCAACCATCTAAAAATCAGATTATTGTTTGACATACTTCCAAATGAAAGTGAAGATAGATGATGAGGAGAAATAAAATGTCTTCACTGCTTAGTGTATGCCAGGCACTGTCCCAAGAATTAACTTTGTGGGTTTCCACAACAATCCTATGGAGTAGGGGCTTGTTATTTTGATGGCATAGATGAAGAAACTGAGGCTAAGTAACTGTCATTACCCAACGGTTAAGTGGTAGAATCAGGATTGGAACACGGGCATTCTGGATCTGGAGCCTACATTTTTAAAGATGAGTTTCCAAGTTGCCCCAAGCCCAGGTCTGTATTCATTGTATTTATTATATTCTGTAACTGTGCTTATTTACACGCATTATTTTATCCCATGCATGCTCAACCATCCCATCAAGTTCTTATTTCCTGGACAGAGCATTAATATTCTGACTAATATTTCACTATTAGCCGTGCTTTATAATCTGTCTGTAGTAGCTACTTGTAGATGTGTCCCCAGACTTCCCTATTTTCATGCAGGTATCTTTGTTTCTGCATTGTTAAGAAGAAATTAAGATATTATTTCTAGCCATTGAAATATGTTGGTTTCACTTAGCTTTCTAAAATAGAAGTAGCAAACTTAAATTCTGTTTATTTCAATAATATCTCTTGCCAATAATTGCCCTGTGTTTAAAATTCATATTTCCTTTTATCTGTTAAATATGTAATTGACTTTTGAAAACTTCTTTCATTTCTCCCGTTCTTTCCTTGTATGGAAAGGACAATGAGAATTTGTGATTTACCTCCTCTACTGCATTCCTTATTTAGAATCTTCTCATTTTATTTTACTGTGCTTTATTCTAAATAAGACGACCAAGGTTTGGCCGAAGGGGGAAAAAAATATACCATTTGTCACTCATGACCATCCACTCATGCCCATAATGACTTATTTTATCTTATAAGCTTTTTTGGGTAACATTTCAGCTTTGCTTTGTGTGAAATAACAATAAAGTGTACTCATTTTTGGATAAAGAGTACCATTTTCCTGCATAAAGCATCCATGTGAATAGACTATTTTGAAATATAATTCAAAAAAGTCACATGTCTTAAAATAGCATACTTTATATAGCAATAATAGTCATGTTAATGTAACCAAAACATTAAAAATGAATGTTAAAGGTTACAGAAAGTGGAAATTATCCAGATTAAGTGAAGTAGACTTGTATGACAATGGGATATTCAGCCCTACCCAGATGTGAGCAAACTTTCAAAATAAAACAAACCATCAAACTTCAAAAGAAACCTTTTAATATCATAAATTAAAATTACTTGAATTTGCAAAAAGAATAAAAGTAGCCCAGTAAAATTTATTAGATGATTGTGAGAGCTTTTCGTTTTGAGAACCTATGTTTGGTAAATTGAGTGGTTAATAATAGAACCATTTACCACTTGGGCATATTTTTTGTCTAACAATTGTCAATATCCCTACATGTGTTCTAGGACTTGTCAGCCAGCCAATCTGTAAATAGGCTAGCTTCTGCTTTTACATTTATAGATAAGGGTATATTCCTGCTTTCTTAAAAAGAAGACTACAAAATGTTATTCTGAGTATGAACAATTTGTAAATAAGCTCCAGATACACTAGGTATTTTCACTTTCTTTTGAAAAACGTTTCTTACCTTTTTGGGGTGATATTATTATAATACTATCATGCTGTTTAATAGTCAAAATAGTTTCTTGGGTTACATATTACTCTCATTGCAAAATTAAACCATGTCTTTTGTTTTCTTTCCATTAAACCATACTGCTGTTTGCTACTAAAAATAATATTTTACCTTGTACAGCAAGCATTTACTAAGAATTCTTTATATACCAGATTCCAAACTATTACTGAAGATGACAGTGACAATGGACAAGGTTGTGGTATGATGGACAGAAGTGGACCAGGGTTCACAGGACCAAAGTTTAGATCCTAGTTGTATGACGTGACCTGTGTGTCCTGATACATGCCATTTCACATACAATTAGCCTAAGAGCCCTTCATTTTCAAGTAGGGGTGATGCTTGCTTTACAAATCAGAGCCTGTGTTAGGAACCAATAAGATAATATAGTCATTTACAACAAAAATTTATTGAACATCTACTACGTGTGAGAACTGCTATATGAAGTGTTAGAAGTTCAGCAGCGCGCAAAGCATACAAGGGTTTTACACTGTTAACATTGATATAGAGTCTAATGGGGTGGTGATATATGACTAAATTTATGATTACAAATTATAACAACCACTATGAGGGGAAGGAGTATACTCCCTCATGAATACAGCAGTGGCACGGATTTAACCTGACCATGGAGGAGCTGGAAATACCACTCAGAAGTGATCTAGATCCAGAAGATGAAAAACAGTTCACAGGTGAAAAAAGACACAAAAGCACTTCAGACAGAAGCAACAGCATTTGCAAAGGCCATGTGTTTTGTAAATGTTAAGGTGTGATGGGGCAATATTTTGATGTTAAACTGTGTGTCCTTGGTGTTTCAAATCCTGCTTCCGCTAGCCACATCTCCTCTCAAGCAGAATCCAGGGCTTTCCCAATGAACTGTCCTCAGGCTAAGCATGGGATAGAAAGAATAATGAATCAATTGCTCGGCTTTTGAGTACTTCAATAGATATTTTAAAATTAATAGCATAGGGCTTCCCTGGTGGCGCAGTGGTTGAGAGTCCGCCTGCCGATGCAGGGGGCACGGGTTCGTGCCCCGGTCCAGGAAGATCCCACATGCCGTGGAGCGGCTGGGCCCGTGAGCCATGGCCGCTGAGCCTGTGCATCTGGAGCCTGTGCTCCTCAACGGGAGAGGCCACAACAGTGAGAGGCCCGCGTACCGAAAAAAAAAAAAAAAAAAAATTAATAGCATAGATATACAGCTTTGAAACCATGGCTTTCACTGGCAAGATCCAAACATAGAGTACAATTCTAAGAAATTGGCTTAAGATAGGAGCAAAAGCCTAGAGGTCTGAATGAATAAATTATAGAATGGGTAAGAATGCATAATTACATAAGAACTGTTGTTTTCCTCCCCAAATAAGTTAATGGTCCAACGATATATGGAAAAGTGCAATTTAGAGGGATGAGCTGCAAGGTTCTCTGGGAAAAGTCTAGTGGCCATGGACAGGGTGGCAGTGTAATTGGAATATGCTTGAAGGATCAAAGAACAGAGTGAGTGTGGGTCTCATTACCCAGGGTTTATTCAGAAAGACTGCAGACCTCATAGATGCCATGTGTCCAACATCACTTCTGAAGAGTGCATTAATGGTAGCATGAGGTACTAAGATAATAGATTAAAGGAAAGTCTCACAGACACATGCCAGCATGAGATGGGGTGACAGGAAGAAGCAGGTGAAAGGTCTGGTGAGCTGGAAGAATCTCGTGGTTGGGATGAAAAAGTCCTGAATTTATCACTGGTCATCATCAGCAAATCCAATAAGAATAGACATCTCGTGAGATAGCTACTCTCCCATGGGGAAACAGTCAAGGCAGAATAAACTGGTCTCTCTTTCCTTCTCACCTACCCTTTCCAAGCTTCGTACAACACAAGTTCACCGAGGCTCCTAGGGAGAAGGGGCAGGGGTGCCGGTGGAGGTTAGAATCCTGATTAGTTTACAAGAGAGATTGAGTAGTTATCCAAAAAAGACTGAGTTTTCACTGGAAATGACTGAACTACTTTCACTTGGCATAAATTTCCCTCCCTGACCAGAAGTGGGGCAAATAAACTGAAATCAGTTAAAAAGGAAAATGTTCTCTTTTTTGTATGCTTGAGTTGGTGACCATGTCAGTAGTAACCATCATTAAATCTGGGACAAAAAGCCCAAAGTTGACATTTCTAAGGGACCTTCACAGTTACCTTAAATTTATCATCTTGCTCAGTTTCCCTCCTTTTGAAATACTTTGTAGGAAATTGGATACCAGGTTCATTTTATGCCTATGTTCTTTTATAAGTGATCACTAGGCATTTTATTGCTAGAAATCCTCCCCCAGATCAAAACAGATGTTTTAAAGCTATATATTTTGATCCCAAGAGTAATCACCGAATTACTGCTTTTCATACTGGCTTGTCATTATGTACACATAATTATCTTGAACATGACTTACTAAATGTTTTGTCTTCTCCACTTACCTTTTAAAAAAAATTATTTCTTTATTATACAGCAGGTTCTTGTTAGTTATCTATTTTATACATATTAGTGTATACATGTCAGTCCCAATCTCCCAGTTTATCCCACCCACCACCACCACCCCATCCACTTACATTTTTAGAATGAATTATTTGATAATATGCAGCAAAGGAACACATTCTTGTGGGAGGTAGTTGGTTTGTTAAAGTGTGGTATTGAGGCTGTGTGGCATTGTCTTCTGGGAGTTGTTCTGTCTCTACAACATCTAGTGTCACCCGAAGAGAGCTGCTGCTTCAAGATAGCTTTTGCATTTTGCCAACTGTCTTTATCAGTAAAGGGCAGAAGACATCATTAATAACAATGACTTAAATTTAGAGGAAGGAAATTAACTTCACCTGAGGTATTTTAGCTTCAATTAGAATCCAATTTATGTCCACCTAATGCGAATTTCTGTGATCCGACCAATGCTGAGAGGTTTATAACCATCATCCTCCAAAATTGACATTTATTTCATTTTAATATAAAGAGAAAACATGTATTTATTGTCTCCCTTATAAGTAAAACCATGTATTCATTGTTCGCATATTTAAACTTAGACTAAAATATCTTGGCTTCAAGACAATGCTAGCATATTTCAACTATCTGAGATGAAAAGAAATAAAACACAAATATGCATTGGGTTCCTCTTTTCATGGAAGTTATTTTGTGACAAGAAAGATAAATATCTGGATTTTAAAACATATAAAGGCATTTTTCAAGGGTAGCAAGATTAGGACGTTTTTATTTGGTAGTTTGTAGCCAACCTACTTTGGAAGTTAGTTTTATTTTTTATATTGTTTTTCCAAAGACATGAAGAGATATTTGCTACTGTTTGCACTATTACCATAGAAGGTAATATCCTGGAACACTTGAACACTTTTTGTTTTATGCTGAGATAGGCAATAATGGTGGAAAATAGTAAAATTATCAATTACTCTAATAACCACTAGAGGTCTACTGATATCAAATTTCTACCAACATTCTTCATTTCTATAAATATTTAAAATTATGTCATGAATTAAAGTGATTTTCCTCTTCTTTGTTACATATCTTTTATTCTGTGGGCTTTAATTCCACTTAAAATTGAGGGTACTTGGCAGTATTTTTGTTTGAATTGTGTTTTATTTTGTTTGTCTCTTGTGTTTAAATGTTATATAATGACTATTAACTTTTAGGAAAACTTAACTTTTAAATGATTGGTTGGCATTGGATACTTTAAGTATACACACACATATATGCATGTATATATAATAACAGTTAAAAAGAAATATGTATTGCTTTTTATTCAGTAGACTGTATGAATTCCATTTGATTCAAGAAAGAACTTACTGTCTGGTATAACACATTTTCACATTGACTTGTGAATACACCTCCAGGGAATTTGCAGTGTACATTCCAATCAAGCATAAGTAGAGTTCACCATTCAAAGACTTATGGCGTAGTCAGTCACATTGCTAAAAATAGATGCTTTCTATTTTGTTAGAAATAATAAATTGGCTAGCCACCATTTTGTAGAAAGTGTATGTCTGAGAACACTGGAAGTGTTAAATGTTACTGTACTGTTCAGTGGGATTTGCCATTTACATTATTTTATATAAAAGAAGGTAGCAATTCAAATCTGCATGAAAGAATTAAGGAGCTCCTCTTTGACCTCTCGTGCTTAGGAGAAGCTCAGTTCATGCTGTTCAGGTGACTTTTCTGTCTTCCTGTAGTTGAGCACAGGTGGACATTTGAACTAAGAAACAGCCTGTAGTCCAGGAGTCCCCTGCACCTACAGCACTTTGAAGAGTCCCAGCTAGCAAAATTTATTGCAATCTGCAATAAAGAGAAAACCATCTGAATTTAAGGAAATATCACATCTACATTTTGGGGGGCCATTTAGTGAACTGAATTTATTTTCAGACATCACTCTACCTAAGAGGCAGGGGCAACATTATGAATGCAGCAGAAGGGTGACTTTCATTCAGTCCAGTTAGCCAGCACTAATTGCTTTTTGCCACATGTTTCTGGATAATCATATTTTACAGTATCCAGGATGATCTTTTGAGTAAGGAGAATATGCTACTGTTGATGTTAGGGATATGGAGGATGCCAGAAATGGCTCCCCTGGGCTGCTGTGTTTGGGTATGAAGTGATGACCTTTGTGCACTTTGCAAAGGCTGCTGGCCATGGGGTGAGTGAAGGCTGATTCCAGGTTGTGTTTGGCTCTGCCAAGCCAAATGTGCTGGTGCAAGGCTTCATCTGCCCAGAAGAATGGGCATCTTTTTATAATTCATCTGTCAAGAGGAAGCACCTCTTGCAAGTAGCCAGCCTTTCCGTAGTTTGCTCAAGGAACCCCCTGTGCATGCTACTGCCTGCCCCTACTAAAGTATCATCCTCATTCAGCTATCATGGTGTATAAGATTTTACCATTGTACTTTTGGTTTCTGGAGGTTCTTATATTT
This sequence comes from Phocoena sinus, assembly GCF_008692025.1. NCBI lineage: Eukaryota > Metazoa > Chordata > Mammalia > Artiodactyla > Phocoenidae > Phocoena > Phocoena sinus. The sequence goes on from NC_045776.1 coordinate 41,076,556, forward strand.
TCTCCTTTATCAAAATTAAAATATACAGCCCTCAAAGTGAAACCTTTGCAAATATGAATGACTGTCCAAATTTAAATTACCAACTTCTAACTGGGAAGGGTCTATGGTAACTTAAAGGCTTTTTATTTTTCATTTATGGAAAAACTATATATGTCTGTTTATATTATATATATATATATATATATATACACACACACACAAAGTGCATAAAAATATATGCAAAAATTTCAAACACATACGCAAATAGAGAAAATAGTACCATACGTATGTATTCATAGCAGAATTTACTCATCCCCTGGCTTCAAAAGTTATTCACTTGTAGACTGTTTAAATTGGGGGAAGAAGAGCACTGAAAGAAAACATGCTTTTGACTTTTCAGAATTTTTCATCACTTTGGCCACGCCTCTTGTGCCGTGCCACGATCATGGTGGAAAATTTATGGAGATTAGTCCCTTCTCTCCTTTTGTTCAGTTCTGAGCAACATGATATAATGAATGAAAAAATTTATTTCACTTACTACTTCTGGAAGCATTTAATAAATATGACTGAAAGGACTTATAGTTCTTAATATAATGGCCTTAAAATAATTTACCTATTCCTTAGTTATTAAGCCCTTACTATGAGCCAGGTACTTCTTACTACTAGGAACATAGCAATGAACAAGGCAGACAGCATAACTGTTATCTTGGAGTTTATATTCTAACCAAAGAAAACCTAATTATAAGATATAAAATAAAACACTAAGTCCTGTATGTGAGAGGAAGTATGGACCATTAAAACTACTTTTTTAAAGAAAATCAGAAATACAAGTTTCTCTTTTGAGAAAGGAAAATGTTTTATTAAAATTGTTTAATAACTAAGAGGAAAAGTCTGAAAAAGTATCTATATGTTTGTTGTACTGTGCTCCACTCTTTTTAAAATTCTTGGTACCTGAGAAAAATCAATCTTTCCTGAGCTATGAAACTTGTACTCCTCCATACTCTGTTATAAAATACACTTTAATGATTCTTCATGCTTGAGTTACTTTCATAATTTATAAAATATTGCATATAAAATTAGATATGCCATAAAAGAATGACTACTGTAAAAACTTGTAATTAAAAGTTTTATCAGTTGAGGTAAGTAAAACTGTATAAGAACTTGGGTTTCTTATGTTTCATAGAGTACATTCTTTTCAAAACTATTAAAAAAACACCATACACTTCCTATAGGTAATGGGAACATGACTACTTCCTATTTTCCTGCTGCAAAAATGAAAGATAAGATGGTTTTGCCAATTCTTTTCCCTGAAAGCCAGATACAAAACTTTATCTTTTGTTTCTTATTTTTAAAATATTTTTAGAGCGGTTTTAGGTTTACAGCAAACTTAAGAGGGAGGTACAGTGATTTGCTGCACACCTTCTGCCTCCACGCATACATAGCCTCCACATTAGCAAAATCATTCACCAGAATGGTACTTCTTTTTTTAACCAATGAGCCTACATTGACTTATCGTAATTACCCAAAGTTTATAATTTACCTTAGGGTTCACTTGATGTTATACATTTTATGGGTTGGGATAAATTTATAATGATATATATCCATCATTATAATATCATACAGAGTATTTTCACTTCTGTAAAAATTCTCTATGCTCTGCTTATTCTTCTATCTCACTCCTCACCCCTGGAAGCCACTGATCTTTTTATTGTCTACCTAGTTTTGTCTTTTCCAGAATGCCATGTAGATGGAATCACTCTGTATGCAGCCTGTTCAGATTGGCTTCTTTCACTTAGTAATATACACTTAAGGTTTCTCCATGTCTTGTCATGGCTTGATAGCTCATTTCTTTTTAGCACTGAATAATATTCCATTGTCTGAATGTACCACAGTCTATTTATCCATCCACCTATTGAAGGGCATCTAGTTACTTCCAAGTTTTGGCAATTATGAACAAAGCTGCTATATACACCTATGTGTAGGTTTCTGTGTGGACAAAATTTTCAACTTCTTTGGGTAAGTACTAAGTAGCAAGATTTCTGGATTGTGTGGTAAGATATGTTCAGTTTTTAAGAAACAGTCAAACTCTCCTCCAAAATGTCTATACCATTTTGCATTCCCACCAGCACAGAAGGAGAGTTCTTGTTGCTCCATGTCACTAGCATTTAATGAAGTCAGTGTTCTGAATTTTGACCATTCTACTAAATATGTAGTGGCATCTCTTTGTTGTTTTAATTTGTATTGCACTAATGACGTAGATTTGCATCTTTTCATATGCTCATTTTCCATTTGTGTGTCTTCTTTGCGTAGGCATCAGTTAATGTCTTTGGCCCATTTTTTAATTGAGTTGCTTTCTTAATTTTGAGTTTTGAGAGTTCTTTGTATGCAATCTCCCAATTCATCCCACCACCCCCACCCCGCTTTTCCCCCTTGGTATCTATACATTTGTTCTCTACATCTATGTCTCTATTTCTGCCTTGCAAACTGGTTCATCTGTACCATTTTTCTAGATTCCAGATATATGCGTTAATAGACGATATTTGTTTTACTCTTTCTGACTTACTTCACTCTGTGTGACCGTCTCTAGGTCCATCCACATCTCTACAAATGACCCAATTTCATTCCGTTTTATGACTAATATTCCACTGTATATATGTACCACATTTTCTTTATCCATTCATCTGTTGATGGGCATTTAGGTTGCTTCCATGACCTGGCTATTGTAAATAATACTGCAGTGAACATTGGGGTGCGTGTGTCTTTTTGAATTATGTTTTTTTCTGGGTATATGCTCTAGGATTGCTGGGTCATATGGTAATTCTATTTTTAGTTTTTTAAGGAACCTCCGTACTGTTCTCCATAGTGGCTGTATCAATTTACATTCCCACCAACAGTGCAAGAGGGTTCCCTTTTCTCCACACCCTCTCCAGCATTTGTTGTTTGTAGATTTTCTGATGATGCCCATTCTGACTGGTGTGAGGTCATTGTAGTTTTGATTTGCATTTCTCTAAATAATTAGTGATGTTGAGCAGCTTTTCACGTGCCTCTTGGCCACCTGTATGTCTTCTTTGGAGAAATGTCTATTTAGGTCTTCTGCCCATTTTCTGATTAAGTGGGTTTTTAAAAAAAATACTGAGCTGCATGAGCTGTTTATTTATTTTGGAGATTAATCCTTTGCCCATTGATTCGTTTGCAAATATTTTCTCCCATTCTGAGTGTCGTCTTTTTGTCTTGTTTATAGTTTCCATTGCTGTGCAAAAGCTTTTAAGTTTCATTAGGTCTTATTTGTGATTTTTGTTTTTATTTCCATTACTCTAGGAGGTGGGTCAAAAAAGATCTTGCTGTGATTTATATCAGAGTGTTCTTCCTATGTTTTCCTCTAAGAGTTTTATAGTGTCCAGTCTTATATTTAGGCTTTTAATCAGTATTGAGTTTATTTTTGTGTATGGTGTTAGGGAGTGTTCTAATTTGATTCTTTTACATGTAGCTGTCCAGTTTTCCCAGCACCACTTATTGAGGAGACTGTCTTTTCTCCATTGTATATCCTTGCCTCCTTTGTCATAGATTAGTTGACCATAGGTGCATGGGTTTATCTCTGGGGTTTCTATCTTGTTCCATTGATCTATATTTCTGTTTTTGTGCCACTACCATATTGTTTTGATTACTGTATCTTTGTAGTATAGTCTGAAGTCAGGAAGTCTGATTCCTCCAGCTCTGCCTTTTTCCCTCAAGATTGCTTTGGCTATTCGGGGTCTTTTGTGTCTCCATAAAAATTTTAAGAATTTTTGTTCTAGTTCTTTGAAAAAATGCCATTGGTAATTTAATAAGGATTGCATTGAATCTGTAGATTGCTTTGGGTAGTATAGTCATTTTCACAATATTGATTCTTCCACTCCAAGAACGTGGTATATCTCTTAATCTGTTTGTGTCATCTTTGATTCCTTTCATCAGTGGCATATAGTTTTCTGAGTACAGGTCTTTTACCTCCTTACATAGGTTTATTGCTAGGTATTTTATTCCTTTTGTTGCAATGATGAATGGGATTGTTTCCTTAACTTCTTTTTCTGATCTTTCCTTGTTAGTGTATAGATATGCAAAAGATTTCTGTGCATTAGTTTTGTATCCTGCAACTTTACCAAATTCATGGATTAGCTCTAGTAGTTTTCTGGTGGCATTTTTAGGATTCTCTGTGTATGGTATCATGTCATACGCAAACAGTGACAGTTTTACTTCTTCTTTTCCAATTTGTATTTCTTTTCCTTCTCTGATTGCCGTGGCTAGGACTTCCAAAATATGTTGAATAGTAGTGGTGAGAGTGGACATCCTTGTCTTCTTCCAGTCTTAGAGGAAATGCTTTCTGTTTTTCACCATTGAGAATGATGCTTGCTGTGGGTTTGTTCTATATGGCCTTTATTGTGTTGAGGTAGTTTCCCTCTATGCCCACTTTCTGGAGAGTTTTTGTCATAAATGCGTGTTGAATTTTGTTAAAAGGTTTTTCTGCATCTACTGAGATGATCATATGATTTTTATTCTTCAACTTGTTAATATGGTGTATCGCATTCATTGATTTGCATATACTGAGGAATCCTTGCATCCCTGGGATAAATCCACCTTGATCATGGTGTATGATCCTTTTAATGTGTTGTTTTATTCTGTTTGCTAGTATTTAGTTGAGGATTTTTGCATCTATATTCATCAGTGATGTTGGTCTGTAATTTTCTTTTTTTATAGTATCTCTGTCTGGTTTTGGTATCAGGGTGATGGTGGCCTTGTAGAATGAATTTGGGAGTGTTCCTTCCTCTGCAATTTTTTGGAAGAGTTTGAGAAGGCTGGGTGTTAGATCTTCTCTAAATGTTGGATAGATTTCACCTGTGAAGCCATCTGGTCCTGGACTTTTGTTGGAAGATTTTTAATCACAGTTTCAATTTCAGTGCTTGTGATTGGTCTCTTCATATTTTCTGTTTCTTCCTAGTTCAGTCTTGGAAGCTTATACGTTTCTAAGAATTTGTGCATTTCTTCCAGGTTGTCCATTTTATTAGTATAGAGTTGCTTGTAGTAGTCTCTTATGATGCTTTGTATTTCTGTGGTGTCAGTTGTAACTTCTCCTTTTTCATTTCTAATTTTATTGATCTGAGTCCTCTCTCTCATTTTCTTGATGAGTCTGGCTAAAGGTTTACCAGTTTTGTTAATCTTCTCAAAGAACCAACTTTTAGTTTTATTGATCTTTGCTATTGTTTTCTTTGTTTCTATTTCATTTATTTCTGCTCTGATGTTTTTCATTTCTCTCCTTCTACTAACTTTCGGTTTGGTTTTTTTCTTCTTTCTCTATCTCCTTTAGGTGTAAGGTTAGATTGTTTATTTGAGATTTTTCTTGTTTCTTAAGGTAGGATTATATTGCAGTAAACTTCCCTCTTAGAACTGCTTTTGCTACATCCCATAGGTTTTGGATCATCATGTTTTCATTGTCATTTGCCTGTAGGTATTTTTTAATTTCCTCTATGATTTCTTCAGTGATCTCTTGGTTATTTAGTAGCGTATTGTTTAGCTTCCATGTGTTTGAGCTTTTTCTGGTTTTCCCCCCATAATTGATTTCTAGTCTCATAGTTTTGTGGTCTGAAAAGATACTTGATATGATTTCAGTTTTCTTAAATTTACCAAGGCTTGATTTGTGACCCAAGATATGATCTATCCTGGAGAATGTTCTGTGTGCACTTGAGAAGAAAGTGTAATCTGCTGTTTTCAGATGGAATGCCCTACCAGTATCAATTAAATCTATATGGTCTGTTGTGTCATTCAAAGGTTGTGTTTCCTTATTAATTTTCTGTCTGAATGATCAGTCAATTGGGGTGAGGTGTTAAAGTCCTCCACTATTATAGTGTTACCGTTGATTTCCTCTTTTATAGCTGTTAGCAGTTGCCTTATGTATTGAGGTGCTCCTGTGTTGGGTGCATATATATTTATAATTGTTATATCTTCTTTTTGGATTGATCCCTTGATCATTATGTAGTGTGAATCCTTGTCTCTTGTAACATTCTTTATTTTAAAGTCCATGGTGAGCCACAGCCACCCCCCACCTCTGCAGGAGACCCTCCAACACTAGCAGGTAGGTCTGGTTCAGTCTCCTATTGGGTCACTGCTCCTTCCCCCTGGGTCCTGATGCGCACACTACTTTGTGTGTGCCCTCCAAGAGTGGAGTCTCTTTACCCCAGTCCTGTCATGTCCTGCAATCAAATCCCACTAGCCTTCATAGTCTGATTCTCTGGGAATTCCTTCTCCTGTTACTGGACCCCAGCTTGAGAAGCCTGATGTGGACCTCAGGATCTTCACTCCAGTGGGTGGACTTCTGTGATACAGTTGTTCTCCAGTTTGTGAGTCACCCACCCAGTGGTTATGGGATTTGATTCTACTGTAATTGCGCCCCTCCTACCATCTTATTGTGGCTTCTCCTTTGTCTTTGGTTGTGAGGTATCCTTTTTGGTAAGTTCCAGTATTTTCCTGTCAGTGATTCTTTAGCAGTTAGTTGTAATTCCGGTGCTCTCACAAGAGGAAGTGCCACTTGACTATGTTTATGTGGATCTATTTTTGGGCTCTCTGTTCTCTTTCGTTGATCTATTTATCTAATCTTTGGCCAGTACCACATGGTCTTGACAACTGTAGGCTTATAGTAAACCTTTCACTTGGGTAGTGTTAGTTTTTCAACTGTATTATTCTTCTTCAAGATTGTATTGATTATTCTGAGTCTTTTGCCTTTCTATGTAGATGTTATAACAGGTTGTCTATTTTCATAAAATAACATGCTGGAATTTTGAATGGGATTAAATAGAATATATAGATTAATTTTGGAAAGCTGACAACAATATTGAGTCTTCCTATCCATGAACATAGAGTATCTCTCCATTTATTTAGTTCTTCCTTGATTTTGTTCATCAGAGTTTTGCAGTTTTTATTAAAAGGAAATTGTACATATATTGTTAAACATATACCTTAGTATTTCATTTTGAGGGCTGGATATTGCATTTTTATTTTCAAATTCCATTTATTCATTGTTGGTATATGGGAAAACAATTGACTTGTGTGTATTAATCTTCTATCCTACCACCTTGCATAATCACTCAGTTCTAGGAGTTTTTTTGTGAATTCTTCAGAATCTCTACATATACAGACATGTCATCTGTAAGCAAAAAAAGTTTTATGTTTTCCTTCTCAATATGTATATATTTTACCTCCTTTTCTTGCCTTATTGCATTAACTAGTACTTTAAGTATGATGTTGGAAAGGAGAGGTAAGAGGAGACATCCTTGCCTTGTATCTGCTGTTCTGGGAAAGGTTTGAATTTTGCACTATTAAGTATGACGTTGGCTGTGTGGTTTTTGTAGGTAGACTTTATCAAGTTGAGGAAGTAACTCTCTATTCCTAGTTTACTGAGTTTTTATCATGAAGAGGTTTTAGATTTTGTCAACTTTCTCTGCTTTTGTTGATATGATCATGTAATTTTTTCAATCTGTTGATGTGATAGGCTACATTCATTGACTTTGGAATGTAGAACTAACTTTGCATAACAGGGATAAATTTTACTTGGCCATGATGTACAATTCTTTTTATACTTTTTTTTGGATTTGATTTGCTGATAGTTTATTGCATCTGTGTTCATGAGAGATATTGATCAGTAGTTTTCTTTTCATTTAATGCCATTTTATGGTTTGGGTAGAAGGATTATGCTGACCTCATAGAATGAATTAAGAAGTATTATCACTGTTTCTCTAATCTGAACAAGATTATACAGAATTGGTTTCTTTTTGTCCAAAGACTCATATGTTTTCTTTTCTTTTCTACAGTTTTATTGAGATATGATTGACATACAACACTATATGTTTAAGGTGTACAACATAATGATTTGACTTACATACATCATAAAATGATTGTCACAATATGTTTAGTGAATGTCCATCATCTCATATAGATACAAAATTGAAGAAATTGCAGAAACTAACACACCATTGTAAAGCAATTATACTCCAATAAAGATAAAAAATAAAATTAGAGAAATTGAAAAATAATTTCCTTGTGATTAGAGCTCTTAGGATTTACCCTTTTTACCACTTTCATATATATCATACGGCAGTGTTAATTATATTTATAATGTTGTACATTACTTCGCTAGTACTTATTTATCTTATAACTGGAAGTTTGTACCTTTTGACTGCCTTCATCCAATTCCCCCTTCCCCCGTGCCCTACCTCTGGGAACCACAAATCTGATATTTTCTATGAGTTTGTATCTTTTTTTGTTTTGTAGTAAAATTGAAATACAGCACCATGTTAGTTACTGTTATACAACAGAGTGATTTGGTATATCTTTACATTTCAGAATGATCACCATAATAAATCTAGCTATGATATGTCACTGTACAAAGATATTACATGGTTATTGACTGTATTCCCCACGCTATATGTTTCATACCTGTGACTTCTTTTGCAACTGGAAATTTGTGTCTCTTAGTCTCCTTCACCTATGTCTTTCCTTCTACCACCTGTCTCCCCTCTGGCAACCACCCATTTGCTCTTTGTATCTTTAATTCTGTTTCTGTTTTATTTTGTTTGTTCATTTATTTTTAAGATTTCACATGTAAGTGAAATCATACAGTATTTGTCTTTCTGTGTCTGACTTATTTCACTTAGCATAATACCCTTTAGGTCTATTCATGTTGTCACAAATGGCAAGATTTTATTCACACACACACACACACACACACACACACACACACACCCCACATCTTCTTCATACATTCATCTATCAGCAGGCACTTAGGTTACTTCCATATCTTTCTTGGTTCTTGGAAATAATGCTGCAAAGAATATAGGGGTGACTTCATCTTTTTGAATTAGTGTTTTCATTTTCTTTGGATAAATATGCAGCAGTAGAATTGCTGGATCATATGGTAGTTCTACTTTTAATTTTTTGAGGAATCACCATACTCTTTTCCATAGTGTCTGCACCAATTTACATTCCCACCAACAGTGCACAAGGGTTGCCTTTTCTCCTCATCCTCACCAACGCTTGTTACTTGTTGTGTTTTTTATAAAAACGATTCTGATTTGATAGTAAGGTGACATCTCATTGTGGTTTTCATTTGCATTTCCCTGGTGATTAGTGATATTGAGCATCTTTTCATGTGCCTGTTGCCCATCTGTATGTCTTCTCTGGAAAAAATGTCTATTCAGATCTGTTGCCCATTTTTAAATCTGGTTGTTTCTTTTTTTCATGTTCAGTTGTTTGACTTCTTTGTGTATTTTGGATATTAATCCCTAATCAGATGTATTGTTTGCAGCAAGTATCTTCTCCCATTCAGTAGGTGGCCTTTTTGTTTTGTTGACAGTTTTCTTTTCCGTGCAAAAGCTTTTTAGTTTGATTTAGCCCATTTGTTTATTTTTGGTTTTGTTTCCCTTGCCTGAAGTGACGTATACAAAAAATATTGTTAAGACCAATGCCAAAAAGCTTACTGCCTATGTTTTCTTCTAGAAGTTTTATGGTTTCAAGTCTTACGTTTAAGTCTTTAATCCATTTTGAATTTACTTTTGTCCATGGTGTGAAAGAGTAGTCCAATTTGATTCTTTTGCATCATGTAGCTGTCCAGTTTTCCCAACACCATTTAGGTATAATTTCTTCATTAAATGTTTGGTAGAATTCACCATTAAACCCATATGGTCCTAGTGCTTTCTGTTTTAGAATGTTATTAATTATTGGTTAAATTTCATTAATCGATGTAAGCCTATTTAGTCTTCTCCTTCTTGTTTGAGTTTGGCAGCTTGTGTCTGTCAAGGAATCACTCCATTTCATCTATGTTATTAAATTTGTGGGCACAAAATTGTTCATAATATTCTTTTGCTATCCTTTTAATGTCCATGGGACCTGTAGTAATGTCCCATCTTCATTACTGATATTAGTAGAATATGCCTTTTTGGGTTTTTTTCCTTAGCATAGTTAGAGGCTTATTGATTTTATTAATCTTTATGATGAATCATCTTTTGGTTTCATTTTTTACTGATTTATTTCCAAATTCATTGATTTCTGTTGTAGTTCTTTTTTCTTCTTCTTCTTCTTCCTTTGGATTTAATTTTCTCTTCTTTTTCTAGTTTCCTAAGGTGGAAACTTAGATTATTGATTTTAGATTGTTCTTTCCCAATATATTCATTTAATGCTATAAATTTTACTCTAAGCACTGTTTTCGTTGCATTCCCCAAATTTGGATAAGCTGTGTTTTCACTTTCGTTTAGTTCAGATTATTTTAAAATTTCTGTGGAGGTATCTTCTTTGACCCACGTGTTATTTAGAAGTATGTTGTTTAATCTCCACATGTTTAGGTATCTTCCTGTTATCTTTCTGATATTGATTTCTAGTTTAATTCCATTGTGGTCTGAGAGCATCCATTGTATAATTTCTCTTCTTTGAAAAGTCTCAAGGTGTGTTTTATGGTCCAGAGTGAGATCTATCTTAGTGTATATTCCACGTGAGCTTGAGAAGAATGTATGTTCCACTACTGTTGGATGAAATAATCTCTAGATGTCAGTTATACATAATTAATTGAGCAGTGTTGAGTTCAACAATGTCCTTACCAATTTTCTGGCAACTGGATCTGTCCATTTCTGAGAGAGGGATGTTGAAATCTTCAATTATGATAGAGTATTCATCTACTTCTCCTTGCATTTCTACCACTTTTTGCCTCACATAATTGGACACTTTTGTTAGGAACATACATTTTAAGACTTGTTATGTCTTCTTGGAGGAGTGACCTCTTTATCATTATATAATGCCCTACTTTATCCCTGATAACCTTCCTTGCCTCGAAGTCTGTACTTCTTGAAATTAATATAGCTACTCTGCTTAATTTTGATTCTTATTAGCATGGTAATTTTCTCTACCCATTTACTTTTAATCTATATGTGTCTTTGTATTTAAAGTAAATTTCTTACAGAAAATATACTGTTGGGTTCTGTGTTTTTTCTTAATTGAAATGTAGTTGACTTACAGTATTATGTTAGTTTCAGGTGTCCTACATAGTGATTTGACATTTGTGTAAGTAACAAAATGATTGTGGGGACAAGCCTAATAATTATCTGTTTCAAACACAATTACTACAATATTATGGACCATATTTCTTACGCTGTATATTATGTCCCATGGCTTGCTTATTTTATAACTGGAGTTTTGCAGCTCTTATTTCCCTTCATCTATTTCACCCAACACCCTACTCCCCCACCCCCAGCTGATAAACACACATTTGTTCTCTGTATCTATGAGTTTTTTAACACTTTGTTTTATTTCTTTCCTTTGTTTTTTAGATTCCACATACAACTAGGATCTTACAGTATTTGCCTTTCCCTGCATGACTTATTTCACTTAGCAGGATCCACCCTCTAGATACATCCATGTTGTTGTACTTCTCATTTTTGATATTGGTAATTCATGTATTTTTATTATTTTCATTAACAGTTATTCCAAAGGATTATGAATTTTATTAATATTGTCAAAGAACCAACATCAGCTATGTTGCTTATTCTCTATATTTTGTATGCTTTCCATTTAAATTATTACCCCTTTTAAGTTTTAATGATTTACTTCATTCTGCTTAGTTTGCATTTGTTTTTCTTTTTCTAGCTTCTTAATTTTAAACTCTTCATTGTTAATGTGAACATTGAAAACTATATATTTATATTTAAGTGCAGCTTTAGCTTCTTCATGTGTGTTTTGGTACATTTTGTTACATATTAATTAAGGTTAAAATATTTTAAAAATTTCCTCATAATTTCTTATTTGACTCATGTTTTAACTAGAAGCGAGTATTCAGTTTCCAAATCTTGGACGGTTTGTTTGGGGTTTGTTTTTAGATTTTTAAAAGTGTTTTTGTATGATGTTCATACTTTTGAATTTATTGAGACTTATTCCACAGTTCAGAATACGATTTGACTTGATGAAAGGTTCACAAGCACCTGAAAATAAGAATATTCTGTAGCTGTTTTTGTGATATTCTATATATGTCAATTAAGTCATCTTAGTTAATAGTGTCATTCAAATCTAAATCCTCACTGATTTTTTATCTACTTGTTTTTCTGTCATTTTACTTTTTACCTCTCTTTTTCTTTGTATTTAAAATAGCTCTGTATAACACCATACTGTTGAATGTCCCCTACTGCCTTTCTCGATAGATAGATAGACAGATCAATCGATCTAAGTATATATCTCCAGCCTGACAATATCTTTTAATTGGAGGATTTTTAGTTCTATTTTTAACTGGTTTTTGTGTGTGGTTATCTAGAAATTTCAATATGTATCTACCTTACTATAGCTCTACTCGAATTCATACTTTACTGTTTTATTTTTAATGTAAGAATTTTAAAATTATATATTTCCAGTTGTTCCCTTTCTTTGTGCTATTGTTTTCATGTTTCACTTCATAATTTATAAACTCCATGTTCATAATACTATTTTTGCTTTTAATAGCCTTTTATAGAAAGTAAGAAATATTAAAAATAGTCATTTGTATTTCCTATATATTTATAACTTCTTTCAGTTTTCTTTTAGGCTGAGTTTCCATCTGGAATTATTTACCTTCATACTGAAGTATTTACTGTATTATTTTTGTTGTGTAGATGCTGCTAGTGACAAATTCTCTCACCTGTTATTTGTTATATATATATATATATATATATATATATATATATATATATATATATCTGTATTTTGCATTCATTTTTCAAGGACAGTTTTACTGATGGTAGAATTCTAGATTACAAGTATTTTTCCCTCCAGTACTTTAAAGATTGTTGTTCTGGGTTGAATTGTTTATTATGTGTTGTCAGCAATCACTCCTGTTCTGTACATTAGGTGGAAATAAATGAAGACCAACTAAATAAGAATAGGCAGTGGATATTTATTCAGAACTCATTATAATAAGAGTCAGCTACCATCACTCATGTTTGACAGAGACTCAGAGGCAGAGAGAAGAGATGGAAAGCTTTATAATGAAAAAAAGGAAAGGCTTCAGATATGCCCTGATTGCAAGCTATTGGCATGTAGAAGCTGGAGGTGGGCTAACTAAAAGTGGTACATCCTATGAAAGTAGTTAGGGGTGCATAGGGCTTTCTCTGGTTGGTCCTAAGTTGGGCATGGGGACAAAAATTAGGGAAGCCGTCAGTAATTAATCAAGTCCTGGCCATTTTAAAGCAATTGTTACAAGGGTTATTGTTTGACATCTTAGGCTGGTTGCTAGAGATAGTTGTGTGACTTCCTACAAGTCTGACTTATTGAAAGTAGGCTGACTTCCTGGTCTAGTTACCATAGAAAATAGGTTGGTTTCATGGGATGGTTGCTGCAGATGTGGGTCAGAGTTCTATTTTTGTATTTGGCCTGGCCATTGCCCATTTGAATGTTCATTCTCTCAGTTATGTGTATTTTGTCTCTGTCTTCTTTTAAGATTTTCTTTTATATTTGGTTTTCAGCAGTTTGCCTGTGATATGCCCAGGTGTGTGTGTATGTGTGTGTGTGTGTGTGTGTGTGTGTGTGTGTAAGTTCTCATTAGGATTTGTTGAGCTTCTTAGATCTGTGGGTTGAGATTTTTCATCAGTTTCTTCAATTTTTATACTTTTATTTTCCAAAAAAAAATTTAGTCCCATTTCCTCTCTTCTCTCCTTTTGATATTCCAGTTGTAAAATTGCATGTTACACTCATCCAAAGACACTGTATTCTCCAATTCCATAATTTACATTTGATGTTTTTTTAGAGTGTCCAATTTTCTACTGAAATACACTATCACTTTACCCGTTATATCAATCTTTTGCTGTAAATTTTTAAACATATTAGTAATGATTATTTTAAAGTCCAGGCATGCTAATTTCAATAACTGATTTATCTGTGGATCTTCTATTTACTTTGCTTTCCCTTTATTATGGGTAAAATTTTCCTTCATATATCTTTTAAAGTTTTATTGTATTCTGAACATATTTATAAAGGAGTGGTTGAAGTATACCATTTTATTGTTTTATTTCCCAGGTAATAAAGTCTCTTCCATTGTCTGGTGGTTAGGGTAAGGGACTAGCCATTCCAAATTCCTCTTATGGCTGAGCCATAGTTTTAAATATACTGAATTCATCTTTGATTTGTCAAACCCCTAACCTCCCAGGAGTTTTTCATCTTGTCAGTACTCGGACTGAGAGGAGAGTGTATTGTAGTCACAAGTATGTTTGTTTACTATTGGGTTCCAATTGCAAAGGGTTTTGGAATACAATTACTTCAAGAATGTTTCGGAATAAGCAATTTCTCTTTGCATTGTTTCCCCTTGACTGCTGCTCTTGGTAAAATTTGGGGAGAGGGGGAAGGAGAATTGACATACTAAGGTATTTTTTATATTAGGGGCTATTTTCAGTTTATAAAACCATTCTGCCAGATCAAATTGTCATCTTGTCTTGGCTGATTTCTCTTCATCCCTGCGAAGTTGCTCCATCTGTAGCAGGGCTGCTCCTCTACTGTCCATCCACATTCATGTCCACTACTATGAATGGAAGCTGTAGTAACTCTTTTCTCATCTCCTGTTTTTCCTTCTGTCTCACTAGCATTATTCTCAGTTTGTTCCTTAATTTTTTGTTAGTTCTCCTATGTCATAAATTTGCAGTGCCTTGTAGCTCAGTTTTTAAATATTTTGTTTTCTGTGTGCAATTATTCCTATGGTGATGTCGTCTAGCTTGTCTTTCCATATCATCAATGCACTGACGACTCATAGTTAAATCTTCAAATCAGACTTCTACCCTGAACCCCAGACTTGTATTCCCAGTAGCCTATTTGACATTTCCAATTGAGTTCAAAATAAACATCTTAATACATCCAAAATGGAACTTTTCTCCACAAAATAATAAACAAACAAATAAATAAAACCTACTCCACCTGCAGTCTTTTCCACCTCAATGGTAATTCCATCTTTCAAGTTGCTCAGACCAAAATACTTGGAGTCATCTATTGCTTCCTTCTTTCTATAATACTCAGCATGCTGTCAATCAGAAAATTTGCTGGTTCTTCCTTTCATCTTTAGATCATATCCAAAATCTGAACAGTTATGTCCATTTCTAAGTCTACCATCCTAGTCCAAACCATCAACATCATTTGCCTGGCTTATTAAAGTAGCCTCAGACCTAGTCTCTCTGCTTCCATTCTTGTCTCCTTTCCTATCCTACATTATATTCTCAACCTGGGTGATCTTTTTGAAACTTGAGTCAGATCATGTCACTCTTGTTCAAAACCCTTCAGAGGCTTCCCCATCTCTCAGTGTAAATTTTAAGTTCCTTTGTACATCCTAGCTATAATGACCTCTGTGCTGTACCTCAAACATGCCAGGTATACAAGGGCCTCGGGGTTCTCTGTGATTGTTGTTAACTTTATCTGACAGTCTCTTATCTGCATTGCTTGCCCCATTGCCTCTTTTGAGGATTTGCTCAAATATCTTCCCAGTGAGGTCTTAAAAACCAATTTATTTAAATTGAAAATCCTATACAACTCCTCCACTCTATTTTGCCATGTAACACTATTTTCTTCAACTATATGTAACTTACTTTAGTATTTTGTTTTATTTTCTTTCCTCCCGCATTGAAATATAAGTGGGGTAAAAGAGGTTTTTTCCCCTGTTTTGTTACTGCTGTATACATAGAATAATGCTCGACACATAGAGGTATTTAAAAATGAGTCTATGTTTTACTAGATGTTTTTTTCTAACTTGGCTGTTGATTCATATTGCCAACCTGAGTCTTTGTACGGTAACAGTCTAAAGATGAAGAGGTTTCATTGCTTTACAGTGACCCTCTTGTCTCCTTCATATTATTATCTTATATTAATTGTGCTAGAGTTTGGGGATTATTGTTACAGTTAGAATAGAAAAAGCAAACACAATTTTCTTGAATGAAGGTTAAGTGTTACCCTCAGAAAAGGAACATATATTTGTACTCCATCCTCAAAAAAACTGCTTTGTAAATGTTAAAGCACTTTTCAAATATAAGGAATTAAAATATTTTGCATAATAGACAGCTTTGGAATATTTTAGTACTGATTTGACACATCAGCTCTTCACTGGCAACTACATGCTGCTTTTAAATGTTGTGGGGCCTACGATGTAAGTTTGAACATTCAAATTCCATGTAAATAATTTAATACTTTTATAACAGTGTTCCAAAATAATTTTTCCCTTTATAGCAAATTCAAGGATATTTGAATTCATAGTGATACCTATAACCATATTTTAATCAGGTGTAAAGACTCTTAAATAATTGGGGGAAAAGCAGAAACTGAAATAAAAGAGTAACTGCTCATGCTTAAGAATAGCAATAAAGAACTTCGCATTTTAATATAATGAAAAGATAAAAATCTCGAGCGATATTTTGATAATTCCCAAGACAGACTCATCTAGAAAAAACTATTTTAATTTTGAAGTAAACAAAAAGGTTTGTCTCAAATTTATCTTCTTTTTTAGATGAATTATTCACAACCATTATTTTAAAAATTTACACAGGCATTACTTTCAATCTCCATGTAACTGTCTCAAAGCAGAGTTCAAAAATGTTATTTTTATTGTTAAAATATACAGTTGAGGGCTTCCCTGGTGGCGCAGTGGTTGAGAGTCCGCCTGCCGATGCAGGGGACACGGGTTCGTGCCCCGGTTCAGGAAGATCCCACATGCTGCGGAGCGGCTGGGCCCGTGAGCCATGGCCACTGAGCCTGCGCGTCCGGAGCCTGTGCTCCAAAGCGGGAGAGGCCACAACAGTGAGAGACCCGTGTACCGCAAAAAAAAAAAAAAAAAAAAAAAAAAAAAATATATATATATATATATATATATATATATACAGTTGAAATCAATTCATCCTAAGAGTCTGCCTATATATTTTTCCCCCAAAAAAGTATGTTTTTTTAAAATTTACTTTTTTAAAAACTGAGATATAATTGACATATAACATTATATTAGTTTCAGGAGTTCAACATAATGATTTGATATTTGTATATATTATGAAATGATCACCATAGGAAGTCTAGTTAGCATCCATCATCACACATAATTACAATTTTTTTTTGTTGTGATGAGAACTTTTAAGGTCTACTTTCTTTCTTCACATATTCGATGTAGTGTTAACTATAATAACCATGCTGTACATTACAACCCCATGACTTTTATTCAATATTAAGAAAAAACATCATAACACAAAACTGTATAGTGCTTATGATTTCAATCATTTGTTTAAATACATTTGATATCTTTCTAGATTTTTAAAAAACATCTTTATTAGAGTATAATTGCTTTACATTGTTGTGTTAGTTGCTGCTGTATAACAAAGTGAATCAACTATACATATACATATATACCCATATCCCCTCCCTCTTGCGTCTCCCTCCCACACTCCCTATCCCACTCCTCTAGGTGGTCACAAAGCACCAGCTGATCACCCTGTGCTATGTGGCTGCTTCCCACTAGCTAGCTATTTTATATTTGGTAGTGTATGTATCTCAATGCCACTCTCTCACTTCATCCCAGCTTACAGTTCCCCCTCTCCGTATCCTCAAGTCCATTCTCTACGTCTGTGTATTTATTCCTGTCCTGCCCCTAGGTACTTCAGAAACTTTTTTTTATTATTCCATATATGTATGTGTTAACATACGGTATTTGTTTTTCTCTTTCTGACTTGCTTCATTTTGTATGACAGACTCTAGGTCCATCCACCTCATTACAAATAACTCAGTTTCACTTCTTTTTATGGCTGAGTAGTATCCCATTGTATATATGTGCCACATCTTGTTTATGCATTCATCTGTTGATGGACACATAGGTTGCTTCCATGT